>NW_028227260.1:135915255-137115255 GCF_978045245.1 Mus caroli
CCATGAGGTGCTGAGAAGAAGGTATATCTTTTTGTTTTAGGATAAAATGTTCTTTAGATATCTGTTAGATCCATTTGTTTCATAACTTCTGTTAGTTTCACTGTGTCCCTGTTTAGTTTCTGTTTCCATGATCTGTCCATTGGGGAAAGTGGTGTGTTGAAGTCTCCCACTATTATTGTGTGAGGTGCAGTGTGTACTTTGAGCTTTACTAAAGTGTCTTTAATGAATGTGGATGCCCTTGCATTTGGAGCATAGATGTTCAGAATTAAGAGTTCATCTTGGTAAATTTTACCTTTGATGAGTAAGAAGTGCCCCTCCTTATCTTTTTTTGAGAACTTTAGGTTGAAAATTGATTTTATTCGATATTAGAATGGCTATTCCAGCTTGTTTCTTGGAACCTTTTACTTGGAAAATCGTTTTCCAGCCTTTTACTCTAAGGTAGTGCCTATCTTTGTCCTTGAGGTGGGATTCCTGTTCGAAGCAAAAAGCTGCTCTGGTTATGTAACCAGTCTGTTAGTCTATGTCTTTTTATTGGGGAATTGAGTCCATTTATATTAAGAGATATTAAGGAAACGTCATTATTGCTTCCTGTTATTTTTGTTGTTAAGAGTTGGACTTCAGTTCATGGGGCTATCTTCTTTAGGTTTGTTGAAAGAGTACTTTCTTGCTTTTTCTCAAGCTTAGTTTCCTTCATTGTGTTGAAGTGTTTTATTTATTATCCTTTGAAGGGCTGGATTTGTGAAATTTAGTTTTGTCATGGAATACCTTAATTTCTCCATCTATAGTAATTGAAATTTTGCTGCGTATAGTAGCCTGGGCTGGCATTTGTGTTCTCTTAGTGTTTGTATGACATCTGCCCAGGATCTTCTGATTTTCATGGTTTCTGTGGAGAAGTCAGGTGTAATTCTGATAGGTTTGCCTTTATATGTTACTCGACCATTTTCCCTTACTGCTTTTAATATTCTTTGTTTTGTGCTTTTGGTGTTTTGATTATTATGTGACAGGAGGAACTCCTTTTGTGGTCCAAACTATTTGGGGTTCTGTAAGCTTCTTGTATGTTCATGGGCATCTCTTTCTTTAGGTTGGGGAAGTTTTCTTCTATAACTTTGTTGAAGATATTTACTGGCCTTTTAAGTTGGAAATCTTCCTTCTCCTCTATAACTATCATCCTTAGGTTTCGTCTTCTCATTTTGTTCTTGATTTCCGGGACGTTTTGTGTTAGGATCTTTTTGCATTTCACATTTTCTTTGATTGTTGTGTCAATGTTTTCTATGGTATCTTCTGCACCCGAGATTCTCTCTTCTATCTCTTCTATTCTGTTGGTTATGCTTGCATCATTGGCTCCTGACTTCTTTTCTAGGTTTTCTATTTTCAGAGTGGTCTCCCTTTGTGATTTCTTTATTGTTTCTTCATCCTGGATTTTTAGATCCTGGATGGTTTTGTTCAATTGTTTCACCTGATTGGATGTGTTCTACTGTATTTCTTTTAGGGAGTTATTTATTTCCTTCTTAAAGTCCTCCATCACCATCTTGAGAAGTGACTTTAGATCCATATCATGCTTTTCTGGTGTGATGGTGTATCTAGGACTTGCTATGGTGGGAGAGTTTGTTTCTGATGATGCCAAGTAACCTGGTTTCTGTTGCTTCTGTTATTATGCTTGCCCCCTGCCACCTGATTATCTCAAGTGCTTGCTGCCCTCAATATATTTGATTGGAGCCTGTCCTTCCTGTAATCCCAATTGATTCAGAACTCCTCAGAATCTAGCTTTCTCTGTGAACCTGTAATTCTGGGATCTTGTGAACCTTATATTCTGGGTGTGTCAGAATTCTTGGCAGTCAAGCTTCCTCTGAGACCCTGAGATCTTGGTGTCACCAAGCTCCTGTTATCCTGGTATCCTGGAATCCTAAGATCCTGGGCATTTTACATTGCCTGAAATTGGTGTCTCCTCTGGTGACCGTGGGGCTGTCTGCTGTGTTGGAAACCAAGGTATACCAGCACCGACCAGAAGGAACCTGAGCCGCTGGTCAGGCAGGGCTCCTGTGTCCTTGCTCCTGCTGTCACAGGCCCATCACAATTGGTTTGGAACAGATGTTGCATTCCACTTACCAGTGATCATAAGTTCCTGGGCATGCTAGGGTGCCTGCGGCATGGAGAGTCCTCTGGGTACCAGGGGTCTGTCTGCCTAGTTTGAGCCCAAGGTGGCCCAGAGCTGGCACCGACTGGGAGGGTGATCATTCTTTCTCTATGCAGCAATAACACCTGCTGGAATCTACCTTCTCTAAAATGGACCATTTCCAGAAACTTTTGCTTTTCATTTGTCCACCTTCAGAGAAATACCCAGGAGAGAAAGTTTAACTGAATTCTCCTTTAATGAATCATATTCTGACCCTGTCTTCTACTTTTTTGCTTCTTCTAGAATGTTCTGTCTCCTCACTTTTGCTTTTTTATGAAAATTCTCAGAGAAGGTGCTCCTACTCAACTCCCTTATTCTGAGCCTACCCTTACATTTTCTTTAAGTTAGCCCTCTAAACCATTTCTGCAGACTTTTGCTTTCTCCAAAGACACAATTGTCTGGCGTACTCTGGAGAGCTCTGAGCCTAGATAAGACCCAGAAGTGATATGAACATGATCTCATTATACTATTCACTACCCATTTCTTCCCCAGGCACTCAGAACATATGAATTCCAAAGGTCTCATCTGAAAACTCAATAGCTTGTGATTAGAATGAAATGAAGTCCAAGGTCTGCAAGAGCCATGGTGGTCATTTTCTTACTTTATCCTGCATGATATTTATCTTCTTTATCCTGTTATCTCCATTATCACAACTGTTGCCCAATGCTTTCTCCTTGTCTACATTTTGATGGTCTTTGAGATTTTTGCATTTTTGTCCCAGACTTAGCACAGGTATGGGACAAATTCATTTCCCCTGGTTTAGTAATGTGAAAGTCAATTGTCATACAACCTCAAGTAGATCATTTCAACATCTTGCTTGTTCTCACTACAGTGGAAATAATACCCACAGTGCTTATTTTTCTAGGTTTTTGGGAAGATTGAATTAGATAAGTAAAACAATATGACCAGTATTTGACCAAGTACTGTCCTTATGATAGTCTAGCTGTTTTCTCTCAGTGGGGGTGGGAGGAGACAAGGAAGAGTGGGAGTGGGGAAGTTTGGTGGGTATGGAGGTAAGGAGGAGTTAGGGGAGGAGAAAGAATACGATAAAATATATTGTATGAAAAAATCATTTTAAATAAAAAGAGCAAGACACAGCTGGAAGATATAGAGAGATCAAGGAAAGAGATGTGAAATCAGGGAAGAACCAAAATAACCCCACAACAGAGCAAGAGTTCACAGTAAACATAAATTTTAAAGTAGAAACCTTGAAGTTTTGTTGCTGAGTAGATCTATCAGAACAGTGACTTTTTGGCAATGTAGATAATACCATCAAATTACTTCATGGAATTTTGCAGACTTATGCCTTTCCTGATGCCCAATGTCTTTTACTTTAAGCTGGATCGCATTTGCCTTATCTGCCCATGGTCACTGCCAACAGACCTAGGAGGTAAATGGAGATGATTCTGTTATCCTGTATTATAGGTAGTCTCAGGATAGAACTGGCTTGAATTAACATTGTTTGGTTATCTTGTATCTTGTATTTCCATGACTTTTTGAGTAATGCTTATATCATATCTTCATGACTTTTGACTGCATCCCCATACCCTGTTGTTCAGTTGTTCAGCTTCACCACAGTCCTCTGTCATAATTAAACTAGGCAAGATAACAACACAGATGCATGATTACAATATTAATGAGCTTCACATAGGATGTCCTGATAGTTTTCTCATTACTCCTGATACATCACAAAGTGCTTCTCCAGAGACATCCAAAGAGCAGCAAATCTAATTCTGGAAAAAGAATGATAACAAATTGAGAATTTCCTACATGAAAACAAAAACTCAACTGATACAAATGTTAAGGTATGAACCTGACCAAGATGCAGATTTATATAATGACCTGAAGTCATTGAGAAACACTCAGCAAAATAACTGACCAATGCACATAAAAAGTTTCAATATGAGGACAAAGACAGTCGCAGACTGAGGAAGACCAAAGTTTGCAACAACTACTACAATAAAGGACCTGGGTTGAATTCTAGAACAGAAAATGAAAATTAGTGTAAGAAGCCCATTAGTGTCAGAAGATCAAGAACAATCCAGTAAGGTCAGCATTTCATTGTACCAAGTTCCTTGTGCTGCTGACCATTTTGCCAAGGGTATGCAAGTTGTTAAGCATTAAGGGAAATAAGCTAAATGGTAGTAAAGATATCCCTGGATAATTTTGTGCAAATGTTCTGCAAATTTAAAAATCATTATAGAACAACTTAACGTGATTTAAAATTCATAGACATAGCTTACTGAACAACATGAAAACAGTTCAATATTTGCCTTGTTACTACTACCCTGAAAGCTATGAATTAAAATTGAAAGGTCCCCAACAGATTTATGCCTTAAATGCTTGTCTACCATTTTGTGGCACTGTTTTCAAGGTTGTAGGGCATTTGGTAGGTGCACCTGGCTTTTAAAAGTTGGTTACTAGGAATGGGCCTTTGAAAGCTGTGGCCATGTCTGTTTCTTCCCTGTGTTCACCACTTCCTATGTGAGCAATATGAACAAGCCATCAACATGCTTCCGCAATCATAACCAGGTCTACAAAGCTTTGCCTTCCCTCCATGATGGACTAGAACCCTCTGAAATGAGGGATCAAAATAAAATTTTCCTTCTTTAAGTTACTTGTGTAAGGTTTTTTGTAATAAGGACAAGAAAAGTAACTAATACACGGATTCCTGTTTCTTCTTTGATTGTGGCAACCAGTCTCTTTTTATGGAAGTTTGAATGAGTGCTTGCTGAGGACCTGGGTCATGCTAAGGAATGATTCTAGAGAAATAAATGTGCTCCTGGAACTGAGTTCTATTGTTCTTCTTTACAGAAGTTCAGATTAGATTTAATTATAACCATGTACAGCTTTAAACTGTTATGTAAGTGTACATATTGAAGACTGAATCACCTATGTTAGAGCAATCTCTGGAGGAAATAGATTACCGATTATCACTCTCTCAACAACCATTGACCACCTGTAACTCTTTATTCTTTGGTATTGATATATAAACATGGACAAGGGAAATTCCATGAGGTCACATCACACCTTCAGAAATTTATTTCTATTACATGTGTACTGTCGTGTGTGTATGTGTGTGTATCAGTGTACTGCCACATTGGATCCTCCTTTAACTGAAGCTACAGGAACTTATGAACTTCCTGATGTGGGTACAGGAATCAAATTTGGGTCTGCTGAAAGAGAAGTATGTACTTCTAACCACAGAACCATTTCTTAGTCTCATATAAAACTTTTTTAGAATGTACCTAACATTTCCAGGATAGTCTAAGTTTTTTTTTTAATTTTATTTTATTAGATATTTTCCTTATTTACATTTCAAATGCTATCCTGAAAGGTCCATATATTGGGGCATATAAAGGTTGCAAGACCTAGGGGCCTCTCTTCCCAATAATGGCCAACTAGGCCATCTTCTGCTACATATGCAGCTAGGGATACTAGCTCTGGGGGTACTGGTTAGTTCATATTGTTGTTCCACCTATAGGGTTGCAGACCCCTTCAGCTCCTTGGGTACTTTCTCTAGCTCCTCCATTGGGAGCCCTGTGTTCCATCCTATAGATGACTGTGAGCATCCACTTCTGTATTTGCCAGGCACTGGCATAACCTCATACGAGACAGCTATATCAGGATCCCTTCAACAAAATCATGCTGGCATATGCAATAGTGTCTGGGTTTGGTGGCTGATTATGGAATGGGTCCCCGGGTGGGGTAGTCTCTGGATAGTCTATCCTTTCGTATTAGCTCCAAACTTTGTCTCTGTAACTCCTTTCATGGGTGTTTGTTCCCTATTCTAAGGAGGAATCAAGTATCCACACATTGGTCTTCCTTCTTCTTGATTTTCTTGTGTTTTGCAAATTTTATCTTGGGTATTCTAGATTTCTGGGCTAATATCCACTTATCAGTGAGTGCATATGAAGTGACTTCTTTTGTGATTGGGTTAAATCACTCAGAATAATATCCTCCAGATATATTCATTTACCCAAGAATTTCATAAATTCATTGTTTTTAATAGCTGAGAAAATGTACCACATTTTCTGTATCCATTCCTCTATTGAAGGACATGTGGGTTCTTTCCAGCTTCTGGCTATTATAAATAAGGCTGCTATGAACATAATGGAGCATGTGTCCTTATTACCAGTTGGAATATCTTCTGGGTATATGCCCAAGAGAGGTATTGCTGGATCTTCCAGTAGTACTATGTCAAATTTTGAGGAACCGCTAGACTGACTTCCAGAGTGGCTGTACAAGTTTGTAATCCCACCAGCAATGGAGGAGTGTTCCTCTTTCTCCACATCCTTGCCTGCATCTGTTGTCACCTGAAATTTTGATCTTAGCCATTCTGATTGGTGTGAGGTAGAATCTCAAGGTTGTTTTGATTTGCATTTACCTGATGACCAAGCATATTGAACATTATTTTTTCAGGTGCTTCTCAACTATTCAGTATTCCTCAGTTGAGAATTCTTTCTTAAGAACTGTACACCATTTTTTAATGGGGTTATTTGAATTTCTGGAGTCTAGCTTCTTGAGCTCTTTGTATATATTGGATATTAGTCCCCTATTAGATTTAGCATTGGCAAAAATTCTTTCCCAATCTGTTGGTGGCCTTTTGTTCTTATTGACAATGTCGGTCTTATTGACAATGTCTTTTGCCTTACAGAATCTTTGCAATTTTATGAGGTCTGGTTTGTCAATTCTTGATTTTACAGCACAAGCCATTGCTATTCTGTTTGGGAATTTTTCTTCTGCGTCCATATCTTCGAGGCTTTCCCCTACTTTCTCCTCTATAAATTTCAGTGTCTCTGGTTTTATGTGGAGTTCTTTAATCCACTTAGATTTGACCTTAGTAAAAGGAGATAGGAATGGATCAATTCACATTCTTATACGTGATAACCGCCAGTTGTGCCAGCACCATTTGTTGAAAATGCTGTCTTTTTTCCAATCGAAGTTTTTAGCTCCCTTGTCAAAGATCAAGTGACCATAGGTGTGTGGGTTCATCTCTGGGTCTTCAATTCTATTCCATTGGTCTACTTGTCTGTCGTTATACCAGTACCATGGAGTTTTTATCACAGTTGCTCTGTAGTACAGCTTTAGGTCAGGCATGGTGATTCCACCAGAGGTTCTTTTATCCTTGAGAAGAGTTTTTGTTATCCTAGGTTTTTTGCTATTCCAGATGAATCTCCCGATTGCCCTTTCTAATTCATTGAAGAATTGAGTTGGGATTTTGATGGGGATTGCATTGATTCTGTAGTTTGCATTCGGCAGGATAGCCATTTTGACTATATTAATCCTGCCGATCCATGAGCATGGTAGATCTTTCTATCTTGTGAGATCTTCAATTTCTTTTTTCACAGACTTGAAGTTCTTATCATACAGATCTTTCACTTACTTAGTTAGAGTCAAACCAAGGTATTTTATATTATTTGTGACTATTGTGAAGAGTGTTGTTTCCCTAATATCTTTCTCAGTTCATTTTTTTTCTTTCTGTAGAGAAAGGCCATTGATTTGTTTGAGTTAATTTTTTTTTAATTTTTAATATTTTTATTACATATTTTCCTCAATTACATTTCCAATGTTATCCCAAAAGTCCCCCATAGCGCCCCCCACTTCCCTACCCACCCATTCCCATTCTTTTGGCCCTGGCATTCCCCTATATTGGGGCATATAAAGTTTGCAAGTCCAATGGGCCTCTCTTTCCAGTGATGGCCGACTAGGCCATCTTTCGATACATATGCAGCTAGAGACAAGAGCTCCGGGGTTCTGGTTAGTACATCATGTTGTTCCAACAATAGGGTTGCAGATCCCTTTAGCTCCTTGGGTACTTTCTCTAGCTTCTCCATTGGGAGCCCTGTGATACATCCAATAGCTGACTGTGAACATCCACTCCTGTGTTTGCTAGGCCCCGGCATCGTCTCACAAGAGACAGCTATATTTGGGTCCTTTCAGCAAAATCTTGCTAGTGTATGCAATGGTGTCAGCGTTTAGAAGCTGATTATGGGATGCATCCCTGGATACGGCAGTCTCTAAATGGTCCATCCTTTCATCACAGCTACGAACTTTGTCTCTGTAACTCCTTCCCTGGGTGTTTTGTTCCCAATTCTAAGAAGGTGCACAGTGTCCACACTTTGGTCTTCATTCTTCTTGAGTTTCATGCGTTTAGCACATTGTATCTTATATCTTGGGTATCCTAAGTTTTGGGCTAATATCCACTTATCAGTGAATACATATTGTGTGAGTTCTTTTGTGATTGTGTTACTTCACTCAAGATGATGCCCTCCAGGTCCATCCATTTGGCTAGGAATTTCATAAATTCATTCTTTTTAATAGCTGAGTAGTACTCCATTGTGTAAATGTACCATAATTTCTGTATCCATTCCTCTGTTGAGGGACATCTGGGTTCTTTCCAGCTTCTGGCTATTATAAATAGGGCTGCTATGAACATAGTGGAGCATGTGTCCTTTTTACCGGTTGGGACATCTTCTGGATATATGCCCAGGAGAGGTATTGCTGGATCCTCCGGTAGTACTATGTCCAATTTTCTGAGGAACCGCCAGACTGATTTCCAGAGTGGTTGTACAAGCTTGCAATCCCACCAACAATGGAGGAGTGTTCCTCTTTCTCCACATCCTCGCCAGCATCTGCTGTCACCTGAATTTTTGATCTTAGCCATTCTGACTGGTGTGAGGTGGAATCGCAGGGTTGTTTTGATTTGCATTTCCCTAATGATTAAGGATGTTGAACATTTTTTCAGGTGTTTCTCTGCCATTCGGTATTCCTCAGGTGAGAATTCTTTGTTCAGTTCTGAGCCCCATTTTTTAATGGGGTTATTTGACTTTCTGGAGTCCACCTTCTTGAGTTCTTTATATATATTGCATATTAGTCCCTTATCTGATTTAGGATAGGTGAAGATCCTTTCCCAATCTGTTGGTGGTTTTTTTGTCTTATTGATGGTGTCTTTAGCCTTGCAGAAGCTTTGCAGTTTCATGAGGTCCCACTTGTCAATTCTCGATCTTACAGCACAAGCCATTACTGTTCTATTCAGGAATTTTTCCCCTGTGCCCATATCTTCAAGGCTTTTCCCCACTTTCTCCTCTATAAGTTTCAGTGTCTCTGGTTTTATGTGTAGTTCCTTGATCCACTTAGACTTGACCTTAGTACAAGGAGATAGGAAAGGATCGATTCACATTCTTCTACATATTAACAACCAGTTGTGCCAGCACCATTTGTTGAAAATGCTGTCTTTCTTCCACTGGATGTTTTTAGCTCCCTTGTCGAAGATCAAGTGACCATAGGTGTGTGGGTTCATTTCTGGGTCTTCAATTCTATATCCAGCTACTGCACTTAAGATGTTTTTCAGATTTAGGAGTTTTCTGGTTGAATTTTTAGGGTCACTTATATATACTATCATATCATCTGCAAACAGTAATATTTTGAGTTCTTCCTTTCCAATTTGTATCTGCTTGATCTCCTTTTGTTGTTGAATTGCTCTGGCCAGGACTTCAAGTACTATATTGAATAGGTAGGGAGAGAGTAGGCAGCCTTGTCTAGTCCTTGATTTTAGTGGGATTGCTGTGAGTTTCTCTCCCTTTAGTTTGATGTTGGCTACTGGTTTGTTGTATATTGCTTTTTTTATGTTTAGGTATGGGCTTTGAATTCCTGATCTTTCCAAGACTTTTATCATGAAGGGGTGTTTGATTTTGTCAAATGCTTTCTCAGCATCTAACTAGATGATCATGTGGTTTTTGTCTTTGAGTTTGTTTAGATAGCGGATTACATTGATGGATTTCCATATATTAAACCATCCATGAATCCCTGGGATGAAGCCTACTTGATCATGATGGATGATCGTTTTGATGTGTTCTTGGATTTGGTTTGTGAGGATTTTATTGAGTATTTTTGCCTCAATATTCAAAAGGGATATTGGTCTGAAGTTCTCTTTCTTTGTTGGATCTTTGTATGGTTTAGGTATCAGAGTACTTGTAGTTTCATAGAATGAATTGGGTAGACTACCTTCTGTTTCTATTTTGTGGAATAGTTTGAGAAGGGTTGGAATTAGGTCTTCTTTGAAGCTCTGATAGAACTCTGCACTAAACCCATCTGGTCCTGGGCTTTTTTTGGTTGGGAGACTATTGAATACTGTTTCTATTTCTTTAGGGGAAATAGGACTGTTTAGATTGTTAATCTGTTCCTGATTTAACTTTGGTACCTGGTGTCTGTCTAGGAAGTTGTACATTTAATCCAGGTTTTCTAGCTTTGTTGAGTATAGCATTTTGTAGTAGGATCTGATGATGTTTTGGATTTTTCAGGTTCTGTTGTTATGTCTCCTTTTTCATTTCTGATTTTGTTAATTAGGATACTGTCTCTGTGCTCTCTAATTAGTCTGTCTAAGGGTTTATCTATCTTGTTGATTTTCTCAAATAACCAGATCCTGGTTTGGTTGATTCTCTGAATAGATCTTATTGTTTCCACTTGGTTGATTTCAGCCATGAGCTTGATTTTTTCCTGCTGTCTACTCCTCTTTGGTGAATTTGCTTCCTTTAGTTCTAGAGTTTCTAGGTGTGCTGTCAGGCTGCTAGTATATGCTCTCTCCAGTTTCTTTTTGGAAGCACTCAGGGCTATGTGATTTTTTTCTTAGGACTGCCTTCATTGGGTGCCATAAGTTTGGGTATGTGGTGGCTTCATTTTCATTAAACTCTAAAATGTCTTTAATTTCTTACTTTACTCCATTCTTGACCAAGGAATCAATGAATAGAGTGTTGTTCAACTTCCATGTGAATGTTGGCTTTCTATTATTTATGCTGTTATTGAAGATCAGCCTTAGTCCATTGTAATCTGATAGTATGTATCGATAATTTCAATATTTTTGTATCTGTTGAGGCCTGTTTTGTGACCAATTATATGGTCAATTTTGAAGGAGGTACCATGAGGTGCTGAGAAGAAGGTATATACTTTTGTTTTAGGATAAAATGTTCTGTAGATATCTGTTAAATCCATTTTTTCATAAGTTCTATTAGTTTCACAGTGTCACTGTTTAGTTTCTGTTTCCAGGATCTGTCTATTGGTGAAAGTGGGGTGTTGAGGTCTCCCACTATTATTACGAAATGTGCAATGTGGGCTTTGAACTTTACTAAAGTTTCTTTAATGAATGTGGCTACTCTTGCATTTGGAGCATAGATATTCAGAATTGAGAGTTCCTCTTGGAAGATTTTACCTTCGATGAGTATGAAGTGCCCCTCCTTATCATTTTTGATAACTTTGAATTAGAAGTCAATTTTATTCGATATTAGAATGGCTACTCCAGCTTTTTTCTTCGGACCATTTGCTTGGAAAATTGTTTTCCAGTCTTTTACTCTGAGGTAGTGTATGCCTTTTTTCCTGAGGTGGGTTTCCTGTAAGCAGCAAAATGTTGGGTCCTGTTTGTGTAGCCAGTCTGTTATTCTATGTCTTTTTATTGGGAAATTGAGCCCATTGATGTTAAGAGAAATTAAAGAAAAGTAAAAAGTTGCTTCCTGTTATTTTTGTTGTTAAAGTTGGCATTCTGTTCTTGTGGTTGTCTTCTTTTAGGTTTGTTTAAGGATTACTCTCTTGCTTTTTCTAGGGTGTATTTTCCATTCTTGTGTTGGTTTTTTCCTGTTATTATCCTTTGAAGGGCTGGATTCATGGAAAGATATTGTGTGAGTTTGGTTTTGTCATGGAATACTTTGGTTTCTCCATCAAAGGTAATTTAGTGTTTTGTTGGGTATAGTAGCCTGGGCTGGCATTTGTGTTCTCTTAAGGTCCGTATAACATCTGTCCAGGATCTCTGGCTTTCATAGTCTCTTGTGAGAAGTCTGGTTTAATTCTAATAGTCCTGCCTTTATATGTTACTTGACCTTTTTCCCTTACTGCTTTTAATGTTCTATCTTTAGTGCATTTGTTGTTCTGATTATTATGTGTCGGGAGGAATTTCTTTTCTGATCCAGTCTATTTGGAATTCTGTAGGTTTCTTGTATGTTCATGGCCATCTCCTTCTTTAGGTATGGGAAGTTTTCTTCTATAATTTTGTTGAAGATATTTTCTGGCCCTTTAATTTCAAAATATTCATTCTCATCTAACTCCTATTATCTATAGGTTTGGTCTTCTCATTGTTTCCTGGATTTCCTGGATGCTTTGAGTTAGGATCTTTTTGCATTTTCCAATTTTTTTGATTGTTGTTCCCATGTTCTCTATGGAATCTTCTGAACCTGAGATTCTCTCTTCTGTCTTTTGTATTCTGTTGCTGATGCTCGCATCTATGGTTCCTGATTTCTTTCCTAGGGTTTCTATCTCCAGAGTTGTCTCACTTTGTGTTTCCTTTATTGTTTCTACTTACCTTTTTAGGTCTTGGATGGTTTTGTTCAATTCCATCACCTGTTCGGTTGTGCTTTCCTGTAATTCTTTAAGGACTTCTCTTTAGCAGTGTTCTCCTATATTTCTTTAAGTGAGTTATTAATGCCTTTCTTAAAGTCCTCTATCAGCATCATGAAATATGATTTTAAATCCGAGTCTTGATTTTCGGGTGTGTTGGGGTATCCAGGACTGACTGAGGTGGGAGAGCTGGGTTCTGATGATGGTGAGTGGTCTTGGTTTCTATTAGTATGATACTTATGTTTGACTTTCGCCATCTGGTAATCTCTGGCATTAGTTGTTATAGTTGTCTCTGGTTGGAGCATGTTCCTCCTGTGATTCTCTTAGCCTCTGTCAGCAGTCCTGGGATTCCAGCTCTCTCCTAAGTCTCAGTGTTCTGAGTACTTTCTGCAGGCAATCTCTCCTCTTTCAGGGAAGGTGCACAGAGGTCTGGTGTTCAGACCTGCCTCCTGGGTCAAGATGAATGCCCAAAACAGGGCCTGTCCTAGAAGATGTGTTGCTTCCGAAGTCTGCGTGCTGACCTGTGCAGACTGGTCTGCAAGGGACCCTGGACACAAGATGGCTCCCTCACCTTCTCTGGCACTCATAGCCCTACCAGGCAAACACCTCTCTTCTGGCAGGGAAGGTGCCCAGATGTCTGGATCCCGAAATGGTGTTCTGTCCCAGAAGCTGTGTTGCTTCTGCTTGTCCCAGAAGCTGTGTCACTTCTGTAGCCACACTCTCACCTCTGCAGACTTGTCTCTGGGGGATCCAGGGTACAAGATGTAGTCTAAGTTTTAATAATTGTTTCGTACATGAAATCACAAAGGGGGCATCATAGGTTTTGTCATCTTGACATATAAACATACCTGTTATGAGAGAATCTCAATTGAGGAATAGCCTTCATCAGATAAGGCTGTAAGAATGTCTGAGTAGGAATTTTCTTACTAATTGATGGAGGACTCCACCCTGGGTCGATAGGCCTGTGCTGTATAAGAAAGTTACCCAAGTATACCAGAGGAAGCAAGACATTAACAGAATTCCTCCATGGTTTCAGCTTTAAGCTCCTGCCTTGTGTTCATGTTTTGGTTTCCTCCTATGACACACTGTGAATAGTAAAAAGAAATAAAGCCTTTCCTCTACAAGTTGGTTTTGGTCAGCATTTAATCATAGCAGCAGAAAGCAAACAAGAACAGAGGGAAATGTGGTCTGTATTTTCTATTTGTTCTGTCTCATTTTGGTTTTGTGTGTGAAAATTGCCAACTCTATAAAGGAGAATTGGGTAAGAGTAGTGAAAAGCTATCATTTTATTTTGCCACTAAACAGAGTATGATGTTTTTCTAGTGCATTTCTAGCCCCTCAGTGTCTCCTAATTTTACTTGGCTTTCTGTATTAAATTCTCAATCATTAACGCTTCTTGTATTTCTATTTGATATGCATTCTGGTTTAGTCACACAGATCTGGTCCCACTGAAATGTTCCTTAGACTTTAGATTTCCAATTGAATACAAGGTTAGGTCATGTTAATACCATGAACTAATTGTGGTATTCTAGTCTTTTTGAGCAGTGAATTGGTGGGGCCAGATTGATTTTAGCCTTGTGAATTGCAGAGCACATAACCCAATTGAATATAATCTCCTTTTATTTTCAGAACCATGAGCTAATAACAGTGTGTCTTCATTATATATAAAAGATCCTAATGTTTTGGTAGCTTGTCACCACAGCTATAGGAATGAGCCTATGCTCCAAAGTTGGAAGAACTAGGCTTTTATTTTCATATTCTCTCTCTCTCTCTCTCTCTCTCTCTCTCTCTCTCTCTCTCTCTCTCTCTCTCTCTCTCTCTGTCTCATTCTTTTGATGTTTTCCAAAACAGAGTTTCTCTGTATAGTCATAGCTGTCCTGAAACCCACTCTGTAGACCAGCCTGGCCTCAAACTCACAGAGATCTGCCTGTTTCTGCATGCTACATGCTAGGATTAAAGGCATGTACTAACAACAACAACTGGCCCAATAAAATTTTCTGAGATAGTGGAAATGTTCAATGGCTACAGTATTCAACATGGAAACTGCTACATAAAACCCACAAATGGTTACTGAGCACTCAAAAAAATAGCTACTGCTTCTGAGGTATTTAGTATAACCAACTTAAGCTTATTCCCTAGTAGCTTACAAATAAATGAGACTCAGACTATGATTATTTTACTTGATTCTGACAATGACTGTGAGGGCAACTCTAATCTGCCCTTCTAACTGCTGGCCTGGCTACTTCCCCAGTGATGTACCCTATATATTTGCTGTTTCTTCACACCATGTGGGAGATGGACTATGATCCATCTTCCCTCATGTTGGCTTCCTCCTCTCGGTTGCTCCTCTTCCTCCTTCTTTCATATCTCTCTTCTAACCAGATCACTCCAAAACCACCTACTTCTATCTTTCCAGTAACTGGCTGTGGCCCATTTTATTTAACTAATTGTTGTAAATCAAGGAACAAAGCTTATACAACAGAAGCTTGTAAACTTGAGAAGTCACTCATAGGTCTAGACATTCCAGTACAGAATTTAGAATTACAATACATAGCAAGAGACCAATCCTCAACAGAGGTACTGTGATTTACCTTTAAGTTATTTTTCTTTGATAGAATGATTTTAGGTTCAATTATCAGCATCCGACTGCTGGCTGCCAAATTGGATGGAACAGCTTTAGAAGGTTTAAAGCAAGAAAAAGAGTCATAGAAGTAGCATAATCAATATCTTTCTGTCTATTAGATCTATGGATAGGGAATGGCAGGTCTGTGTGAGTGAATTTCCTGTTAGGGACAGGGCTCAGCACAAGCTGAATCTAAAGTCTAGGATACTACAGAGCTGATCTAATCTCTGGAAAGCAGAATATGCAAATCGACTTTCTAGAGGCTTTAAATACTGAATCTGGCTTTGCTAAGCAAAAAGAGCTTCTCCATGCATGCACCATAGATTTAAATTGTTTTATTAAATATATTACTTTATAGTTTTAATAATTTAAAATAATCTTCAAATTTAAATATATGTTGATCATATTCTTTCCCTCCCCAAGTCCCTTCAGATCCTCTCCCCATCCCTACCTACTCAACTTTAAGTTCTTTCTCAAAAAAAGAAACAAAAACCCAGTAGAAAAATGACCCCCACAACCAAAACAAAACAAAACGACACAAAACAACACGCACACACACACACGCACACACACACACACACACACACGCGCGCGCGCGTGCACACACACACATATGCAAACACACAGAAAACTGTGGATTCCATTGTATGTTGGTCCTGAACACACACTCCTGAATATGAGACCTGTCTTAAATGATTGATGCACCCAATTTCACTCTATTGGAAAAAACTGATTTTCCCTCTTCCAGCAGGCATAAATGACAGTTCAAATGTTAACCTTTATCCTAGTGGCTATTCATTCATTCATTCATTCATTCCTATTTTTAAAATATTTTTTATTTAGTTAGGTATCAGCCCACTCAGTGCCCCCCTCTTTTCATTCCCTCCCACAATCCTTCCCCATTTCCTCCCTCCCTTTCCCCTCTGAGAGGATAGGACCCACTGAAATCCCCTCTACCCTAGAACATCAAGTCTCTATTGAGCTAGGCACATCCTATCCCACTGAGGCCAGACAAGGCAGCCTAGCCTTTGAGAATATATTCCTCAAACAGGTAAAAAAAAACTTTTGGGATAGCCCCTGTACCAGTTGTTCAGGACCCACATGAAGCCCAAGCTGCATGCACATCTGCTACATATGGCATGGGGCTAGGTCCAGCCCATGTATGCTCTTTGGCTGGTGGTTCAGTCTCTGAGAGCCCCAAGGGACCAGGTTCATTGACCCTGTTGGTCTTCCTATGGAGTGCCTATCCCCTTAAGAGCCTGAAGTCCTTCCTCCTATTCTTCCATAAGAGTCCCCAAGCTCCATACAATGCTTGGCTGTGGGTATCTGTATCTGTCTGACTCAGCTACAGGGTGGAGCCTCTCAGAGGACAACATGCTCCTGTTTGCAAACATAACAGAGCATCATTAATGGTTTCAGGGATTGATGCTTGCACAGGTGATGGGTCTCAAGATGGCCTGGTTACTGGTTGGCCATTCCCCCAGTCCATCTCCCATGCCTGCACTTCTTGTAGAGACAGGATAAATTTGGGGTTGAAAGTTTTGTGGGTGGGTTGGTGTCTTTATCACTCCACTGGGATTCCTGTCTGGCTATAGGAGGTAGTCTCTTCAGGTTTCATATCCCCAATGTGGTAAGTAACAGCTAAGGTCACCCCCATTGATTCTTGTGTGCCTCTCCTATCCCTGGTCTCTGTCACATCCTTGAGATGCCCTCCACTTCTCCACCCCAATCAGTTGCAGATTTTCATTCATTCTCATGACCATCTGGCCATCTCTTCTGTCCCTTACCACATCTGATCCTGAACCACCTCCATCCCCCTTCCCATCCCTTCTCCCACTGAGTTCCCCCCTCCATCTGCCTCCTATGACTATTTTATTCACCCTTCTAAGTGATATTCAAGTATCGCTGCGTGTGCCTTCTGTCTTATCTAGCTTCTTTGGGTCTGAGGAATACATACCAGAAAACCAAGTTCTTCTTTTTTCCCCCAGTATGATGTCATTAGAAAAAGTCCTACACCAACTTAAGTTCTTCAGGACGTTAGAAGTGCCTTGTGAGAAGTCGCATCTGCAAGGTAGCTCCAAACATTCTCCTCACAAATCCCTTTTGTCCCTCAACCATGTTCTGTTGTTTCTGGGCAGAATATATATATATATATATATATATATATATATATATATATATACTAGAAATTTATCCCATTTGAGGATTTTCTTTTATTCAAATACATTTTTATGAGGGTAAGAGAAATGCTATTGCAGTCTATTGAAATTGCCCCCAGTGAGATGAATATATAATTCAATGTAGTCCAACTGTTGCTTCTATTTTAGCACATTTGGGAAATACTAGGCAAGATTTGCAATAGGCTGCATTTAAATGTACATTTGGCTATATTATATATGGCAGGATAAATATCTTATTTAAGAGAGATACCTAAGGAGTTTGTAAGCATAAACTTGTCTCATAATTCAGTACAGGCTAGAAACAAGGCTAAGAAGGAAGGGTCAGCAGAGTTTCCTGTCCTTGACAGAGTACTGAGTAGGAACTCTCAATTCTACTTTACCTGTCATTGTCATTATTCCACCTTAACATTCTCTTCACAGAACTTCATCCTCTTATAGTTCTTTTTTAATCTTTAATTTTTATTTATGTATGTGTATATGTGGTCCACATTTGTGCTCATGCCTATGAAAGCCAGAAGAAGGTGTCAGATCCTGTGAAACTGGAGTTAGAGTTGGTTGTAAACTGCCATGATGGCCTTGGAGAAGCCATACCAGGCCTTTTGCAAGATCAGTGAGTGCTAAATGGCTGTGACGTCTCTCCAGACACTACACTCCCTTTTAAATTTCTTTTTATTCTAATGCTTCTACTGGAAGGTTATAAATAAATATATATTCACACCAACAGAGTATGATAACAGCAAAAAATTAATTCCATCCCAGTTTATGTTAGTGAAGTTACTACAGAAGTGTGGGTGATTCATATGCTGCTGTATCCTTGACAATTCTAGTCTATTATGGGTGATAAGTTTGATATGACTGCTCGGAAAGTCTCCTTCCACTAGCAATTGTCTACAGCCTTCATAACCTTGGGAAGGGGCCATGTGAATATTGTGTCACAAGTCCTAGGACAGAATGTTTCCATTGGGAAGAAACATATGTATGTATATGTATGTGTGTATATATATGTATATATATATATATACACACATATATGTATGTATATATATGTGGGGGTATATATATATATATATATATGTTTAATTTAGAAATATATTTTATAGCATATAAATAAATATATACTATATAAATAAATATAATATATAATCATAGAAATCTAGAATTAGATAAAATTCTAAGAACACTTTCAGCTGTAAAATTTGCATTCTAGTAATTCCATACAGAACACAGAAAACAAACAAACAAACACACAAACAAACAAAAAACCCTCTTGTCCATTTTGGATGGCGAAGAAAATTAAAGATTTGTGCTAAAGAGGAACAAAATCATCTACTATCTTGATTTGGCAAAAGTTATCCTTAAATTGCTATTTAAGTTCCCTAGTAACAATTGTCAAAATAATCCTGTGCTTTGAATAAATGGAATTCTTACTTGACACTTTACTCTTCTTCTTTCCTTCCTTCCTTCCTTCCTTCCTTCCTTCCTTCCTTCCTTCCTTCCTTCCTTCCTTCCTTCCTTCCTTCCTTCCTTCCTTCCTCCCTCCCTCCATCCCTCCCTCCCCCCCCTCTCCCCCCCCTCTCTCTCTTTCTCTCTTTCTTTTCTTTCTTTCTTATCTATTTATCTCCATTAATTTATTTGTGCACTTTACATTCTGATTGTACCTCCCCTTCTCACAGTCCCCCCTCATACAGCTCTCCTCCTTCCCTCTCCCCTTCTCCTCTGAAATGGGGGAGCACCCCCCCATATAGATCCACCTTGGAAAATCAAGTCACTGCAGGATATCCTGTCCCACTGAGGCCAGACAAGGCAGCCCAGTTAGGAGAATGGGATACATAGGCAGGCAACAGAGTCAGGTACAGATTCCTCTCCAGTTCTTGGGGGACACACATGAAGACCAAGCTGCACATCTGCTATATATACACGTAAGACCTAGGTCCATCCCATGTGTGCTTTTTGTTTGGTAGTTCAGTCTCTGAGATTTTCCCAAATGGTCCAATTTAGTTGAACCTGATGGTCTTTTTGTGGGGTCCCTATTCCTGCTGGGTCCCTCCATTGTTTCCCCAACCCCCCAACTCCAACAAGATTCCCTGAGCTCTGTTCAATATTTGGGTGTGGATCTCTGCATCTGTTTTTGTCAGCTGCTGGGTGGAGCCTCTCAGAGGACAGTTATGCTAGGCTCCTGTCTGCAAGCATACTAGTGTCAGTGATTGGTTCTTGCCTATGGGATCTATCTCAAGTTAGGCTAGTCATTGGTTGATTCTCTCAGTCTCTGCTGCATCTTTGTCCCTGCAGTTCTTGTAGGCAGAACAAATTTTGGTCAAAGTTTTTATGGGTGGGTTGCTGTCCTTATCCCTCTACTGGGAGTCCTGTCTGGCTACAGGAGGTGGGTACTTCAAGCTTCATATCCACCCACTGCTAGGAGTCTCACCTAGAGTTCCCTCATAGACTCACTAGAGCCTCCCCATCCCACATCTCTGGTACATGCTAGAGATGATCCCTCCTTAAACCTTCCCCCACAATGCCAATTTCCATTTACTCTTCTGGTCCTTTTTCCTGGCTCTTCTTACACCTAATGCCACCCCCCCCATTTCCCTTCTCATCCTCTCTCCCACCCAGTTTCCTCCATCCATCCACTGCTGATGACTGTTTTATTCTTTTTCTAAGTGAGATTCAAGCATCCTTCCTTGGGCTCTCCTTGTTAGGTAGCTTCTTTGGGTTTGTAGATTGTAGTAAAAGTATTTTGTACTTTATGACTAATATCTACTTATTGGTGAGTATATACCATGCATGTCCTGTTGGGGCTGGGTTAACTCATGCAGGTTGATATTTTGTAGTTCCATATACTTGCCTGCAAAATTTATGATGCCCTTGTTTTTAATTGCTGAGGAGTAGTACATTGTGTAAATGACTACATTTTCTTTATCCATTCTTCAGTTGAGAAACTTCTGGGTTGTTTTCAGTTTCTGGCTAAATGAAGTTTCAATGAACATAGTGGAGCAAGTGTATAGTGGGACATGTTTTGGGTATATGCCCAGAAGTGATATAGCTGGGTCTTGAGGTAGAACTATTTCCAATTTTCTGAGAAGCTGCCAAATTTCTTTTAGAAATTTGAACTTCCACCAACAACGGAGGAGTGTTTATTTTGTGTGTATGGATGTTTACCCTGAATGTATGCCTCTGCACTACATGAGTTCAGTTCCATAGACGCAAGAAGAAGGTGTCAGATACTCTGGGCCTGGAGATACAGGATAATTGTGGGTGCTGAGAATTGAACCTAGGTCTTCCAAAAGAGCAACAAGTGTTCTTAACCACTGAATCATCCCCAGCTCCTTACTCTTTACTTTCATCTTCTCTTACCTAATTGGAAAAAGACCCATACATGCTTAAATAGTGTTTGCAACTTTCATTTCTTTTAAGACCATTGAAGCCAGGGGCTAATTGAGGAATTTGATGTTCAGAAAATTAACGTTTCTGATCCTGAGTCAGTGAGTAATTTAGCTGTGTCTATATCTAGGTCTCCTGTCTCTAGTCCTCTTGCTCCCACATTTTTAATTAGAATACTTATGCGATTTGGCAGTTATTTTGCACAGAATATTAATTTTGTTAACTGGAAATCAAGTTAAAGAAAGGATATACATCTTGGCCATGGCCTAAGATCTAGGAGGTGGAACTAGGGTTAGATATCATCTCTGTTTATCTGACTTTAAATTTGTGTTCTTCACTGTTATACAGTTGATTACTACTTTTTTCATAGCCTGCTTATGCTTTGCTAAACTTGTTTAAATTATTATGCTTTATTTATTTATTACTTATTTACTTATTATTTTGAAATATTCTTTGTAACCCTAGACAGTTTGGAACTCATCATGTAGAACTCACAGAGGTCCATCTACCTCAGCCTCTAAAGTTCTGGAATTAAAGATGTATATCACCATGTCCCCATTCAATTTTAATAAGCACATGCATGACAAAAAAAACTGAGAAGGAAAGGTTAGGCTAAAGTCAACTACTCTGTCTTAGAGTTTTACTGCTGTGAACAGACACCATGACCAAGGCAAGTCTTATAAAAAAAAACCAATATTTAATTGGGGCTGGCTTACAGGTTCAGAGGTTCAATCCATTATCTTCAAGGTGGGAGAATGGCAGTATCCAGGCAGGCATGGTGCAGGAGGAGATGAGAGTTCTATGTCTTCATCCAAAGGCTGCTAGAGGAAGACTGACTTCCAGGCAATGAGGGTGAGGGTCTTATACCCACACCCACAGTGACACACCCATTCCAACCAGGTCACATCTATTCGAACAAGGCCATACCTTCAGATGGTGCCACTCCCTGGTCCAAGGATATACAAACCATCACATTCCACTCCCTGGTCCCCATAGACTTGTTCAAAAACATGAGTCTATGGGGGCCATACTTAAACATAGCACAATGCAAAATGCATTTATTGCAACTTTCAAAGTCCTCATAGTCTATAGCAGTTGCAACAATGTTAAAAGTCCAAAGTTCAAGGTCTGTTCTGAGAGTCATTCAACTTAATGAACTGTAATCCCCAAAGCAAGGCAGGAAACCAGCTGGGCAAACTCTAAACTCTGCATCTCCATGGCTGATGTCAAAGCAGTCTTCAGATCTCCACTCCTTTTTCATCTTTGTTGACTGAAACAAACTGCTTTCTCCTGGGCATCCACTCCCTGTTAGCAGCTTTCCTCAGCATGTATCCCATGGCTCTGGCATCTTTAACATCTTTGAGTCTCCAAGGCAATTTCAATGTTACAGCTTCTTGTTTCAGTGTCTGGGATTCCACTTGATATTTTGGACTCCTCCTAAGGGCTGGCATCACTTCTCCAGCTCTGCCCTCTGTAGCACTCTAAGCTCAGGTTGATCCACTTCACTGTTGTTGCTGTCCTTGGTGATCATCCCATGGTACTGACATCTCCAATACATTGGGGTGTTCCACTCCAACTAGGCTTCACCAATAGCCTCTCATAGGCTCTCTTCAGGGTGCCAAGCCTCAAATCCTTTGCATGACCCCTTCAGTCCTGGGCCATCAACTACAGCTGAGGCTTCACCTTCTCCAGTGGCCTTCCCTGGCCTCTCACAGTGCTAAGCCTCATCTTCTCTCCATGATCCCTTCATTCCTTCACACAAGCAGTACCACCTGAGTGACTCTTACACATTACCAAGTCCAGCCGCAGCATTAGGTACAACCTTGGTTATCTCACAGCTTCTTTGTACTCCTAGAAAACACTTTCCAGAAGATTTCACCTCAGTGATGCTGCTCTCTTCTTAATCACTGCTAATTCCTTAGCTCCAGCTAACCAGCATCAATTTTCCCAGTAGTTCCTTCCATTCTGCTGCTTACAGGAACTAGAACGTGATCCCCTTGTACTATTACATTATCACTAGCTTTATGTTTTCTAAATCCTTCACTGCCTAAGCTTGGCTATCCTGGTTCTTGCTCTGTAGATTGACCTTGAATGCAGAGATCAGCATGCTTGTCTCATGGGATTAAAGGTGTGTACCACCATGCCTGGATCTAATTAAACTGGGTAGAATCTTGCCCCAAGGTCCCACTCCCTTAATCTGTTATCTCCTAGAACACAAGATTTTGCTCCATTTCACTTCCTGGTACTCCTTTAATACTCGAACCATATATTTTATATTTTGCCTTTCTAAGCTTGCTATGCTTGTTCAAACTTCTCTTCGTGAGACTTAACCAGAGAACAAAGTCTCTGCTGGGCTTTTTTTGAAACTTCCTTTGTCAATGCAATTAATGCAATTAATCCAAGTCTCTTTACCTTAGCCTCAGGCAGACTTTTTAGACAAGGGTAAAAAGTAGCCACATTCTTCACCAAGATACCACAAAAACAGTCTTTATGGCACATATTGAAATTCTTCTCCTTTGAAATCTCTTGGGCCAGGTCAACACAGTTGAAATTACTCCCAGCAACAAAGTCTTCCATATTCCTATTAGGATGACCCATTAAGCCCCATTTAAAGCATTCCACTGAGTTCCAAATCCAAAGTCCAAAAATCCACATTCTTTCAAATAAAAGCATGGTCAGGCCTATCACAGCAGTACCCCACTCCCAGTACCAACTTGTCTTAGTTAGAGTTTTACTGCTGTGAACAGACACCATGACCAAGGTAAGTCTTATAAAAAACAATATTTAATTGGGGCTGGCTTACAGGTTCAGAGGTTCAGAGGTTCAGTCCATTATCTTCAAGGTGGGAGAATGGCAGTATCCAGGCAGGCATGGTGCAGGAGGAGCTGAGAGTTCTATGTCTTCATCCAAAGGCTGCTAGTGGAAGACTGACTTCCAGGCAATGAGGGTGAGGGTCTTATACCCACACCCACAGTGACACACCCATTCCAACCAGGTCACACCTATTCCAACAAGGCCACACCTTCAGATGGTGCCACTCCCTGGTCCAAGGATATACAGACTATCACATACTCTAAGCTTCACAATGCATACCTTCAGCCCCAACCCTGACCCCATTTCCATGCATGTGATATATTCTCTGGTGTTTTGTAGTATGGTTCTAGGATGGTCTTTTTCAGTCACTTGTAATATTCTTCTAGCAGATGGTCATCCTATTCTTCAAGAGTTTTTTGGATAGAGGGTATAGCTGAGTGGTAGACAATGAGGTTAGCTTTTGCGAAGCTCTGGATTTTGTCTCCAGTAAAGAGAAGAGAAATAAAAAGAAAAATAAAAGAATAAAAAGAAAAGTATTTCCTCACAAGGGAATATAGACCGTCAACTAGAAATTCTAGTCAATATCACAAATCAAAGGGTAAGCCATGCTATATGGAAATAAGTGGGGGGTTGAAGGTAATACAGTCAAATAATAATGTACTTCTTGCTGGTATGGTGGTTTTGTTAGACTGTTCTAGCAATATAGAATTTTCTAGATTTACATTTATAAGTAGAGAGGCCATCCCAATTTTCAGCATAAACCATGAGTCTTGGAATATTTGAGCTTGACTAGATATTCAGAGCTCGTAAGAATTGTGAGAGTCAGGTGGGGGTGGGGGACAGATAATGTCCCAAGCATTTAATGTGACCTTTTATCAACATATAAAAGTAACCTAACTGCACAGTCAATTTTCTCAGGAAAAAAAATTCAAAAATTTTTGCTACATAGAAATACCTGCGAAATTTCACCTAAATTCATGCTGCCTGGGTACCATTTCCAAAGGCACATTTAATTGTTACCATGAGGTATATGCAGGTTCCAATATCACCAATTTTGAAGGTCAACAGGGTATTTAGAAAACAGCCAAATACAGGTTCAAATCTCTTCTCTTTTATTAGATGATGTGACTTTGGGTAAGTTAATCTTTCTGAGCCTTGGATTCTCCATTTGTATAATACAGATCATCATATAGCATTTGCATATGAGTTTTGTAACAACTAAATGAGATAAGGTCCATATCACTTACAGCAAGATGCCTAAACTACAATAAGGACTGGTGTTATTATTACTACTACCAATATTTTTAACTATATATTCCTGATAATCATTTTTACCACTGTATTTAGAAAATGACTACTTTATAATTGTCTAAATATTAGGCAAATGGTACAGTTTGAAGCTAAGTGGTCTTGGTGTGTCTATGTGTAGTGTGATCTTTTTCAAAAAGAGAAAGCCCAACTACAAAGTGGGAAGGAAATGTTCAAAATAGATCTGCTACTTAGTTATTTCATAAACACCATAATTTTGAACTCTGAAGGAGGCATGTACATATAATATACTGTTTCTTGTGTTAAGTGCCATATGAATGATTCATGTTCAAATTGTCTCTGACCAGACTTAAGGTTGCTATACAGGCAGAACCAGGTCACAGAGAGTCATCTTGGTTGAACTAGCCTCAAGCATATACTGAAGCTACTATAGGGCAGAGGAAAATTTTAGAACATTACTGAGAAGCAATATCACACAGAATATGAGAGTGGGCTCTTAAACTTCCATTCCATATTCTCTTTTTCTGTTTTGAAGATATTCTTGGACTTTGAAAGAACAAACACAACCACAAGTACAACAGAAGAAAAATTTCCTACATGGCATGATAACCATGAAGCATTTGATCATCAATAATCCAAATATGCTAACCACAGTGATCCTTGGAACTTTTGGAGCAACAGGGCACTCAGGCAAATTGACTTGCTTTTGAATTTTAGCTCCAGACTCATAAAATAGATGTGTAAAATTGGGCAAAATAATTTTGTTAATTAATATATTACTCATTGTGTGCTGTACATGTGAGTGGGGTGTGACACATATTTATGAATTTGTGGAGACCATAGGTGAATGTTGGATACCTTCCACTATTGTTCTTCTCATTGGTCATCTTTTGAGACAAAGTCTCTAACTGAGTAATTCTCAACCTGTGGGTCACGACCCTTTGGGGGGTTCACATATTAGATATTTATATTATGTTTATAAAAGTAGAAAATTACAGTTATGAAGTAGCAACAAAAGAATTTTATGGTTGGGGGTTACCATATCATGAGCAACTACATCACAGGGTTGCAACATTAAGAAAGTTTAACTGAAACCAGAGTTCACTGATTGGCTAGACTGACTGACGAGTATGTTCCAAGGATCCACCTAATTATGTCCCTCCCTTGCCAGCATTTTCTGTTAGTATAAAAATACTTCAGAGCACTTAAATTGCCCACGTTTGAAAATGTACATTTCACATACATGTAATAATATAGGAAGACTGGCACCAAGAGCTTGTTAATAGTAACAATATCGTGCTTATGAGTAGGGCAATTGATAATATATTTTCCAAAATTCCAAAAACCTGGGGTTGACTAAGGAAAAGTGGAAGAAACACAGAATATTTGCAGATACTATTGTTGAGGTGACTGCTGCAAAGTATAATTTTTTTATGTATACATTTTAAAATATAAATTTCAATTAGCTCATTGTTGTTTATTTGGTAAACTCACTGAAGCAAAGTCAACTTCTGAATGGAAGTCTTTAATCGTAGTCGGGAGAGTTATTTCCATTAAATTGACTTGAAATCATTTGGTGAGTCATGTTTATGATGATATTGGGCCTATGGAAATATTGGGAGAATATTCCTAATTCAATGGGACCAGCATTTCTTTTATTTTTAAAAATTTTTTTTGATTAGGTATTTTCCTCATTTAGACTTTCAATGCTATCCCAAAAGTCCCCCATACCCACCCTCCCAATCCCCTACACACCCACTCCCCCTTTTTGGCCCTGGGGTTCCACTGTACTGGGGCATATAAAGTTTGCAAGTCCAATGGGCCTCTCTTTGCAGTGATGGCCGACTAGGCTATCTTTTGATACATATGCAGCTAGAGACAAGAGCTCCGGGGTACTGGTTAGTTCATATTGTTGTTCCACCTATAGGGTTGCAGTTCCCTTTAGCTCCTTGGGTAATTTCTCTAGCTCCTCCATTGGGGGCCGTGTGATCCATCCAATAGCTGACTGTGATCATCCACTTCTGTGTTTGCTAGGCCCCGGTATAGTCTCACAAGAGACAGCTATATCTGGGTCCTTTCAGCAAAATCTTGCTAGTGTATGCAATGGTGTCAGCGTTTGGAAGCTGATTATGGGATGGATCCCTGCATATGGCAATCACTAAATGGTCCATCCTCTCGTCACAGTTCCAAATTTTGTCACTGTAACTCCTTCCATGGGTGTTTTGTTCCCATTTCTAAGAAGGGGCAAAGTGTCCACACTTTGGTCTTTGTTCTTCTTGAATTTCGTGCGTTTAGCAAATTGTATCTTATATGTTGGGTATCCTAAGTTTCTGGGCTAATATCCACTTATCAGTGTGTACATATTGTGCGAGTTCCTTTGTGATTGGGTTACCTCACTCAAGATGATGCCCTCCAGGTCCATCCATTTGCCTAGGAATTTCATAAATTCATTTTTTTTAATAGCTGAGTAGTACTCCATTGTGTAAATGTACCATATTTTCTGTATCCATTCCTCTGTTGAGGGGCATCTGGGTTCTTTCCAGCTTCTGGCTATTATAAATAAGGCTGCTATGAACATAGTGGAGCATGTGTCCTTCTTACCGGTTGGGACATCTTCTAGATATATGCCCAAGAGAGGTATTGCAGGATCCTCCGGTAGTACTATGTCCAATTTTCTGAGGAACCGCCAGACTGATTTCCAGAGTGCTTGTACAAGCTTGCAATGCCCACCAACAATGGAGGAGTGTTCCTCTTTCTCCACATCCTCGCCAGCATCTGCTGGGACCAGTATTTCTAAGAGCATCTCCCATAAATCTTTATAATTATTAGTCAAAATGTACAAACATACAAACATTGCCAGTACTAAATCTCAGATAGGAGGGAAATGAGCTTACCCATCTTCCAGGTGGCTGATCACCTATTTTTCAAATGCCTTTGCTGACACAGAAAACTTTGTGGGCCTGTTTTACCAGAGATAAGGGAAAAGGGTGATTAAGAGCCAAGACATTTTCGGGGGGGGTGGTATTAGAAACCATGCCATCTCTTAATTGTTTGTTTTTTCCATGCTCTAGAAAATAAGAACCTCTTCTGTGCCAAAATAACCATTCTGTGACAAAATAACCATTTTGTCAGTTTCTTTCAGAAAGACCCTTCTTTGACCTTAGTTACAAATGACACATGGCACATAGTCTTTATGTGCCAAATCAGATAGAAGTTGGGAGAAAGTGGCGATCCTTTTATCCCAGTATCTTATTTTGCATTAATAATTTTTTAACCCAAATGTAGATGGTCATATTGCTAATTGCCGAACATCCTGTTGTGTGAGGCTGGAGGAGAACCTGTATAGACAGTCATCCAAGTTCAACATTTTCAGTAATTACTTAATGCTTCCCATCACTCCACCTCCCTTTCCCTTACTTAAGTTGCAGGGTAAATATCTTTCCTTAAATGGTGCTGATGGAACTTTGTGAGTTTGAGTTAATTTCAGTACATTCAGTACTAGAACTAACTGCTGTCATTTTCAAACACCCAGAAGAATACCTTGCGTAGGCACAATCTCTCTGCAGCCCACTCAGTAACATGAGTAATGATCTTTAAGTGAACTATATCAAGGCTGTAAGGGCTTTGGATAATTTAGACAGGAAAATTGGAGCAAGTATGCAGTTCTTTTAAAAAAAATCACTCTGATTTGCTTAGTGGAACTACGTGATCTTTTACTGCCAGTGCCTCTCATGGGGTGCAAAAATAGATTTTCCTTCACACCAAACCAGGATGCCAGGATGGATGTATGTTTGTGTTTGCATTGTGTGTACATTTGTATGTGTGTGTATCTATATCTATATCATCTGTATCTATATCTATATCTATATCTATATCTATATCTATATATCTATATGTAGATATAGATAGATAGATAGATAGATAGATAGATAGATAGATAGATAGATAGATAGTAACTGCACAGATTAGAATGGTGCATCAGCATTTTTCCAGACTCATGAGTAATCAATACTGAAAGGGGAGCATTTATAATGTTTTTCTACTACTTCTTAATGGCTTAAGGTTATCCTGGGGTAAGTTTCTGACACTAACTGGCTTCTGATGCTCTGCCAACTTGACACTAAAACCTTTTAAAATGGAGAGTGTTTGCCTTGTATTAATTAATATCCCACACGCTACCTCCTTGGAAAGTGACAGACATCAGGGTAATTTTTCCCCTTTTACAGTGAGTCGTTCTACAATAGAGAATCAGACTTCAGAGAGAGAATCTAATAGCAGCCATAAAATATGTTGACTAAGAGAGAAGGGGACCTGATGGGCAGCAGGGAGAGCGGTCATTTGGTAAGCATTTTTTCATTATACTTGTATCTCAAAGATTTAGGTTTTCATAGATGTTGACTACAAAGAGTCGGCCATAGTATTAGATAGCATCCTAAGAAAGAAAGGCAGTATAAGTTTTAGGAGCTGTTACTATAGCTCTATTTATTAAAAATGGAAAACGTTGTGAAAGCAATGTTTGGCTTAGAACATTCATTTCTTATATCTTCTATCTTTTTTTTGTCTTAGGGCCCTGAGAGCTGAGCTACATTGATGATAGTATCCTTCCTTGCTTTTTAAATGTCCAAATTGAGGTCAAAGGAGTAGATGGAAGGTCACACAGCTGGTTTATAGTCATGTGAAGATTGATTCTATTTCCAATTCTGCTGTTCCTTCTATCTTTAACACAAATTAACTCATACATTCCTTCCAGGGACCAGGTTTTTACAAAGAAGAATGAAGACTTTAGTTTACCTCTCTAAACTGTAGCCCATCTACCCTCATGGTAGTTGTTTCTTTTGTAGCATCTAGTAAGCAATGACTGTATTCCAGTGAACATGTCACTTCATATTCCTGAGCTGCCTTAGGACTCTCTGTAATATAAGAATAGGGTCAGATGTTCTCTGATCACCTGTTCAGTTCTGACCTACAATTAACAGCCAATGAGAATGCAGTGTCCTAATCATGGACACAGTATTTGATTCTTCTATCTCTGTAGCTCTGTGCTAGAGATATCACTGTTGTATGTATGTGTGAACCAATGAGTTGATGCTTAAATATTGACTTTGTAGTAGTGACAATAACTAGGGAAAGGCAAACTTTTAAGCTTATTTTTTCCACAATCAACCCAAGGGGTCTAGAAAACAGTTTCTCATGCTACATTATGAGCAACTGCCCTGTACCAATGATACTAAATGATCATGACGATCCATGAGGGGAAAATGGAAGCACATTTGTTCATTCTATCCATAATTGCCCTGACATTGAGTCTCAGAGACTATGCACACCAAGTTTCTCCCTGGAGAGATGAGTAAGGAAGTATGAACACTTATTGATTTTGTAGAGGACCTGGATTCAATTCCCAGCATCCAATGGATGGATTATCAACATCCATAACTGCAGTTCCAAGGAATCTGTTGTCCTCTTTTGACCTGCAGAGACCAGGTATGCACATGGTATACAGACATTATGCAAAGCATTTGTATGCATAATATAAATCTTAAAATTTTATATTAAAAACTCTCTCTGTTAGTAATGAATAATTGTATGTGTCATCTTCTCTGGCCCTGATGAGGCTGATGTGCCTTTTGTTTTTGTCTGTTACTAGATTAGTAACTTTCAACTTTCATTTTTAGAGGACAATTTAGGGAGATTGCATTGTATCAGAACAGAGTTAACAAAGACTCTTTGTTGTCCTGCACAAAAGCTGTTTTCCACTGAAAATTAAATTTTTGACTAAAAAAAATACTTAGTCATTTGTGTACCTAATTAGGAAAAAAGACATCTGGATAATAGCCACATCACACCTGGGCAGTGTGGTAGGGTAGAAAACATAGTATTTTAGCATTCATTCTGGGGCTGGAATCTCAGCTTGGATATTTAACAAGGTACATGGTTTTGGTTAAGTTACTCAATTCTCAAAACTATAATTACCTCATAGGCTAAAATGATTGTCATCATGATGACCCCTAAGACACTTTTCATCAATAGTACATATCACAGTACCTGTTAGAAAATAGTGCTAATTAAATAGCTATTTTATCGAAGGAGATGAACAGTCATCATCAATGGAATGTTTTTTTTTACTACAAGTATTTCAAGAGTCACACTTGAAAAGGAGGTCAGGGTTGGCTTTTACCTGTTTCCAGGATCTGGGTTATACTTAATACTCAATGATTTTTAGTTACATGAACAAATAAGCTACCAGAAAGTGAAATAGATATTGTAGGTGTTACTACCATTCCTGTTTATCAGTAATCTTCAATTTCAAGACTTTATGACTTGTTCAACTATTAAGTTGACAAAACCAAGAGCTATATTTATATTTTCTAGATTGGTGATTGTCTTACTTAGGGTTTTACTGCTCTGAACAGACACCATGACCAAGGCAAGTCTTATAAAAAACAACATTTAATTGGGGCTGGCTTACAGGTTCAGGTTCAGTAGATTATCATCAATGTGGGAGCATGGCAGTATCCAGGCAGGCATGGTGCAGGCAGAGCTGAGAGTTCTACATCTTCATTCAAAGGCTCCTAGTGGAAGACTGACTCCCAGGCAACTAGGGTGAGTGTATTAAGCCCACACCCACAGTGACACACTTACTCCAACCAGGTCACACCTATTCCAACAAGGCCACACCTCCAAATGGTGCCACTCCCTGGTCCAAGAATATACAAACCATGACAGTGATCTATAACTATTTTCCTTCATCAAATTTAAGAGCATTTAGAGTTTTGTTTATATATATATATATATTGTGCATTGGTGCATTGCTTCATATATGTCTGTGTCAGGGTGTCAAATCCCCTGAAAGAGTAGTTACAGACAGTTGTGAGCTACCAAATGGATACTGGGAATTGAGTGTGGGTCCTCCAGAAGAACAATCAGCATTCTTAACTGCTAAGGCATCTCTCTAACTCTTGGTCATTTGATTTTTTGAGGACTTGTTAATTGGTTCTTTGTTCCATTATGCCACCCATCTCCTTTGTTCATTCAACACACTTTAAGTTGAACAGTAGAGATTTTGAAGAAAAGTGTGGTTAGGTTAGGTTCTTGAAGCTATGACCTCTTCTGCTGTCTTTATGTTGTATTTACTCAGAGTACTACAGACGATTTTTATTCTTTTGTAAGTGCATTGTCACAAAGGAAGAAAAACACCCATTCTTTCTTGACAAACTTCTCAGTCACAACCCAGTGTATTAGCCATGGTTCTCTAGAATAGCAGAACTTATAAAATGAATCTCTTTTTCTTTTTCTTTTTTTAAATATTTTTTGTCTTTAACCAAAAGTATTTTATTTTTATCAATTATTTTATTTACTTACATTTCAAATGTTGTCTCCCTTCCCAGGGGCCCCTCCATGATCCCCCACCCTTACCTTCTTGCCTCTAAGAGTATGTTCACCCACTCACCCACCTACCCCCACCCCAACCCTCTATCATCCCCCTTTTCTGGGGCATCAATCCTCCATAGGACCAAGGGCCTCCCCTCCCACTGATTCCAGGTAAGGCAATCCTCTGCTACATATGTAGCTGGAGGCATGGACTCACCAATGTATATACTTTGTTTGGTGACTTAGTCCCTGGTTTCTCTGAGGGGTCTGGTTGGTTGATAATTTTGCTCTTCCTATGGGGTTGCAATTCTCTTCAGCTCCTTTATTCTTTCCTCTAACTTTTCCATAGGAGTCCCTGGGTGAAGTCCAATGGTTGTAAGCATCTGTCAGTCAGGTGCTGGTAGAGCCTCTCAGAAGACAGCCACACATAGCTCATGTCTACAAGCAAATCTTGGAATCAGCAATACTGCAGGGGTTTAGTGACTGCGCATAGGATGAATCCCAAGTTGGGGCAGTCTCTGGATACCTTTTCCTTCAGGCTCTGCTCCATTTTTGTCCCTACATTTCCTTTAGACAGGAATAATTCTGGGTCAAAAGTTTTTGAGATGGGTGTGTGGCTATATACATAGAAAGGGGATTTACTACAATCACTTACAGGCTGTAGTCCAACTAATCCAAAAGTGGTGGGCTATCAGTGGAAAACCCAATGATCCAGAAGTTGCTCAGTTCACAAGGCTGGATGTGGTTGTGAACCACATGTGAATGAAAATAGCCCCCATAAGCACATAGGGAATGATGCTATTAAGAGGTGTGGCCTTGTTCAAGATGTATAGTCTTGTTGGAGAAAGTATGTCGCTGAAGGTGGGCTTTGAGGTATCAGATGCTCAAGCTAGGCCCTGTGTCACTTTCTCTTCCTGCTGCCTGCTGATCTGAATGTAAAACTCTCAGCTACATATTCAGCAACCTGTCTACCTGTATACTACTATGATTCCCATCATGAGAAGAATGGACTAAACCCCTGAACTTGTGAGCAAGCTCCAATTAAATGTTTTCTTATAAGAGTTGCATGGTCATGGTATTTCTTCACAGCAACAGAAATCCTAAGACAATAAATATTTCAGTCAGTTTTCAGTAGATACTGGAATGCCAAAGAAATAGGCTCTAATGCCAGTAAAGAAATTGATGTGCTATCAAGACCAGAACAAGCAAGCAAAATCAAATGTTCCCTTCTTCTATATCCTTATATAGGCTTCTAGCAGAAAGTGTGGCCAAGATCAAGTCTGTCTTCCTGCCTCAAGATCTGGATCAAAGGATTATGTCTTGTTATCTCAAAGGTCCAGACTAGGAATGGATTCACTCACTTCAAACCAAGCCCCCCCCCCACCAAAAAAAAAAATCTCACAGGTATGTTCTCCATTTCTGGATTATAGTTTATTTCAAATACAATCAAGTTGACAACTAAGAATAGCCATCTCATCTATGTTCTTGATTAACTGAGTTTAGTAGTTGGTTCTTTCTAGTACACAGGGAAAGAGTTCCTTGACATTATGCTCATTTCTAAAGACTATTTATTTATTTATTTATTTATTTATTTATTTATTGTGTTTGCACATGCTTCTGCATTGGCACAACATGTGGAAGTTAGGACACTAGTTGCAGGAGTTGGTTCACTGTTTCCACTATGAGGGCTCCAGGTATCAAATTCAGGTCATCAGTTTGGGCAGCAAATACCTTTATCTGCTGAGTTATCTCACTGCCTTCTTTGTGATCTTTTTTGTTTTTTGTTTTTTGTTTTTTTGCATTTTCAATTATTGTTTTGAGGGACATGCATATGACAGCATACATGAGGAAGTCAGAGGACAACTTGAGGTAACTGATCCTCTCCTTCCACCATGTGTGTCCAAGGGATTGAACCCAGGCCATCATCTTTGGTGGCAAAGCACATTTATCTTCTGTGTCCCACTGCTGGCTCCGTTGTCAGCATTTTCACTAGTTTCTATCTGTTCCCCATACCATGCAAGGGAGATCAACTTTCAAGATGATGTCTCTATTTTTTTACACTTTTAAAGAGTTTAAAATTTTGTGTGCATGAATGTTTTGCCTACATGTATATATGTCTACCATGTATGTGTTTGGTACTTACAAAAATCAGAAGTAGGAAACAGATCTCCTGGAGCTGTAATTATGTTTGTGAGTTGTCATGGGAGTGCTGAGAATCAGTAGATTCAGTCATAGTTTTGTTTTGAAGCATTCTAAGTCCAGGTCAATTTACTGTCTCTGTGTTTTGTGTAGAAGGCAAAGGAACACTGTGAACTGTGTTTATAAATTACAAAAGAAATCTAACTTGAATTTATGAACCTAGACACACATGTTAAAGATACAACAATGTTATTTGTATTCTTACTTTATTGTATTTTTTTAAAAACTTTAAATAGGACATGCAAAGGCCTAGGATAAAATATATAACTTTTTTAAAAGTCTAGGATAGCATAAATGCATTATGTCATTTTTGATATTTACTTCACTTAATTTTGTGTTTATTTGAAAATAAAATTAAAATTACAGCATGCCCTTATTCCTTTTTCTTTCTCTAGCCCGTCATTTTGTCTTTAATTCATGGCCTCCTTTTCTTTGATATGGATGTATATTAATATAAGCATATATTATAAATATTAATATCATTTGGTCAGTCTGTTTATTATTATACACACAGAGAGATATATGGATATTAATTCAGCATATGCAAACAGGTCATATTCATAACTCAGGCTTTTCTGGCTGTGTCATTGAAGTGTGTGTGTGTGAGTGTGTGTGTGTGTGTGTGTGTGTAATTTCAGGGATGACCAAGCAGTATTAGATAATCAATTAAGGGGTTCATTGCTGGGCAAGACCATTTCTCCTTTTCTCAGCATCCCCTAGTTGCCTATAGTTCTTTATGTAGTGTTCTGGCCTCCTGGGCTTTCCCCTATGTATGTTGGCATATCTATTATTATTGTCCTTGTACAGGTCTTGTGTAGGCAGCTATGTTGTTGAGATTTCATGGTCATAGCTTTCCTCTCATTTATACGGAACCTATTTCTCAGAACATGATCATTCTACTATGTGTTATTGTGAGGGTACCATGGACCACAGTGATTTACAGGTGCTTTGCCCTCTTTAATATGTGTGTGTGTGTGTGTGTATGTGTATATGTGTGTGTGTATTCATAAATAAAGACTTTTAATGATTTCATAGTAAAGGTTTCCAAAGCTTCAAGATCACCCTGGCAGTCTGTAGTGTGGAATGTCTTGCCTAATGCAAAAGTCAGAGGCCTTAATGGCTCTCAATCTCTGGTAATATAGACTTACTATTGCTAATTGCAAATATTTCACTGAAGTGTGAGATGTATATTTAGGTTATTTTGGTTCTTAGGAACTTGAATTTGTTTTAAGCTGTCATCATTCTGGATGCCATCACTGGCTGTACAGAATCCAAAGACTAGTGTGAATCCTTTCAGTCAATAACCCTGTTCATCTGAGAGCGACTGTATCAATATCACTTCTTTACGTCTTCAATAGACACAGCAAGAAAAGCCTGAGTTATGAATGTGACATGTTTGAGTACACTGTATCAATATCCATGAGTTAAATTGCCAGGGGTGGGACTTCGGGCTTGGTTCAACAAGTGGGCCAGGGATGACATTTTAGATGACATAGGAAAGAAAACAGAACTGTGAGGTTGTTTACTATAAAGGTAAACATTATTGCTCAATTGCTTTTTTTTAATTACGTATTTTCAACTGCTTTTATGAAAATCACCACTATAGACTATTTTTCTTTGATGAAGATTTCAAGGAGGAGTGGTATTTTTAAGTGTAAACCAACAGTCCTCTGAAAGTTTTATTTCCATATATTATTTAAATTTATAGAATGTCCTCTCTGCTTATGACTGCCCTTTTCTTTCTGTATTTTCCCCTTCCTGTTACTCTCATGTCTTGGGTTATTGATAAGGCTTGTTTATCTTTCAGTTCACAGACAGTCTACTATGTACTTTTCACTTTTGCTTGTTGTTACAAAGTCTGTGAAAAATTCATCGATATGAAATACTAGTAGTTCATCCTTTGTTACAAAAGCAGCCTCGTGTGTTATATGAAGAAAGAGCTAAGCTTTGAGGATTAAGGTGCTTGCTTTTCTACTAAAAATATCTTTATTCATTTATTGTGTATGTGAATGCACACAAGCCCAGGAGCTCAGAAGATAATCTACAAAAATCAGTTTTGCTCTTCTACCATGTGGGATCAACTCAAGTGCAGTGCCCATGCCTTTACTACCAAGCCATCCTGTTAGCCTAGCTGCTTCCTTTTTGATGTGCTAATTTTGGGCCAGAACTATGTTGAAGCAGAAATTTGAAAAGGAATTTGAAAAATGAAAAATAGTTTTGTAAGAGTCTGTAAGTACCACCCATTGGCATCCTTTCTGGGTATGACAAATGTCTTTTAATTATGGATGAATTGAGAGAGAATATGAATTTAAATATTTCAATGAGATGGGTATTTGCAAACCATGGGAAAAACCCAACTTCTTCAGCATTTCTTAGCTCCCCAGTGGTAATTTATCCTGTCTGTTTATTCTGTTCTCTTCTTGTCATGACAACTTCCTGACATCGTTTAAAATTTCCCTTAATAGGAGTGGGATGATGTTTTCCAATTGGTAGTCAAGACACATTGTCTGATAAATTCCAATGTACTTAATGAGATAATGAAATAGAGTAATTGAATTCCAGTCTGCTGTCCATTTTGTAGATAGCATTCTTCTTAGAGAAACAAGCAAGCTCAAAATGTGTCAATGTGGAAAGCTTTGCAAAGGCTCCTAATCCATGTGACCGAATGTGCCATGCTTTACCAATTGTCTCTATAGCCCCGTTTTAGATTATATTTTTCTCAGTTGCTGGAATTACAGGTAATAATAGAGCAGGAAAGTCCTTTAGGAAGGAAGGAACTGCCTTGAATTCTGTAACCAGAAAGGATATGTCACAGGGCACTTAGAATCAGTCCCTTTACATATTGCTCATACTTAGCACATAAAATTTCAGAGGCATGTAACTCTTTAGGAGCCTTATGAACTGCTAGACTAAGAGAGAACAAAGAACCAATATGGGTATGCATGGAAGCAGATGTGTGGTAATTTGCAAGTCCGGGAGGAAATGCTTCACTCCAGGATACATCATTAATATTGTGGAGAAAGTCTTTAGCCTCAGTGTTGAGTTACTCTAAGCATAAGGAGCACCTGGAGTCTATAATAGATATACATGAATCATATGCATCCTGTTGAAATGTTCTTGAGAAATAGAATTATTTGAACATTTTGTAGTTGAAACCCTACATGGAAAATGAGTTGTCTTTCTTGGCAATGGAAACTCTTTTGTGTGTTTTGGGCACATTTTGTTCTTCCTTATGTCAGGATCTGAATGTTCCCATCATTCTGAAAGTCAGGTGAGAAGTGGCCTCTGGGTTCCCCCCTTTCACACCTCTGGGAAGTGTTTTTTTTTTTTTTTTTTTTTTTTTGCTTTAAGTTTGTAGCTGTCATTGCACTGAATCAAGAAGAAAGGCGGCAGGGTGTCTTTATGCTTTTGGTTTAACTGGTGACCCTGACAAACTAGAGTCTATACTCATTTGAAAGTTTCCGCAGAAATCAGCTTGTGAGGAAAATTTCTGGATAGAAATGGCATTTTTAGACAGTATCCTTCGATTAGTGTCATCTTGAAATCTTTACCAGGTTTAGCTAACAAACATGTTTTAGGTTGGTATAATTTATCAACTGGATACAAGAATGAAAATTACTGTAACACAGAATCCACCAATGTTAAAGTTACTATATGTAATGAAGGTGAATGTACCCTAAGGATAGCATAATAAGATATTAAACTTTTATATGTGCATATAATATTCATTATATTAACACAATAAAATGAAAATATTGTACTAATGGGAAAAAAACAGTCAGTCTATTACCAATAGTCATTTTTGGCTAACAGTCAGTGAAGAAAGATCTCAGTGCTTTTCCCTTGGGATGTAGAACTTCTCTATTATAGGTATCCTGATCTTGTATTATTTCTAGAATATGGCCTGGAGTCCAGATTATAAAGAACAAGAGTTTAAAATCAAAGTGTATTCTAAATTCCATGTTCTTTATTTTTATATCTTAATCATTTTTCCTTCATTTGTATAAGATATTAATATATTTATCAAGCATAACATGGTGACAAATGCCTGTTTTCCCAGCACTTGGGAAATAGAGGCAGGAGAATCAAAAGTTCAAGGTGAGCCCTGGTACACAGAGAGTTCAAAGCCAGCCTGGTCTATATGAGACCTGATATATTTATAGGAAAAAAGATGCATTTATTAAAATTGTAGTAGTTGTCAGGCATTGTACTAGGCATAGAGGATATACTTGGTGAACAGTATAAGATATCTGTCTTCAAGTTTCATAAAACACCTGCAAAGAATAGCAATGAACATAAACTTTGCAATCAGATTGCTTGGATTTGAATCTTCATATTTCTACTTAGCAGCTGCTTGATGGCAGATAACTCATTAAACTTCTCTGTGGCCTGGTTTCTACATTTGAATAATGGAGATAATAATAGTCATGAGTTCACACACTCATTTGTTATGAAGAATAAATGAGTCTGGCCTATATTAAATATGTGAGTTTCTATTAAATTATATGAAGCTTACACTTTGCTGGAGAAGTAAGATATTCCTAGGTCATGATAACAGGAATCAAACAAGTTGATACGTATGGTGTCCTGATACCATGCATAATATGAAGACAAGACTCTCATTAAATAATAACACAGTCTTGTTAAAATTCAAAGAAATATTTTAAAACTTCTAACATGTATACAGAAACATAGAAGACCTGAAATACCCAAAACAATCCTAACTAGAAAGACCAAGGTTAGGGGTATCACAATGCCTGATAATGCCATAGTACCCAGCACAGTGTGATACTGACAGAAAAACAGACACTTAGGCCAGTGGAATAGAATTGAGGAGTTAGAAAAGATTTATGCATCTATAGCCACCAGGTTTTAAACAAAGGTGCCAAAAAAGTATATTGAATATGGATATCAGAAATGATGCTGTGAAACTGGATATCAATATGTAGGGAAGAATTAAACTTAATCCCTGTCTTTTGAATTGTACAAAAAATTTCAAAATGGATAAAAGATATTAATATAAGACTTGCAGACTGTTAGAGGATAAATAAGAGAAATATTTTAGTATATACGCACAGGTAAATACTTTCTGAGTAAGACTCCAGCTGCACAGGAAATAAGATCAGCAATAGAGAAATTGGGGCCTCATGAATTTTAGAAAGCTTCCTTATGCCAAATTTAATAGTGTACAGTAAAGAAGAAAGTTGTTCCTACCTGTATATCTGAGAGCAGATTCACATCTAAACTATATTTTTTTAAAAACTGAGAAAACTATAATAAACTCATATTTGTATTTAAATTCTGTTTTTGTTTTAATTAACAATGACAATATTTATGTCTTTCATTTTTGAGAATTTCATACGTGCATAGAAGAAAATACAATCATATGCATGCCTCATTTGCTCCCTTCAAGTCCACCAGATCACTGCAATGTGTCCTACTCCCACCCTCATGTCTTCTTTAATTTTTAAAATGACCAGGTAAGTCCAATTAGTGCCCCCAAAGAAAAACAATTTTCCCTCTGCTAGGACCTATCAACTGCCAGTAGCTCCTCAGTTCAGAATGGGGCCCCATGAGCTTACTAATCAATGGCTTTCCATAGTAGCTTTTTGAAAGATGTAGTTGGAAAGATTAAAAGGAGACCAATGCATTAGGTACTTCTGTACTAACTATCCCATCGGTGGAGGTTTTTCTGCAAAACTGCAGCACTGGTGCTCAAAGAACTGTGTCAGTACAAAAGCATGGGAATACGGATAGATAATAACACTTCTTGTTAAGCATTCAAGAAGTTTTCAACCAGTTGAGCCCCTGGGAAAGACAGAAAGGAGTTTTTCACTCAAGCCACAATGTTGGCACAGGATGTGTTTCTTTAGTTTTGATTCCAAGTTGGTATTGACGTCAGTTACTGAGAAGTCTTGGCTTGTGCTAAATTTCATATTCAACAGGATGGGCTTTGAAAAATAAATGGAGTGAAAAACCCATAAACTGGGAAGCTCTAAAAGGAGTATCCATGACTAATGTAATCAGTGACAAATTAAGGTGAAGTTTATGGTGGTTTCCCCCTTCCAACCTAAAGAAATGTCAGGACTGGTCATACATTACTTCCTATGGATAAGTAGGGGGAGGTCAGAGAAATCAGAAATTAATGTCATTGAGGGGTCTAGTTCTTCCATAGGTGCTTGACATGTAGGCTTGAGTTTTGAAGAACGATTAGTCTCAGCGTGTCATTTGGCTTTCTTTGATGTTACAGAAAGGCTGGGATAGAATCCATAAAGCTAATACAAACTTTTTAGCAGAGTGAGAGAACCATTGCTAGGTTCTGAGCATTCTGCAGGCAAAACTGTCTCAAACTTCTTCTCTGGCAGAAGGAATCTAGACATTTCAACCAAATGAGGACTATGGCCAAGACTGAGTACTGGTGACCCAGACTCCCTGGTCTTTATGGTTTGGATGACCAGAGTCCTCATCTTCAGCACTTTTTCCCTCATTCATGTAATAAAATAAAAAAATAGGTTTGTAATAATAAAAGAAAGAAAAGGAAAAAAGGCCAAACATTGATCAGTAAATTATTAGATAACTTTGACAAAGTGAAACTACATGTAAAACAGAGAGAGAGAGAGAGAGAGAGAGAGAGAGAGAGAGAGAGAGAAACTTTATGAGGATGCATTGTTGAATATTGGAAGTCAACTATATAAAATATTGTTTTGTAGAAATAATGCTTTGTTGTATATACATACATGTGGTGGTTTAAATGAGAATGTCCCTGGGGGGTTATATTTGAATGCTCGGACCCGAGTTGATGGAAATATGCCTTTGGGAACAATTAGGAAGTGTGGCCTTCTTGAAGGAGGTGTTTCACTAGCATTCCCCCCACCTTGTTTCCCTATCTCCTTCCCTTCCTCTCTCTGCTCCCCCTCTTTTTCTCTCTCTCTCTCTCTCTCCTTAATAGTTGTCATCTCAACATATAAGTGATGAGCTACTTTTCCAATGTTATTCCTATCTGCTGCTGGGTTTCCTAATGTGATGGTCACGGACTCTAACCCTCTGAAACTGTTACCTTGGTTATAATGTTTTGACATGGCAATAGGAAAGTAACTATGAATATATATGTTGTTACAGAATTCTGAAATTCTACTTACCTAAGATTCTCATGTGGTACTAGTAGGCTGCGGCTATAAGACAAAGTCCTTGTCTGTGTAGCTTTCCCGGGACAGCATGGGGTTCTTTACTTGTAACTCTATGTCCCAACATGATGGCCTCTGGGCAAATGTCTTCAAGCCTGGGCATCCACATTGGAAAATCGGGACTTACAAGATTTACCACAAAATGATGTTTCAACGTAAGGCTGTGAAACCTTTCTACGCATGATGCACACAGAATGCCATTATAAGTACTCATTAACTGTGAGCAAAGGGAACAGAGAGGCTGGCAAGTGACCAGCCCTGCTTCCAGCCTGCCTGTCCTTTTCTAAACTGTGTTGCTGTGGTCACGTAATTCCTTAGTGGCTATTTCTATAAATGGGAATAATCAGGTGCCCACCTCATAAATGAGTGATAACTCAATACGAAAGAGTGTGTGTAAAAATGTTTACCTTGTTTGTTTGTTTGTTTGTTTTACAAAAAATAATTAACTTTTTAGAGGTATAAATGCTAAATGTCTACATTTGTATCTAATGCTCTGTTAACCATCTCTACATTTTCACCATTGTTTTTTAACTTACAACGTTCAAGATGCTTTTTTTTTTATGTTTTTTTTTGTTTTTTGTTTTTTTTAATTTCAACATGTTTTGTAATATCAAAAAAAGATTCTCATGTGGTGTAAGATGTGAGGGGAAACATTTCCTCCTTTTATATTTTATATAATATATTATTAAAATTGGAAAACCTATAACAAAATATTAAAATATGCATTTTACATTCATGCCTTTTATTATCAAGAAAATCAAGACATAGCATTCTTTAACATAAAGAAAACAAAAAGGAAACTTTTAATACCATATTCACATTGAACTGCTAACAAGAGTTCTGGAAAATTACCTTTTCTGTGGAGGATGGTATTGTATTTCGTTAGCTATCAAATTCTTAGCCTGCTGTGCTATGGCTTCAGGGAGGATTTTAGGCAGTTATTGGTTAACTAAAAGTAGATATTCCATGTCCTGTCTTCTCCTTGGGGGTTCTGTTTGTTGAACCAGCTGACACTCAATCCATTTTTTCCACACAGTCAAAAGGGAGTGAAAGCCCAGCAGGGAAGGGCCCAGGGCTTTAAGGATGCTTTGACCAGAGCACTTTGATTTCTGCCCACTTCTGGCATTAGGGCTTTGACTAGACGACATTAAATATAATATAGGTGGGAAAACTATTCTATGCTCTGAGTAAGGTTTGAGGTTCAGATAGTGAAGTGGGTTGCTTGAGGAAAGATGAGTCATTAAATTCAAGCTGATTGATCTTTTTACTATGCCATATTAGCCCAACCAATGACCCCATAGAATCCCTATTAATAAACTCAGAGTGAGCATACAACTGAACTAGGAGATATAATAAAAATGCTAGGTGCTATTACCTACATTTGTTACTTCCTCACATTTCTGATGTGTGGTAGGATCCAGGACCACAGAAGATGATACTTGTTTGGGAGCTTGGGCTTGACACTTCAATGTATATAATAGATAAGAAAGTAGAAAGTGATTCCCTTCTTCTCCACAGCCTTTGTGTCTCATGGCTGTTCTTTATAAATACCTATTCCTCTATTGTTGATACCTTTGTACCAAATTTCCCAGATGGGACTTAAAAGCCTGTTAAAACATTGCCTTGAAGCATTGCTAACAATACAAGTAAAGAGAGGAAAAGTGTATGGTAGTAATGGAAAATTATGAATGACTCAAAATTGAGTGGCCCATCTGATATATCAGAAGGCCAGACACTGCTTATAGGGAAAAAAAGGTACGAATTCATTGGCTTTATTTATAACTCATGCTGTTGGGCCTTTGTACCTAACTAAAATATGTGATTTTTAAGAATAATATTTTATTAATTGTTGGGAACAAAATAGGGGGCCCTTGGGGAGGACCTAGGGAAAAGTGGGGAAGGAAGAGGGGCCTAACTTCCGGCCAGAGTTCCTGTACTCTGAGCAGGCGGACACAGGCAGAGCTGCCAGACGCTTTTCCACTCGGCCCCGGGTGAGCATACCTGACCCACGCGGGTGGTGGGGTGGAGAAAGGGGCAGCCCCTGATCGAGAACCCTGGAGCTACCTTTCTAAAGAGCTTTTTCATAGAAATGCAGGGGGAAAGAGAGACGGTAGGAAGAGAGAGAGAGAGAGAGAGAGAGAGAGAGAGAGAGAGAGAGAGAGAGAGAGAGAGAGAGAGAGAGAGAGAGAGAGGAAAGGCTAGAGAAAGAGAGAAAGAGAAAGGAGAGAGGAGAGAAGACAAAGAGAAAGGGAAGAGAAGAGAGAAGTGAAGTAAAGGAACAAAGGAGTTAGAGAGTAAGAGAGCATGGTGGGAGCTGAGCACCCCTTTTTATGATCTTCACTGTTGCTACATAACTGGGGTGGAGTTTAGCCTGAAGGTCAGAAGCTTGGGCCATTGCTTAAGTGACTACTGACCATGCTTCTCTTGTTGGGGCTGTGGGAGGTGGTACCTTAGGCAGGTGCCGGAGTTCCAGGAGCATGAGGGAACGTCTACTGTGTCATGTAGGTGAATTATGACTATCGGGGTTCAGACCTCAGCTCAACTGGAGACCAGCCTGCAATTCTCCACAATTAATAATTTGAGAACTTCATACAATGTATTTTGATCATATTCATCTCCTCCCAGAACTACTCTCAGATCCACTTCCACCTTCCTACCTACCCAACTTCATGTGCGTGCTCGACCCCCTAACACTCATAGTGTCTAGCTTGTATTGCCTCTATGCTTTGAGGGTAGGCCCTTCCCTAGAGAGTGGTCAATTTAACAAGGATTACATCCTTAAAGAACTGAGACTCATAGACTGTCTTTGTCTCCCAATCTCTTTGTCTCTGTCTGTCTGTCTGTCTGTCTTTCTCTCTCTCTCTCTCTCTCTCTCTCTCTCTCTCTCTCTCTCTCTCTCTCTCTCTCTCTCTCTCTGATGTTGTCAGTTACCAATAGCTCCTTAGTTGGGAGTGGTACTCCATGCCAACTCCTGTCCTCCATGCTGGGATTCTATCTGGCTTCAGTTTGCACAGGTCTTCTGCATGCTGTCACAACTATTATGAATTCATTTGAGTATCTACTCTGTTGTATCTGAAAAATATTGTTTTCATGTTGTCATCCACCATCTTTAATGCTTATACTCTCTCTGTTCCCTCTTCCATGAATATTCCTAAGCCTTCTATTGAAGGCATGTGGTATAGTGCTGAGTACTTCTAAGTCTTTTATTTTTTATACTCTGAGCTATTTTTGGTATGTGTGTTAATTGCCTTCTACTGTAAGAAACTTCTTTGATTCAGGCTAAGAAATGCAATAATCTGGGTATAATGATAACTCCTTAGGAATCATTTTAATACATTGTCCACTCACCAAAATAAAAATAGTAGATTCTCTCTTAAACCTATGAAATAACTAGTCACAGGTTCTTAGTTTCAGTAATGATGCTAGTGATTGGTTCTATCTCATGAAGTGAGATTTAAATCCAGTCAGAAAGTGTTAATACCTATGTCACCTATGCTACTATTGCACCAGTAGGCAGTGTGATCTTGCTGTGACAGTTGTTATCATAGCTCCCAGGGTTCACAGCAGGATATGATTGATGATTACTGTTCTCCTTGGGCAGCATGTATCTTCTAGCATGTGGAAGCTAGCTAGAAGGGATGAAGATTCCAGGTCGGTACCAGCTTAATTTCCCTATGTTTTATGACTCGACTATGAGGAGTTTTCACCAATAAGGTCTTACCATCAAGTTCTGAAGGATAATCAAGATCAATGATTATAGCCTATAATTTTGGGAAGGAAGTTTATGGCTCCCTACTAGACATCAGTTAAAAAATGGTTAAACCTGTTCTTGTTACTAGGCATACTAGGCATATGTTGTGTTTAGTTTGTGTATCTCTCCCCTTATAGGGTAACTCCATTTAAACTCCTCTCTCTCTCTCTCTCTCTCTCTCTCTCTCTCTCTCTCTCTCTCTCTCTCTCTCTCTCTCTCTCTCTCTCTCTCTCTCTCTCTCTCCCCCTCTCTCTCCCTCCCTCTGTCCCTCTCCCTCCATCTATGTATCTATGTATCTATGTATCTATGTATCTATGTATCTATCATCTATCTATCTATCTATCTATCTATCTATCTATCTATCTATCTATCTATCTATCTACCTATCTATATATCTATCTGTGTGCACGTGTGTGTGTGTGTGTGTGTGTGTGTGTGTGTGCATGTATATGTGTATATATTTTAGGAAGCTTCTACAATATTTGGTTTCCATATGCCTTTCTCAAAAGGCTCTGGGCATTAATTATCCATCCTATATTTCCTCCTATACTTTTCCTTCCCATACCCAACCCCATTTAACCTTCTTGTTTCATTAACCACCCCCCTTTTGAAACATGATTTTAAACATCAGTGTTTTTCTGGCAATTTAGTCTTTGAGAATCCCATAAAGTTTTCTTTTTTTTTTTAAATTTTATTCAATCTTATTCTTTTGTTTTTTTATGATCTCTTTTAAACTATGTGTATGAATATGTGTGTCAGGGGAGGTAGGGAATTGTGGGGGAGAGGTTGTAGAGTGCAGGAAAGCGTAAAGCTCAAAGGAATTAAAGAGCCCTGGAATTGAAACTACAGGCAGTTGTGAACCAACTAATATGGAAGCTGGGAAGTAAACTCAAGTTACTTTGTAAGAGCAATAGGTACTCTTCAATGAGCCATCTATTCAGCCTCCTGTTTTTTTTTGTTTTTTTAATTTTTTTATTTTTTTTTATTACGTATTTTCCTCAATTACATTTCCAATGCTATCCCAAAAGTCCCCCATACCCCCCCCCAATTCCCTGCCTACCCATTCCCATTCTTTTGGCCCTGGCATTCCCCTGTATTGGGGAATATAAAGTTTGCAAATCCAATGGGCCTCTCTTTCCAGTGATGGCCGACTAGGCCATCTTTCGATAAATATGCAGCTAGAGACAAGAGCTCCATGGTACTGGTTAGTTCATCATGTTGTTCCAACTATAGGGTTGCAGATCCCTTTAGCTCCTTGGGTACTTTCACTAGCTTCTCCACTGGGAGCCCTGTGATCCATCCAATAGCTGACAGTGAGCATCCACTTCTGTGTTTGTTTGGCCCCAGCATAGTTTCACAAGAGAGAGCTATATCTGGGCCCTTTCCGCAAAATCTTGCTAGTGTATGCAATGGTGTCAACATTTGGAAGCTGATTATAGGATGGATCCCTGGATATGGCAGTTGCTAGATGGTCCATCCTTTCATCACAGCTCCAAACTTTGTCTCTGTAACTCCTTCCATGGGTGTTTTGTTCCCACTTGTAAGAAGGGGCACAGTGTCCACACTTTGGTCTTAATTCTTCTTGAGTTTCATGCGTTTAGCAAATTGTATCTTATATCTTGGGTATCCTAAGTTTTGGGCTAATATCCACTTATCAGTGAATATATATAGTGTGAGTTCCTTTGTGATTGTGTTACCTCACTCAGGATGATGCCCTCCAGGTCCATCCATTTGGCTAGGAATTTCATAAATTCATTCTTTTTAATAGCTGAGTAGTACTCCATTGTGTAAATGTACCATATTTTCTGTATCCATTCCTCTGTTGAGGGGCATCTGGGTTCTTTCCAGCTTCTGGTTATTATAAATAAGGCTGCTATGCACATAGTGGAGCATGTGTTCTTCTTACCAGTTGGGACATCTTCTGGATATATGCCCAGAAGAGGTATTGCTGGATCCTCCGGTAGTACTATATCCAATTTTCTGAGGAACCACCAGACTGATTTCCAAAGTGGTTGTACAAGCTTGCAATCCCACCAACAATGGAGGAGTGTTCCTCTTTCTCCACATCCTCGACAGCATCTGATGTCACCTGAATTTTTGATCTTAGCCATTCTGACTGGTGTGAGGTGGAATATCAGGGTTGTTTTGATTTGCATTTCTCTGATGATTAAGGATGTTGAACATTTTTTCAGGTGCTTCTCTACCATTCGGTATTCCTCAGGTGAGAATTTTTTGTTCAGTCTGAGCCCCATTTTTTAATGGGGTTATATGATTTTCTGGAGTCCACCTTCTTGAGTTCTTTATATATATTGGATATTAGTCCCTTATCTGATTTAGGATATGTAAAGATCCTTTCCCAATCTGTTGGTGGTCTTTTTGTCTTATTGATGGTGTCTTTTGCCTTGCAGAAGCTTTGCAGTTTCATGAGTTCCCACTTGTCAATTCTCGATCGTACAGCACAAGCCATTGATGTTCTATTCAAGAATTTTTCCCCTGTGTCCATAACTTCAAGGCTTTTCTCCACTTTATCCTCTATAAGTTTCAGTGTCTCTGGTTTTATGTGGACTTCCTTAATCCACTTAGATTTGACCTTAGTACAAGGAGATAGGAATGGATCAATTCGCATTCTTCTACATGATAAAAACCAGCTGTTCCAGAACCATTTGTTGAAAATGCTGTCTTTCTTCCACTGGATGGTTTTAGCTCCCTTGTCGAAGATAAAGTGACCATAGGTGTGTGGCTTCATTTCTGGGTCTTCAATTCTATTCCATTGGTCTACTTGTCTGTCACTATACCAGTACCATGCAGTTTTTATCACAATTGCTCTGTAGTAAAACTTTAGGTCAGGCATGGTGATTCCACCAGAGGTTCTTTTATGCTTGAGAAGAGTTTTTGCTATCCTAAGTTTTTTGTTATTCCAGATGAATTTGCAGATTGCACTTTCTAATTCATTGAAGAATTGAGTTGGAATTTTGATGGGGGTTGCACTGAATCTGTAGATTGCTTTTGGCAAGATAGCCATTTTTACAATGTTGATCCTGCCAATCCATGAGCATGGGAGATCTTTCCATCTTCTGAGATCTTCTATAATTTCTTTCTTCAGAGACTTGAAGTTTTTATTATACAGATCTTTCACTTCCTTAGTTAGAGTCACGCCAAGATATTTAATATTATTTGTGACTATTGAGAAGGGTGTTGTTTCCCTAATTTCTTTCTCAGCCTGTTTATTCTTTGTGTAGAGAAAGGCCATTGACTTGTTTGAGTTAATTTTATATCCAGCTACTTCACCGAAGCTGTTTATCAGGTTTAGGAGTTCTCTGGTGGAATTTTTAGGGTCACTTATATATACTATCATATCATCTGCAAAACTGATATTTTGACTTCATCTTTTCCAATTTGTATCCCTTTGATCTCCTTTTGTTGTCGAATTGCTCTGGCTAGGACTTCAAGTACAATGTTGAATAGCTATGGAAAGAGTGGACAGCCTTGTGTAGACCCTGGTTTTAGTGGGATTGCTTCCAGCTTCTCACCATTTACTTTGATGTTGGCTACTGGTTTGCTGTAGATTGCTTTTATCATATTTAGGTATGGGCCTTGAATTCCTGATCTTTCCAAGACTTTTAACATGAATGGGTGTTGGATTTTGTCAAATGCTTTCTCTGCATCTAACTAGATGATCATATGGTTTTTGTCTTTGAGTTTGTTTATATACTGGATTACTTTGATGGATTTCTGTATATTGAACCATCCCTGCATCCCTGGGATGAAGCCTACTTGGTCAGGATGGATGATTGTTTTGATGTGTTCTTGGATTCGGTTAGCAAGAAATTTATTGAGTATTTTTGCCTCAATATTCATAAGGGATATTGGTCTGACGTTTTCTATCTTTGTTGGGTCTTTATGTGGTTTAGGTATCAGAGTAATTGTGGCTTCATAGAATGAGTTGGGTAGATTACCTTCTGTTTCTATCTTGTGGAATAGTTTGTGAAGAACTGGGATTAGATCTTCTTTGAAGGTCTGATAGAACTCTGCACTAAACCCATCTGGTCCTGGGCTTTTTTTGGTTGGGAAACTATTAATGACTGCTTCTATTTCTTTGGGGGATATAGGGCTGTTTAGATCATTATACTGATCTTGATTCAACTTTGGTACCTGGTATCTGTCTAGAAACTTCTCCATTTCATCCAGGTTCTCCAGTTTTGTTGAGTATAGCCTGTTGTAGAAGGATCTGATGGTGTTTTGGATTTCTTCAGGATCTGTTGTTAGGTCTACTTTTTCATTTCTGATTTTGTTAATTAGAATGCTTTCCCTGTGCCCTCTTGTGAGTCTGGCTAAGGGTTTATCTATCTTGTTGATTTTCTCAAAGAACCAGCTCCTTGATTGGTTGATTCTTTGAATAGTTCTTCTTGTTTCCACTTGGTTGATTTCGCCCCTGAGTTTGATTATTTCCTGCCTTCTAACCCTCTTGGGTGAATTTGCTTCCTTTTGTTCTAGAGCTTTTAGGTGTGTTGTCAAGCTGCTAATGTGTGCTCTCTCTAGTTTCTTTTTGGAGGCACTCAGAGCTATGAGTTTTCCTCTTAGAAATGCTTTCATTGTGTCCCATAAGTTTGGGTATGTTGTGGCTTCATTTTCATTGAACTCTAAAAAGTCCTTAATTTTTTTCTTTATTCCTTCCTTGACCAAGGTATCATTGAGAAGAGTGTTGTTCAGTTTCCATGTGAATGTTGGCTTTCTATTATTTATTTTATTACTGAAGATCAGCCTTAGTCCATGGTGATCTGATAGGATGCATGGGACAATTTCAATATTTTTGTATCTGTTGAGGCCTGTTTTGTGACCAATTATGTGGTCAATTTTGGAGAAGGTACCATGAGGTGATGAGAAGAAGGTATATTCTTTTGTTTTAGGGTAAAATGTTCTGTAGATATCTGCCAGATCCATTTGATTCATAACTTCTGTTAGTTTCACTGTGTCCCTGTTTAGTTTCTGTTTCCATGATCTGTCCATTGGTGAAAGTGGTGTGTTGAAGTCTCCCACTATTATTGTGTGAGGTGCAATGTGTGCTTTGAGCTTTACTAAAGTTTCTTTAATGAATGTGGCTGCCTTTTTATTTGGAGCATAGATATTCAGAATTGATAGTTCCTCTTGGAGGATTTTACCTTTGATGAGTATGAAGTGCCCTTCCCTGTCTTTTTTGATGACTTTGGTTTGGAAGTCAATCTTATCAGATATTAGAATGGATACTCCAGCTTGTTTCTTCATACCATTTGCTTGGAAAATTGTTTTCCAGCCTTTCATTCTGAGGTAGTTTCTATCTTTTTCTGAGATGCTTTTTCTGTAAGCAGCAAAATGTTGGGTCTTTTATGTGTAGCCAGTTTGTTAGTCTATGTCTCTTTATTGGGGAGTTGAGTCCATTGATATTAAGAGATATTAAGGTAAAGTAATTGTTCCTTCCTTTTATTTTTGTTGTTAAAGTTGGCATTCCGTTCTTGTGGCTGTCTTCATTTAGGTTTGTTGAGGGATTGCCTTCTTGTTTTTTCTAGGGTGTGGTTCCTGTCCTTGTATTGGTTTTTTTCTGTTATTATCCTTTGAAGGGCTGGATTCGTGGAAAGATAATGTGTGAATTTGGTTTTGTCGTGGAATACTTTGGTTTCTCCATCTATGTTAATTGAGAGTTTGGCTGGGTATTGTAGCCTGGGCTGGAATTTGTGTTCTTTTAGTGTCTGTATAACATCTGTCCAGGATCTTCTGGCTTTCATAGTCTCTGGTGAAAAATCTGGTGTAATTCTGATAGGCTTGCCTTTATATGTTACTTGGCCTTTTTCTCTTACTGCTTTTAGTATTCTATCTTCATTTAGTGCATTTGTTGTTCTGATTATTATGTATCGGGAGGTATTTCTTTTCTGGTCCAGTCTATTTGGAATTCTGTAGGCTTCTTGTATGTTCATTGGCATCTCTTTCTTTAGATTTGGGAAGTTTTCTTCTATAATTTTGTTGAAGATGTTTGCTGGTCCTTTGAGTTGAAAATCTTCATTCTCATCCACTCCTATTATCTGTAAGTTTGGTCTTCTCATTGTGTCCTGGATTTCCTGGATGTTTTGAGTTAGGATCTTTTTGCATTTTACATTTTCCTTGATTGTTGTGCCGATGTTCTCTATGGAATCTTCTGCACCTGAGATTCTCTCTTCCATCTCTTGTATTCTGTTGCTGATGCTCACATCTATGGTTCCAAATTTCTTTCCTAGGGTTTCTATCTACAGTGTTGCCTCATTTTGGGTTTTCTTTATTGTGTCTACTTCCCTTTTTAGGCCTAGTATGGTTTTGTTCATTTCCATCACCTATTTGGATGTGTTTTCCTGTTTTTCTTTAAGGACTTCTACCTGTTTATTGTCTTTTCCTGTTTTTCTTTAAGGACTTCTACCTGTTTGATTTTGTTATCCTGTTTTTCTTTAAGGACTTGTAACTCTTTAGCAATGTTCTCCTGTAATTCCTTAAGTGAGTTATTAAAGTCCTTCTTGATGTCCTCTACCATCATCATGAGATATGCTTTTAAATTCGGGTCTAGCTTTTCGGGTGTGTTGGGGTGCTCTGGACTGGGTGAAGTGGGAGTGCTGGGTTCTGATGATGGTAAGTGGTCTTGGTTTCTGTTAGTAAGATTCTTACGTTTACCTTTCGACATCTGGTAATCTCTGGAGTTGTTATAGTTACCTCTGTTTAGAGATAGTTCTTCTGGTGATTCTGATTACCGTCTATCAGCAGACCTGGGAGACAGGCTCTCTCCTCTGTGTTTCATTGGTTAGAGCACTCTCTGCTGGCAAGCTCTCCTCTTACAGGGAAGGTGCACAGATATCTGGTGTTTGGACCTCCTCCTGGCAGAAGAAGAAGGCCCAAAACAGTACCTTTCCCAGGTGCTGTGTTGCTTTGGCAGGTCACAGAAGCTGTCAGCTTCTGTGGTGCACACTCTCACCTGTGCAGACTAAGTTCCTAAGTTTGGCGGAGTACCGGAACCAAGATGGCGCTCCCTGCTCCTGAGGCTGAGGGCTCCAGTGCAGGGTGGACTCGTGTCCTCCCAGGCTGGGAGGGTGACAGGATGTCTGCGGCCCAAAAAGCGCGCTGCCTCTGCTGCTCTGTGGCTCCCGCCTGTCTCAGAAGCTGTCTGCCTCTGTGGTGCACACTCTCACCTGTGCAGACTAAGTTCCTCCAGCCTCTTGTTTTTTCAGTTTACATTTATATTCATCTGTTTTATTTTGGGTATACATATGTATGGGTACATACATGCCATGACTCAAGGATGGAGGCCAGAGGACTGTCGCATCCACTCTCGACCAGCAAGAACAAACGACCACGAGTCCTAACAGTAGTTTATTCAGCAAACTTCAGTCTTCATCTTTCTTCTTTCTTCATCTATATCTCCCCTGAATCCTGGGCCTCTCACTCTTATATACTCTCAGTTCCCATCCACTCACAGCAGGCCACGTCACCTCACCAGGTACACAGCTTCAGCTAATCAGGACAGCAGGGGCATATCTCCACCAAAATGGATTCGTCAGTATCCTGGTACACCTGTGCAGCTCTCACAATGGTTGTGAGGACTTAGCTGCAGTCCCTGGTGCCTTATTGGGACTGCTGCCACACCCGCTCCTCACAGAGAACAACTTGCCAGAGTCAGTTATCTCCTTCTACTATACAAGTTCTAGGTATCAAACAGGTTGCTGCTCTTGATGGCAGAGTAACTTAACCTACTGAGCTACGTCAGTGATCCATTTTTTTTTAAGTCACACTCTATTGTCTAGGCTGACCTGAAACTCTATATGTAGTCTGAAGTTTATGGGGACATTCTAGCCTCAGTCCTCAAGAATTGGGTTTATAGGTGTGTGGTATCATACATGACATACATTTCATTTTTAATTGACAATAATTTTACATAGTTTGGAAGCATAATGTGATTATGGCTACATCTGTCTCATGTATAATGCTCAGATCAAACTAATGAGTATAATAGTTCTCTTTAATGCTTATCATTTCTTTTTAGTGAAATATTTAAAAAAATGTTCTTGTAGTGATTTTGAGCTATTGTACTACTGTTATTAATTCCAGTCAATCTACTATGCAATGGATCATTGGAATACAATTTTCCTAACTAAAGTTTAGGAAGTCTTTTCTTAAGAAGTATTTTACTTGCCTTTCACTTTACCCCTAGTTTAGAGATTGTTTTGGTCTTCTTCTTGGAGCTGATCTGGCTGACTCTTCTGTGTCTCCTTGTGTCTATTCTCAGAGGTGGGCAAGGCTTGGAAGTGAGTCTTTCACTGCTACTCATTTGGAAGTTACTTTAAAAATATTTCATTTAATATTTGTACATGCATGTAATGCAGTTTCATAGCCCCAGAGAGAACACTTTTAGAGCTTTCATTTTATTTGTAGCAGAAATTATGAATATAAATAGATGAAAGAAGTGCTGTTTATTCTGATAATCACATGAGCTCTCTTTACTCATTGAACCAGTAACTACCCAGCTTGTGAGAAGGTTGAGTGAATGATGTTCTTCTTTTAGTATATTTCATTGCGAGAGCAATATGGTTTAGGTGAGATTAAAGTACTTGAAGGGATGAATTACCTTGACCTGGGGCTCTTTACGATAAAGAAACAAGCTAATGAAAGTTGCTTAGTCTGTAATGATCCATTAATTCTCAACAAACAAGAGTAATTAATGTTCTTCCTTCTTTCTGTTTTCTAAACAGAGCCCAATGATAGTGCTAACCACTGTGTGATCACAGCAAAGCAGGTGGGATTAAAAATGACTGGAATATATAGTGTAGATGCATAAAACTGTAAAAGAACAATGTTAATAAAAATCAAGAAGTGATTGTCACATACACAGTTATGAGTTAAGGATAGATACTTTTGAAAATAAATAGGTCACTTAAAAAGCAAGGAGAAATTGTCTTACTAGTAGAATGGCGTACAAATGGTACACATGGAGGAATGTTTCGTTTAATGGGATGTTGCTCTTCTGATTGTTAGATGGCCTGGTCCTGAGATTGATTTTGTTCAGTGTGATACTGTTGAAAGAAAAACACAGCTCTCACCTTAAAGGGAATAGGGAATAGTTTATTCTGGTGACAAGTCTAAGTAACCAAAGGCCAGGATTGTGAAGCTAATATCTTAGTGACTGATATATTTCTTGGAAAAGATACCATAACTAAGGAAACTCTTATAAAGAAAAAAGTCTATTTTTAATAATAAGAAATTATTTAATTGAGGGGTTTCTTATAACTTCAGCGGGGTAGGCCATTATTATCATATCAGGGATGATGGAAGCAGGCAGGGAGGCATGGTGCTGGAGAAGTAGCTGAAAGCTTTATTTACATCCTAATCCACAGGCAGCAGGCAAGCAGCCAAAAAGAAGGCAGGTTGGAGGAGATATACAGAGAGAGGGGAGAGGGAGAGGAAGAGGAAAAGGGAGAGACTGGACATGACATGAGCTTTTGCAATTTCAAAGACCACCCAAAGAGACACACTTCCTCCAACAAGGCCACACCTACTCCAATAATTCCACACCTCCCAATTCTTTTATTCCTTCTCAAACATTGCACCAACTGGTGACTAAGAATTCAAACATATGGAGGCCTTTCTCATTCAAACCATCATACTATATTACTACAAGTTCCCACATGGAAGCAGTTTCGTGATTTTTTTATAGTAACAGAACAAAGATAAACCAAGACTAATAATTCATTGGTTACATGTGAAAGGCAGTTACAGAACACTGGGAGAATCTGTCCTACAGGCCTCAGATGCTATCTGATGGCATTCCTAGCTTTTGGTTTGGTGGGACCTATTAGTCTGATAAGTTAATAGAATTCAAAACATTTTTATCTATTAGTGGCAAGATGTTAGTTCTGATGTAAATATGGGCAAAGAATATCTGTTCAGGAGGCCAAAGGTAACCAAAGATAAAGTACATTTATAATCTTGGCCTGCAACATGGCGGCCTCTCCATATCACTGATGTTCTAATCAGACAGTCTTTGCAGACACAGCATCTTTTCAGGAATGATCATTCATGACACCTATGTTTGCTTTTCAATTTTTGTTTTGAAACTTGGTTTTGCTATGTAATCCACATGGTCTCAAACTAATGGTGCTCTTGCTCCAGTCTTCCAACTGCTATGATTTTTGTATGCCATGTTGTGCTTCTTTATTTATACATTGTACTTTGTCCCAAAGACCAAAGTAATTAGCAGATGTTCCAGCTCTTTAATCGTCTTTGACTGCTGAATGGACACGTACATGCATGCACATTCACACATGCATACACATCCACAAACACGTACACATACACACACACATACATGTACACATACACACACACACACACACACACACACACACACACACACACACACACACACACGCTCCAGTCACCAGGTTCCACTTTTAAAAGTTTTTTGCTATTTGCAGGGGGGTTTTGTTGATGTTGTTGCTTTTTTTTTTTTTTGGTTTTGGGTTTTTCTTTTTGTTTGTTTGTTTGTCTGTTTGTTTGTTTTGCCTCAACTGGAGCTCTCATCCTTTCCCCAAGGGACTCCAATTTGCAGTCTATTTTCCAGTCTACCGCTTGCCTTAGTATAATGGACCTGGAAGGGATGAAGATATTCAAATGACACTTGTATTTTTCAATCTGATTATTAGTCTATTGAAACAATATAGCCCAAAGAAGTGGACATTTCCCCAGGAACTGCATGCTGGGAGAAAGAAAAGCCTCAGCCAGAGGGGAACTTGTTTCCAGGAAACAACTATCTCAGACTTTTAACAGCTTGTCAGACCACCACATATGAGACTGAAGCCCAAATGCTGATGGGTCAGAGGTCAGTGGGACCACACTTAGACTGGGTCTGCACAGATACACATATTCTTTTTTTTATATTTTTATTAGGTATTTTCCTCTTTTACATTTCCAATGCTATCCCAAAAGTCCCCCATACCCTCCCCCCTACTCCCCTACCCACCCACTCCCACTTTTTGGCCCTGGCTTTACCCTGCACTGAGGCATATAAAGTTTGCATGACCAATGGGCCTCTCTTTCCAGTGATGGCCGACTAGGCCATCTTTTGATACATATGCAGCTAGAGTCAAGAGCTCCGGGGTACTGGTTAGTTCATAATGTTCTACCTATAGGGTTGCAGATCCCTTTAGCTCCTTGAGTACTTTCCCTAGCTCCTCCATTGGGGGCCCTGTGATCCATCCAATAGCTGACTGTGAGCATCCACTTCTGTGTTTGCTAGGCCCCGGCATAGTCTCACAAGAGACAGCTATATCTGGGACCTTTCAGCAAAATCTTGCTAGAGTATGCAATGGTGTCAGCATTTGGAAGCTTATTATGGGGTGGATCCCTGGATATGGCAGTCTTTAGATGGTCCATCCTTTCTTCACAGCTCCAAACTTTATCTCTGTAACTCTTTCCGTGAGTGTTTTGTTCCTAATTCTAAGAAGGGGCAAAGTGTCCACACTTTTGTCTTCGTTCTTCTTTGATCTCTTTTCCAAGCATACTTTCATTAAAATTCTGGGGTTTTAATCTAGAGTTTTTCTTTCTCTAAAGCCTTGCTCCCTGTCACATGGTTGTGTTTTACCTCAAAGCCAGATTAAGTGTTATGGCTATTTTGATTCTCAGGCCTCTTTTTCTTGTCCAGGCATCTAATGACGTGTACAGTTTACCTGCCTTAGCAATTTTCTTCTAAATCCTATTGTCCTTAAGGTTTCCTTTAAGTACATTCTTAAATCCTCTTATTAATGACACAAAGAACTCACCAAAAGGGTTCATATTTCCCCTATATCACAATCAGTGCTTCTAAAGGCTAGATCAAGTATAGTCAGTAAGGAAGCCTGGAGTGACCAAGGGTGGAAGGATTCATGAACAGTCTGGGAGGCATGCATATTCTTGGCAGCAGAGGGATGGGTTTCCTTCAACTGAGGGGTAGACTAAACTATGGCCTGGGTAGAATACGTTGATAAGTGGTATCATTTCTCAGAGTTCAAGAACAGTCCATAATCTTCTGATAGTATATTTTGATCTGTGTTATCTTCATGTCATCAATTTGGACAATACACACATGATTACTACCGTAGCCCTAGTAAGTAATCATCTCTATTTACATGAACGTGTCACTCTTCTGGTTCCTCTGTAAATTTCTGTTAACCCAGTAGCATGAGTCACTCTTCGTGAATCTGTTGCATGGAATATAAGAAAGTTGAGGTTTTTTGTTTGTTTGATTGGTTGATTAGTTAGTTTTTTATTTGTAAAGTTGGGAAACAAACTCATCATGGTTCATTTGTTAAAGCCTTTCTCCCCCCACCACACCCCCCAAAACAAACCCAACCTTTGTGGCTAGCTGCCTAATCAACATTTGCTTTCAACAATCCACCTCAGCCAGGCGTGGTAGCTTATATGCTTGCAACCCAGGCAATTATGGAGTGGAGGTCAGAGGCTCAGAGCTCCAGATCATCATCTAGTATTTAGAAAGTTTAAAGCTAGCTATATGAGACTGTTGGGAAAAAAAAAAATCTCATGCCGTCTCTCCTTTAACGATAAGAAGGAATTCACAGGCCCTGTGCCACCTCATGGCTAGCTGTGCAGAAATTTGAGGTTTCAGCAAATCTCTCTTCTGTGCACTCATCCCCCTCCACTTCTGTTGAGGGTGCTTGTTCCTCTTGTTTGCCCATTTCCTCTTGCATATTGAAAATGCTTCAGCTGTGTTTGTGTTGCTTTCTTCCTTCAGTTCAGAGCAATCTGTTCAATTTGAAGAGCCAGCAGCTTCTACAATGTGCTAGAAAACAGGGTCTGAGTAACAAGAAACTTTGATTTTTTTACCCCCACTGTGGCAACTATCTCGCAGATGCTTGCCAGGTGAGGAGCAATTAAGTCACTTTAGGGCAGCCTGTTGTGCTCTGTTCATCCACCGTCATCATTTCTTTATCCCCTCTAAGCCGTTGCTGTAAGAAGAACAATGTACTTTTTTTTTTTTTTGCTTCTTCTGTTTCCCTACCTTTTTGAGTTATTATCACCAGAATAATGCTTCTTAAATCGTGTTATTAAAAAGCAGCACTATCTAAGATAATTTACATCAGTTGTTATGATCAACATCTGTATTTGAAAGGAAGGTCTTATATTTAGAGATGATATTTAATATTGTGGATTAAATTGTTTCACCACAAAATTCTTGGATTGAAGTAATAATCCCAAGTACTTTGCAAAGTAGATTATATGAAAACAGGGTAAATAAAGGTATAGTTAGTTAGGCTAAGGTCATACTGGTATGGGGTGGATCTAATCCTCCTTGACCAGGCCCTCCATGTGAAAGAAATTCAGACAATCTTGTGCATGGAGAATGCCAACTAAACATGACTGCAGAAAGTTTTGTAGGTGGGTTGATGTCCTCAATCCTCCACTAAGGATCCTGAATGACTACTGGAGGTGATCTCTTTCAGTTCCAGTTCCCCACTGTTGGCCATTTTGGCTAAGAGCACCCACATTGAGTCCTGGGAACCTCTCCCATCCCAGATCTCTGGGACATTCTAGAGATTCCCCCCAACCCCACCTCCAGCAGCTGCATATTTCCATTCATTCTCCTGACCGACTGGGCCTCTCCCTCATTCACCCCATACCTGATCCTGACCCCATTTCCCTCCTCATTGCCTCTCCCATCCAGGTCCCTCCTCCCCCCCTGTCTCCCATGACTATTTTATTTCACCTTGTAAGTGGGATTTAAGCATCTTTACTTGGGCCTTCCTTCTTAACTGTTTTGGGTCTGTGGGTTATATCATGGGTATTCTGTACTTTTTATCTAATATTCATGTTTCAGTATGTATATATTTTGGGTCTCGGTTACCTCACTCATGATTGTATTTTCTAATGCCATCCACTTGCCTACAAAATTCATGATGTTTTTGTTTTCAATAGATGGATAGTATTCTATTGCATAAATGACACATTTTCTGTATCTGTTCTTCGGTTGAGGGACATCTGGGTCGCTTTAAGTAAGGCTGCTATAAGCATAGTGGAGAACCTTCAACTCAAAACTACTCCTGACAAATGCATGGATGAAGATGGAACAGAGCCTAAAGGAATGGCCAACCAGTGACTGGCCCAACTTGAGATTCATCCCATGGCTGGGCAATAACCCCTTACACTGTTACTGTTGCTATGTTGTGTTTGATAACATGGCTGTCTTCTGAGAGGCTTTACTCAGCAGTTGACTGAGACAGATGTAGATACTCACAGCCATCCATTGGACTGAGGCCGGGAACCCTGTGGAAGAGTTAGGGGAAGGACTGAAGAACCTAAAGGGGATGGTAACTACACAGAAAGACCAACAGTGTCAACTAACCCAGACACCTGGACGTTCCCAAAGACTAAGCCACCAACCAAAGAATATGTCTGAGACCGCCAGCATATATGTAGCAAAGGGCTACCTTGTCTTGTCCCAGAGGGAGAGGATGTGCCTAATCCTGTAGAGATTAGATGCCCCAGGGGGGCATCCTCTTACAGTCAAAGGGGAGGGGTGAGGGAAGATCTCTGAAAGGGAGAGGGACTGGGAGGGAGGCAGCATTTGATATATAAGTAAATAAAAATTAATTAGTAATTTAAAAGATGAAGGCATTAATTGTGTTGCTGTATCTATAAACTAAGTGGCAAAAGGGGTTACTGAGAAAGCATCAGAAGCCAGGCAAAACACACAGAACAGTTGTCTCTGCAGACAGACTGATATTGGACCTCTAGTGTCTTGACCTATGAGATGATTACTTCTGGTTTTGTTTTTGTTTTGTTTTTGCTTTTTAAACTGCCCACCTTGTGATTCATTATTTATGGCAGATACTTGATTTATGGAGAATCTCAGCTAAATATATATTTCATAGGGTGAGGTAAACACAGATTATGAACTTGAACTTTATGAATTTTTGTTGGAACGCTATAACCTCTTAAGGTCACAGAAGTCTGCAAGAGTGTCTCTAGAGCAAGCCCAAGCTAGTCAAAGCTGAAAAGGGAAGACAGGAAGAGGTAACCAGAAATATTTATGAAAATGTCTTAAATAGACTGATTACTTTGTATACAGTGTGTGTGTCTAAAGAGGCAAGAAGGCACCAAATCTCCTGGAGTTTTAAGCGGTTGTAAGCTGCTATGTAGGTATTGGGAAAGAACATACGTTCTCGGGAAGAGCAGCCAATGTTCTTAACCAACAAGCCTCTCCAGCTTCGTGTTTACTAAATTAAAAAGATAGATGAGAGTGTATGCCTTATCTTTTGCACATATACAAAGTAGATTCCCAGTTTCTCCTCCCTTTGGTCACAATTAACTATGAAGAACCCTAACCATGCATAGTTTGGTTCCACAGCCTGAAAGGAATTCATCCCTTATATGTGCAGTGTATAACTACACTTGTTCTATTCTCAATTCTATCAAACAAGGCACCTTGAGAAAAGCCTACCAAGATGAATTTAACTTGTTAGTGTTTGTACTTTTGTACTTTTGATCTAAAGAATTCTCCTGCCAGGATCCTTAAAGTGAAACAATTCAGCAGATCAGTGCTGGTTGGTCAACATCTTCTCAAGAACTTCCAGTCTGCCAAGGGATTCTTTTCTAGCTGGTGGATAAGGATCAACCTTGTTTTTTCTACTGCCAGTGCTTCAGCCTCTTACTGCCCTAAGGCTGGCACCTCATCAGCAGGCATCTGATATTTTTCCCTTTGCTTTCTAACCATGGGTATCCATGGCAGCAACATTAGAAACAAAAACAAGTGCCAGAAGCTTTCTTAGGTCAAGCTGGTCTTTCCAGAGGCCAGCCAACAAGGGCAAAGCTTGCCCAGCTTGTAGCCAAAACACTGGATCTGTTTCAATTGGAAAGTCTTTCCAGGAACCAGAAACTATATCTGGCCTGTGTGTTCTTAGGGGATTTATTTTTGTGAAGCTAATTCTTGGCTTAACAGTCAAAATTCAGGGGAGATGTGTTGTTGGTAGGATGACTCTATTTCTAAAACCAAAACTCAGTTGGAGGTATAATCTTTTGTTTATGAAGGGTATTTATAAACGTGAAAACCTTTTGCACATATTAAAGTAATGCTTAGTCATTGACCTTTCTTATAAAGACTATGCATTGAAAATTATACAAAATGAAGACAGGCAGAGGTAATTCACAACAAATATTTCTTGACTACCTACTATGTACTGAATGTTGCTCTTAGTATTTGAAATACATTATGGCACAAAATAACCACTGAGATACATGGCCTCATGAATCACACATTCTAGAAACATGGCTGTTTATCACCAAATCTTCAAATCTACCTAAAGTGTTTTTTTTTTTTAATTAAAATCATTTCATCAACAAGGGTTGATGAAAAGAAATTAGGATTTGGTGGTACTGAACAGTAGATGTTGAGATGATCAGCACCACTATGAAATCTCAAACTCTAGTTCCATGCACTGGAAAATTGGTGTCTTGTATATACTTACCATTATCTACATTTCTATATCCTTAGTGTTTAGCACAAGTTCCTGATATCTGAGAGGTTCTTAAATATCTTTGGAGCAAGCAACTGTTTTAGTTTTCTTCTCTGTTCATATGAAAACCAACAAGGAGTTAGGGGAAGAAAGGGTTTGTTTCCAGGTCACAATCTATCATCAAAGGAAGTCAGCACAGAGAAACTCAAGCAGACACTAAAGCAGAAACCATGGAGAAGTGCTGCTCACTGGTCCACTTCATGGTTTCTTCCTACCTGGTTTTGTTATACTACCCAGGAGATTCTGCTTGAGGAATAATCCTGCCCATATTGGAATAGGCCCTACCATGTAATCAAGACAATTCCTCACAGACATCCACAGGCCAATCTGATCAAGTCAACTCTTCAACTGAGGTTGCCTCTTCCCAGATGACTCTAGCTTACATTGAGTTGGCAATAAAACTAACCAGTTCAGTGACTAAAACAAATAAGTAAATAAATGAATGAATTAGCAAGTGTATATCCAGATGACAACTGGAATTGTTGACCTGGGAATTATTTGTCAGTCAGCTCTTATTGTATTCACAGAAAAGCCATGTTAAGGTTTCTTTTCATTTAATTTAAAAATTGTTTATTTTACTATTACTTATTCATAATTTTACAACGTGTGCTATATTTTTACCACTTCTGCCCCATTATCTCCCTCTCCAGCTTCTCCTGTTTCCCCCTACAAATTCATAATATAATTACATGTATATGCATGCATATGACTATATAAATACAACATGCTGAGTCCTTTTAATGCTTCTTATATATGTGTGTGTGTGTTTAGAGATGACCACTTGGGATTAGATAATCTATCAAAGACCTTTCCATGAAGATACTGATCCTTACTCTTTTAGTAGCCATTAATTGCCTATAGCTCTTCATCTAGGGTGGAACATTGTGAAATATCTGCCACCTCCTTTGGAATGCCAACTGCTGTTATTATTGTGCAGGTCTTATTTAAGTTTCTATGTCACTAAGATTTCATAAACACTATTTTACAACAGGTATTCTGGTCCTCTGGCTCTTACTATCTTTCTGTCTACTCTTCAGCAATTTTCTATGAGCCTTAGCTGTGGGGATTGTGTCAATTATCTGCATTTTGTCCAGTTATAGATTTCTGTGATGGTCTCTGTCTGATAGAAAACAAAAGCTTCTTGGATGATCAGTGAGAAATGCATCCATCTGTGGCTATAAGGTTAAATATTTAGGATATAGTTCAGAATTATACTGATTTAGAAATGTGGCAGTAGGTTATCCTCCAGAATCCATGGCCTTACTAGCCAAAGGTAGTTGCCTAGGTTTATTACTTTCTCTCCTATTGAGCAGGGTGTTTAAGTGGCTGTTGGTTATTCCCAATATATAAACCCCACTGTTGCACCTTTGGGTGTATATTGCTATGGTGGTCTTCATAGGCTTTAGACAGGATAAGTCTTTCAATTGCTCATCCTTTACACAGCACCTTTGGATATTCTGAGAGCTAGTCCTTTAAGTGGAGGCTTCTAGGGAAATTCCAGCTCAATTCTTCCAAATTCTAGGCCCAACATGTGTGACGTATTCAGCAATGGGCTCTTACCTTCAAGTTCTGGGAGGCAACCAAAGGTGACAGCAGTAACCTATCTTGGACTCTTCTGTCCAACCATTTGATGGGAGATTTCTCATGCCTGGTACTAGAGCTTTTGTTAGATGGTCTATGGCTCTTTGTATGAGCCTTATCATCCTCAGTGGTAAAATGTGTTTATATATCTCTACACACACACACACACACACACACACACACACACACACACACACACACACACTTATATATTATGTATGTGTCTTTATTAAGCAAAATATGTTGTCCTTGGCTGTTAAAATTATTCTTAGGATTCTTTATGCCCCCCACATTTTCAGTATTTTTCTTTTCTTTATATTTGGAAAGTCCCTAGCCGTCTCCCAATTTTTACTTTCACATCTCCCCACTCCCATTTTTCCCATTTTGCCTTCCTAGAACACTGTCCCTTTTCTATATCTCTCCTTTTAATGAGAAAAAGCATGGAACAAAGGGAAAATATCCCCCATCAGCATGCCTCTCTCACGGGAGAGTTGTGGTCACAATAACAATGAGTAGCTATAATCAAGACTTGGAATCATTTTCTAGGACTGAATAGGATTCTACAACTAGTTCATCCACTTAGCACTTCTCAAATTTCATCATACATCAGAACTACTGAAAACAAAGTGTCCTTATTACATCTCAAACCTTTTTCAAGTGGGGCTTAAGAACTCAACATTTAAAGAAATTAACAGGTGCTAGCAGTGCTGCTGATTTACTTATTTATTGATTTTTGAGAAACATAGTTCCATAATCAATGCCGATGTAACTGACAGTTAAGCATATATGCTCTTGCCAGCAATTAAATCTCGGTTCTACATCCTTATGTTTTGCCCAAACACTTTCACATTTCTGAGTTGTTTGGAATAATATTAGTAACTACTTCCTAATTAATATCTACTCCAGAGACACATGATAATGCATTTAGAAACTTAACACTAGGAGCTTACAACAAACGGATATAAAGTATTACAATTTTTTTTTGTTTACCAGTAGCCTGGCAAATAGTAGACTTTTATTTACACATCAATATGAAGAAGCTGTATCTCTTTTTTACTCAGTTCAGAGCCCAGATCACAAAATGGTATCATATACATTCAACGTTGTTCTTCCCATTTCACTTGACCTCATTAAGAAACTATCCACAGCTTACAGCTATCCCAACAGACCAACACAAGCCAGGTAATTCCTCTCTGATACTATGATAGTATGATCTAGGTCACTCTAGATCATATTAGTTGACAGTGAGATCTAACCATCACATTGTCTATCTCTTTGAAGAATGCACTGGTAGTCTCTCAGGTCTATAGATGTGCATGCCCAGTCTAACAATATCAAAATTTGCTATTGAAATACAAGTCTCAGTTCAACATGTGCCCAACCAGTACAGCTGTGAGAAGAGTATGTTCAAGATTAATTTGAGCCAGGCTGGGTAGCACCAGCCTGTAAGAATAGCTACTTGAAAAGCTAATACTGGAGGATCAGAAGTCCACAACCTATCCATTCTACATCCAAAGTTGGCTCTGGTGATTTGGTGAGAACCTGTCTCAAAGTAAAAACATGAAAAGGTGGCTGAGTACTTGTCAGTTTCTGTGACACTACTATGATGGTTTGCATGAGAATGGTCCTCATAGGCTCATATATTTGTATTCTTGGTCCTGACTGAGGACCAAGGAGGTGTGGCCTTATTGAAGGAAGTGTGTTATATGGGCTGGGGGACAGACTTTGAGATTTCAAAAGCCCATGACAAGACTAGTCTTTATCCTTCTGCCGACTGTTTATGGATAAGATGCAAGCTCTTAGATACATCTTCAGCACCACACCTGCCTGTTTGCTGCCATGTTCCAATCATGATGGTTATGAACTCATCTTGTACTCAATCCTCTGAAACTGCAAGAAAGCTGCCCCCCATTAAGTGTCTTCTTTTATAAATTGTCTTGGTGTCTTTACAACAATAGAACAATAACCAAAACACCTAGGTTCAATTCTAATGACAATAAGGATGAAAGAAACACTAAAATCTGCAGGACAAAAAAGTCACCAATTCTCCAAGAAGAGTTTCATCTATAACTTTAGGTTTTGCTATCAGAAGATTCCAAGTTTGTCTGAATTTAGTTCCTAAAGTGGAGGTGAACAAAGGATAGGAAATTATCATTCATTGAGCATTTACTTCTTCAGTATATCCTGATACATTAACATTTGGATGGAGGTTGATCTGACTATTAAGCTAGGTGTTCGGAAATTTCTAGATTTTTATTTTCTAATCATCTTCTACAAAGACACTTATTTACTTTGTCAAGTAATTACCTAGGGTAACATCATTAAAAGCAGATCCTGATCTCTAAGCTCTGATGCTCTGTAATTTGGTGTTTATTGCATAATTTGAACTCACTAGAGTTCTCAAAACAAGCAGATATTAGATTCAGTTAAGGAGAACAATACCAAATCAGTGTTGTGTGATTCTTAGTAAGTGTTGGAATTACATTTGTAATAGAATGTATTAAATCATGGCCAGGGGTATTTACCCTGCCTTAAACCATTCAGTTTGAGAATAAAAAACACACATAACCTTTATATTTACAATAAGTCTTAAACAACATAATAGTTGGGCAGATACTACCCTCTCTGTTATTAGAATCTACTTATCAATCCATAACCCCAAGTTATTACTTACTATGTTTCATTTGGGTCTCTCTTACCTCCAATTGGCCAGCCCCCATAGCCACATTCTTTTGACTCCTAACCCATGGAAGCTTCTCCTTCCTTCTTGCCTTCTTCCTCCTTCTCTTCATCTTCTTCATGGTGCCTATTCAACCCCAAGCCTACAAAAAGTAAACCCCACCTAAGTTTCTTCTGTCCAGCTATTGTCTGTTGGCATCTTTATTTAGCAATCAGAAATAACTTTGGAGCAGGATCAGTTATTGTCTTACAAGCAGACTCTCTAGTCTCTGTGACAACCATCCGTGGGGCCCAACAATAGCATTAGAATACAAGCAACATTAGGCCAACCCATTGCATACATTTTTTTATGTCTCTGTTATTTGATGTTTTTGATTGATATGAAATCAAATTACCCCTGTGTTCAAGTGTTGCTTAAGAATTCATTCTGCATTCATGGTATTCACAAGATAATTTGTGATGAGGAATAGAGACTCTGGGAAAAGCTTTGGGGAAAGACTGCAGTTCTAATGAAGCTTGCAAGAAAAAAAATGCCAATAGTGTCAAGATGGATATGCAGATCTCTTGAAGGTGATACCTTCCAAAAGGCGTCATGAAGAATGTGGCACTAATTGAAGAAAGCAGATTTTATGTTAGCAAGTGCAAGGAAAACATAAAGCTTATTCTCTGATGCTGAAACAAATAGTAGTTCAAAATGGGGTTTGGGAAGAAAATCAAGCAACTTTAAAAAGTGCAAGAACATAGCTGAGCTCCAAAGGTTGGATTTTAACTGAAGATATATCTTTCCCTGGTTTGGTCAAGCCAATGAAATTTTAACATGAATAGAAATGACACCAATTTATATATGTTTGTATTATTTTTAAAAGATGATCAGCTGGGCAAGGTGGCTGTGGTGGTTTGAATGATTAATGTTCTCTGTCATTTTGGGTATTTGAAAACTTGGTCCATAGTTAATGGTACTGTTTGGGATATTTAGGCTAGAAGAAGTATGTCACTGGAGGCAGGATCTGAGAGTATAAAGACTTGCATCACTTCAAGTACACTCTCTCTTACTTCCTGCTTGTGCTTTGAGATATAATCTTTGAGATGTTCCTGCTACCATGCTTGGTGCTTGCTACTCTATTTCCTTGCTGTCATGCCAATGGGATCCTGTCTCTATGAAACGGTAAGTCCAAAATAAACCCTTCCTTCTATAAGTTGCCTTTATCATGGTGTTTCATTACAGTAATAGAAACCATGATACATCGGCTAATATATTAAACCCTAGACTTCAGGAGGCTGAAGCAGGAGGTTTGCTATGAATTCTAAGCTATCCTGAGCTACAGAAAGATCCTGTCTGAAAAAATGCCATTATTAATTATGTATCAGGGTACCTGTTCTCTGTTAATATTCATACCACCACCAAGAAGAAATATTCTTTTTGCTAATATAGCTAAATATATATTTATTCATTATTTCTCTAAACCAAAATTTGTATTATTTAACAGGACACAAATATTACAAAAAATAGGTGAAAGCAGCATCATTTCGATGCCAATGGTATTACTATTGTTCTATACCAAATAGCACCGGCTTGAAACAATAGTCACATTAAAACTGGCATTCCTGGATGGAGAGATGGCTTAGCATTAAGAGCACTTGTTGATCTTGCAGAGGTCTCAGAATCGATTCCCAGAGGAGGCCCATGCCTATATATATATATGTGTGTATATATATATATATATATATATATATATATATATATATATATATATATATATATATATCTTGTTCTAGTGAATCTCCAATGCTCACATCTGACATGCATGAGCACCAGGCAAAAATGGGATTTCTGAGGAAATTCCCATTTTTTCAAGGTTCATTGTTTCAATAGTATGATAGATTAAAAAACAGAATTGTCTCCTTAGAATATCTTCATTTCTTCCAGGCCTATTACAGTTCTTTGAATTATCTGCTTTGAATAGAACTGCAATAAACATTGAAGTGCAAGTATTCTGTTATCTGTTGACTTGGAGGCAATACTATTAACTTGGGTAAATACCCAGGAGTGGTATAGTTGGCTCATATGGTAGATCTATTGTTAATTTTTTTTGAAAACCTCCAACTTGTTTTCCACAGAGGTCCAACAACTCGTTTCCTTGTGCTTACATCCTTGCCAACATTTGTAATATCTATTCTTAATGGCTGTCATTCTGGCTGTAGTAAAATGAAATCTCAATACTATTTGAATCTGCTGTTCTCAGATGTCTAGTGAGGTTGACCTCCTTTTCATATTTATGGCCATGTATATTTTTCCTTTTCAGAGTTATTTGTTAATTTCTTTAGCCCTTTTACTGTTTGAATTGTGTGATTGCTTGTGTTTTAGTTTTTTGGTGTTCTTTGTATATTCCTAATTGTAATCTTGGAGATGTACAGATAACAGGCTGCTTTTATTTAATTTTGTATGCTGATAATTCACCTGTTTCCTTTTCTGTACAGAAGATTTGAATTTGATAATTTCCCATTTGCTGATTGTTGGCCTTGTTTTCGAAGCTACTGGAGTCCTATTAGGAAAAAACTTACCTATGCCAATGTCTTAAAGTGTATTCTCTGTAATAGTTTTAGAGTTCTTAGTCTTGCTCTTTTTTTCTTTTTTTGCAGAATGAATGATAGGGATCTACTTTCTTTCATGTATATTCATATACATAAAACTGCTGAATAACCAGTTCTCTCCACACGTTTTCTTGATTTTAGGTATGCTTTTGCCATCTTAGTTTTAAAATAAGTGGCTGTAGTTGCATAGGCTCTATCTAGATATTCTCTTCTGTCCCATTGATCCACAAGTCTGTTTTTGTTACAAGGCATATTCTTATCCCCATAGAGATTTGTCTAACACTGCATTAATAATAAATTGCAGTCTGAACTCAGATTGTATATCATATATATTTATATTATTGCATTTATTATGGTATATGAGAGATATTCTTCCTATAACATTTGATTGTACTGCCATAACAAAATACCCCAGACTGTGTGTTCTAAATAATAGACACTTATTTTTTCACAATTATGGAAACTATAAGTAAAACATCAGGGCGCCATTAGACTTCCTTTCTCCTTCAGTCTCTCTTGGCTTACAGAAGACTGCTTTCTCATTGAGTCCTTACACAGATTTTTTCCTCTGTATATTTTCTTTCCTAGAATCTTTCCTTCTAGTAAGAATATCAGTATTATTGTAAAAGGTCTCTATCATTAATATATCATCTTCCATTAACTAACTCTTCAATCCTATTTCCAGTTTCACATTGAAGATGTCTTTCTTTTTTTATGATGCCATGATAGCATTACTAAGTCTGGATACTTTATAAAGATCAATAATTCATTTTCTTATTGTTCTGGTGACATTGAAGCCATGATCATGGCAACATCAGGACCAATCTCTGAATCTCTGGTGGTGCTTTATTGATTCATCCTCTGGATAGTAAGATCAATTCATCTTCACAGGGTAAAAGAACAGGGGAGGGAAGTCATTCCCACAAATTCTTTTCTTTTCTTTTCTTTTCTTTTCTTTTCTTTTCTTTTCTTTTCTTTTCTTTTCTTTTCTTTTCTTTTCTTTTCTTTTCTTTTCTTCTTTCTGTTATTTGATTGTTTGTGTGAGACATCTCTCATCTCAGACTAGCCTCGGTCACCTGAAAAAGACTCCAAAGCACTAGGATCACAGGTATGTATCATCATACCTAGCTCTAAATCTCTTTTATAGCACCATTAATCCTTTATAAGTCCAGAGTCCTGAAGATGTAAACATCTTCCAAAAGGCTCATTTCTAAATACTGCTCCACTGGGCTTTAATTTCTCACATATGCATACTGGAAGTGACAAAACACTGGAGCTGAATATATTCTTATTCAGTTAGGAATACTTCTAAAGTACCCTTCCATGTTTGGTTCTCAGAATCTACATGACAGCTAACAACTGTCTGTAACTTCAGTTCCAGATCTGACTACCTTGTGTAACCTTCGAGGACAATAGGCACACAAACAACCAAAACACTGACATATATAAAAATAAAAATAAATAAAAATCTTTAAATATGTTTAGCCCATAGCAAAGTATAGGATTTCCATATGGAAGTTTTGAAGGAACACATATAGTTAATGTTGACATTCTTCCTGACCCTTCTGAGATTCAGTGGGTGGGGGAGCGTGTGGGGGACTTTTGGGATAGCATTGGAAATATAAATGAAATAAATACCCAATTAAAAAAACATAAAAAAATAAAACAAGGTAATTTAGAAATATGTGGTCAGAAGGCTAGGTATAACTTTTAAAGGACTATCTTTATCCTCATGAAATAGTAAAACTCCTTACATATATTGAAGCAGAAATCAAGCAATATTTTACATAACTAAACCAGTCACCAGTCTGTTAAGGACAGAGGGGGCAAGTCAGATATTGACAGACCAAGCCTGACAGTGCTTGTGATTGAAAGGAGATTTATCTTTGGGAGGTTGATTTTAAGTCAATGTGAAAATCAATTGTCAGCTGAAAGACTTGTTTTGGATTTGTTCTAGTGACTGTTTCTTAATTCCAGTTTCCTAGACCAGCTATTATATTTTGCTTATAAATCTCTTGCTTTCTCTTTGTCCTATTTCTGGCTTACACTTTCTCTATTTTATACTTATTTCTTATATAACAAGCAGTTAAGGGTGTTAAATATTAGGCTGCTTCTGTCATTTCCTGGAAAAGAAAGCTACTGTATAAGACCTTCCAAGCCATTATTCAAATTATTTCAGTCAATTAGTAACAGAAGTAGAATGACAAATACCATTGCTGGTGATCTTTCAGTGACCTTGCAGTTATATTTCCTGCTTTGGGGTTCTAGCTCTGGATTCATTCTGGTGTCTTCTATGTGGGAACTGATTTAGGACTTCATTTCCCTCACAGTGGGACAGATTATAAAGAATCGCAGAAGGTGCACTACATTTGTTTCTTTCTGCAAACTGTTGGTCTTGTCATTCTGTCAGAAAAAGAAATTAGGATTGTCTGACATCATATTCTTCATTGTCAGGTTGATAGATTGTCCTGTACACCTCAAAATATTTGTCAAATTACTTTCCACTTTTTCTTTGCTCTCATTTTCTTTTATTTTTATGAGATATTTTCCTGATTTACATTTCAAGTGGTTTCCCCTTTCCTGGTTTCCCCTCTGAAAATCCCCTATCCTATCCCCCCTCTCCCTGCTTCTATGAGGGTGTTCCCCCACCCACCCACTCACTCCCATTTCTGCAGCCTGGTGTTCCCTTACACTGGGGCATCTAGCCTTCAAAGGACCAAGGGCCTATCCTCCCATTGATGTCCAACAAGGGCATCCTTTGCTACATATTCACCTTTGGATGGTGGTTTAGTGCCTGGCAGCTCAGGGAGTTTTGGTGGATTAACATTGTTGGTCCTCCTATGGGGCTGCAAACCCCTTCAGCTCCTTCAGACGTTTCTCTAACTCCTCCATTAGGGATCCAGTGCTCAGTCCAATGGTTGGCTGGGAGCATCCATCTCTGTATTTGTCAGGCTCTGGCAGAGTCGCTCAGTTGAGAGCTATATCAGGCTCCTGTCAGCAAGCACTTCTTGGCATCTACAGTGGGTTTGGTAACTCTATATTGGATGAATCCCTAGGTGAGACAGTCTCTGGATGGCCTTTCTTTCAGTCTCCGCTCCAACATATAACAAGGACACATGCTCCACTATGTTCATAGCAGCCTTATTTATAATAGTCATAAGCTGGAAAGAAACCAGATGTCCTTCAAAAGAGGAATGGATACAGAAAATGTGGTTCATTTACATAATAGAGTACTACTCAATTATTAAAAACAATGACTTCATGAGATTCTTAGGTAAATGGATGGAACTAGAAGATATCATTCTGAGTGAGGTAACCAGTCACAAAAGAACACACATAGTATATACTAACTGATAAATAGGTATTAGCCCAAATGATAGGAATACCCAAGATGCAATTCATAGACCTCATGAAAATCAAGAAGAAGGAAGACTAAAGTGTGGATACTTCTGTCCTTCTTAGGAGGAGGAACAAAATACCCATGGGAGGAGATACAGAGACAAAGTATTCTAGCATTTTTTTGAGGTACAAACACTAACAATTCTAATGTCCTCCCATGGTTTTCTCCACATTAAATACTGCTTTCCATTCACCCAATCTCAGTTTTCAGCTATCCCATAGGTTTCCATGAGCAGGAAAACTGGAATGAGTCAACTGTGCTGGCTACTGATGAACAAGCCTGTCTCCATCTTAGGCTTAAAAGCCGTGTTATAGTAAAGATAAACTAGGTTCATTCTTGTTTCTGATTAAACCTCTATTTTTCAAGAATTGAATTAAGCCTACCTGTAAACTTAACTCCAAATGATCCTGAACCGCCTGTTCCAGGAATGACAATCATGACTTTTTTTTCAAGCCATCTTGCAGCCCTACCATTGTCTCAAAAGGTTGTAATGACTACCTTATTAGGACCACCTTGCAACCGTGTTTTTGTTTCAGGAAGCCATTATAACTAACTTGTTAGGATATTTTACTCTTGTAACCCCACCTATTTTGCTGAACTCCCCAACCACTGAGTTAAAAAAAAAATCATTGTATTTTTAATTTCCAAGGCTGACCTCTTGAACCCCACCTTAGGGGTTGACAGCTAATCTACACAAATAAAAAAGGTTTCTTTGATTAATTGCTTGCTTTAATAAATTTGCCCATGATGATTTACTTTGGTGGTCTCTCCTCTGGCACCTTTAGGATTAACAGTTACCTTCCTATTTCCTATACCTCTGGCTTTGGAAGAAACTCTTACTTCCATCAGGAGTACATGCCATGGTACCTTATATTCTTGCCCAGAAAGTAACTGATTTTCCTTCTTTGATATCCCCAGACTCAAGGTACCATCCTTTCATAGCTTTTCAATTTAACTGAGGCCTCTTAAAAAAATGAAAACCTCAAATACCAAGAGAATGAGTCTCTATTGGAAGACTTTCATAGAAGAATGTGCATGTAAGCATGGGCCTTTTTATTCATCCCAGTAGCCCTCCACTTAAAGATAGCCATAGACTCCTTTAGTTATCAAGAAAACAGGGATATTTGTAATCATGGTATCCTCAGTTCCTATAGTTTAATATTTCTCTCAATTCAGGAAGGAGTCTGTACTTTACAGATTTCTAAGTTCAATGAATCAGATGAGATTTTTGGAAGATGCAAAAGTACTTGAAATCCTTTTGCCAGTCCTTCAAAGCCTCCAATGAAAACTGTGTCAACACAAATATATAATTCTTAACTCCAAGGGAACAAAGGTGTTTTTTTTTCTGAAGCCAAACTATGATTGACCTTGGTCTGGAAAAACATAGATTTAGGTTACCAGTTCAATAATTTCCAACATGGAAGTAGTTTTGTGCTGTTTTATAGTAAAACAACAATGAAAATTATAAATCAAGCCATCTTAATAATACATTGGTGGAGAAATTAAAGAAGTAGGTTATTGCAAGATGGGTTGGGGGGATTTTAACTATAGGCTTCACATATTATCTGATATCACCAGCCTTCCATTGGTGGAGGACATGGTTCTGTTAATACATTACAAAGGTACATTAGATATGGCACAGAGGTAAGCAAGAAATAGCTATTTAGTAGGCTAAAGATTGACCAAGACAACTTGTAATTAGGCTCTGAAATGTCAGCATTCCAAACTCTTTGTCATCATTAAAGATTTAATCAGCAGACCTCTGAAGACACAGCTTCTTTTCAGGAGTTTTTATTCACACTTGTATAAAGAGGCACCAAAAATGACACTTTAAAATAAATGGTGTGTGTACTGAACAATTAATTTTTTACTAGGTAATGTTAGTCATATAACTATTGTGGTAAAGAAAATACTGGAACATCAGATTTAGAAGAGAACCTAAAGATGTTGAAAGGCATTATAAAATGTAGGAGAAAACAGAAAAAGAAAAAAGATGAACCTTTTGTGAAAGTTGGGGGATCTTCTTAGTTTCTACTTCTGCAATATAAGGTTATCAATGCCCTTGTATGAGAGCCGTAGTGAAGACTGGAGATATATAGTGAAACTCATATCACTGGTTAGGACTTGGGAATTTCTCTGCTTATCATTACCACTATTAGATGACAGATGAGAAAGCTAAGGACTGAGGTTGTAATGAGTCATTCAAGGTAACTTAGCATGCTATTATCAAAAGAGTCTAGACTAGAATCCAAATCTCCCCAGGCCCTGATAAATTGTCCTGCCCCATCATTTATTATACAGGACACATGCCTTAGATTCAAAAGGAGGCAAAAATTAAAATCTTGATGTAGTAATAGACAAGTTCACTGTTCTTTTCTGTGATCCAGAATAGGATTTTCTCAGAATAGGATTTGCTCAGGACCACCTTGTCAGACTAACAAAGGAGTCTCCTGAAAGTCATTTCCTGAACGAATTTGACACCCTGAGTGCTATGGGCTTGCTTGCATTAACTATTAGTGCTTTCATGGCATGACACAATTACTAGTTTAGATATGAAAAAGTTGGTGAATTCACAGTGCTTTTCCTGCCCCTGTGTTCTAAATGCCAGGATTACATATGTGGACTACCATGCCTGGCTGAGTTCTTTGATATTAAGTATATTTGATATCTGCTAGTTACAAAAATTCACTCCTTTTGATAGAACAAGAAATTGAGGTCTACACAGGTGAAGGGCTTGTCTAATGCTGCAAAGTGAGTAAGTTGCAGAATTACCATCAAGGTTTTGTGACAGTTCAGTGTATTTTTTTTTTATCCTACTTGAATTGTCCATGTTTTAAAACCCTTTAGTTTTTTTTTTTTTAACTTGTCCTTATAGATGTCAAGCTTTTGACTAATAACATGAGGATTCCCTAAGGACCATCTGAGCCAATGTTACCTAGATATCCTCACTGTTAGCAGATGGCACCATCAACTTCCATATTTTCCCAATTATGCAATTTTTGGAGCATAGTTTACAGATGAACCAGATTCTTCTATCTCTGTTCAACTCTAACTCTGCTGCAGACTGAAGTTTCTATTTAGATTTTACTGATTCTGTCCTGTGATCTAACTATGAACATATTTCATCCTACAAGTAAAGTACTACTTGTGCTCTTAAATCTTAAGTTCTTGAAATTGGGACCATTTTAATAGGACAATGCAAGCAATCATGGGCCTTTCTCCATTCATCTTGTCATACTGTGTGCTCAGTCTCTGACACCAGGCTGGTTTTGGGAGATCTAGATCCTCTATTTACTAAGTCTAGAACTAAGAATTTTCTGGTGGTTCTTAAACTTCCTTCTATCATGGTGTGGTAACAAACCTGTTAGACTCCTGTGCTAATTAGTGTGTTGCCAACTAGACACAAGATATATTCATTTGGGAAGAGAATGCCTCACTTGAGAAAATTCCTCCATCAGATTAACCTGTGAAGCACTTTCTTGGCTTATGATTGATATGGAAGGGCCCAGCTCACTGGGGGTGGTGGGCAGATGTTCCTGAGTATCAAATGAAAGGAGGTTAAGCAAGCCAGTAAGCAGCAGTCCTCCATGGCCTCTGCTGTTGTTCCCGACTTTAGGTTCTTGCCTTGAGTTCTGACTTACCTTAATGAAGAATTATAAAGCATAAGCCAAAACAAACCCTTCATTACCCAAAGTGGCTTTTGGTTAGTGTCGTATCATAGCAAGCAAACAGCAGACCAGAACTGCTCCTGGTAAGGGTACTTAGAGACTACTAAATACATTTAACAACCCTAGGACCAGGCAGATAATTTATAAAACTACATCTTTGGTGACACAAAGCCACAAACTTCACCTCAAAGACCTAATTCAATTTATTCCAGATTCCATATTCTAACATGGCAGAAGTTTCATAAAATTTTATAGTAATAGAATGAAGAAAGTTGTAGAGCAACACACTCTTTAGATACATTCATGGGTACATCACAGAGGTGGATTACATCAGAGAGGTGGATTACAGCAAAGAAGGAAAATCTCTGCTAAAGGCCTCAGATGATATCTGACAGCATATAAACTTAAAATGCTATTAACAGAGTCTAGAATAGAATCCATATCTATTGGTAGAGTCAGATATTCTAAAAGATTTATGTAAGCCACAAGTATGTCAAGTATATACAAAGAAAGGCAATAGATGAAGATGAGGGCTAAGACAATGTAAGATAATGTGTAATTGGGCAACATTCTAAATTTTCCAAGATTGCTGAAATTCTTCGAATCAGGAATAGCTACTTCCAGAAACTTTCTTTGACAGCAGTGAAGGTAGTGGTACAAATGTATTGCCCCTTTTGTTGGAACAGGCCTGCAAGCAAATGTAAATTTGGAAGATGGGGCAGGACCACCCTGAGTTTAAGGCTGACTGAGCCATATGGTGAATTAATGGCTACTCTGAGCAGTTTAGAATCTGCCTCAAAATCAAAAGTAAAAGGGTTCAATGCTAGAGCACTTGCCTCTAATACACGTGAGGTCATGGGTCCAGAACTACCAAAAATCAAAGAAACACGGTTTGTTTCTGGCAAAGTGTGGTAGCCAAGGTCTGTAATTTCAGCACTCAGATGTTGAGATAGGAGAACCATAATCTTGAGGCCATCTTAGGCTGGATAATGGGTTCCTGGGCAGTGTTGGCTTTATAGCAAGACCCTGTCTTAAATAAACAGACAAGGAAAACAAGTACAAACAGAAAATATGTTTCACACTAGGAAGTGAAAGCTTGCAGTGATCAAAGATGGACTGGCAGAGGTTGTCAAAATAACTTTACAGACAATGTCACTATTTTTCTATGGCAGCCCAGTCACACATTGCAGCAAGAAGACTTACAGAAACTAAGACAGTAGCAGCAATATTTCACTTTCTGATTCTTTGAGACAATAAACCTTTGAGCAAAAATTATATATCATTAAACATGATAAAAAAAAAAAACCTCTTGCCTTGGAATGTTTTGTTGCCAACAGCTGGTGGTCAGCACTAATGGGGATGGTGTGGGGGTGGGGTTACTGTCACTGCAGTTGTTAGGGTAAGAGCCTGAGCTCTGCTACTCCTAACAGACACCTGCTCTCAATAGGCCAATGAAACAAAAAGTAATAATGAAAAGCAAAAAAGAGATATTTGAATAAGAGTGAGGTCACATTTGGAGGAGGAACAAAGAAGTCCAGTGAACCTTCACTTCAGGGTTTTGACAAGAGGTTTAGGTTTAAATAGAGGGCAAGAGGTGTGCAAAACTAAGTCCTTGATCAAGGTGTGGCCCTGCCTATCATCAGTGACTGGACTCCAGTGCCTCTTTCAAGGTGGTCTGACAAGTTATCAGAACTGTATGACATTTCTTTCCAGGAGACAAGCCCTCACCCCTTTGGTTAGCCAGAACCTCTTCTTTCTCTCAGCATGAGATTCCCAGGGAAATTCCAGTTCCTTTAGTATTTTCTCAATAGTTTGATAGCTAAAGAAAGGGGACTGAGAGTCTCTTTAAAATACCTTCATCCCTGCCAGGATGATTGCACTGCTGAGGAAGTCTGGTCTGATAGAGTTTGAGACCAGAAGAAGTAGAAGTGTCTCTAGAAATTTCCAAGTCCCTTTATATGCAAATAACTTCACATTATGAAAATCATTTAAACTAGATCCCCAATAGTAAATTGTATCCCCCATCTTTGTGCTTCCTACCTCTTAAATACTTGAAAAAAAAAGATGAGAGAGCATTGTTATATTTCCTTGTATGTCTTACTGAAGAGTAAAAGGGGGACCAACAATCAGGCTCTCACTGATATAAACTGATGTCACATTCTCAGTCCTTAATATATAAAAGTTTGCACTTGCACTGTTCTTTACCCTGGTATGAATGATAAAGAGGTACAGCAGTCTAATCAAAATGATTTCTATTCATTCATCACTGACTCACACAACAAATACTGTAATGCTTTTAGTTGGATGTATCTGGCATTGAGGGTGAACACAAAAACGTAATTGGTTGTAAAACATAAATGGAAAATATTAGGAAGATATAGGGTACATGTTAGAGAAAAACATGTCCTTGCAAAGGGAAGACATATATATGATAGGCCTAAGTACGAATGAGTTCAACTAGTTAGTGAGAATGAAAAGATGGAGATCCTGGACATGAGCACAAACAAAGTCATCTAGACCAAATATCATTTCTTTTTTTTTTTAATTTTTTGTCATCCCTGAGCCATATTTTCTAAACTGTAAGCTCTGCCTCCCACACAATTCTGGCTTAGAGGACTTCCTACCCTCCTATCAGCTCTCTATCCCATAAGCCCTATTCCACAATGAGTATAAGACCTGGCAACTGCCTACAGAATCCATTCCATTCGAAAGTGATTCTTTTAGGGCAGAAGACTAAAACATGCTAAGCAACATTGGAAATAACCTTAGAGACTATTTCTAACTGTTAAGAAATTTAGACTTGTGGGCTGAGAGATTACTACTCCTGTAGATGATCTGAGTTTAGTTCCTAGCACCCACACAGTGATTCCTGATAAGCTGTAAATCCATTTGCAAGTGATCTGATACTACTTCTGACCTGCAGAGGCTCCTGCACATACTTGCTGCCAGGTACACTCATATAATAAAACAAAATAAGAAAAAAATAATTTTTAACAAAGGACTGGAGAGGTACTGTTAACCCCAAAGATGGGAGGAAATAAAACTACAGTCCCAAATCATCATAGCCAAATTAATTAAAGCAAGCTTTTTCTTATTCATGTATATGGTCTACCTCTAAGATGGGGTTTGAGAGGTTAACATTGGATGTGTGTGGAGAGGAAGATAGTGTTTTATAGCTCAAGAATAGAGGGTTTCCAAATGGAGAATTTGGAGGCTAAAATAGGTGGGGTTTCAAGAACATAACGTAAGCATATCAAGTTAGTCCTGAAACAAAGACACAGTCACAAGGTGGGCATGACAACAGGTAGACCTATCAAGGTAGTCGTAGGTGGTCATATAATATTTTGAAATAAAGGTAGGGCAGCAAGATAGTTATAAACAACGTTTTAAAACAAAAACATGACTGGAATTGCTGGTATAGGCAGTACATAATCATTTGTAGTTATGGTTACAAGTAGAGAATAGCCCAATTCTTTTTTTTTTTTTTTTTTTTTTCGAGACAGGGTTTCTCTGTGTAGCCTTGGCTGTCCTGGAACTCACTCTGTAGATCAGGCTGGCCTCGAACTCAGAAATCCGCCTGCCTCTGCCTCCCGAGTGCTGGGATTAAAGGCGTGCACCACCACGTCCGGCAGAATAGCCCAATTCTTGAGAAACAGAGGTTTAATCATAAATAGGAATGAACCTTGTTTGTGTCTACTGAAAGATGGCTTTTAAGGCTAAGATTAAGGCAGGCTAGTTTTTCAATACCTCAGATGTTAAGGGCACTGGGTGCTTTTTCAGAGGACCCAAATGGTGGCTTGCAACAATTTGTATTCAGTTTCAAAAGATTTAATACCCTTCTTGCCTGAGCAGACAGAAGGAATTCATGTGGCACACAGACACAAATGCAGGCAAAGCACAAACGCACACACACAAATACACACTCACATACACAATATATATCAAATATCAAATTGATATCATCTGTATACATATATAGGGAGTAACTATGTATGTTCCATGAAAGACCCATAAATTATCTGAATAATTTTATATTAGCTGTGACTTGTTTTATCTTGTGTTGTCATCACTTGTGTTTGGCACATATTATCTATTTATAAGCACTTGTTGGATGTATGAATATAGGTTGAGAATTTTATTATTTGCAGAGGTCTATAAGGATAGATAGATATCCTAAATCTTCACAACATATACATATCAGGTAATTTTGTGGCTGGGGAGATAGCTCTGTGTGGGTAAAGGGCTTGTCACACAAGGATCTAATATGGACCTTAATGGGGATCCCTATGGAAGGGTTAAGGTCCTAAATGTTTCAGATGGACTGAGAAATTCTGGACAGGAGAGTTGAATTGATTAATAACACCTGTGGAAGTTTCTGATCAAGCGATCCACACACTAAACTCTGGTGATGTCTTAACCTTTCATGAGTGCAGGAGAATTGACCTGCACACAGAATCTTCCATCTCTCAACCTCCCCTTTTCCATTCTATAAAACCTCAAGCACCCTGTGCCCTGTGCACTTAAGTCTCTGGTTCCTTGGAGAGACTGACCAATTCAGTTCTGATTAAAAGAACAATTCTGCTTCTGGAGAGGTCTGTCTGCTTTCTTTTATTTCGATGACACCACCATCGATCTCCATTGAACTCTTGCTGGGTGACCTATCTTTCTCTTTTCTAAAACCCATACAATGGAGATGACATGGTTGCTTGCCCAGCATACCAGTGCTTAATGGCTGTTTGTGTCTTTTCCCTCATCTGTTCTCCCCCATTCTGACCTCCCCTTTGTCTCCTGACCACACCTACCACAAACTCACTGGGAAGTCAAGGCAACCATATATTTGCTAAAGATCTGTTAAATTTCCTTTTCACAATGAGGATAATAAAAGAATCATAATCCAAACAAAGAATAATGCTCAAAATCTTGATGTATTAAGATGTCTTATATGTGATTATGTATATATAGAATGCTTGTCTATGTACAATTATTTTTTTTTCTGCATCATGTACTCAACCAAATTGACTTACATGTTTCTTCTTCTTCTAAGGGCAAAACTCCCCTGACTCTTTCCTTAACTACACTCTAAGCAGGAATTATAATGTACTAACAGTCCCACTTTTGGTATGCTATAAGATGCTGTCTTATTCACATGACACACTCCAAGGATTCACATTGCCATCACATGACTTTCTTTTTTTTTCAATTTTTTTTCAATTTTTTCTTTAATTTTTAATATTTTTTATTACATATTTTCTTCAATTACATTTCCAATGCTATCCCAAAAGTCCCCCATAGCGCCCCCCACTTCCCTACCCACCCATTCCCATTCTTTTAGCCCTGGCATTCCCCTATATTGGGGCATATAAAGTTTGCAAGTCCAATGGGCCTCTCTTTCCAGTGATGGCCGACTAGGCCATCTTTCGATACATATGCAGCTAGAAACAAGAGCTCCGGGTTAGTTCATCATGTTGTTCCAACTATAGGGTTGCAGATCCCTTTAGCTCCTTGGGTACTTTTTCTAGCTTCTCCATTGGGAGCCCTGTGATACATCCAATAGCTGACTGTGAGCATCCACTTCTGTGTTTGCTAGGCCCCTGCATAGTCTCACAAGAGACAGCTATCTTTGGGTCCTTTCAGCAAAATCTTGCTAGTGTATGCAATGGTGTCCGCATTTAGAAGCTGATTATGGGATGGATCCCTGGATACAGCAGTCTCTAGATGGTCCATCCTTTCATCACAGCTCCAAGCTTTGTCTCTGTAACTCCTTCCATGGGTGTTTTGTTCCCAATTCTAAGAAGGGGCACAGTGTCCACATTTTGGTCTTCATTCTTCTTGAGTTTCATGCGTTTAGCAAATTGTATCTTATATCTTGGATATCCTAAGTTTTGGGCTAATATCCACTTATCAGTGAATACATATTGTGTGAGTTCCTTTGTGATTGTGTTACCTCACTCAAGATGATGCCCTCCAGGTCCATCCATTTGGCTAGGAATTTCATAAATTCATTCTTTTTAATAGCTGAGTAGTACTCCATTGTGTAAATGTACCATAATTTCTGTATCCATTCCTCTGTTGAGGGACATCTGGGTTCTTTCCAGCTTCTGGCTATTATAAATAGGGCTGCTATGAACATAGTGGAGCATGTGTCCTTCTTACCGGTTGGGACATCTTCTGGATATATGCCCAGGAGAGGTATTGCTGGATCCTCCGGTAGTACTATGTACAATTTTCTGAGGAAACGCCAAACTGATTTCCAGAGTGGTTGTACAAGCTTGCAATCCCACCAACAATGGAGGAGTGTTCCTCTTTCTCCACATCCTTGCCAGCATCTGCTGTCACCTGAATTTTTGATCTTAGCCATTCTGACTGGTGTGAGGTGGAATCTCAGGGTTGTTTTGATTTGCATTTCCCTGATGATTAAGGATGTTGAACATTTTTTCAGGTGCTTTTCTGCCATTTGGTATTCTTCAGGTGAGAATTCTTTGTTCAGTTCTGAGCCCCATTTTTTAATGGGGTTATTTGACTTTCTGGAGTCCACCTTCTTGAGTTCCTTATATATATTGGATATTAGACCCTTATCTGATTTAGGATAGGTAAAGATCCTTTCCCAATCTGTTGGTGGTTTTTTTGTCTTATTGATGGTGTCTTTTGCCTTGCAGAAACTTTGCAGTTTCATGAGGTCCCACTTGTCAATTCTCGATCTTACAGCAGAAGCCATTGCTCTTCTATTCAAGAATTTTTCCCCTGTGCCCATATCTTCAAGGCTTTTCCCCACTTTCTCCTCTATAAGTTTCAGTGTCTCTGGTTTTATGTGAAGTTCCTTGATCCACTTAGAGTTGACCTTAGTACAAGGAGATAGGAATGGATCGATTCGCAATCTTCTACATGAAAACAACCAGTTGTGCCAGCACCATTTGTTGAAAATGCTGTCTTTCTTCTACTGGATGGTTTTAGCTCCTTTGTCGAAGATCAAGTGACCGTAGGTGTGTGGGTTCATATCTGGGTCTTCAATTCTATTCCATTGGTCTATTTGTCTGTCACTATACCAGTACCATGCCGTTTTTATCAAAATTGCTCTGTAGTAAAGCTTTAGGTCCGGCATGGTGATTCCACCAGAGGTTCTTTTATCCTTGAGAAGAGTTTTTGCTATCCTAGGTTTTTTGTTATTCCAGATGAATTTGCAGATTGCACTTTGTAATTCGTTGAAGAATTGAGTTGGAATTTTCATGGGGATTGCATTGAATCTGTAGATTGCTTTTGGCAAGATAGCCATTTTTAAAATGTTGATCCTGCCAATCCATGAGCATGGGAGATCTTTCCATCTTCTGAGATCTTCTAGAATTTCTTTCTTCAGAGGCTTGAAGTTTTTATTATACAGATCTTTCACTTCTTTAGTTAGAGTCACACCAAGATATTTTATATTATTTGTGACTATTGAGAAGGGTGTTGTTTCTCTAATTTCTTTCTCAGCCTGTTTATTCTTTGTGTAGAGAAAGGCCATTGATTTGTTTGAGTTAATTTTATATCCAGCTACTTCACCGAAGCTGTTTATCAGGCTTAGGAGTTCTCTGGTGGAATTTTTAGGGTCACTTATATATACTATCATATCATCTGCAAAAAGTGATATTTTGACTTCATCTTTTCCAATTTGTATCCCTTTGATCTCCTTTTGTTGTCGAATTGCTCTGGCTAGGACTTCAAGTACTATGTTGAATAGGTATGGAGAAAGTGGACAGCCTTGTCTAGTCCCTGATTTTAGAGGGATTGCTTCAAGCTTCTCACCATTTACTTTGATGTTGGCTACTGGTTTGCTGTAGATTGCTTTTATCATGTTTAGGTATGGGCCTTGAATTCCTGATCTTTCCAAGACTTTTATCATGAATGGGTGTTGGATCTTGTCAAATGATTTTTCCACATCTAACGAGATGACCATGTGGTTTGTGTCTTTGAGTTTGTTTATATACTGGATTACGTTGACGGATTTCCATATATTGAACCATCCCTGCATCCCTGGGATGAAACCCACTTGGTCAGGATGGATGATTGTTTTGATGTGTTCTTGGATTCGGTTAGCAAGAACTTTATTGAGGATTTTTGCATCAATATTCATAAGGGATATTGGTCTGAAGTTTTCTGTCTTTGTTGGGTCTTTTTGTGGTTTAGGTATCAGAGTAATTGTGGCTTCATAGAATGAGTTGGGTAGAGTACCTTCTGTTTCTATTTTGTGGAATAGTTTGTGAAGAACTGGGATTAGATTTTCTTTGAAGGTCTGATAGAACTCTGCACTAAACCCATCTGGTCCTGGGCTTCTTTTGGTTGGGAGACTATTAATGACTGCTTCTATTTCTTTGGGGGATATAGGGCTGTTTAGATCATTAACCTGATCTTGGTTCAACTTTGGTACCTGGTATCTGTCTAGGAACTTCTCCATTTCATCCAGGTTCTCCAGTTTTGTTGAGTATAGCCTTTGGTAGGAGGATCTGATGGTGTTTTGGATGTCTTCAGGATCTGTTGTTATGTCTCCTTTTTCATTTCTGATTTTGTTAATTAGAATGCTTTCCCTGTGCCCTCTAGTGAGTCTGGCTAAGGGTTTATCTATCTTGTTGATTTTCTCAAAGAACCAGCTCCTTGATTGGTTGATTCTTTGAATAGTTCTTCTTGTTTCCACTTGGTTGATTTCGCCCCTGAGTTTGATTATTTCCTGCTGTCTACTCCTTTTGGGTGAATTTGCTTCCTTTTGTTCTAGTGTTTTTAGGTGTGTTGTCAAGCTGCTAATGTGTGCTCTTTCTAGTTTCTTTTTGGAGGCACTCAGAGCTATGAGTTTTCCTCTTAGAAATGCTTTCATTGTGTCCCATAAGTTTGGGTATGTTGTGGCTTCATTTTCATTGAACTCTAAAAAGTCCTTAATTTCTTTCTTTATTCCTTCCTTGACCAAGGTATCATTGAGAAGAGTGTTGTTCAGTTTCCACGTGAAGGTTGGCTTTCTATTATTTATTTTGTTATTGAAGATCAGCCTTAGTCCATGGTGATCTGATAGGATGCATGGGACAATTTCAATATTTTTGTATCTGTTGAGGCCTGTTTTGTGACCAATTACGTGGTTAATTTTGGAGAAGGTACCATGAGGTGCTGAGAAGAAGGTATATCCTTTTGTTTTAGGGTAAAATGTTCTGTAGATATCTGCCAGATCCATTTGATCCATAACTTGTGTTAGTTTCACTGTGTCCCTGTTTAGTTTCTGTTTCCATGATCTGTCCATATGTGAAAGTGGTGTGTTGAAGTCTCCCACTATTATTGTATGAGGTGCAATGTGTGCTTTGAGATTTACTAAAGTTTCTTTAATGAATGAGGCTGCCTTTGTATTTGGAGCATAGATATTCAGGACTGATAGTTCCTCTTGGAGGATTTTACCTTTGATGAGTATGAAGTGCCCCTCCCTGTCTTTTTTGATGACTTTGGTTTGGAAGTCAATCTTATCAGATATTAGAATGGCTACTCCAGCTTGTTTCTTCATACCATTTGCTTGGAAAATTGTTTTCCAGCCTTTCATTCTGAGGTAGTGTCTATCTATTTCTCTGAGATGAGTTTCCTGTAAGCAGCAAAATGTTGGGTCTTGTTTGTGTAGCCAGTTTGTTAGTCTATGTCTTTTTATCGGGGAGTTGAGTCCATTGATATTAAGAGATATTAAGGAAAAGTAATTGTTGTTTCCTGTTATTTTTGTTGTTAAAGTTGGCATTCTGTTCTTGTGGCTGTCTTCTTTTAGGTTTGTTGAGGGATTACCTTCTTGTTGTTTCTAGGGCGTGGTTCCCGTCCTTGTATTGGTTTTTTCCTGTTATTATCCTTTGAAGGGCTGGATTCGTGGAGAGATAATGTGTGAATTTGTTTTTGTCGTGGAATACTTTGGTTTCTCCATCTATGTTAATTGAGAGTTTGGCTAGGTATAGTAGCCTGGGCTGGAATTTGTGTTCTTTTAGTGTCTGTATAACATCTGTCCAGGATCTTCTGGCTTTCATAGTCTCTGGTGAAAAATCTGGTGTAATTCTGATAGGCTTGCCTTTATATGTTACTTGCCCTTTTGCTCTTACTGCTTTTAGTATTCTATCTTTATTTAGTGCATTTGTTGTTCTGATTATTATGTGTCGGGAGGTATTTCTTTTCTGGTCCAGCCTATTTGGAGTTCTGTAGGCTTCTTGTGTGTTCATGGGCATCTCTTTCTTTAGATTTGGGAAATTTACTTCTATAATTTTGTTGAAGATGTTTACTGGTCCTTTGAGTTGAAAATCTTCATTCTCATCTGGTAATCTCTGGAGTTGTTATAGTTGTCTCTGTTCAGAGTTTGTTCTTCTGGTGATTCTGAGTATCGTCTGTCAGCAGACCTGGGAGACAGGCTCTCTCCTCTGAGTTTCAGTGGTTAGAGCACTCCCTGCTGACAAGCTTTCCTCTTAAAGGGAAGGTGTACAGATATCTAGCGTTTGGACCTCCTCCTGGCCGAAGAAGAAGGCCGAAAACAGGACCTTTCCCAGATGCTGTGTTGCTTTGGCAGGGCACAGAAGCTGTCTGCTTCTGTGGTGCACACTCTCAGCTGTGCAGACTACGTTCCTAAGTTCAGAGGAGTCCTGGATCCAAGATGTGCTCCCTGCTCCTGAGGCAGAGGGCTCATGTGCAGGGCAGAATACAGTCTTCCAGCTGGGAGGGTGCCGGATGTCTGCAGCCCCAAAAGGGTGCTGCCTCAGAGGCTCTGTGGCTCCCGCCTGTCCCAGAAGCTGTCTGCCTCTGTGGTCCTCACTCTCACCTCTGCAGACTAAGTTCGGCGGAGCCCCGGAGCCAAGATGGCGCTCCCTGCAGGGTGGATCACTGTCCTCCCCACATGACTTTCATATTCTGGAGCTTTGCCATCTGTTAAGTGTTATCAGCACCTCCACCCCATCCCGCCTCGGGTTGACACATCCTCAGATGCAAGCTAACTGCTGCCCTTTCTATACTGTTCCTTTTCATCAGCTTGAAGCATTTAAGAGAGATCTGTCCTCTAAAATCTCTAAAAGCAATTTGACTGACCTCTGAAAAGGTGACTAATGGGCTGTCCGACTCATCCCTCTTTTTTGCCACTTTAGGCATTTTTTTTTTCACAACTCAGAACTAAAACAGTTGGACTAAGGACTTCTTCGCATTAATTAATCTCTGCCTAATCAGCTCTCAGAAAACCTTAAAGAAATTTCAGGTCAGCTAAATCCTTTAGGACCAACTTGTTTCTTTAGCTGCTGTGATAGCCCAAAACTAAGGAGCTCTAGATCTCCTGATTACTGCTAAGGATGAGCTCTGTGCCCTCCCTTCACTAGGAACAATACTCTTTCCCCAACAACAAATTCAAGCTGGTTCTAGATCAGGTCCCAAAGATGCAGAGAGCAGACAAAATTTCAATGACAAGTCCCCTCATATGAATGAGGTTTGACTTCCCTCCCACTCTGGCTCCTCCCTTGATCTTTTCTTTCCTTCTAAGTATATTCATACTTAGATTTTTAAACTATCATTTAGATGTTTACTTACTGGACCCACTTCCCTTAAAATAACCAGGCTTCTTCCTATACTGGAATAAATATGTTCCAGTGTTAGTGCTTCTAGTAGTACAACAGCTCCATTTGTTCTCCATAAATCTGCTAGGAGACCTTTCAGATGCTGTGGAAATGCTCTTGGTGCAGAGAACCTTCATTGTTTTCACCTCAGACCAGAAAAAATGCTTTGCTTTAGACATTTGTTTTCTCCTATTCCCTCCTTCAGCACTGGGTAGCTGCTTGTCGCTGTTGCTTCGGCACAGCACTGCTGGCAGTGGCTGCTATCACCGTGAATGATGGGACCTACCTAGAAGGAACATTTTCTCCTAGCATACTTTTACATCATTTGTACTACAGTCTTGCCTTTGTACACCTCTACTGCACCCCTATTAGGGTGCCCTTCCATATCCAACTTTTCAAAGTGAAATATTTTTTCATTAAGCACACGGTCCCCGTCATAAACCTTCTAATGTCTCAACTTTTACTTCTCCCTTCATCATTACTCAAGAAAGCTAAGTAGCTCTCTTAAACAGAACTCACTAGCTTATTGCTTGTTTATTGTTGAAACCGGGTTTCTCTATGTAGCCCTGACTTTCCTAGAACTCACTCAGTAAACTAGTCCGGCCTCATACTCAGAGATCCACCTGCCTAGGCCTCCTGTGTGCTGGGATTAAAGGCAAGTGCCATCATGGCTGGCTTACTAGCTCTTAAAGGCAGCCAATTCCACTTAGCCAGCTGACTTATGAATGTGTCTGTACACTAAGGCCCAGCATTCCTGGGCTGATTCTGCTTGCTAATCACTATGGATCTCTTAAGCTATATCATTACATAATGATAAACCTTCCTAGGTCCCATACTCATAACAGACCTCCCAAGATGCCTCTTTTCTCCAGTCTCTTAGTGTCCTCTACTCTTCCTACAATCATGAATGGTGAGCTATTGCTGTCCTCCAGCTTATCTGGCATCCTTCCCATCCTGACTCAACACACTCCTGCCAAATACCCACAGACCTTTGAGACACAATATGAATCCTTTCCCTTCAAATATAGATGCCTCTAGATATGAGCAGCTGCCTGATATATCAGTGGCTTCTCTCCATGACTTCCACTTCTATTCTTTTCCCTCCACCTTTCCGGGGACTCTCAACTTCACTCTGGAACTAAATCAGCCATTTTTAGTACTCTAACTTTTTATCTCTAGAAGTCCATGAAGCCATGACACAATCCATGACAGCTGATAAATTAAAAACTCTCCTGCTATACACAGACAACCTGGTCTATGGCTCTTAGATTTGTGGGACAGAGCCTAGACCCTCCTCTATTATTCCTTTACTTCAGGAAGTAGCCAATAAGAGAATACATCACTCCCTCACACCCATTCCCCACCCCCATTCTTTGCTGTCTGTCCTCAGGGTCTGGAATGAAGACTTAATTAACCTACAGACCTCAGGTCTACTAAGGAGCCCTGGGTAGGAAAGTTGACTAGACTGATAACAACTAAGGAAGCTTCTGATAAGAAGATCCACATAACAGACACACAAAGCAGACTCCACTGTTCTCTCCTGATTCAAGACTACAGGAGAAATGACTTGCAAATAGAATCTTTCATCCCCAAAGTTTCCTTTTTTTCTGTTCTATAAAAGCTCCAGCCCCCTGTGCCACATGAGTACTTCCTCTGCTCCTGAAGACAGACTGTGACCCTTCAGTTGTACTGATTAAAAAACCAATTCTGGCCGGGTGTGGTGGCTGCACTCCTTTAATCCCAGCACATGGGAGGCAGAGGCAGACAGATTTCTGAGTTCGAGGCCAGCCTGGTCTACAGAGTGAGTTCCAGGACAGCCAAGGCTACACAGAGAAACCCTGTCTCGAAAAAACAAACAAACAAACAAACAAACAAACAAACAAAAACAAAAAAACAAAAAAACAAAAAAAAAACCAATTCTGTTTCTGGAGGTGCCTGCCTACATTCTTTTATTTCCATATCACCTCCATTAATTCCAATCTAATGCCTAACACTAGTTGGACTGGTGTATGCCTATAGTCCCAGCACTGTTGAGGTAGACAGGAGGGTCCCTGGAGCTTGTTGGCCAACCAACCTCCCTAAACTCATGGTCCCCGTAAGTCTCAAAATAAGAAGAAAGGCTCACAAAAGAGAATAGAAGTTGGGTAGGTGGGGAGGTAGGGAGGATATGGGAAGAGTTGGAGGAGGGGAGAAGCATGGTCAGAATATACTGTGTGAAATTGTTTTCAATTAAAAAAAAGAAAAAAATCCCAAATAATAAATAAAAAATATATTGGAAAAAATAAGATGGAGAGCAATTGAGGAAGACATCCAACATTGATGTCTGGCCACCACATCTATATGCATGCACACATGCAGACACATAGATGCACAGACACATAAGAAAAAAAAAAAACAAGCCATTTTGAGTCATGCTATTCTAGAAGATCTTTGAGGTACTTCATGTAAACTGTATGGAGAGGACACAGAATTAAGAATAGTAACCTCTGAATTCAGACTTACCTGAAAACATGCTTCCAGAACATTTGGTGTAGAGTTTCAATGTCTCTGATTAAAAGATCTTTTTTTTTAACTTTTAATTTTTTATTAGATATTTACTTTATTTACATTTCAAATGTTGTCCCTTTTCCTGGTTTCCCCTCCCAAAACCCCCTATACCCTCCTCCCCCCACTGCTCAACAAACCACCCACACCCACTTCCTGGCCCTGGGATTCCCCTACACTGGGGCATAGGGCCTTCACAGGACCAAGGGCCTCTCTCCCATTGATGACCGACTAGGCAATCCTCTGCTACATACGCAGCTGCAGCCATGAGTCCTACCATGTGCACCCTTTGGTTGGTGATTTAGTCCCTGGGAGCTCTGGAGATACTTGTTAGTTCATATTGTTGTTCCTCCTATGGGGCTGCTAACCCCTTCAGCTCCTTGGGTTCTTTCTCTAGCTCCTTCATTGGGGACCCTGTGCACAGTCCAATGGTAGGGTGTGAGGACCTACCTCTGTATCTGTCAGGCACTGGTGGAGCCTTTCTGGAGACAGCTATAACAGGCTTCTTCAATAAGCACTTGTTGGCATCTACAAAAGTGTCTGGGTTTGGTGAATATTTGGTGATGGATCCCCAGGTGGATGGTCATTCTTTCAGTCTCTGTTCCACATTTTGTCTCTGTAACTCCTTCCATGTGTATTTTGTTCCCCCTTCTAAGAAGGATTGAAGTATCCATAATTTGGTCCTTCTTGAGTTTCATGTGGTTTGTGAATTGTATCTTGGGTATTCCAAGCTTCTGGGCTAATATCCACTTATCAGTGAGTGCATATCATGTGTGTTCTTTTGTGATTGGGTTACCTCACTCAGGATGATATTTTCTAGTTCCATCCATTTGCCTAAGAATTTCATAAATTCATTATTTTTAATAGCTGGTGATTAAAAGACCTTCTGGGGCATTTTGAAGAGTTATCATACTTATTGGAAAAACAAAGAATGGCATATTTAGGAAAGAATTTCAGACTGCTTGAAGCAGGATTTACTCACATGGATGGAGTAGCAATTTCCATTATGGCAGTATTGGAGAATTCCTTCACAGAAGGATGTCTTCCCAGCCTGCAGCAGAAGCCAACCAACTAATGGCAAGTTCATCCACTGAAAGTCCAAACTTCCATTATGGCAGGAATGGAGAGTTCCTTTACAGAATGGATGTCTTCCCAGCCTGCAGCAGAAGCCAGTCAACTAATGGCAAGTTCACCCACTGAAAGTCAATTCTCAAAAACAGTGATCTCATGGCCTGATTCATCAGCCATGTCATTAACTGAATGATTAAAAAAAAAAAAAAGTTTTCTTGTGCCTTGTTGAAAGGCATTTTGGAGCCCGTGTGAGGTAAGGGGGGGGGGAGCAGGCTAGGAGTGACAAGGAAATTGTGCCCTTTAAAGATGACAGCATATATCTTCTTCCTCCGAAGCCATTTGATTATAGAGTCACTGATGATGCTTTATATTAATGAACTACTTGCAACTTTTTGAAAACTAATTTATGCCCTGTGGGGTATATGTTATTTAGGAGAAGACATGCTATACAACAATAACTAATTAACCTTAAATTTCCAGTGTCCTAAAATAACAAAGGTTTACTGCTTGTGTGCCATGGCTATTACTATAGTCTGAACCGCATAAGGAATCTCTACTCTGAAAAGTTACTTCTAGGCACAAGTTTCTGGAAGAGAAACCCAGGTAGATAAAGATGCACCCTCTTTGACTGTTGTTTTCTTGAGTTTAAATAACAGTCTTTAGATTTTGAAATTAAACTATAATTACATCATTTCTGACCCTTCTTTCCCATTCTCCAACCCTTCCCATGTAGCCCTCCTTGCTCTCTTTTAAATTCATAGATGCATAATTACAAACTGCTCAGTCCTTATAATGTTTACCTGTATATGTAAAATACAGTCTCATGGCTGACCATATGATAGTGGGAAACCAATTGGGGTACTCTTCCCTGGGGAAGAGCTTTTCTTCTGCTCTTGGCATTATTCAGTTGCCTATAGTTCTTGGAGGAGGGTTGAGACCCCTTGAACTTTCTCCCTTCCATTTTAGTATGCCCAATGGTGTCATCCTTGCTCAGGCAATATTCAGGTAGCTATATAGATGAGATTTCATGGGTATACTTGCTCTGACATTTCTAGGAGATCACAATCTCACAACCTACTTCCTACTGCTCTGGTTCTGTATAATCTTTCCACTCTGATTTCTGCAACTATTCCTGAGCCTTAAGTGCAAGTGTTGTGTTGTAGGTATATCAGTTGGAAATTGACACTGCATGATCTCTAGTTCACTGCCCTTTGATCAGGTGTGATTTTCTACAATGGTTTCTGTTTGTTTGTTTGTTTGTGGGGACAGACTCTTGCTATGAAGTCCTGTCTGTATGGAATTTGCTATGGAGAAAAGGTGGCCATGATGCAGAGATCTTCCTGCCTCTGCCTCTTTTTTGGCTTGGATTAAAGGTGTGCACCACCAATTAAGTTAACTCATCATCTACTAACTGCATGATTTAAGACACATACTAGAATAGAAGAGACTAGTGAGCCACAAATTACTTTTAACACTTGTGATCTGAGCAACTTCACTTTTGCTTCATCAGTGAAAACTTAGTCCTAGATCTGTACTTAGCTATGGGATGGATAGCTTTCCATAATGGGATAGAAGAGAAGAAATTGACTACTAATAAGAATCTCTGTGTCTCTGTGGGATGTACTTAATAGTTTAGGATATTTTTAGAATTGCAGCAGTGTTTTGCTGAAGCATGAGATGGGGTACATGAATTCATGAGTGAAGGTTAGAATGTGAGTTGGTACCTTTAGCAGATTCTGTCCCCCCACCACACACATACACACACACACACACACACACACACACACAAATAGTGCACAGCAGTAGTCAAGAGGACAGGCAGACAGAAAGAGAGCTCTGATCTGTAATTGGAGTAAATATATCTTGATGAAATCATTTTGTTGTGAAACTAGTTTCATAGAATCAGCTTTGGGTGAATTAACCTTAAACTTGAGATTCATGATGAGATCTTTCTCTGTTTCTGAATGTAACATAAGAAGGGATGGATGGTCTTATTAGACATATAAGAATAGCTTTAGTTTGTAAGAGGGAAAGAGGAGAAAGAGGGAAAGAGAGAGACTGAGCATCGAAGGTTAGGAGTATCTTGGCTCTGGCTCCCAGGTAAGAGGCAGTGGAAAGAGTTCTAAGGTTATGAGAAGGACAATAAAATTCTTTGATACTAATCTCTATCCATGTCATCTGGGAGAAAAACTAAGACAACTATAGTGTCTTCCTTGAGCTTCTCTTATATGCAATCTTTTGCTGGGAGCTTCTTAAATAAAGCAACATTCTCAGAAGCATAATAAACTAAGCTAGTAGTAATTTTCCATAAGCTGAGTGTATATTTCTTTTGTAATATGTTTAAAAGAGATCATGCTAATCCCCCTATGTTAAGATAAAGATTTAAACAAATATGTAAAATTGAATTCACCTCAAATATATTTTCCAAGTTAGACTGTATGAAAGTGCAAAGGAAAAAATTTCCATGCCTTCTTTTTTTTTCCCTCATTGAATGTATCTATAGCTTTTGGTAATGGTGAAGGAAGAGCCAAGACACCTAATTGTACATTGAGGTCTGCCCATAGCAAATTCCAAGACCAGAGAAGTCAAATAGTTTCTATAAGAAACAGGGAGGCTAATGTTCTACCTACCGTGTGTCCACTCTTTAAAGTTATTTTTTTCTCCTTTTAACTGACACATGAGATGTAAGACCTGTACACATTAGTGGGACTTTGTCTAAAGTTCAATGAATATATACAATGCACAATATTTAAACCATATTAAATGTATTTACAATTTTTATGGTTATTTTATTTTGTTTTATTTTATGTGTATGGCTATTCTGCCTACATGTTTGTGCCAGTTGCTCACAGAGGACAGAACATAAATTGGATCTTTGTAAGTGAAGTTATAGACAGTTGTAAGCCACCTTATTGGTGTTAGAAATCAAAATCAGAGCCCCTGTAACAGCAATATGTGCCCTTCACCATAAAGGTATCTTTTCAGCCCTGTCTTTCCATCATTTTTGTCTATATCAAACTCTTTCATTCATGTTTTATAATTTTCATTGTATGTATCTTTTATAATTTTTGGTTAAATTTATTCCTTGAAATTTTACTTGTACTATTATAAATAAAATAACATTATGATTTCTACTTTAGGACTTTTGATTTTAGTATGTTCAGTTTGTATCCTGCAACTTTGTTGAAAAACTTCATTCATTTTTCTCGTAGAGCTTGGTAAATTTTCTCTTTACAATATGTCACGTGTCACTAGTTACAATTTGACTTCTTTTCCAGCATGGCTTTCCTTTCTATTTTTCTGTGGCCTAATTGTTCTGACCAGGACTTCCAGCATTTTACAGATTAGTGATGGTGAAATTGTACATCTTTGTCTTTTAAATCTGAAATTAAATCTTCTGACTTTTTCTATTCAATATTGGATTAGGTATTGGCTTATAAATTGCTTTTTTATGTTGAAGGATGTTCCTAATATGTCTAATTTGTTCAGTATTTTTAATCATGAAGATACATTGAACTTTTAATATTGACATACATACATGTACTCTGTGTGTGTGTATGCGTGTGTGTGTGTCTGTCTGTCTGTCTGTGTGTGTCTGTGTGTGTATGTACCATATATAAGCAGGAGGCCTCCAAAATCAAAAGAAGGCATCAGATCCCCTGGAACTGGAATTATAGAACGTTATAAGTCTCCATGTTTGTGGGTGCTGGGAATTGAACTTGATTCCTTTGCCAGAGCAGTCAGTCCTCTTAACTGCTGTCTTTATTTCTTCTATGTGTCCTAATTTAAAATATCTGTGGTGGGATAGCAATATATAGAAGTAGCCCAAAGAAGAATGAACTTGAATGTTAAGTAGAGCCAAACTGTGGAGACGACAATTTATTTTATGTAAAATTTTGTTAAATGTTTTAAAACACTGATGCAAATTTCAAATAGTAAAAATGAGAATATGATAAAAATGAGAGCTTGGCATGATGGCACAAGCCTTTAAGCCCAGCACTTGAGAGACAGAGGCATATGAATCTCTGTGAGTTTGAATTCAACCTGGTTTATAATAGTAAGTTCCAAGCCAGCTAGTGATACCTCATCTCAATTTTTTTTCCCTTGCACTCCTGTCCCTGGCCACCTCCTTAGAATCATCCATCCTTGCTTGTGATTTTGAGTATCTTCCCAAAGAGTCTTTGAATATAGACATACTCATTTTAAACTTCAATTGCTCCCCAGTTTATACATTTTCCAGAAAGCTTTCATATTTCCTAAGTCACATTCATTATACTCATGTCTAGGACTGCTCTCTCATACACGTATTTACTTGATAACCCCCAATCACATAAAGATTGTAGATTCCTAGTAAAGACAACTCTTTCCTTACTTACATTTATGATGACTCAAAAGTAGTTACACATTGGAAAAGAATTATAGATTCCTTAAGTACACAGTAAGCACAGTGAACAGTTATTAAGTCAGTCCATTATGTTAAGAATTAACTTTGTCTATTATAGGGAATATCAATGAAGGATTTGGAATTATTTCTATTTCCTTTTTTCTTTTAATTCAGAGGCTAAGGATAGACATTATCAGTACATGGTGAGGCTTCTCTCAAACTTGTGAGGGGTACAGTACAAAGAAGATGTGCTTTATCCTGGCTTGAACAGAGGATATTGAGATGGCTAGTATCTGTATGTAAATGCTCCATCTCTCTGGAATTCGTGAGAAAACAAGAAGTGCTAAGCCCACCATGGACTTGGTGGGGAAGAAATGACTTGGTTCTTGCCCCTGGCCCCACGAGTATTGATTGCTGCATTGGGCATAAAGCTTGTTTGTATAATGTACATATTTTCACATTTTTACAAGGAAGATTCTTCTTGCTAATGTTAATGATTCTATGATAATCAGAGACAACATGAGTCCGGGAAGCAAAGGTATGGCTAATGTTTCAGCAAAATGGTAATGCTGGGACCTTCAGGACAGCCTTAAGCCTGTGGAAAAGAACTCTAAAACCATGAGTTTGAAAATATATGATTTCTCAACTATACAAAATATAAGGATGCAATATGAATTATATTTGGGGCTTCACAAATCTAAAGGAACAAAGGCAGCTGTACTATCAGCCAGCTTGTCAAAAAGATACCAAGGCAGGTAGATACAAAAGCAGGTTCAAGTTCAAGGTTCAAAGTCAGTATAGAACCAGGTGTGGTAGAAATGGAAATTTCAGGAAGAGTCCAGCCTAACCAGTTTACTGTCTGTGCTTAAGAGAAGCAAGCAGATCTCTGAATTCCTTTGCAATGTCAAAAGAAAATGTGTGCTTGCTGTCTCCTAAGAATTCAGGGGCTGGGGCCACTGATGCTGATTAATAGGACAATCCAAAGGGAAACTGGAGTAAATAACTCGACTGACATGTAAAATAAAAAAAATTAGGCTTTTGGTCTGCATGAGGTGAGCTAACAGAAATTGATAGCAGTTTTTTTGTTTTTTTTTTTTTAATTCTCTAATGAGAACTGAGCTGTCTAGAGATCTCTGAGAGCAAACATAGTTCTTTTAGAATTTTCATTGCTCTTTTAGAATTTTTTTCTAGCAGAATTTCTGAGCAGAATTCCTTACAGAACTGATACATTTTTTTTTTTTAGAATGCTTTCTAGCAAGTATCCAGAAAAGGCTATTTGAAAAACAAGCATAGCTCTTCATGATTTTTTTCTGGTTTTCAGGAAAACCCAAGAATTCCTTTTAGAATTTTTCTGGCATGATTTCTGACTTGGATGGAAGGTCAAAAAAATTATAGAAATTTTTCTGACTTTGATCAGAAAACCCATGAATATCCTGAGAGCTTTTAGAATTTTTACTAGCAGAGAGAGAGCTGTCGTAACTAGAGAGAAAAAAGCTGTCTAGAGCAGAAGACACACACACAGAGAGAGAGAGAGGGAGGGGGCAGCACAGTCTGGAAAGCTATCTCAGCAGAACCTAGGCCACCAAGCTTCGATTAGACTTGGGTTTTACTTGGTTTTGACCCTCCCAAATACCTGTCTCTCAGGAACCCAGACATAGCCGAGGCTGGTCCTTGGTACAAAAGTAAGATAAGGGTGTTTTAGCAAGTTTTTTTTTTTCAGATTTTATTGTATGTATGCCTTTAGAAAGGGTATGAAGTATCATTGTGTATTCTGACCTGTATCTGTAATTCGAGCATTCCAACTGGGGAAGAAAGAAGTTCAGTTTAGGCTAACCTGGTCTACATAAATAGTCTCAGGCCAGCCAAAGGCTACCTAGTGAATCTATCTCAAGAAGAAGAAGAAGAAGAAGAAGAAGAAGAAGAAGAAGAAGAAGAAGAAGAAGAAGAAGAAGAAGAAGAAGAAGAAGAAGAAGAAGAAGAGGAAGAAGGAGAAGGAGGAGGAGGAGGAGAAGAAGAAGAAGAAGAACAACAACAACAACTACACACACACAAAAGAAAACAAAACAGAAGAGAACAAAAAACCCTCAAAAGAGACAGTGAGCATAAATTGATTATCTAGAATGTTTTACTGTAGTCATTAAGAATTGATTTGTATGGTATTTATGATTAAAATTTTCTTCATATGCCATTCCTTATTTGAGCTCCCATCTTGCTTCTCTGTTTCCCCAAATCTCCACTGTACTTTCTAGAAGGGTTCATTTTAATTCGAAGAGCCTTGCTATTATTTTTGTTCCTGATTTCATTGCATTTCTCATGAGGCAGGTATTGTTCTAGATACTACATTTGCACTAGTAAACAAGGAAAACACATTCTCCAATCATGAGGACTTTCCTTACCTTATCAAGGGGAATAACAAATGAACAGAAATCTATAAACATGATATAATAAAATAATATATCATTATCAGTCATTTTTCAAGTACATTATGGATGTTTCATGTTTGAGCTGCCTTGATATTACAAGCAATTACTGTCTTAAATATAATTTTTGTTTTGTTTCTTGTTATAAATGTATAAGGAGTTCTCTTGAGTATTTACTTAGAAGGGAACTGCTGAGTTAAAGAACATGTTTATGTTCAACTTTACTGAGTATGTCCATCTATCCTATAACTAAGGCTTTAGGAAAGTCTTTACTCAAATCTATTTAAAATATGAATGAGAATTTGTGGGAAGAACCTGTGTCTGCAAAGACTGATCAGAATGGTAGTGCTAGGGGGTGGGGGTTCAGGCATGGTGATTCTACCAGAGGTTCTTTTATCCTTGAGAAGAGTTTTTGCTATCCTAGGTTTTTTGTTATTCCAGATATTCCAGATGAATTTGCAGATTGCTCTTTCTAATTCATTGAAGAATTGAGTTGGAATTATGATGGGGATTGCATTGAATCTGTAGATTGCTTTTGGCAAGATAGCCATTTTTATTATATTGATCCTGCCAATCCATGAGCATGGGAGACTTTTCCATCTTCTGAGATCTTCTTTAATTTCTGTCTTCAGAGACTTGAAGTTTTTATTATACAGATCTTTCACTTCCTTAGTTAGAGTCACACCAAGGTATTTTATATTATTTGTGACTATTGAGAAGGGTGCTGTTTCCCTAATTTCTTTCTCAATCTGTTTATTCTTTGTGTAGACAAGGCCATTGACTTGCTTGAGTTAATTTTATATTCAGCTACTTCACTGAAGCTGTTTATAAGGTTTAGGAGTTCTCTGGTGGAATTTTTAGGGTCACTTATATATACTATCATATCATCTGCAAAAAGTGATATTTTGACTTCTTCCTTTCCAATTTGTATCCCCTTGATCTCCTTTTGTTGTCAAATGACTCTGGCTAGGACTTCAAATACTATGTTGAATAGATATGGAGAAAGTGGGCAGCCTTGTCTAGTCCCTGATGTTAGGGGGATTGCTTCCAGCTTCTCACCATTTCCTTTGATGTTGGTTACTGGTTTGCTGTATATTGCTTTTATCATGTTTAGGTATGGGCCGGAAACTCCAGGTCTTTCCAAGACTTTTATCATGAATGGGTGTTGGATTTTGTCAAATGTTTTCTCTGCATCTAATGAGATGATCATGTGTTTTTGTCTTTGAGTCTGTTTATATAGTGGATTACGTTGATGGATTTCACATCTAAATTCATAAGGGAAATTGGTCTGAAGTTCTCTATCTTTGTTGGGTCTTTCTGTGGTTTAGGTATCAGAATAATTGTGGCTTCATAGAATGAATTGGGTAGAGTACCTTCTGCTTGTATTTTGTGGAATAGCTTGTGAAGAACTGAAATTAGATCTTCTTTGAAGGTGTGATAGAACTCTGCACTAAACCTATCTGGTCCTGGGCTTTTTTTGGTTGGGAGACTATTAATGACTGCTTCTATTTCTTTAGGGGATATGGGACTGTTTAGATCATTAGCCTGATCCTGATTTAACTTTGGTACATGGTATCTGTCTAGAAACTTGTCCATTTCATCCAGGTTTTCCAGTTTTGTTGAGTATAGCCTTTTGTAGGATCTGATAGTATTTTGGATTTCTTTAGGATCTGTTGTTATGTCTCCCTATTCATTTTTGATTTTGTTAATTAGGATGCTGTCCCTGTGCCCTCTAGTGAGTCTGGCTAAGGGTTTATCTATCTTGTTGATTTTCTCAAAGAACCAGCTCCTCCTTTGGTTGATTCTTTGAATAGTTCTTGTTTCCACTTGGTTGATTTCAGTCCTGAGTTTGATTATTTCCTGCTGTCTACTCCTCTTGGGTGAATTTGCTTCCTTTTGTTCTAGAGCTTTTAGGTGTGTTGTTAAGCTGCTAGTGTGTGCTCTCTCTAGTTTCTTTTTGTAGGCACACAGAGCTATGAGTTTTCCTCTTAGAAATGCTTTCATTGTGTCTCATAGGTTTGGGTATGTTGTGGCTTCATTTTCATTAAACTTTAAAAACTCTTTAATTTCTTTCTTTATTCCTTCCTTGACCAAGGTATCATTGAGAAGTGTGTTGTTCAGTTTCCACATGAACGTTGGCTTTCTATTATTTATTTTGTTATTGAAGATCAGCCTTAGTCCATGGTGATCTGATAGGATGCATGGCACGATTTCAATAGTTTTGTATCTGTTGAGGCCTGTTTTGTGGCCAATTATATGGTCAATTTTGAAGAAGGTACCATGAGGTGCTGAGAAGAAAGTATATCCTTTTGTTTTAGGATAAAATGTTCTGTAGATATCTGTTAAATCCATTTCTTTCATAACTTCTGTTAGTTTCACAGTGTCCCTGTTTAGTTTCTGTTTCCACGATCTGTCCATTGATGAAAGTGGTGTGTTGAAGCCTCCCACTCTTATTGTGTGAGGTGCAATGTGTGCTTTGGATTTACTAAATTTTCTTTACTGAATGTGGCTGCCCTTGCATTTGGAGCATAGATATTCAGAATTGAGAGTTCCTCTTGGAATATTTTACCTTTGATGTGTATGAAGTGTCCCTTCCTGTCTTTTTTGATGAGTTTGGGTTGGAAGTCGATTTTATTAGATATTAGAATGGCTACTCCAGCTTCTTTCTTGAGACCATTTGCTTGGGAAATTGTTTTCCAGCCTTTCATTCTGAGGTCCTGTCTGTCTTTTTCCATGAGATGAGTTTCCTGTAAGCATCAAAATGTTGGGTCCTGTTTGTATAGCCAGTCTGGTAGTCTATATCTTTTTATTGGGGAATTGAGTCCATTGATATTAAGAGATATTAAGAAAAGTAATTGTTGCTTCCTATTATTTTTGTTGTTAGAGTTGGGATTCTGATCTTGTGGCTGTCTTCTTTTAGGTTTTTTGAAGGATTACTTTCTTTCTTTTTCTAGAGTGTGGTTTCCATCCTTGTATTGTTTTTTCTTTGTTTGTTTGTTTGTTTGTTTGTTTGTTTCTGTTATTATCCTTTGAAGGGCTGGAGTGGTGGAAAGATAATGTGTGAATTTGTTTTTGTCGTGAAATACTTTGGTTTCTCCACCTATAGTAATTGAAAGTTTGGCTGGGTATAGTAGCCTAGGCTGGCATTTGTATTCTCTTAGTGTCTGTATAACTTCTGTATAGGATCTTCTGGCTTTCATAGTCTCTGGTGAAAAGTCTGGTGTAATTCTGATAGGCTTGCCTTTATATGTTACTTGACCTTTTCCCTTACTGCTTTTAATATTCTATTTTTATTTAGTGCATTTGTTGTTCTGATTATTATGTGTCGGGAGGGATTTCTTTTCTGGTCCAGTCTATTTGGAGTTCTGCAGGCTTCTTGTATGTTCATGGACATCTCTTTCTTTAGGTTTTTGAAGTTTTCCTCTATAATTTTGGTGAAGATATTTGCTGACCCTTTAAGTTGAAAATCTTCATTCTCATCTACTCCTATTATCCGTAGGTTTGGTCTTCTCATTGTGTCCTGTATTTCCTGGATGTTTTGAGTTAGGATCTTTTTGTATTTTGCATTGTCTTTGATTGTTGTGTTGATGTTCTCTATGGAATCTTCTGCACCTGAGATTCTTTCTTCCATCTCTTGTATTCTGTTGCTGATGCTCACATCTGTGGTTCCAGATTTCTTTCCTAGGTTTTCTATCTCCAGAGTTGCCTAACTTTGGGTTTTGTTTATTGTGTCTACTTCTCTTTTTCGGTGTAGTATGGTTTTGTTCATTTCCATCACCTGTTTGGATGTCTTTTCCTGTTTTTCTTTAAGGACTTCTACCTGTTTGGTTGTGCTTTCCTGTTTTTCTTTAAGGACTTGTAACTCTTTAGCAGTGTTCTCCTGTTTTTTCTTTAAGTGAGTTATTAAAGTCCTTCTTGATGTCCTCTACCATCATCATGAGATATGCTTTTAAATTCGGGTCTAGCTTTTCGGGTGTGTTGGGATGCCCAGGACTGGGTGAGGTGGGAGTGCTGCATTCTGATGATGGTGAGTGGTCTTGTTTTCTGTTAGTAAGATTCTTATGTTTGTCTTTCACCATCTGGTAATCTCTGGAATTAGTTGTTATAGTTGTCTCTGGTTAGAGCTTGTTCCTTTCATGATTCTGTTAACCTCTATCAGCAGACCTGGGAGACTAGCTCTCTCCTGAGATTCAGTGGTCAGAGCACTCTCTGCAGGTCAGCTCTCCTCTTGCAGGGAAGGTGCACAGATATCTGGCTTTTGGACCTGCCTCCTGGCAGAAGATGAAGGCCAGAAACAGGGCCTTTCCCAGAAGCTGTTAGCTTTTGTTGCCCACACTCTCACCTGTGCAGCATAGTCTCAGAGGGATCTGGGAACCAAGGTGGCTCCTTCCCCAGGTGCTCTGACAAAGCCCTCCCGGGAGGGGTGGACACCTCTCCTCTGGCAGGGAAGGTGTCCGTATGTCTGGAGCCCGAAATGTGGTCTGCCTCAGAAGCTGTCCTCTAGGGACCTTGGGGGTGTCCGCCAACTCCGTGCCCAAGGTAACCCAGTGCTGGCACCTACTGGAAGGGATTTATGACCCTGGTCAGGCCGGGTTTTCTGCTTCCCTAATGCTGTCTCAGGTCCCGCACTATTGGATTGGAATAGAAGTTGTGTTCCACTCACCAGAGGTCCTAAGATTGCATGGAGTGTCCTCTAAGGACCTTGGGGGTATCTGCAGACTCTGCGCCCAGGTGACCTGTTGCTGGCGCTGACCAGAAGGGACCAGTTCACATTACTTTAAGTTTACCAGTACTGGTCCTTTGTGTGCTCTTCTTTGATGGAGTTAGGCCATTCGTCAATAGGAAGTTTTCTGCTACATACCCTGTGACATTCCCACAGTAAATACTATGAAAGTGAAAACCCATTTTATGGTGGTTTTGTGTGGAAGCTTACTCATGGAACTAATAAAGAAACACATGGGCCTAAGGAAACATGGCTATACAAAAATTTGAAACTCTGCTCCTCAAAATATAAAGCTTATTTATTTCTTACTATTTCTAAGCATGTTTTAACATCTGACACTGACTCTTTTCTCAATTGACAGAACACAGGATTTGTTTGTGTATCCAACCTCTCTGTAATGCCAGTATGAGAAGCCATGAGTTAACATGCAGACTTTATTTTTCTATAATTATTGAACAGTTAAAAGAAAATGTTTTTAAAATGTCACTGGAAAGAGAACTCAACAATCTCATGTTGCCAGTGTCCATTCCTGTTTCAAAAAACACCGTACAAGTTCAGTGTTCTTGATTTTTTTTTTCAGGTAGTGGATTTTGTACTTGTAGAATTGAAAAATTTGACATGTTTTACTCTAATAATGAAGGGCAGAATTTTCAAAGATGTCAGATCAATGGATAGTTCTTATCCAATGGTCCCATAGACGACCCTACTTAAACTAATGGGTCATAAACAAACCCAAAAGTCATGAATCATGGATAGAGACTGGTATATGTGGGGTTGACAGAGATGGAGGGAGATAAAAGTTTTGAGGAGAGAGACTAATCAGAATATATTACATACATATATTAAATTGTCACAAGAATTATAAAATATTCATTTTTGAAATATGTATGTGTGTGTGTGTGTTATCTATTCCTGCATACCACATAGGAGCTTATAGGACCTTGTTGAATTCAGTTCTAAACTTATCATGTAGATGCTGGGAATTGACCTGAGTCCTCTGATCAAACAGACAGCACTTTTAACCATAGAACCATCTCTCCAGCCCCTCTTATGGTATTTTATATGACTTTTCATTCTTCATGATTATGTTTCTGAGCAGAAATAAGTAATTGCTGATTGTATCAGATTTAGTAAAGGTACTTTCTAAGTTTGGATTTTCTTGTTGTGAAGAGACACCATGACCCCAGCAACTCTTATAAAGGAAAGCATTTAATTTGTGCTGGCTTGCAGTTGAAGAGGTTTAGGCCTTTTTTTTGCCATGGTGGGAAACATGACAGCATACAGGCAGACATGGTTCCATAGAAGTAACTGAGAGTTTTATATCTTGATCCTTAGGCAGCAGAAGACTGTGTGCCACATTAATTATAGCTAAAGCATATATGACCTCAAAGCATGACCCCACAGTGATACACTTCCTCCAGCAAGGCCACACCTACATCAACAAGGCCATACCTTCTAATAGTGCCACACCCTATGGATCAAATATTAAAAACACATGGGTCTATGGGGGCCACAGTCCCATAGTACTTCAAACCACCATAGTATTAATTCTTGTTTTTCAACATCAGTACTTTTGTCGAGTAAAATTGTAACAATGATTTGTTTTCAACCTTGGATCAGTATTGAATTGATATACATATTTTTTTCTTTTTTCTTTCTAAATGTAGCATTTCTATTGTGTTGGTTCCCAAGACAGGATCTTGCTATGCATAGTCCAGGCAGGCGTTCCAACTGACAATCCTTGTCTTAGCCTCCTGAGTGCTAGATTGCAGGTGTGTACCACCACTCACAGTGTCTCCTGTCTTTTATTGTCATATATGGAATCATTATAATTTGAGAGAGTAGGAAACAAGACCTGTCATTTGAAACAATATGATTTTTCTGAAATATTGAACATTAGGTTATTCATCCATTGTACATCTTTTCAGGCTCAAATACAACCATCTTATCAGTATGAAAAGTCAGCAGTCTCCTCTTGCTCTGTGATTCTCAGTTCACTAGCAAAGCCCTTTGGCAGACATCTTTCAGGAGCTTGGAATTCTATCACAGTTTCCACTAGGTAGATAGGACTCTTTTTGCTATGGGCATCTTGTGAAATAGAAGGATCCTTCTGAAAGATCTGACATTCAAGCTCTCTACCATCTTTGGTTTCATGGATGTATTTTCCGTACAAGCAACAGAAGATTCCTAAGCACATAAACACACTGTGTACTTGCAAAGAAGATAGGTCAAAAGGCAGGCAACATGGAGGCATGGAGGGTAAGGTCCATGTGTTGTAATAATATTTCTGGAAGATGGCAAAGATCTGCCCAGGAAAACCATCTTTCACACTTGGTGAAAAATTGTGAATCTTGATATAAGAAATGAAATAGGCAAGGAAAGAGACTGAGTAGAGAAAGGGACCCTAAAACCCAGGGGCAAGTTAGAGTTCATGTGGGATTGGATGAATGGGACGGTTAGGCGCCTCAAACTTCCATTCTATGTTGTTAAGGGAAAAATGCCTAAATACCATATTTATCTTCACATTCATAGTCTTTTAAATAGCCTAGAATGGAGAAAATTTGATCTGCAAATTAATTTGCACACTCCCCACACACCATACCTATATATACCCTAAGACTGCAGGTGCTACTACACCTAGATTCATACTCTAAGTTTTTAGAGGTAAGAGAAATTTTAAAAATATGCTGGGAAATTATATAGAATTGGTTTGAATTCTCATTAAGAATAATCGTTTATGGCCAAGCATGGAGGCTCATGTCTTTAATCCCAGCACTTGGAAGGCAGAAGCAAACAGTTCTTTTTGAGTTCAAGGCCAATCTGGTCTACTTAGTGAGTTGAAGATCATCCACAGCTGCAGAGTGAGATCCTGTCTTAAAATAATAATGATAATCACAATAATAATGATGATTATGGTAGTGGAGAGGTAGCTCATCAGTTAAGAGCACTTGCTGATCTTCCAGAGGACCTGAGTTCAGTTCACAGAATTCATACCTTTGGCTCACAACTGCCTATAATAAGGGGGATCTGATGCTGTAGGCCTCTGCACTCATGTGCACATACCCATATATACCTACAGTTATTTAAAAAAAAACTCAAAAAGCAATAATGGTTACATATGTCTTCTGTGGAAGTTTTTCTGAACAAACACAAGGCAGCTATAAATCTAATTAATAGAATATTACTCTGTCTGCAGTAGTGTTGTTATAGTATTCTAATAAAATCACAAAATAAACAGTTTTAAATCCACATTGCCAATTTGTAACTAAAATAGATACTGGAGTAATTTCTTGGCTTGAAAAACCAGGGATAGATGCCAGCAGAACTCCTTTCTTTCTTTCTTTCTTTCTTTCTTTCTTTCTTTCTTTCTTTCTTTCTTTCTTTCTTTCTTTCTTTCTTCCTTCCTTCCTTCCTTCCTTCCTTCCTTCCTTCCTTCCTTCCTTCCTTTCTTTCTTTCTTTCTTTCATTTCTTTGTATTTTTTTTCATGTGTGAAGAAATAGTGCATTGTCGATTCATACATTAGGCAGGGACACTAGCAACGTTTCTACTCTAGCAATGGTGTTATTGTCACCTAATGGCCATTGATTTGCTCCAGCTGAAGTGGGCATTCAGTTTCACAGTCGTTTTCAGATTGAAGTGGGCTTTTTGTTCTGCAAGAGCAAACCAGAACCTTTGTAAGGCCATCATTCGGTCTTTTCTTTGAAATGACAAAGAAGCTCCTGGGTAATTGCCCTAGATAACCTGGTTGTACAGTTCCAAGCAATTTAAAGGTTTAATCTGTGCTGGTCATGTATGATGGAATTGTTCATACACACACACACACACACACACAGACATACACACACACACACACACACACAGAGAGAGAGAGAGAGAGAGAGAGAGAGAGAGAGAGAGAGAGAGAGAGAGAAGGAGGCAGAGACAGAGAGACAGACAGAGATGGGAGGAGAGAGACAAAGACAAAGGTCAAGGGACAGATGGCGGGAGAGAGGTGAAGGAAGGAGGGATAGAGAGGAGAAGAGGCTTTGAGATGGTGAGACAGAGACAGAAATACAGAAAACAAGAAACAAAGATCTTCCACCTCCCTTTACTGAACTCACTATAATCTGCATGCTGGTTCAAATCCTACAGAGAAAAAAGCTTTTGTGTGGCTCAGTGTCTCAGCAGGGAGCAGGTAGTACATTCTCTGGTGATTGAAAGGTTTTATTACAATGACTGTGTGGGCAGGGCAAAGGGAAATAAACAAAGGAAAGTGAAGCATCCCCCAAGCAGCTGCTAGCACTTGGAGGCCTGAAAGAATTCTCAGGATTAGAGCTCTCTCTATAAGAGCTCCAGGTTGGCAGGGACTGTGGCTGCCACTGCTACCTTTTAAAGAGAAAGCTAGATGTTCTCCTGGGAACTCCCATTGACCATAGTCTACAGGAAGCGCAAGGTCTGAGGGAGTTCATTTGACATAATACATAAAAAAGACTTCCTGTCCTTAACAGACTAAAGTAAGAAAGGAGTGGAGAGCATAAAGGAAATAATGTCATCTCATTTATGCCTAGATATTTTTTCTCTATCTCTATAATTTATACTACTATCTGGGCACCAAGAAAATAACACAAGCAAATAATGGTTTCTCTTTCATAAATGGCTGACTATAAAAGGTAACAAGAGGATGACAGAGCACATGGTTATAGATAAGAATGTGCTTGATGGTCTATTATATTCAACAGTGGGGTTATGCCCAAATGAATATTGTATTTTCCAGTCATAAAATACAATTCGATAAAACTGAATTCGATCAGTGAGGTAAATGTTTCTGACCACCACTACCTAAGATCTAGAATATATACATGTATTATATATACAACATAATATACAGAACATATATATATATATCATATATCAAGCATAATATAATTTATCCATTTAAAGTACAAAATCAAATGGTTTTTATTATAGCCACCAAGTTACACAACAACTGTCACTGTCTAATTATAAAACATTTTAATCCCAAACTGTGGTAAAGCACTGGCCTAGGGAATTGTCTGGGGGAGGGGAAATCTTTATTTTTCCCTCAATACAAGACGGTATGATTTCCATCTTTATTCTTTTGCATGTGTTTGTTATTTACCTGATTTTGCAGACTTTATTGAATATATATATATATATATATCCCACGTAGTTTGGGCGAGGACACTGCAGTAAGTGCTCAACCATCATGGTAGCAAAGGATCAAATTCAGTGTCTATTTTTAGCTGCCCATGAAAAAACAAAGCTATCTGGGAGACCAACAAAAGTAATTTAACTGTATTGAAGAGTTAATGTTACCTGGAATAAATTTGTCCCCAATAGTTAGTCTACCACAAATGTTTTAACTGTGTAGGTTTATCTGTGACACAGCCAGATGGCCTGTCTGCTGTCTGGGGAGGATTTTTTTTTTTTTTTTTTTTTGCCTGGAAGGGCAGTATTATTGAGAGTACAGAGAGAGCTGAGTTCCTGAGACAGCTTTTACATGAATAATTTGTTACCTAAAAGTTGTAAGGAAGAGGTAAGAAGAAAAGTAAATGGACACTAAACTTTTTGTGTGGAAGAGACTCCAGACATCTCTGGGGCAAATTGGTACAACTAGAATCAGATTTTCTCACCTTTTCTTATAAAAGAAATAACTAAAACTGAAAATAAAATCCATTTGGGGTGACTAGGAACCATTAGAAACATAAAGTGTCTTCATTTTTTCCCCTGAAGGTTTCTCTAATTTTCTTCTCTTCCTAAATTCATGGAACACTTTTGTCAAGACTGTGACAGAATTCCTGAATCCCATGCATAGCCTACTCAGCCATTTACAGCTTCAGCACACTGTTCCCTCAGGAGCGACACATAGCAAGACAAGTCTCTCTGCATTCACTAGGCTAGAACAAAAGTCATGTCCCACTGGATACCTCACGGGGTTTGAGGCTAATAGGATCAGAATTATTCAACTGGAATAATAACAGCCTGTCTTCTTTAAAATTTCATCATTTTAGCATGATTTGTCTGAAACACAGAGATGGAGGTCATTCGATCTATTCAAATATAATAAATCAAATACTGTTCTTTACTGTGTGTATTTAGATTCTTCCTGCAGACAGGACACTATGATACAGTAGTCTGATATTTGACCAGATGGTATTGTTTCAATGTTATTGTCAAAAATTTTAGTATACTTTCAAATTTAGTGAGTAATTTATGTGTACATCAAGACATCATTGTTCTCTAATTTATAACCAAAAGATTAATATTGTCATGAAATATAAAAAATTTAGTAAGTGGCTGTGTGGATCCCACATCTGGCACACCCTGGATGCTGTACCTAAGTGCAATACCCTGTGTTTTTAAATTAAAGTTGCTGGTGACTGAGTGATGGTTTCATGGATCTCTGCCTGTGTGACTTGAGTCAAGGTAGACAACAAGATCAATCTCTCTCACTCTTGCACACTCTCATGAAAATTCTGGGCAAGATGAGATTTCTTTACTTACATGTGAACTTGGAGTTGAATCCTCAGTCCAGGCATTCACATTCATCAGTCTTAGGAATTGAATTCTTCTCCATTCACATTTTTAATAGGAAAGGTGATTAGAAACGGTTGTCACTGTGAGTAAATGCTGATGATTTTGTCATTAGCATTTGTGAAATGTGAACTCACATATTTAAACTGATCCTCTTTTTTCGTTTAACTGAGTGGAGAATATAAATTTAGCAGTTCTAGGGACATAACAAAAATCTCCCAAGAAGAATTGTTAACATTTTGAAAGGAAGATTTTTATATGTTCCTCATAAGACTTTTTAAGCTGCTAAAGTAGCCAAATTCTTTTAATTTTGAGGACTAAGCAGCATAGTCCAAGGAGATTTGTATCCTTAGTACGTGTTCGTATTGTCTTCAAAAATACAATGAATTGTCACTTTTCTCAGTAGTCAGCTCCTTGGAGACCTCACTGGTACCCTTGTTTTTTGTTTTTTTTTTTTGTTTTGTTTTTTTTAATCAGGGAGGATCCCCAAGACACTGATAATTCAAATATTTCTTTCAAACATAGCAGGTATCTACCTTAGTATTTTTTTAGCATAGTATTTTGCCTGAGGTAATTTATCAGTTCATTTCTATCCCTCTCCAAGTAATTCACATGAAAATGATGAATGATTATACCTTTATTTTTATTTCTTTTGGAGCTGCCAGCCCTGGCTATTTACAGGAGATCATTATATTTTTATAGATCTGAAGCAATCTGCTGAGTCAGCAAAGCAAAAGCTTCCAGCAATTTCCCTGATTATAGCTGCATCTTGTGGATATTGCAAACAACTTGTACCAAAACCACTTGAAAGAGGGGGAAGGGAAGCCCTGCACATTTTCCAGGGCAGCAAGTACAATGGAAGCTCTTGTAAAATATCAATGCTATAATCTGCAATAAAGTAAATCTCAGAAGCATCCCCACTCCCTAAATTTCCCCCAGAACACACTAGCGCCCCAAATTAGTTTAACTTTCAAATCAGAGGATATAGGTAGAGGAGATGTGTATAGAATTCTCCTTTAAGAATAGTCTTGTTCCTAACCTCTGATTCACTCAAAGATCCCTCAGTCATCACTACTGGATTTCGAGGTGATAGGGATTTTCCAGTCCAGACTGGTTGGTTTCTTCCATTCCAGATACAATGATCATGTCACTATCTCAGTGAAGTATAGTATTTTGGACATTAAGTAGTGCATCTTTCCCTGAAAAGACCCAGCACTATCTACTGTTTTGTAAGGAGATACCATAGTTCATATTTACTTTTAATCATATTAACTCTAATATGGAACATTCCTCTTTTGGGCACTATATTTTTATCAGGCAGGCTAACGGTAAGCTCTGATTAAATGAGTACCTAGACTAGTAAGAAAATCTGGACTAAATATGTCATATTAGTTACTTTCCTTGTTTCTGTGACAAAATGTGACAAAATGTAAGGGTGGAAAGGTTTGTTATGTCTCAGGGTTTAAGAAAGGATACAGAGGAAAAGAGAGATGGTTCAGGGGTTAAGAACACTAGCAGTTATTCCAAATTGCTCAGGTTCAATTCCCAGCACCCTCACAACCATGTGCAACTCCAGTTCCAATGGATCAAACAGTCTTTTCTGTCCTTTGTGAGCCCTTTGTGAGCACCAGGTATTCACATAGTACACATGTATACATGTTGGCCAATCACCCATACACATAAAAAATAAAATAAAATGATGAGAGAGAGAGAGAGAGAGAGAGAGAGAGAGAGAGAGAGAGAGAGAGAGAGAGAGAGAGAGAGAGAGAGAGAGAGAGCACAAATTATAGGGAAGGTAGGAGAGTTAGAATATGAAGTGAACACAAAATTGCGTTAAAGAGAAAGGCGGGGTAGAATATGAAGTAGCTGGTCACATTCTATTAGCAGAGGGAGAGAGACAGAGACACAGACACAGAGACACAAAGATAGAGACAGAGATAGATACAGAGAGACTGCCTAGAAAATGTCATGATAGGAATAACTATATAGTTCTGCAGTAGAATGCTTCCATGGATTCAATCCCTTGATTATAAAAGTTAAAAGTACCAGTTGTATAAAGCTGGGGTTGGGTGGTCTGAACTCTTGGGTGGAGAAACAACTGAGTGCCAGAAGGTCAATATGTTTATTCTACAGTTTAACAGGGAGGTGGGGTATTAGAGATAAATATGGAGACAGGTTATCTAATCCCAGCAAGAACAGTCTGTGTAGCAGAACAGTTCTCATGCTATAAGCATCTGATGAGAAGAGAAAACTATGGTGAAACTTTTTGGTTCACACTACTAATATCTGCACATTGACCAAGAAAAGGCTTTGGCATTCCTATGGGGGTGTGGGATTGGGGTCCTTTGTCAACCCATGTTGGCCTCTGCCCTCAGGTTATCCAGGAATCACTGGGTAACAGGCCAGATTGGAGGGAAGGAAATTTAGCCTGGCCAGGTAGCTTAGACAGGAATTTACTCTCTGAGATTATGAGAAAAAGCCTTCAACAGAGATGGTTTTCAATGAAACAGCTCTCCTTTTTTGGGGGGGGGGTTAATAAGGGCTGTACAAACATTGAGGAATGGGGTTGAGTGTGTTGGCATCAGAACATCCCAAACCTATGATATCACGTAGGTGATAGTGCAACCTGCGACCTGCAGACCAGTTGCCAAGACAACAGGCACCATATTCCCAGCATCCACTCGGCTCACCTCCCACCTTTAACTGTGTTATATCATTTTCCATATAAATAAGGAGAATATCCACTCCCTCTCTCTCTCTACCCCTCTTCTCTTTCTGCTGCCACCTTTTCTCTCTTTCTTCAATAAAACCACTTTCACGTTGGAACTGCCTGGACCTAGTATGCTGTTGAGATGCAACCCGCCATTCTAACACTTCATTTGGTGCCAAAACCTGGGAAAACTCAGTGGGTAACACCAACAGCTGCTGCAGAACGCCACAGTAGGAGGACCCCAGCAGAGGCAGTGGGACTGCCGCTGCTGCTTGGAGTGGCTGTGACCACCACCAGTGGACCAAGCCAGAACTCTGGCCACCCAGCTAAACACTGCTGCCAATGCTGCTGCTTCCACCACGTGACCTGCCACTGCTGCTGCCCTGGCCATGGGATATATGACCTACAACCACATGAGCTGTGCCCTACTCATTCATCTTGTAGGCCTGGTTTCCATGCTTCTATTTACCAGTTAGCTAAAATTCTCGCAGAGACACCAGCATATTAGTTGGTAGGGTCAGTCTGCTGGGAGGCCTCTATTTTCCCAGATAGGGCCTGGCCATCCTTTTCTGGGGGCTAAGGGGTTGGCATTTTATAGTCGTGCTTCCAGCTGACATCTGAGTTAATATATCAACTGTTTGTGTGACCCTCCCTCGAAAGCTGCTCTCACCCCCCACCAATTCTGGGCTTTTGCAGCTGCTTGAAATCCCTGAATCTAGGTAGAGCACTTTCCACAGTAAGCCCGGGGATGGGCACCTTGTATCTGTACCTTAGCAGCCACTGAACTTCTTATTCAAGAGTCAAAAACAAAAACAAAAACAAACAAACAACAACAACAACAAAAACTTAACCTTTGGGTCACCTATAACTGTCTTCTCTTCTCATAACTTGTCACAGCTCCTAAAGTATAAAGGCTTACAGACTATCTCCCTCCAGGGTTCTTTCTCTTTGGGTAGCTCTAGTAGAAGACCCCACACTCATCTTCAAATCAGGCCTGCCTCTTAATATTTCCAATCTTCTTTCTGGACCAAATACTGACCACTCCCTATCTCACTCCTACACTGAAACTTTAGAGGAACTATTACATCATCCTTCATACATTCAGGATGGCATATTGCCTCAGGCCATCTATACTTGGTATACAGATGGTAGCTCCTTTTTACATGAAGGAGCCAGAAGAGCCGGCTATGCCATAGTGTCAGACACCGAGGTGGTGGAGGCACAGGCCCTTCCTGCTCATACCACCAATCAACAGGTTGAACTAATAGCCCTTACCTGTGCCTTTCAACTGGCACAGGGAAAATCTCTCCACATCTACACAGTTTCCAAATATGCTTTCCATGTCCTCCTGTCCACACCACTATCTGGAAGGAGCATGGGATACTTACCACAAAAGGAGGATCATTTAGCTAATGCAAACCAAATTATGGCCATGCTAAAGACCTTTTATCTCACCACTTTTTATTGGGAATGTCCACTGCAGACCCCACCAGCTGTCTCCAAAGGAAACAACCGAGCTGATAAGGCAGCTAGAGCTGTGGCGCTTCGGGGCTTAGACTTGTCTTATCTTCCCCAGGACATTCTTACACTACAACCTACATCTCCACCTTCACCCCCTGACACCTGCTAAACTCTGTCCTGTCTTCACCAATTCTTTCATCCTAACAGCCAAGCATTGTCTTCTTTTGTCAAAACTCACTTACAGTCTTCTCCTGAAGACTTATGCTTTTTTTTTTTTATACAACATGGATGATCTATTTGAACAAGCATTTTACAAAACAGATGATACAAATAGAGCACAAGTTTAAAATATATGTGCGAGCATATATACATATACACACATATCTATATATCTATATCTATATATTACAAGTCCGTAGTTATTTTTTTTATTTTTTTTAGAAGAACTAGGTTTATTTTTCTTTTTTTTTAATTTTTAATATTTTTATTACATATTTTCCTCAATTACATTTCCAATGCTATCCCAAAAGTCCCCCATAGCGCCCCCCACTTCCCTACCCACCCATTCCCATTCTTTTGGCCCTGGCATTCCCCTATATTGGGGCATATAAAGTTTGCAAGTCCAATGGGCCTCTCTTTCCATTGATGGCCGACTAGGTCATCTATCGATACATATGCAGCTAGAGACAAGAGCTCCGGGGTTCTGGTTAGTACATCATGTTGTTCCAACAATAGGGTTGCAGATCTCTTTAGCTCCTTGGGTACTTTCTCTAGCTTCTCCATTGGGAGCCCTGTGATACATCCAATAGCTGACTGTGAACATCCACTCCTGTGTTTGCTAGGCCACAGCATCGTCTCACAAGAGACAGCTATATTTGGGTCCTTTCAGCAAAATCTTGCTAGTGTATGCAATGGTGTCAGCGTTTAGAAGCTGATTATGGGATGGATCCCTGGATACGGCAGTCTCTAAATGGTCCATCCTTTCATCACAGCTCCGAAATTTGTCTCTGTAACTCCTTCCCTGGGTGTTTTGTTCCCAATTCTAAGAAGGTGCACAGTGTCCACACTTTGGTCTTCATTCTTCTTGAGATTCATGCGTTTAGCAAATTGTATCTTATATCTTGGTTTCCTAAGTTTTGAGCTAATATCCACTTATCAGTGAATACATATTATGTGAGTTCTTTTGTGATTGTGTTACTTCACTCAAGATGATGCCCTCCAGGTCCATCCATTTGGCTAGGAATTTCATAAATTCATTCTTTTTAATAGCTGAGTAGTACTCCATTGTGTAAATGTACCATAATTTCTGTATCCATTCCTCTGTTGAGGGACATCTGGGTTCTTTCCAGCTTCTGGCTATTATAAATAGGGCTGCTATGAACATAGTGGAGCATGTGTCCTTTTTACCGGTTGGGACATCTTCTGGATATATGCCCAGGAGAGGTATTGCTGGATCCTCCGGTAGTACTATGTCCAATTTTCTGAGGAACCGCCAGACTGATTTCCAGAGTGGTTGTACAAGCTTGCAATCCCACCAACAATGGAGGAGTGTTCCTCTTTCTCCACATCCTCGCCAGCATCTGCTGTCACCTGAATTTTTGATCTTAGCCATTCTGACTGGTGTGAGGTGGAATCTCAGGGTTGTTTTGATTTGCATTTCCCTGATGATTAAGGATGTTGAACATTTTTTCAGGTGCTTCTCTGCCATTCGGTATTCCTCAGGTGAGAATTCTTTGTTCAGTTCTGAGCCCCATTTTTTAATGGGGTTATTTGACTTTCTGGAGTCCACCTTCTTGAGTTCTTTATATATATTGGATATTAGTCCCTTATCTGATTTAGGATAGGTGAAGATCCTTTCCCAATCTGTTGGTGGTTATTTTGTCTTATTGATGGTGTCTTTAGCCTTGCAGAAGCTTTGTAGTTTCATGAGGTCCCACTTGTCAATTCTCGATCTTACAGTGCAAGCCATTACTGTTCTATTCAGGAATTTTTCCCCTGTGCCCATATCTTCAAGGCTTTTCCCCACTTTCTCCTCTATAAGTTTCAGTGTCTCTGGTTTTATGTGAAGTTCCTTGATCCACTTAGACTTGACCTTAGTACAAGGAGATAGGAATGGATCGATTCACATTCTTCTACATGTTAACAACCAGTTGTGCCAGCACCATTTGTTGAAAATGCTGTCTTTCTTCCACTGGATGTTTTTAGCTCCCTTGTCGAAGATCAAGTGACCGTAGGTGTGTGGGTTCATTTCTGGGTCTTCAATTCTATTCCATTGGTCTATTTGTCTGTCACTATACCAGTACCATGCAGTTTTTATCACAATTGCTCTGTAGTAGAGCTTTAGGTCCGGCATGGTGATTCCACCAGAGGTTCTTTTATCCTTGAGAAGAGTTTTTGCTATCCTAGGATTTTTGTTATTCCAGATGAATTTGTAGATTGCACTTTCTAATTCGTTGAAGAATTGAGTTGGAATTTTGATGGGGATTGCATTGAATCTGTAGATTGCTTTTGGCAAGATAGCCATTTTTACAATGTTGATCCTGCCAATCCATGAGCATGGGAGATCTTTCCATCTTCTGAGATCTTCTATAATTTCTTTCTTCAGAGACTTGAAGTTTTTATTATACAGATCTTTCACTTCCTTAGTTAGAGTCACGCCAAGATATTTAATATTATTTGTGACTATTGAGAAGGGTGTTGTTTCCCTAATTTCTTTCTCAGCCTGTTTATCCTTTGTGTAGAGAAAGGCCATTGATTTGTTTGAGTTAATTTTATATCCAGCTACTTCACCGAAGCTGTTTATCAGGCTTAGGAGTGCTCTGGTGGAATTTTTAGGGTCACTTATATATACTATCATATCATCTGCAAAGAGTGATATTTTGACTTCATCTTTTCCAATTTGTATCCCTATGATCTCCTTTTGTTGTCGAATTGCTCTGGCTAGGACTTCAAGTACAATGTTGAATAGGTATGGAGAAAGTGGACAGCCTTGTCTAGTCCCTGATTTTAGAGGGATTGCTTCAAGCTTCTCACCATTTACTTTGATGTTGGCTACTGGTTTGCTGTAGATTGCTTTTATCATGTTTAGGTATGGGCCTTGAATTCCTGATCTTTCCAAGACTTTTATCATGAATGGGTGTTGGATCTTGTCAAATGCTTTCTCCACATCTAACGAGATGACCATGTGGTTTTTGTCTTTGAGTTTGTTTATATACTGGATTACGTTGATGGATTTCCATTTATTGAACCATCCCTGCATCCCTGGGATGAAACCTACTTGGTCAGGATGGATGATTGTTTTGATGTGTTCTTGGATTCGGTTAGCAAGAACTTTATTGAGGATTTTTGCATCAATATTCATAAGGGATATTGGTCTGAAGTTTTCTATCTTTGTTGGGTCTTTTTGTGGTTTAGTTATCAGAGTAATTGTGGCTTCATAGAATGAGTTGGGTAGAGTACCTTCTGTTTCTATTTTGTGGAATAGTTTGTGAAGAACTGGGATTAGATCTTCTTTGAAGGTCTGATAGAACTCTGCACTAAACCCATCTGGTCCTGGGCTTTTTTTAGTTGGGAGACTATTAATGACTGCTTCTATTTCTTTGGGGGATATAGGGCTGTTTAGATCATTAAACTGATCTTGATTCAACTTTGGTACCTGGTATCTGTCTAGGAACTTCTCCATTTCATCCAGGTTCTCCAGTTTTGTTGAGTATAGCCTTTGGTAGAAGGATCTGATGGTGTTTTGGATGTCTTCAGGATCTGTTGTTATGTCTCCTTTTTCATTTCTGATTTTGTTAATTAGGATGCTTTCCCTGTGCCCTCTAGTGAGTCTGGCTAAGGGTTTATCTATCTTGTTGATTTTCTCAAAGAACCAGCTCCTTGATTGGTTGATTCTTTAAATAGTTTTTCTTGTATCCACTTGGTTGATTTCGCCCCTGAGGTTGATTATTTCCTGCTGTCTACTCCTCTTGGGTGAATTTGCTTCCTTTTGTTCTAGTGCTTTTAGGTATGTTGTCAAGCTGCTAATGTGTGCTCTCTCTAGTTTCCTTTTGGAGGCACTCAGAGCTATGAGTTTTCCTCTTAGAAATGCTTTCATTGTGTCCCATAAGTTTGGGTATGTTGTGGCTTCATTTTCATTGAACTCTAAAAAGTCCTTAATTTCTTTCTTTATTCCTTCCTTGACCAAGGTATCATTGAGAAGAGTGTTGTTCAGTTTCCATGTGAAGGTTGGCTTTCTATTATTTATTTTGTTATTGAAGATCAGCCTTAGTCCATGGTGATCTGATAGGATGCATGGGACAATTTCAATATTTTTGTATCTGTTGAGGCCTGTTTTGTGACCAATTATGTGGTCAATTTTGGAGAAGGTACCATGAGGTGCTGAGAAGAAGGTATATCCTTTTGTTTTAGGATAGAATGTTCTGTAGATATCTGCCAGATCCATTTGATTCATAATTTCTCTTAGTTTCTCTGTGTCCCTGTTTAGTTTCTGTTTCCATGATCTGTCCATTGGTGAAAGTTGTGTGTTGAAGTCTCCCACTATTATTGTATGAGGTGCAATGTGTGCTTTGAGATTTACTAAAGTTTCTTTAATGAATGTGGCTGCCTTTGTATTTGGAGCATAGATATTCAGGATTGATAGTTCCTCTTGGAGGATTTTACCTTTGATGAGTATGAAGTGTCCCTCCCTGTCTTTTTTAATGACTTTGGGTTGGAAGTCAATCTTATCAGATATTAGAATGGCTACTCCAGCTTGTTTCTTCATACCATTTGCTTGGAAAATTGTTTTCCAGCCTTTCATTCTGAGGTAGTGTCTATCTTTTTCTCTGAGATGAGTTTCCTGTAAGCAGCAAAATGTTGGGTCTTTTTTGTGTAGCCAGTTTGTTAGTCTATGTCTTTTTATCGGGGAGTTGAGTCCATTGATATTAAGAGATATTAAGGAAAAGTAATTGTTGTTTCCTGTTATTTTTGTTGTTAAAGTTGGCATTCTGTTCTTGTGGCTGTCTTCTTTTAGGTTTGTTGAGGGATTACCTTCTTGTTGTTTCTAGGGCGTGGTTCCTGTCCTTGTATTGGTTTTTTTCTGTTATTATCCTTTGAAGGGCTGGATTCGTGGCGAGATAATGTGTGAATTTGGTTTTGTTGTGGAATACTTTGGTTTCTCCATCTATGGTAATTGAGAGTTTGGCTGGGTATAGTAGCCTGGGCTGGAATTTGTGTTCTTTTAGTGTCTGTATAACATCTGTCCAGGATCTTCTGGCTTTCATAGTCTCTGGTGAAAAATCTGGTGTAATTCTGATAGGCTTGCCTTTATATGTTACTTGGCCTTTTTCTCTTACTGCTTTTAGTATTCTATCTTTATTTAGAGCATTTGTTGTTCTGATTATTATGTGTCGGGTGGTATTTCTTTTCTGGTCCAGTCTATTTGGAGTTCTGTAGGCTTCTTGTATGTTCATGGGCATCTCTTTCTTTAGATTTGGGAAGTTTTCTTCTGTAATTTTGTTGAAGATGTTTGCTGGTCCTTTGAGTTGAAAATCTTCATTCTCATCCACTCCTATTATCCGTAGGTTTGGTCTTCTCATTGTGTCCTGTATTTCTTGGATGTTTTGAGTTAGGATCTTTTTGCATTTTACATTTTCCTTGATTGTTGTGCCAATGTTCTCTATGGAATCTTCTGCACCTGAGATTCTCTCTTCCATCTCTTGTATTCTGTTGCTGATGCTGGTATCTATGGTTCCAGATTTCTTTCCTAGGGTTTCTATCTCCAGTGTTGCCTCATTTTGGTTTTTCTTTATTGTGTCTACTTCCCTTTTTAGGTCTAGTATGGTTTTGTTCATTTCCATCATCTGTTTGGATGTGTTTTCCTGTTTTTCATTAAGGACTTCTACCTGTTTGATTAGGTTATCCTGTTTTTCTTTAAGGATTTGAAACTCTTTAGCTGTGTTCTCCTGCAATTCTTTAAGGGATTTTTGTGCTTCCTCTTTAATGTCTTCTACCTGTTTACCAGTGTTCCTTTGTATTTCTTTAAGTGTGTTATTAAAGTCCTTCTTGAAGTCCTCTACCATCATCAGGAGATATGCTTTTAGATCCGTGTCTAGCTTTTTCGGTGTGTTGGGGTGCCCTGGACTGGGCAAAGTGGGAGTGCTGGGTTCTGATGATGGTGAGTGGTCGTGGTTTCTGTTAGTAAGATTATTACGTTTACCTTTCACCATCTGGTAATCTCTGGGGTTAGTTGTTGTCATTGTCACTGTTTAAAGATTGGAGCAGAAGCTGTGTTCCACTCACCAGCAGTCTCAAAATCCTGTGGCGGGGGTCATGGGTAGCTGGCAGTACCCTGGTGCTGGTCCAGCCGGAAGAGGCCTGTGGTCCTACTCAGGCCGGTTTTCTGCTTCCCTATCTAATGCAGTCTCAGGTCCCACGCGCAATTGGATTGGAGCAGAAGCTGTGTTCCACTCACCAGAAGTCTTAAGATCCTGTGGCGGGTGGTGTGGGTAGCTGGCGAGTGTCAGCCGACCCTGCGCCCTAGCTACCCTGGTGCTTTTCTGACCGGAAGAGGCTTGTGGCCCTATGTAGGCCGGATTTCTCTCTCCCCAACCAGAGCAGTCTCAGGTCCCGCGTGATTGGACTGGAGCAGAAGCTGTGTTCCACTCACCAGCACTCTCAAAATCCTGTGGCGGGGGTCGTGGGTAGCTGGCGGGTGTCAGGCAACCCTGCGCTCTAGCTACCCCGGCGCTGATCCGGCCCGATGAGGCCTGTGGCCCTACTCTGGCCGGTTTCTGCTTCCCTAACTAATGCAGTCTCAGGTCCCGTGCGCAATTGGATTGGAGCAGAAGCTGTGTTCCACTCACCAGAAGTCTTAAGATCCTGTGGTGGGTGTTGTGGGTAGCTGGCGAGTGTCAGCCAACCCTGCGCCCTAGCTACCCTGGTGCTTTTCTGACCGGAAGAGGCTTGTGGCCCTATGTAGGCCGGATTTCTCTCTCCCCTACCAGAGCAGTCTCAGCGACTTATGCTTTTTAAGATCTATCACTGCTTCTTGCAAAATCTGTCAGATGTCTAACTCCAACTCAAGGTATCATAGCATCCCTTTTCCTACACATCAGGCTAGAGGTTCCCTTCCTGGACCTGACTGGCACTTAACTTTACCACATGCCCACTGTCAGTCATGCCAAGTACCTCCTGGTCTTGGTGGACACATTCTCAGTGTGGGTAGAGGCATTTCCCACATCTAACAAAAGGGCTCAGACAGTCTCTGATCTCCTCCAAGAGATCATCCCCTGGTTTGGTGTCCCAGCCTCTCTCCAATCAGACAATGATCCTGAGTTTACTTCCCAAGTTTCTCAAATCCTATCTAAGGCCCTAGACATTCCCTGGTGTTTTTATATTCCCTACCACCCTCAAGCTAGAAAGAACTAACCACTCTTTAAAAACCACTCTTGTTAAGCTATCATAAAAATCTTCACCTTGATTGGGTAAAACTCCTACTTCTGGCTCTTTTCAGTCTACGAGCTCTCCCCAAGCGACTTCTCCTCATCTCAACCTTTGAACTCATATATGGCTGTTCAGTACTAACTCCTGGTCTTTCACCTAAGTGCTCTTCCCCCCTCCCAGACAATCTACTTACCCAATTACTTTGCCACCTCCATTCTCTCCTTTGGAACTTTGCTGACCACCACCTACCATGGACACACTTTGTCTCCTTTCCATTGTCTGTCTACATTGGAGGCCAAGTCCTTTTATCCCCTTCAGATCATTGGCCCTTATCCCTCTCTTCCAAATGGCAGGGCCCTTTTATGATAATCCTTGTGACCCCTACATCTGCTAAACTCGAGGGACTCTCTAATTGGGTCCATCTGTCTCACCTCAAACCTTTCATTCCTCCACCTAAAAGTAACCCTACATAACAATTGACCCTAACAGGACCATGCTCTGTTAAGTTCTGGAAGATGTCGAGACCACCCGTCTTGTCCCCAATCCCAGAAAATGAGACTCCACTCCAGTAGCCAAGCTCGACCTCACTGGATTAGACATGGGTTTCTTGTTTTCCCCCTGCTGTTCAGTTCCATCCAGGGTAGCTCTTACATATGGAGATTCAAAGTCTAAAAAATCCCCACAGATAACAAACAGTCTTTCCAAATAGGGTCAGGAAACTGCTCCATAGCCAGATGCCAGGAACCAATCCAAATGGCTATCATCCCTGTATCTGTTATCCCATCTAAATATTATGAACTCTATACTCGCCTTCTCTTTAACCAGACAAAAGATTATTGTAGAAAATGTCCAGGTGAATATGGGGGCTGCCCATATTGGTCTTGTCACATACATATGCTAAGATCACGGACCAATCATTTCTTCTCTCAACACTGCAAGACATTCTTTTTCTACATACAAGACCCATGGGATTCCAGGTGGGAAACAGGAGTTGTTGGTAAGCTCTACAGTAAAAATCAGCCCAGTTCCCCAGTAAGTACCATCCATATCCAGAGAAAATGTGTCTCAATTGCCCAAACCCTGGATATAGGAAAAGTAGGAGAGATAATCAAACACTCCTCTGAGGTCCTTACCTCTTTGACATCACCTCTCATAAATGGCACTAACTTGTTATTTCGCCTTTTGCTTCAGACCTTGACCTTGGCCTACCAACTTCTTAATGTCACCAGGCCTGGATGCTTTAAAAACTGCTGTTTAAGTGTATGCCCTGGAACTAACTCACAATTGTCACTTAGAGCATCTCCAGTGATACTGCCAAGTAACCTTACCTCACCCTTTGCCAGCTGCCCTGACTCTAATGTTGCTCCATAACTTACTTCTCTCCCTCTCTTTGGCATGGCAAAATGTTTTAAGACCTCTAGGACTTGCTCTGTAGGAACGCTGAGCTCCCTAGACTGCAATAGAACCATAACCCTTGACATATCATCTTTGCCACAATGCCCTGCAGACCAGAACATGTCAATTCTCTGTGGCACTCAGGCATATCGTCTCCTACCGGCCAGCTGGTCAAGACTTTGCACCTTGGTACTCCTTTTCCCTGAACTGGGAGTAATCCAGGGAAATGAGCCCCTGCTAATCCCAGTAGTAGATATAATAGCTCCTCAACATAAGGGGGCAGTTCAAGTCGTGCCACTTTTGGTCACTATAGGAATACCCATATGTGCTGGTACTGGAATTGCAGGGATAACAACTTTCATGACCCAATATGATACATTCACTTCCCAATTTAAAAGTGATCTTCAAGAAATGTCTGAAACTATGTTTACTATTCAGAAACAGATCGATTCTTTGACAGCTGTGGTGTTTCAGAACTGATGGGAGCTAGATGTTCTGACAGCTAAAGAAGGTGGTCTTGCATGTTCTTCCAAGAAGAATGCTGTTTCTACATCAACCAATCCGGGATAGTGAGAAATAAAATCCAGGAGATATAGTCAGACATCAAGAACTTCTGAGAGCGTGAGGCCTACAGTCCTATATAGAAGTAGATACTCCCTTTTGTGACACCTTTCCTAGTCATCTTTCTGGCATTATTATTTGCTCCTTGCCTCATTAATCTTGTTTCTACATTCCAACAATGACATATACAAAAAACTTCTAACCAAATTATTAATCAGCTCCTGTTACAGGATTACCAGCTGCTGCCCACAGAAAAGCTGCTGTCTACATAGGAAACTGATGCAAACATTTATCAAGTGGACCCTGATGGTGAATGCCAAAATGAATGATGCCCCTAGACATCAGGAATCAGCTTAAGAGACATAACGCCCTCGTTCCCTTTTCACCATCGGTGTCCCCCTCCATTTTTCTTTCCTTCTCTTTATAATAACAAGAAGGGAGGTATGTTGCCATCAGGACATCCCAAACCTATGTCATCACATAGGAGACAGTGTGACCTGTGACCTGCAGACCGGTTGCCAAGACAACAGGCACCATATTCCCAGCATCCACTTGACTCACCTCCCACCTTTACCTGAATTATGTAATTTTCCATACAAATAAGAACACCTCTCTCTCTCTCTCTCTCTCTCTCTCTCTCTCTCTCTCTCTCTCTCTCTCTCTCTGCTGCCACCTTCTCTCTCTTTCCCAATAAAACCTCTTCCACGTAGAACTGCCTTGGCCTAGTGTGCTGTTGAGATGTGACCTGCCATTCTAGCACATCAAAGTGTACATCATTGGCTCGAGCTGAGGTGCTTGCTGGGCTTGTCCTTATAGGGAGAGAGGAATTTGAACCTGTAATTTGCCCACTAGGCTATGTGACTCCCTCAAGGGTGGCAGAGGTGTAGGGGGGAGGGGCATCATGTGGACTGGGACATGCAGGCCCAGAGCAAAGAGGAAAACAGTCCTGCCAGTCTAGGATGAGAATTTTGGGGTTTGGACATGTCTGTAACTCATCCTTGTTTTGGAATTGTTCCTCCAATCACCCAGCTTTCTGGCCCCATAGTCCTTGACATATATAGTCTAATGCCCTACATGTCTTTAAGTATGACAGAGACTTTCTAGCCTCAGGTGGTATTAACTCAGAAATGAGGGTTCTAGATAGAAGCTCATGGAAACACAAAACTTCCATCGATTCAGCAGTTTCCTGGATCTTTGTCTTGTGAACTTGAAGGACAAATTTCATGGAAAACAAGAAGGTGAGTTAGGATAGGAGTTTCATTATAGGATTATAGGTGGGAGTTTAAGAGAAAGAAAGTGTCAGAGTTCCTGTTTAGCAGGACTGAAATGAAAGAAATAGCTTATCTCTTTTAATCACTGGGATATATTTGACCTTCTCTTAAACAAACAAACAAACAAACAAACAAAGGGAAATATACAAACAAACAAACCCTCAAGGCCCAATCTCAGTGATCCACTAACTTCTAATGGTTCCACAACATTCCAAAACAGTCACTGAGGCCCAAGCATCCAAATATGAACCTATGGAGAATATTTCACATTCAAATCATAACATGTGTGTACCTGATGTTCAAAGCCATTTGTAATCTGGTCTTACTGTAATCATCCAAAATTGTTTGTGCACCATCTCTTCTTGCCAGTGCTTTTCTAAGTTTCTGAAATTCTTGCTAACTCTGACCTTCTTTTTTAAAGAAATGTATTTATTTTATTTTGGTATATTTGCTCCAATCTAAGTGTATGTATGCATATTATATACAGGCAGAAGTCCACAAAATTGAGAGGTGCCTGATCCTTTGGAACTAGAGTTGTAGATGGTTATGAACTGCCAGATGGGTGCTGGACACTAAAACTGAGGTTCTTTATAAGAACATTAAGTACTCTTAATGACTGAGCCCTCTCCCCAGCCTTGGGTCTCTGACCTTCTTGCTTTTCTCTTCCTTTTCCAGGCTGCAGTGGTTTAAATTGCATCCATGCTAAGAAACTCATAGTGTCCCTTCCAGATCACACAAAGACTTCCCTGTTCCTCACTTCACTAATATCTTTCTCACTGTAATACTTATGCCCCATGGCCATATTTCATCTTGTATCATTTTCTGATTGCTTCATTTGAAACATTGAACATTTTCTGGGGGAACAAAGGGTATTTGACTTAGGATAGATGGTTGTCACGTTAAAGATATCTGAGATAGGAAACATTTTTAGATCCTGATGAGCAGTTCAGCACAATAACTTTCTCTGCCTTGAGTCATTCTTTATCTTTTCTAATGCCACAACAATTTCCCAGTGATGTCTGACTCATTTAGCATCATGTTTTAATCCCTGCTGTCTTGAGACTACCTGCTGTTAAGATGGCAAAGCAATCCAGACAACCCCACACTGCATTGATAATTTCCTATATCCATTTCAAAACATTCATTCTTTTTTCAGCTCTCAGGGAAATCTACTTAAGCACTGAATCTGCATGATTTTCATCTAAAGGAACTTGGTGTTCCTGAATAGTGCTTTCAATGGAAAAATTTCTGAAAATGTGTGTATGTGTTATATAATATATATATAATTTGACAAAATGTATTATTTATATACATCATACAGTATATCAAAATGATCATTTTAGCGTGTGCTAAATACGTAAAATGTTGAGATATTTTTCAGCCTGTCTTAGTCAAGGTTTCTATTCCTGCACATAATGACTAAGAAGCAAGTTGGGGAGGAAAGGGTTTATTCAGCTTATATTTCCATATTGCTGTTCATCACCAAAGGAAGTCAGGATAGAAATTCACATAATGGTAGGAACCTGGAGGCAGGATTGGATGCAGAAACTATGGAGGGTACTGCTTACTGGACTGCTTCCCCTTGTTTGCTCAGCTTGCTTTCTTATAGGCTCCAGGACTATCAGCCCAGGGATGGCACCACCCAAAATGGGCTGTGCTCTCCCCCTTGACCACTAATGGTGAAAATGCCTTACAGCTGGGTCTCATGGAGGCATTTCCTCAACAGAGGATCCTATCTCTCTGATATCTCCAGCTTGTGTCAAGTTGACACAAAACCAGCCAGTACACAACCTTTGGATTATGCTTACCATTTCTTTTTAAACTGGAAACAGAACTTTTTCATACAATATATTCTGATTATGGTTTCCCCTCCCCCCAATTCCTTCCCATTCCTCCTATATCCCCATCCACTCTTTTCTTTCTCTCTCTCATAAGAATGCAGACAAGCATCTAAAAATAATAATGTTATTAAAATAAAACAAGATTAAAAATAAACAAACTAGATTAATATAAAACAAACAGGAAAAAAGGTGCCAAAGGAAAATCAGATGAAACACATAAAGACACTGAGATATAAATATTTCCACACAGAGAAAACCTATAAAAAACTAAGTCTGAAACCATGATATGTATGCAAAACACCTGTTAAGGGAAGAAAAAAAAATCCTGACAAAACATTATCTTGGCCTGCCCTTGAATGTGGTTTTATTTCCAGTGAGATGCCATTGGAGAAAACTAATATTTCTTTCTTTCTTCTTTCTTTCTTTCTTCCTTTCTTTCTTTCTTTCTTTCTTTCTTTCTTTCTTTCTTTCTTTCTTTCTTTCTTTCTTTCTTTCTTTCTTTCTTTCTTCTTCCTTCCTTCCTTCCTTCCTTCCTTTCTTTCTTTCTTTCCTTTTCTTTCTTTCTTTCTTTTTTTTTTTTTTTGTTTTGCTTTTTGTTTTGTTTTGTTTTGTTTTTCGAGACAGGATTTCTCTGTATAGCCCTGGCTGTCCTGGAACTCACTCTGTAGACCAGGCTGGCCTTGAACTCAGAAATCTGCCTGCTTCTGCCTCCCAAGTGCTGGGATTAAATGCATGTGCCACCATTGCTCGGCTAAAAACTAATATTTCTTCTGAGAGTTGTTATCAGTTGGTGATAGCTTTTGGGTTAGGAAGTAGGCAAGTGAGTGTCTATATCTCCTTCTCAGTACTGGCACCCCATCTTATATCATGAGTGTTTCTCCTACAAATCTATAAAGTGAGCCACATGTGTACGTGTTGCCTGTGAAGACCAGAAGAGGACATCAGATCCCTTAGAACTTGAGTGACAGATTGTGTGTTGCAGTGTGGATGGGCCCTCCCACCCTTGGGACTCAACCCAAGTCCATTGGGAAAGCAACAAGTGCTTTTAATTGCTGAGCCATCTCTCTAGCTTCTAAGTTTAACACTTCTTTGTTTTTCTTTTTAAAAATTAATTATGTATTTACTATACATCTGGATCAAAACTTCCCCTCCCTCCTCTCTTCCCAGTCTTTCCCTCTCACCTCACCTCCCATCCACCTTTCCTCCCCTTCTCCACAAAAAAAGATGGGGGAGGGAGCCTCCCATGGATATCAGCTTTGCTGAAAGGACCCTGATATAGCTATCTCTTTTGAGACTAGGCCAGGGCCTAGTAAACACATAAGTGGATGCTCACAGTCAGCTATTGGATGGATCACAGGGCCCCCAATGGAGGAGCTAGAGAAAGTATCCAAGGAGCTAAAGAGATCTGCAACCCTGTAGGTGGAACAACATGATGAACTAACCAGTACCCCGGAGCTCATGTCTCTAGCTGCATAAGTATCAAAAGATGGCCTAGTAGGCCATCACTGGAAAGAGAGGCCCATTGGACTTGCAAACTTTATATGCCCCAGTACAGGGGAACACCAGGGCCAAAAAATGGGAATGGGTGGGTAGGGAAGTGGGCGGGAGGGTATGGGGGACTTTTGGGATAGCATTGGAAATGTAATTGAGGAAAATACGTAATAAAAAAAATTAATAAAAAAAAAAAAACAAAAAACAAAACTAAGTGCATCTTCTTCTATTGAGGTTACACAAAGCAGTCCAGTTAGGCAAAAGGGATCCAAAGAGTCAAGAGACAGGACCTTCTCCAGCTTTAGGAATCCCACATGAAGACCCAGCTGCGCAACTGTTACATATGTTTAGGGACCCTAGGTCCATGTCATGTATGGTCTCTGTGAGCCCCTGTGGGCCCAGGCTACTTGATTCTGTAGTCTTAAGAGCAGTAGAAAGGTGACACTTACCAAGGGACTCTATTTGGTTTGTCTGGCTGCACATTTCTGAACTGTAATCAAAATTATGAGTCTAGCTGGTTTGAATTCCTAAATATTTATTTCCTCCCTCCATTTCTTTAAATGCTAATTTTGTCTCCTTCCTTTATGGTGTCATTACATTTTTACTGGATTAGTAAAACAGTTTTCCCATGAGTCTCCCTTACTATTTGCAGTTGTGTTTCTGTAAATTCCAACCTACAACATGCCACCAGAATGTTATTTCTAAAACTAAACTCTGATTGTATAGTCCCTACTTAAAACACATGGATCATCCTCTCATGTCCACAGGATAAAATAGCAAACTTGGCTTTTCTCTCTCTGATGTCTTTGTGTTATCCTTCATTCTAGTCTATACATTAGTAAAAGTGAACTATTTATAACCTACCACATGCAGGTCACTGTCTCCTCTCTCTAAACACACTTTTATCTTGTATATTTAATTCTTATTTGTCACATAAGATTCATTTTAGATACAAGGTCTTTTTTGGCTATTTCTCTGCTTTTTTCCTCTTCTTAACGGTATCTCTTAGAGGCTTTCTTGGTAATCACAATTAACATACTCTCAAATTCTTGTGATCAGGGTCTGCACCTTTTTTTTTTTTTTTCTCTCAAGACAGGGTTTCTCTATTTGGCTTGGGCTCTCCTGGAACTAGCTCTGTAGACCAGGCTCACCTTGACTTTACAGAGATCCACTTGCTTCTGTCTCCCAAGCACTGGAATTAAAGGCCTGCACCACCACATCCTAGCTATCTAACAACATTCTTTAAAAACCCTAGAACCAAACTGACTGGAATTGAATATTGGAGCAACCAACTCTAAGTTATGGTATCGTAAGGAATTTGCTTGATTATACAAGCATTAGCTGTAATAGTTCATATGCCCAAATCTACCAGAATGCTTAGAACAAAGTAGACAGCAAATGTTGGCTAATTTGCCGTGAGTCGTGTACTTTAGGTTGAGTACAGGTCACACAATGCAAACTTTCCCTTTTCAAAAGTGTACACTTCAGTTGTATTTACTGCAGTAACAGTGATAAGCACCCATTACATTGATTAAGCTCTAGAAAATGTCCTAAAAGAAAGCTGCATGACTACCTGTTAGGCAGTTAATCCCTGCACCCCCTGGCAGCTGTTGTTTATAGGGAATATGACAAAAACGTAATATTGCTGGCCCACTGTACAAATAAGAGTTGTTCTTTGAAAATGGAACCCATATCAGAGACAGGATATTATGTTGCACCTTCTGGGTCAGTCAAGCATCAGAACAAAATTCTTCAAGGTCACCACTGTAATGCCAAGTGTGGCATTACTCATCCTTTTATCTAATACAAGATTTCTTTGAAATGGCACAAAAGTAACAGTTTTAGTTCAATTGAGGACTTTAGAAAGAAAGCATCCCACATTGTATAAGACATACTTAATGCAGTCTGGCCTTTTGAAGTCTACCATCTGATGTATGTGGTGACAAGATAGAAGAACTCAGAGCAGGTGCTGTTGACAGCAGCATTCCTGTGTGGCATCCTTGGCTCTGTGACTCCAGAATGACATTAGGTCCCTGCTGAAAGAGCCATTCAGGCTATCTGCTGCCCACCAGCTCAGGCCATGCATATTCATACTTGAGAACAACACTGCCTTAATAAAGAACGTTTTGACATTTCTTAAGGCCTGGCTACAGCTATTGATTTCTTCTCTCTTTCCATTGCCAGCTGCTGCCACTTTTCTGACCCTTTCAAGTCCAATTACACTCATATACTGGCCCATTTCCTGCCTAGTCTCTCTGTCTCTGTGTGTGTGTGTGTTTCTGTAAAGGACCTCTGTAGTCAATATCAGGCTTGTGTTGATAGTTGGATCTCTGCTATTAGTTTTTGCTTATTGGATATCCTGGATTCCAGACTGTAGGCCCATTGCTCTGATCTTCCACATTCTTGACCTTTGATTTCCTTTTGTTAATTTTGGCAACCACTGAAAACTTATACCTGAGCCTGCTGTTCTGATTCTCAGACTGCTGTCTAGACTTCTCCCCATTGTCCTTCCATTTCTTACATTGGTTCTGAATTTGTTCCTGTGAATATATTTCATATTTATTCCCTACAAGAGATATTGCAATATTATCCTTAACAATGTACTTGCTTTAAAGTTGGTTATGAGTTTCCTTTCATATATGAATGCATATATAGAGGAGAAAAATCAAAGGAATTTATTGTGCATGAAGGGTAGTACCATTTAAAAATCTATTATCAGATTCATTTTTATTTTCTAATTACTGAGGGTAATAAAACTCAATCAGCACTTACATTTAATGCCTCATTTTGTAAAGCTTCTTTTCAATTCATAAAAGAGATATATTTCAAACCAAAGACTCTGCAAAACCCTACCTCTTCTTAATTACATGAGGAACCAGTAAAACTACTGTTGTAGCTCTTCTTCAGTAGGGACCTCTGTGTTACAGTTAATCTCTGCTGTGCAAAATACATGAAAAGGGAGAAATAAAGGCTAGTTCTTGTAGGGCTCAAAGGCTGGTCGGTGTACAGACTCTGCATTGATGTTGTAGAGAATACATGCTCTCTTCCCTAGCCAGGCTAGAACTAAGGTAGTATCACAAGTAGCCTTAGGGCTGCAAAGATGTTTGAGTGAAACCAGTCAAGTACATGCAGTGCTAGATTCTATGATATGGAGTAGGCTGGATACTAAATGGGATTGTTTTTCATGGGTCAAATCAGTATTGAGCCTTTCCTCATGTGTAAGGCTAAGACCAATTTGCCAAGAAGGAGATGGCATAGTTTAGTAACAGTCTAGGTGTTGGCCTTTTCTGTGATACCTTCTAGGATGTTTGATTGTCCACACACAAATAACAAATATTTCTGTGACTTGAGATACTCCCATAAAAAAAAATGAGATTAACATTGACCACAGAGGTAGAATATCTAATAAGAAGGTGTTCAGCCCATTTCAACTAATGTTACTATGTTTATTATTGCTGTTGCTATGAAATTGTGTGTAATATAATTGCTTAGAATATAAACTCATCAGACTAGCTAGACCTCTCTTATGGACCTTCGACTTACCAGTTTTTTGGCATTAGATAAGTTAATCTTTCTTTTTAATGTAAACATAGTCAGAATATATTCATTCACAATTTCAAACACACATAAAATGTATTTTAATTATATTCCCGTGTTATCCTCTCTTATTTCCCCTTCACTCCTACTCAACCTTTATTCTCAAGTCCTGAACATACTTTCAGGTCTTTTACGTCTGTTTTCATGTGTGTGTGTATGTGTGTGTGTATCATATTCATTTAATTAAGATTGTTTATAAGAGAATAGAGGTGGTAAACCACAGAGGAATATGGCCATCCCAACAGTAGCTATTAACTCTTAACTGCCCATGGCTCTGCCTGGTGGACTTCATTGGCCCTTCCCTCAACCATGATAGAATGTTGATGGATTCAGTATTTGGAAGGTCTTAGTCAGCTAGCTACTGCTGGGGTGAGTTCATGAGTACAATGGCCATGTCCTATCTAGGGGACAGCCTTTCACAGTACTTGTTCCCCATTCTCTGGCCCTTATATTTCTTTTTGCACACACCCCCTGCAATGGTCCTTAAGATTTGGCTGGGTGTAGATGAGTGACACAAATGTCCTACTTATGGCTTAGCACTTGACAGTCATTTATTCTCAGCAGTTTGATTAGCTATAAATCTATATGTTAAGCATCACCTCCTACAAACAGGAGCTTCTGTGAGCAGTGCAGAAAACAGCACTAACTGACCTGATTGTTCCTTCTCTTTTCTGATTTTGGAAGGTCCTCAGCAGCAGGGAATTCCCTTCTCCTCTTTAAGTCTTCCTTTGGATGGTCTGACTAGCAACATTGTAATAGTGTAATAGTGTAATAGTGTTTTGTCACAATATTCTTATCTGTTTTGTGGGAGAAATAGTGATATTTGTTTCATAAGTTAGATGATAAGAATAAATGAAGAACAAAGACCAAGGTGTGGATACTTTGCCCCTTCTTAGAATTGGGAACAAAACACCCATGGAAGGAGTTACAGGGACAAAGTTTGGAGCTGAGACCAAAGGATGGACCATCTAGAGACTACCATAACCCGGGATCCATCCCATAATCAGCTTCCAAACACTGACACCATTGCATACACTAGCAAGATTCTGCTGAAAGGACCCTGATATAGCTGTCTCTTGTGAGACTATGCAGGGGCCTAGCAAACACTGAAGTGGATGCTCACGGTCAGCTATTGGATGGATCACAGGGCCCCCAGTGGAGAAGCTAGAGAGAGTACCCAAGGAGTTAAAGGGATCTGCAACCCTATAGGTGGAAAAACAATATGAACTAACCAGTACCCCCCGGAGTTCATGTCTCTAGCTACATATGTATCAGAAGATGGTCTAGTTGGCCATCAGTGCAAAGAGAGGCCCATTGGTCATGCAAACTTTATATGCCTCAGTACAGGGGAACGCCAGGGCCAAGAAGTGGGAGTGGGTGGGTAAGGGAGTGGGAGGGAGGGTATGGGGACTTTTAGGATAGCTCAGAAAATGTAAATATAGAAAATACCTAATAAAAATTTAAAAAAGGAAAAAAAAGAATAAATGAAATTTTACATATATGCCAAATTACATAATGCATAACCATTAACATATGTAATTATATTTTCTATGGCATATTTCAATAATGTATTAATTATTATTGATATAAGAGCCATGATTACATACAATAATTAATATGTAATATATTTTAACAGATAAATATAATGCCTAGCACATAGCAAGTACTAAATATTGCTGTTTTTACTATTTTTACTAGTATGATCATCATTATTTTTAATAATAAGTTGTGTATTATGTTATTTCTAGCATCAGAGGCCACATGGCCTATGATGGCATGTGAAAGGTCAGTTCTAGAATCTACTGACAGACTTAAGATCTCTTTTCTTCCTGTCTGAATACTGAGCCTCCTCTTTGAGAATATTCTTGAAGGGTTTCAAGAAGAACCTTTCAATTCTTTGTGAGGTTTATTATTATTATTATTATTATTATTAATTTAAATATATTTTGATGTTAACTCTCTACAGGATGTGTAGCTGATAAAGACTGGCCTCACATCCTAAAGACTGTCTCTTCAATCTGTTGTTTTAGGAAACTAAAGGAGAAAAGCCCAGGAGAAAAAAGGAATCTTTTCAGGGTGGGGCTTCTAAACAGCCAGCTGCTGAGAATTTATGAGCATTAAATATGTGTATGTATATAGATAGTGTAATAATTTCACCTCAGATGTATGATATTTGTAATAGCTTTGATAATCTACGATTCATAATCCATAAAATCTAACTGAAGTAGAAAAGTTAGTGTTTTCTCATGGATTCACACTGTGGTACAAGCATTACAATGATCCAATTCCAGAATATTTTATCATTACCCAAGGAACCAAAATTAGTTGCGCACTATTCCCCACAAGGCTACCAGTACTAACCAACCAGTAGTCTATTTTCTTTCTATTTATAATTATCCATCATGGGCATTTCACGTACATGGAATTATGTGATATGATGTGTCCTTTATTGACAAGATTTATATCATGAGGCATATTTTCAAGTTGAATTTATGCTATATCATGTACTAGTAAATACTTTCTTCCCTTTATTGATGAATAATATTGTAATATTTAGTGTTTCTTAATGTTAAAATTATGGCCAATATTAGTCTCCAAGTGATACAACATACTCATTAGGCATTGTGGTACATACCTGTTATCTCCGTACTTGAGAAATAAAAGCAGAAGGATTATGCATTGAAGGCTATCTTGTACTGTATAGAAACTTAGGGCCACCCTGAGATAATCAAAGCCTGTTTTTATTTTAATGAAAAAGGAACAAACAAAGAAACAAGCAAATAAAAACAAGCTTCAAAGTAACTCCACCTTCTCTTCCCTTTCCACAATAAAAGGGAGCCCTGGGGAGTTCTAGACATTGTTAGATATAGGGAGAGGAATAGATATGCCTATTACATCCATTTAGATGTTCTGTCCTAGGTACATTATCACCAGGTGCTTGTATTTTAATACCCCTACAGATATTACAGACACATCTAATATATTTATATTCTATTCATAGAAAAGTTGTTGTCTGTTAGACATAGACATATAAGTAAAACCCTTAAGCTTCTTATCCCTACCTCAATAGGCAGGGTCTTTCATCTGTGTGAGGTTGAAGAAGAATATTACTTTTCTTACTTTCGCATAGCTGTAGCTGGAAAGCCTATTAGGAGAACTTAGAAGAGGAATAGTTTAATCCAGTTCATGATTTCAGACAGTTCTATCCATGGTTTGTTGGCCCCATCATGGTAGTTGGGCAGGTAGAGGAAAATGCTGTTTACCTCATGGTGGATAGGAAAGAGAAACTGTGTCCAGACAAAATATGTCTTTCAAATTCATGTTCCCACTGACCTGCTTTCTCAAATTTCTTCTCCAAATTTCCAGAATATTCCACAAAAGTGTCACCAGCTAAGGACTGAGCTTCCAACATGTGAGCCTCAACAAGAGTCATCTTGCAATCTCATTTTGCTTCCTATATTATTTCATGTTTTATAGTAGAACATTTTCTGTCTCTAGAGTTCTTCCTGTCCATACAGAGATGAGCAAGACAGTAGTACCTTTCCAAGTTAGGCTAACATTTGAATCAAAATAGTCTTCAAGGCTAGTGATATTTGACACATGGGGAAATACTGTTGGTCCAAAGTTTAGAGACAGGTGAATTTAGGTTTGAACTTTCAACTTTCTGAACATAAGCCCTTAACTTCTTTCAATCACAGAATTTACTTATCAGTAAAGGGACAGTATACTATTTATTTTACAGAGTAGCAATAAAGATTGAGTTTAGCTCAGTGTCTGATATGTATATTATAAGCTTGTCATAAAAGCAAAACCACTATTACTCGTACTTGAATACACTTAATTTAACAGTACATCTTTGTGTGGCCATCAATAGTGACTTGATAGACAGTCATGGATTTGAATTCTTGGTTATTAGCTATGTAACCTTAAATGAATTTCATGTAATTTATCTGGGAACAGTCATGCTTTCTAGTATTGGTGAAATGTTTAAACATGATATTTTGTAAAGCATATCAACACATGATACTGTTTTAATATACAAGGGCTGTTGCTGCCAATGAAAAGACAAATATATATCCAAACATGTCTGCATGGTCCAGACAGAGTCTTTGTTTCCTATTCTGCTTAGTATAAACTCTATGCTACTTTCCATGGCTTACAATGTCCTATATAATCTGGATCTCCCTATTTAACTAACCTCAAACCCAGCCATTTTTCTCCACCAGAGACACATTGGCTTTATTGTTATGCCTTCACCATGCAATACTGCTTTTTGTTTGTTCGTTTTGTTTTGTTTGTTTGTTTTTTGCTTAGGAATCTTTATATTTGTATTCCATTTCTATATGTCCCCAGATCTTCATGTTGTTAGCTTGTCATTTGGCTTCCATTCAAAGATTACTTCTTTAGGTCTTTACCAATCCTTTCAACATAGTTTCCAAATCTCCTAGTCACTGTGAAAGAAAGATGAAATTTCAAGACCTTTAAGTCATATAAAGTACTCAGATATTGCTAGTTGTTTGTGAGCCTAGAGGCTGCCTGGGGCTGAGAACAAAGAAAAAGAAACCCGGGCATGCCCCATCTTTAAAACATTGCTGGGAACAGCTTGATCATAAAGATAAAGAGGAATATGAGGACATAACAGGGCTATCTGAACTGAGTCAACAACTCATAGAACTCTGACACCCTGACCTGCACATATTCTTTCTTTTGCTGATGTTTGAATAAGCCAATAGTGTGTCGCTATGCTGAATTCCCCACCTAAGCCCTTTACCTCATAAAAACCCTTAGCTTTCGAACCTTGGGGTCGAATCTACTGTCTCCTGTGTGAAATACGTTTAGACCCAGAGCTCCGTCATTAAACTGCCTCCTGTGTTTGCAGCAAGAAGGATTCTTGTGTTTCTTTGGGTGCTCTCTCTCTCCTGAGACTAGAGTGGGGGGTCCCTAAAAGGGGGTCTTACAACTGTTATTATCATTCATTTGTGTTTCCTTTGTAGCAGTTGATGCTACTTACATTTATTTATCTGGTGTCCTGTGTATTGTAAATTTGCTCCATTAGAATGTAAGTTGTAAAAGGGAAGCCACTTTAACTGTTTTGCTCATTGTTATGTTAGAGTGGGCCTTTGGGAATAGTAGCATAAATGTTTGTCAATTAGATGAATGCACAGACATGGCAATGATCTTTATTATAGTTTTAGGTATCATTACTATGGCTAGAAGTAGTACGGCTTTATGATATGGGACTCTCTGCAGATTGTAGAGCAAGAGATCATTAGAATGGCTCATGTTTCCCATTGGAAGGAAACTGAATGTGCCAACCTTCTGCATAGCATTTATCTTGAGAAGGTGCATTGGCCACTAGAAGTATTCATTTCTTAGGAATAGCAACTAGTGCAGCAATAAACTTGGATATGCAAGCATCTGTGTGGTATATTTACTTAAAGTCCTTTGAGTATTTATTGAGGAACAGTATAGCTGGGTCATTTGGTAGTCTTAGTTTTAGTGTTTTTCCTTTGTTTATTTGTTTGTTTGAGAAGCCTCCAGATCTTAATTACTATTTTATTGCCATGGCAAAACACCATGTCCAGGATAATTTATAAAATAAAGTATTTAATGGGAACTTACCTACAGTTTCAGAAAGTGAGTCCTTGACCATCATGGTGGTGATCAAGGAAGCAGTCAGGCCATTATGGCACAGGAGCAGTAATTGAGGGGGCTTATATCTTATCTGTAAGCATTAAACAGGGAGAAAAAGAGAGAACACTGAACATGGTGTGGGCTTTTAGAATTTCAAAGTTTACCCCCAGTACACGTGTCCTCCAGCAAGACCACACCTCCTAATTCTTCTCAAACAGTTCCATCATACTGAGGACTAAGTATTCAAATATATGAGTATACTGGTTGTTTTAATACACACCATTGGTATAATTTGCTAAAATAGATGGAATAAGCAGGATCATAAGTTCAAATATCTGAGCCTTTGGGTATCATTTTCATTCATATTCTGTATTAATTTCTATAGTGTTTGTACAGATTAACATTCCTAGCAATAGTAAATAAGGATTCCCCCTTTTCACATGCTCATAAGCATTTACTTCCCTTTGTATTTTTATTAGTGATAGGCTATTCTGATGGTATGAGATGGAATATATTTTGCATTTTCCTGGTGGCTAAAGTGTTTACTACTCTTTTAAATATTTATTGGTCATCAATAATGAATAGATAAGGAAAATACACAATGACATTTTATCCAACCACAATGAAAAATGAAGTCATGACATTTGCAGGAGAATGAGCAAATGCATGTTTTCTTCCAATTACACTGTGTGTGTGTGTGTGTGTGTGTGTGTGTGTGTGTGTAAGCTGTGACAGTATAAAAAGAAACTTTAGAAAAGAAGAAATTTAAAATTACTTAGATTTATTTACAGTATTGTATGTGTGTGAGTAATTTGCCTACATGCATATATATATATATATATATATATATATATATATATATATCCCCTGCACACTTAGTACATCAGACTTCCTGGAACTAGAGTTACAGACAGTTGTGAACTGTCATGTGGTTGTTGGGAACTGAATCCAGGTTCTATGCAAGAGCAGCAAGTATTTTTAACCACTGAGCCATCTCTGAAATGCCAAGAGGAAAAGATTTTAAGGGAGGAAAGAGAGAAAAAAAAAGAGAGAGTAATAACATGTATATGATATGAAAGTAGAGGCAGGGACTATTTGGTTAGAATAAGAGAACCAGCAAAAACCTACAGAGGGAAAGTCCTAAGAGTAGGGGTAGAAATTAATTCATTATGCTATGTACTATTTAAAATTTTAACATAAAAAGAACCTGCATTGGATATCTAATTATATTAGCCAATGATATGTTTGTATTTGGGGGGATGTATTATGAGTTGAATAATTTAGATGTTATCTGCCTTATTTTGCATGTACATGTAATTTTGGAATGCTTTCCAATTTTAGTTGTAAAGTTTATGAGTCACTGGGAGAATGAGACACTTGGACCAATACCAGAGAGATAGGTGGGTTGTCAACCTAGGTATGCAGATGGTGAATCTACTGACAACAAAGTCTGTAGAGTATTCTGGGCTTGACAATTTATTTTACATGAACTTATTAAGAAAATAATTGAGGATCTCTGGAAAAATAGGCAATGACAGTGTGCTGTCCCTGCAGAATTCACAGAAGCAGAATGTCCTTGTAAGAGACATTTTTGTTCTTCTTTGGTTTCAGAAAGTTAACCATGAGAAGGAAAGGGTTTAAGTTGTGTTAGGCACAACTTAGTGGTCCTTGATGATAGAGTGCCTGATCTCCCTAACAATTAGAGAGCTTTGGATTCTCTCTTGAGATTCCCTTGTCTTCTGACCAAGGTTCTCTATGAATTGTGCTTCTTGGAGCTCTCTCTTTTTTAAACATTTTTTTTGAAAAAAATATTATTTTGTTTTATGTGTAGCTTTCTCAGCTTTGACTAGGCTTTTCACCACCTTGAAAAGGCTGAGCAGTTTTCTCACCCTTGAGCAGGCTAAGCAGACCTTGAACATTCACCATGACAGGTCTTATCAACCTGGACAGAGACATCCATCTTGGCTGCAGCTGCAGGTTCCCATGGGAACTTTGATGTTTTGACTACCTGCTATGACCTTGCTGCTACAACATACTCCAGCTGAAGAAGGGGATGGATTTTGTGGTTTTCTTCCTTTATATACACAAAGCTTATTATTAGACTTTGAGCCTTGTTCAGAACCTTTGTCTTGGCTTCATCCTTCTCTTATCCCCTTACCTTATTTACAACCCTCTTTCGGTTAAACCCAGTACTCCCATGGCTGCTGGATAGCTATAGGTGGTGTCCGAACAAGGGGACTTGAAAACAAGGGGTGGTGGTGGGGACTACTGAGAAGTGCTATCTACAGAATTAATGCTAGCACTGGCCATAAATTTTATCTTTTGAAACTGTTGCTGTAAAAAAGTGCATTCAGAGGGATATAGGCTTGGCTAAAGAGGTGTTGACTCAACACTGACTTCACCTAGGTGTGGCAGCATAGTAGGGCAGAGGAATTTTAAACAGGCATTTTTCCACAGCCAAGAGCTGTTCCAGGGGAGAGGAGTAGGGTTTAAAATAAAATAAAATAAAACAAAAGAGTAAGCAACAACAACAACAACAAAGACGTTAAAAAATTCTTAGCTGAAATTTATGTTGCCCTTCATTCCCAGAAGTAGAAATGGTAACTATATAAATGAAAGAATTGGACAAGTTGAGGAGGAATTGGGGAAGTTAGAAAATCAGGATCCTAGGGAGGAACTGTCAGTAGCTACCACTGTGCCTCCTCTCCCTTCAAAGGCAGGATTCCCAGAAGAAGAAGGAGATGAAAAGTTTGACCTTGGACATGAGAGAGAGAGAGAGAGAGAGAGAGAGAGAGAGAGAGAGAGAGAGAGAGAGAGAGAGAGAGAGAGAGAGAGAGAGAGAGAGAGAGAGAAGGTTTCAAAAATGGAGTTGTCCCATGTCAAGGGCATTTTAGCAAAAGAGAAGGAAAATGGATGTATGCTATTTCAGAGCTCTCCTAGGGACAGGAGGAAATTGGGGAGATGTCCTGATTCCTCTCTGGCTCTTATTGGAGATACCCTTAGTTCTGTTTAGGATATGTGGGTCCCTTTGTGACATCAAGTTCTCTTTTCTCTCTGTCTATTGTCTGTTCTTGGTGTACCAATCTGTCCATGTCTGTCAATCTATGTTTGTTTTTGTTTTATTGTTTGAATGATTGTTGTTCTGTGTTTCATGTTGAAACTTAGCTTAAAATTGGTCACTCAGCATTGGAGTCATTCTAAACATGTGGCATGAGCCAACCCAGGAAAATAGGTCTTTAAAGATACTTCTGAATTGGGATAATATTTTATGTAGTTCTTATCCTAGAAACTAGACTTAAAAAGGATAGAATTTAAAACAATGTCTCTTTAATGATGTACTAACAGCTGCACTGTCATGCATTCATATATGAGAACTGGCAGCCAAACCTTGTATGTAAAAGTAATGCTCTTGGTATTGATTTTAAAGAGAAAGAAACATTTAAAACTGAGTTTTGTTTTTCAAAATCATGGGCCTGATTATACTGGGAACAACTTTATACAATTTTGTAAGGAATTTGGAAGTGAACATAAAACTGGAACTCCTTATAATCCAATGGGAGAAGGAATTGTTGAATGTGTGCATCACACTCTGAAAAAATGGCTTTTGGAAACAAAAAAGGGGGAATCATATCTCCTACACCACAAAAATTTTAAAATTTTGATGCCAAGGAACTCTAAGTGTGGAGAAGAGGACATGTGTGTGTGTGTGTGTGTGTGTGTGTGTGTGTGTGTGTGTGTTTTCTGTAGGATGTTGAAGGAGCAGGCTAGCTTCCAGAGTGGATAATTGACATGCTGATCCTGGGACAAAGAATGATGCTGATTGTGAGTTTGTAGAGTGTCCTGACAATGATGATAGAGGAGCTGTACTGGGCCTACGTCCCTGTTGCATCCATTTTTACATCCAACCGTAAGGGAAAGCCTAGAAGTTGTGGTAATGGTAATCAACACTAAGGACATGTCTGCTGGAGGAAATTTCACTATCAATAGAGAAATTAATTACCAAGAATTGGGAACTAGTGTCTCCATATGCCTTAGTGTGGGAGGCGCAGCTACAGGTGCTTCTGCACTAGTTTTGCAAGGAAAAAATTATGAGATTCTTAGACCGGCAATAGATACAGATATAGAAAGAATAGAAACTTCTTTTTCTTATTTGCAAGAATCTCTAACCTCCTTGTCTGAGGTAGTTCTTCAGAACAGGATGGGACTTGATCTTTTATTCCTTCGACAGGGAGAACTGTGTGCAGCCCTCCATGAAGAATGTTGTTTTTACATAGATCATTCAGGAGTAGTAAAGGATCCTATGGCTAAAATTTGAGAAGGACTGGTCAACAGGAAAAGAAAGAGAACAGAATCAGGGATGGTTTGAATCCTGGTTTTCTACTTCTCCATGGCTTATAACTTTGATTTCTACATAACTTGGAACATTAATTACAATTTTGTTGCTTTTAATTTTTCAACCTCATATTTTAAACAGGTTGGTTGCTTTCATACAAGATCGCTTTCAGGAAGCTCAGCTATTCACCATGGCAGTTATTCATCATTATGAAGAGATTCATTAAGTGCATATGCAGCATGCAACTTTGATATGTCCTTCATGGCTTTGGTCTGAATGGGAAAGTGTATGCTATAGAAGGCCTGTTAGTCAGAGATGTTTAAGAGTGTTCTTGAGGTCCTATCAACCTAAGACAGAGACAAATACCAAATAAGTGGTGTTCGTTCTCCAGGATGGGTAAGAAGGAATAATATAGACACCAACCTAAGACAGACATGGTCGACTGGCTACACTATACCCTAATCAGGATTATGGAAAAGAAGTAAATCTTGTGCCCCTGTCCGACAACTGGTACTGCTCATCTTTAAAAAAGGAAAAAGAGGGAATTTTAGCCTTCTCAGCTTTGAGTAGGCTTTTTCCCAGCCTTGAAAAGGCTGAGCAGTTTTCTCAGCCTTGAGCAGGCTAGGCAGACCTTGAACATTCACCATGACAGGTCTTATCAACCTGGACAGAGACATCTGTTGCAGGTTCCCATGGGAACTTTGATGTTTTGGCAACCTGCTATGACCTTGCTGCTACAACATACTCCAGCTGAAGAAAGGGAAGGATTTTGTGGGGTTTCTTCCTTTATATACATAAAGCTTATTATTAGACTTTGAGCCTTGCTCAGAACCTTTGTCTTGGCTTCATCTTTCTCTCTCCCCATTACCTTATTTCCAGCCCCCCCCCCCTTTCAGGTAAACCCAGTTGGCCCTTGGTGGTTACATTTATGTTTATGGGTTTTTGGATTGACTATTATCTATATTATCATATGCAAGTCTTGTGCCCAGAAGGTCAGAAGAACCCCTGGTTATAGATGTTTATGAGCCAGCATGTGAGTGCTGGGAGGAGAATTTAGTCCTTAGTTCCCTCTTGGAGTTCTCTTGAAGCCCTAAAAATTAGTATAATTATAAATTTAGATTTTAAAATTTAGAGGGGAAATTCATCTGACAGTAGTATTCTTAAAGAATGATCTTTGTCACTCTTTTCTGGTGACCCTCATTCACCTTTTAGAAGACCCTTTGTTTTCTGAAGCAGATGTTTCAGAAACATGCTTTACAATGTTGTAGTGTTTTATTTAGCACAGCAAGTAAGTTTTAAAAAGTGTAAGTACGTAGCAGAAATGGTTTGCTACTTGAATTGCGACTCTGGGGGTAGTTGCATATCAGATATTTACATTATAATTCATACCAGTAGCAAAATTACAGTTATGAAGTAGAAATAACAGTAACTTTATGGTTGGAGGTCATCACAACATGAAGAACTGAATTAAAGGGCCTCAGCATTAGGATGGTTGAAGACCACTGACATCAGATGTTTAGTACCTTTCCTATTTGTTAAATATTTATCAGAACTCCTTGATAAGAGAGTGAGAAGAGGAAGAGCTATGTTACAAGGCATATTATCTTGCCCTAACCCCAGAGTGTTTTATTCCATATATCTTGCCCTTAGATCTTAGCATTAAAACACTCCCAGTGGTGTCTTTGATACAGATGTTTTGTGCAGCACATTTTTGAGAAACACTGGTGTAGTCTCATGAGAGCTTTGCATGCATGTGGAAAATGAGGTGTGGCAAGGACAGTGAATTGTTGGCTAGAAGTATCCTTACTGGGAATGCTGTAAAAGATTATTGCTTCTAAGATGGGCTCTGAGCCATGCTCCTTAAAGTCTCTTTTAATTTGTACTTGGATATAAATTTAATACCCTTTTTACGATACTTGAAAGAGCTGTGTAATTTCATGGTCTGGTCATTACCATTGGCATTAAAGGAATGACTATTACTGCTACTTAATATATCTTCCCTAGTTTCTTAATGACTGCAAAGTACGTGGCATAAGCACTCCCTTGTTTGCATATAGAGCACATATGCAGATAGGGAACACCTGTTCTTTGGTGAGTGGGTTGTATCTTCCTTTCTCGGGCATTCTTGCTATTCTACTTCCTCTTTCCTATGCTGCTTTAAAGACATATAAAGGAACAGTACATTTGACTCACTGGATCTGTAGGTACTCCTAAGCTCTAAATTTTAAGTTAACTAAATATTAGAATATAGCAGTAATAAAACACTGGCAAGGACACTTAAAAAATTATGTTTGGGACTGAAGCAAGGAAAAAGCATGGATGTATAAGACCATGTGACTTCTGTTACCACTCTCATGTTAATATCATGTGGGATGTAGCAGTCATGTGGAAGAATCTACTTCTTTACCACCCTTGATAAACTATCTTAGTTCTGTACTTTGTCTTTATGTTTAACCAAGGACACCAGACAGAGATGACATACCTATGGCTTATATTCAAAATACTGCCCAGTCTTCCATTCCTTGTGTCTGGAATGCTTGAAGTAATGGTGCCACAGAAAATGAGTTGTGATAGAAAGAAATTTAAGTGATCTGTTTGCAATTTTCCATCCCCATTAGAATGAGGCCAAGGACTGAAACAATATTACAGCAGGATTGGAAAGTCACAGTGGTTAAATCTATTAGAGTTCATGTCTCCCAAGTATAGATTGTGCTGAGAAGGGAATGCTGGGATATGGATTGAGTCTATCATGCCTGGGCAAGAAAGAGACAGAGAAGAGTGCAGGCAGGATACAGCAAGTAAGCTGATCATGCCCCTCTTCTCAGCAAATGACCAGCAGCACAGCTCCTTTCATTTAATCCTTTTCCTGTCCTGCCTAGGACAAAGTAAGCTCTGTTTAAGTATCCCTAGGGAGTTAGAGTGGTGGGGGTTGACTCCATGAATAGATTGAATGATTTTTGGTATGCGAAGCATCTTGCCAATTATTTTGCATAAACAATGTCAAAGAGCCACAAAAGCTTGCTTCTCATTCCCATTACTTCGTGCATGCTGATTTCCCATTGCTTCGTGCATGCTGATTTGCTCCAAACTCCCAGGGTGCTGCTCCTATGAAGACAGTAGACATGAGGATGGTGGTATGATGGTGGAGAAACTTTTAGCATATAGAATGATTAAAAGACTCATTTAGATTTAATAGAATAATTATTGAGATTAATTATTGAGATAAATGGCATGCCATGTAATTGAATATTGTATAAACAAGATATAGTGTCTATAATTAGAGTTCTACAAATACTTTAATAGGTATATTAAGAGGAGTCAGTGAGCTATGAAGTATTTCAACAAAGGTCAATATATCTAGAAATCTTTCTGACATTTCAGACTGTAAATAATTACCCCTTTGATTCTTACCTAGAATATATGGAGTACACATAATTATGTTTTTGAGGGTGCTGCATTTACTCACCTGGTGTCAGCTGACAACATGAACATTTGCTTTGTGGGTTGACTTGTACTGGGTTCTACAGTAATTGTTGTATTTTGTGGTATTACAACCATTCAGTTAAAATGAATATTGACTAGATGTTGTGAAGACAAATTATAATCTTTGTATATTAAATGGCATAGGACTTTCTTTACTTTTATTATGTCACTAGGACATTTAAAATAAATTAAGAGTTATTTTTAATCATATGATACATCAACTTTCAGTGTGTCTGAAATTTTCAAGTATAAAACAAAGAGACCAAACTAAGCTTTTCCAGTGTTAACTATATGACCATGAGAATAGTCTTTCACTTCTTCAAGTCTCTAGCTTTGTCTTCAGAATGGGAATAATGACAGTATTTCTCTCTCATCATTTGTTACAGAGACAAAGTGAGTCAAATAGGGCATAGTAGAAGGCTAGTGAATTTTTACTTTTCTTCTATAAATACATGGCAGTTTTCAAACAAGAGTTGTCATCCTGAACCTGAGGATACATAGATCCAGAAACTAACACTATTCCCGTTAAATATTCTGAAGACAACATCATCATTTTTAACTTGGCTGTTACACTACCAAGCCCTCATTTCCAAGTCAAAATCTCTTTGAACTTCAGTTTTCTCATCCATATTTTGGAACAACCATAGTTGTCTGGTCTTGTCCCACACATAGGGTTATCCTAAAGATTAAACCATAGAAGCAACAGGATTATACACCACCTGTCTAAACCAAACACTCAACACTAGCTATGGAATTTTACTCTGAAATAGGTAGGTACACAGTAGGCCTATAAAACTCATTTACACTCAGAATAATAATCTTTGCCAAATTAATGGCGTGGGTAGTAGAGTGTTTAAGAGGTTTGCCATCTTCTGAATTTATTTTCAAAAACTATTTAGTGCCTAAAAGAAATAATTATTTATTGAAATAAAATTATATAGTGTTGTGTCCGGCCAGCAGATCACAGCCTGGGTTCTAGCCTGGAAAGGCATTTTGGAAACCTGGAAGAGAAGAGGGGCTAGGCGGCGAGAGAAGGGAATGAAGCTAAGACAAGATTCTGATCAAAGCTCAATTTTACTATTTCCAGACACTCAGTTATAAAGGAAGGGGGAGGGAACCCGATTTCCCGCCAAACAATTTCGGGGTCCAGTAGCAGGAGGAACACGTGTGTGCTTCCAAGCAACAAAGGCAGGGTCCAGCAGTAGGTGTGGCAGGACGAATGAGCAGGAAGCTCCACCCTTGAGCAAGCAGGTTCAAGCAGATGGGGGAAAGGGAGACCACAATATAGGCCATTCATCTATTCATTCACTCATTTATATAAAAAAGAAAAAATAAATTATTGTTGGATATCTATTGAGTGCTATGACATTTGTTCATTGTTCAAATATGGATAAACAAAATAGTCATGGTTCTTATTCCCATAGAACTTCTATTTTCAATTATCTGTGGACTATTTCACTAGATGCTAGAAAATATGCCCTGTGGCCTTGGAGTGTTCATGTTGTATATTACACTTTAATCCTTTTTGAGGCAGTGTAGGCTTTACATGGAAAAAGAATAAGTAAAGTTAGGTTCACCATACATAAGTATGTTTAAAAACATGTTGTGTGATTGGTACCATGAGTTAGGAACTATAATGTAACTAAGTCTTAAATGGAAAGTAAGTTGACTGGAAGCAGTGAGCAACATTACCTGGACAGAAAAGTATCTTGCAAGTTTATGAGCCAATTTAAAGACTTACTTTGAGCAAAGAAAACCCATTTTGTGTAGGATGTATCAGGCATTATGTAGTTGATGAGTGTCTTAGGACACTCAATCAGCCCAGGAATATCTCCATTCACAATGGGCTGGGCTCTCCCCCATCAATCACTAATTATGAAAATATCCAACAACTGGATCTTGTAGAGTCATTTTCTCAATTGAGGCTCCCTTCTTTCAGATAACTCTAGTTTGTGTCAAAGTGACATAAAAACAGCACCATGATGTAGATAAAAAAACCAAATTTTGAATCCGCTTATTAGGAGAGGAGTACAAACTTTGATGTTATCCAAACAGGAAAAATAATATATGCAATGGTATTTCTTCAAAGTTGCAACTTTTATTAACTATGTATGCTGAGTTGCTGATGGTATATATATCAAAGTTATCAGTAATGAACAACTGGGATACAACCTGCCCAAGGAGATGATAACCAGGATGGTAATTGAAAGAAATGGCTAAGCAATTCTGCCTCTCTGAATTGATTTTAAGAAATTAATTGGGCAAAAGTGTCATGATGTGTGTACAGAACATTTGTACAAGCATCTCAAACACGTTGAATAATGAAATCATCACCTCTGTGCTTGAAATCTGCCTTGTCTCCCTCATTTCCCACATCTTGTTTACTTCCTTTATTACTATAAATGTATTGTCATCTCCAGTAACAAAGCTTGTAGAGGGTCCTCTGTACTCTACTAGTGTGAATGTGAACTAGTTCAGTTACCATGGAAATAAGTATGAAAAAGTCTTCAAAATACTAAAACTTGCACTACCACATGACACAGCCTATTTACTCCTGGGTATAGATCCAAAGGAATCTATGTCAACAGTCAACATACCACATGGAAACCTGTACATTCAAATTTTTTATTGCGACTCCATTCATAGTGTATGAAATATGGAATTGGTTTAAATGTCAATTGGTTGATGAGTGGCAAAAGAAAATGTGCCATATATATGTATGCACACAAATATATACACATGGGATTTTTATTAAGACATGAAGAAGATTTGAATTATACCTTCTGTGGAAAAATGAATGTGACTTAAAGGCATGATGAGAAATGAAAGATTTCACACATAGGAAGACAAATACTGGTGGCATTCTGTGTATGGAAAGTATAAAAAGTTGACCTGAATGTGATCACCAGAGGTTTTGGAGGGAGAGAAGGAGGGAGTGGGAAGTTGGATAATATATATGCAGTTGGATAGAAGCGATAAGTTCTAGTGAGCTATAGTACAGTGAATTGAGTATACTTTGAAAGTACCTATGATGTATTTTATGAAAAAACTGAAAAAAGAAGTTTGAAAAGTCCAAATCCAAACTCAATTAATATTCTGCTTTCTGTTCATTTGAGTTTTCCCAGGAAGCTTACATAACTAGAATTATAAAATAAGTACCCTTTTGTGACTGTCTTTTTTCTCTTTGCATAATACTATAAAGGATTATGCGTGTGCTTCACTATTACTGGGTAGCATTCCATTACATAGATGCACCAATTTTTTTTATCTAGTAATTAATTAATATACATTTAGATTGTTTCCATATCTTTGCTAGTGTGGATAAGTGTTTCAGGTTGTTTTGTAGATATATTTTATTTTAATATATATAAATATACAAGTTGTCATCATGATATGTCCAGTTCCCATTCATCCATCAGTTTGAAAGAAACTTATTCATGTATAGAACCAATCTAATACTCATGAAGTATTCAGAAATATCAAGTATGTGCTCAGTTCTCTGCAAAGTCATCCATTCAACTCACTCAATCCAAAAAGAACAAAAATATATAACCACATAAGTTTGCTTGCTAAGATGGATAACAAGTATACATTTCAACCAAGTGAATTATCAAAGCAACATAAAACCTTTAAAGCTCATAAAAATGTAAAAGTACATTATACTACTAGTATAGCTAAAGGAGAAGAAATAATAATAATAATCCCTGTATTGAGTAAACTCAATACAGTGTAGCAGGGAGGCAAGAGAAAGCCTGGATAATATGTCAGAGAGTTGATGCTTTTCTTCTTAAAACAATTACAAAACACAAATGACTTACTTGGGTCCCATTTCTTTAAGTTGTAGAATACTTAAGTTGAATTTTTAGCATATCTGAAGTAACAAAATCTGGGGATAAATCTCAATTTGAACATGAACTTATGCAGTCACCTTGGGGTGGGGGGGCCACTAAATTAGTGGGCCTTCAGTAGCCTCATTTTTTTCCTGGGAGACCAGTTCTCTCAGGGAGAAGTTTGGGTATGGAGATCTGTAGCAGAGGGTCAGCTCCGGGGCACAGACAGAAACAGGAAGGATCCTATCCCTGGCTGTTCTTTGGTTCCTATGTCCTGATGACTCTGGTTAGGTCTTTCTTGGGCCAGGAATTTGAGCAGAAGTGATGGTCTTACCTGTGCTCACAGTTGTGTCAGCTCTCCTGAGAGACCAGCTCTCTTCCAGTGGTATTTGGGTATGGAGAGCTGTGGCACAGTGTCAGCTCCGGGCACAGAGAGAAACTGTAAGAATCCTGTCCCAGGTTGCTCCTTGGTTCCAGTGTCCTGAGAGCTCTGGGCAGGTCCCTCATAGCAGAAGTGGTAGTCTCACCTGTGCTCACAGGAGTGTTAGCACTCCTGGGAGACATGCTCTCTCCCAGTGGTGTTTGGTTATGGAGAGCTGTGGCAAAGCACCAGCCGGTAGCCTCATTTTTTTTAATTAAAAAAAAAATCTTTTAAGAATTACACACACACACACACACACACACACACACACAAAGAATTCCACACATGAGTAGACTGCATTTACATAAGTTCTAGTTCTTTGTCTGTCCAACACCTCTCATATTCCCCCACCTTTTTTTAGAAAATTGTTTTCTGCCTCCTTCAGTTGCTATCAATTGCCCTTATCTCTTTGTATATGGATGGGGCCGTGTGATGCTTTCTCTCATCCATGTTGGCATGTCAACTGGTATGGTGATCATGCATGTCTTGTGCATGTCTTGCCATATTGCTGAGATTTTATGAGTACAGCTTCCCTATCATGTCTAGAAGACACTTATAAAGCACACATCCTGATCCTTTGGCTCTTACATCTCTCTGCCACCCCTCATTTTTCCTGTGATGTTCCCTGAGTCTTAGGTGTAGTTTAGGTTGTAGGTATACCAAATGGGGCTAGATACCAGTGTTCACTTATTCTGTGCATTTGATCAGTTTTAGCCTCAAGCTACTTCAAAAAGAAGGATCTTTGACAAAGGCCAAATGCTACACTTCTCGGTGAGTATAAGGATAAGTGTTTACTATACAGTTGGAAACAATAGTGGAAATTCCTTTATATGCATAGTCCCCACACCTGAACAAATACTTTCAACATTTTTGGGGGTCTAGATAGAGATTTTATTTTCCTACCTACAATTTTAGTGATAATGTAGGCTTTTAAAGATCCAGGTTTATCTTTACATAGCATTATTCATTTCTTGCCTGCTTGACAATGACCTTATCATCTGTACATTAAAATGAAATATTCTTAAGTTTCAAGAAAGACTATGAGCTGATGGCCCAAACATCAATAAGAATGTTCTTTTTTTTTATATATGTATGTATTTATTTATTATTGGATATTTTCTTTTTTTTAAATTTTTAATGTTTTTATTACATATTTTTCTCAATTACATTTCCAATGCTATCCCAAAAGTCCCCCATAGCGCCCCCCACTTCCCTACCCACCCATTCCCATTCTTTTGGCCCTGGCATTCCCCTATATTGGGGCATATAAAGTTTGCAAGTCCAATGGGCCTCTCTTTCCAGTGATGGCCGAATAGGCCATCTTTCGATACATATGCAGCTAGAGACAAGAGCTCTGGAGTACTGATTAGTTCATCATGTTGTTCCAACTATAGGGTTGCAGATCCCTTTAGCTCCTTGGGTACTTTCTCTAGCTTCTCCATTGGGAGCCCTGTGATTTATCCAATAGCTGACTGTGAGCATCCACTCCTGTGTTTGCTAGGCCCCTGCATAGTCTCACAAGAGACAGCTATCTTTGGGACCTTTCAGCAAAACCTTGCTAGTGTATGCAATGGTGTCCGCATTTAGAAGCTGATTATGGGATGGATCCCTGGATACGGCAGTCTCTAGATGGTCCATCCTTTCATCACAGCTCCAAGCTTTGTCTCTGTAACTCCTTCCATGGGTGTTTTGTTCCCAATTCTAAGAAGGGGCACAGTGTCCACATTTCAGTCTTCATTCTTCTTGAGTTTCATGCGTTTAGCAAATTGTATCTTATATCTTGGGTATCCTAAGTTTTGGGCTAATATCCACTTATCAGTGAATACATACTGTGTGAGTTCCTTTGTGATTGTGTTACCTCACTCAAGATGATGCCCTCCAAGTCCATCCATTTGGCTAGGAATTTCATAAATTCATTCTTTTTAATAGCTGAGTAGTACTCCATTGTGTAAATGTACCATAATTTCTGTATCCATTCCTCTGTTGAGGGACATCTGGGTTCTTTCCAGCTTCTGGCTATTATAAATAGGGCTGCTATGAACATAGTGGAGCATGTGTCCTTCTTACCGGTTGGGACATCTTCTGGATATATGCCCAGGAGAGGTATTGCTGGATCCTCCGGTAGTACTATGTCCAATTTTCTGAGGAAATGCCAGACTGATTTCCAGAGTGGTTGTACAAGCTTGCAATCCCACCAACAATGGAGGAGTGTTCCTCTTTCTCCATATCCTCGCCAGCATCTGCTGTCACCTGAATTTTTGATCTTAGCCATTCTGAATGGTGTGAGGTGGAATCTCAGGGTTGTTTTGATTTGCATTTCCCTGATGATTAAGGATGTTGAACATTTTTTCAGGTGCTTCTCTGCCATTTGGTATTCTTCAGGTGAGAATTCTTTGTTCAGTTCTGAGCCCCATTTTTTAATGGGGTTATTTGACTTTCTGGAGTCCACCTTCTTGAGTTCCTTATATATATTGGATATTAGACCCTTATCTGATTTAGGATAGGTAAAGATCCTTTCCCAATCTGTTGGTGGTTTTTTTGTCTTATTGATGGTGTCTTTTGCCTTGCAGAAGCTTTGCAGTTTCATGAGGTCCCACTTGTCAATTCTCGATCTTACAGCACAAGCCATTACTGTTCTATTCAGGAATTTTTCCCCTGTGCCCATATCTTCAAGGCTTTTCCCCACTTTCTCCTCTATAAGTTTCAGTGTCTCTGGTTTTATGTGAAGTTCCTTGATCCACTTAGACTTGACCTTAGTACAAGGAGATAGGAATGGATTGATTCGCATTCTTCTACATGATAACAACCAGTTGTGCCACCAAGATTTGTTGAAAATGCTGTCTTTCTTCCACTGGATGGTTTTAACTCCCTTGTCGAAGATCAAGTGACCGTAGGTGTGTGGGTTCATTTCTGGGTCTTCAATTCTATTCCATTGGTCTATTTGTCTGTCACTATACCAGTACCATGCAGTTTTTATCACAATTGCTCTGTAGTAAAGCTTTAGGTCTGGCATGGTGATTCCACCAGAGGTTCTTTTATCCTTGAGAAGAGTTTTTGCTATCCTAGGTTTTTTGTTATTCCAGATGAATTTGCAGATTGCACTTTCTAATTCGTTGAAGAATTGAGTTGGAATTTTGATGGGGATTGCATTGAATCTGTAGATTGCTTTTGGCAAGATAGCTAATATCAACTCATATGCTTAACTGCCCTGGTAGTCTAGTGTCATTGCAGATTTGACCCTAGGCAATTGCCCTTCATGAGAGTTTGATGAAGAATACAGATATCTGACTTTAAAAAAATACATTTCTATTTCAATAGAATAGAAAGCATTTAGATAACCCTTTTTAAAGAAATATTTTTATTACATATTTTCCTCAATTACATTTCCAATGCTATCCATAGAGTCCCCCATACCCTACCCCCACTCCCCTACCCACCCATTCCCAGTTTTTGGCCCTGGTGTTTCCCTGTACTGGGGTATATAAAGTTTGCATGTCCAATGGGCCTCTCTTTCTAGTGATAGCCGACTAGGCCATCTTTTGATACATATGCAGCTAGAGTCAAGAGCTCTGGGGTACTGGTTAGTTCATAATGTTGTTGCACCTACAGGGTTGCAGATCTCTTTAGCTCCTTGGGTACTTTCTCTAGCTCCTCCAATGGGGGCCCTATGATCTATCCAATAGCTGACTGTGAGCATCCACTAATGTGTTTGCTAGGCCCTGGCCTAGTCTCACAAGAGACAGCTATATCAGGGTCCTTTCAGCAAACACTTGCTAGTGTATGCAATTGTGTCATCGTTTGGAGGCTAATTATGGGATGGATCCCTGGATATGGCAGTCTCTAGATGGTCCATCCTTTGGTCTCAGCTCCAAACGTTGTCTCTGTAACTCCTTCCATGGGTGATTGTTTCCAAATGTAAGAAGGGGCAAAGTGTCTACACTTTGGTCTTCGTTCTTCTTCAGTTTCATGTGTTTTGCAAATTGTATCTTATATCTCAGGTATACTAACTTTCTGGGCTAATATCCACTTATCAGTGAGTACATATCATTTGAGTTCTTTTGTGATTGTGTTACCTCATTCAGGATGATGCCCTCCAGGTCCAACCATTTGCCTGGGAATTTCATAAATTCATTCCTTTTAATAGCTGAGTAGTACTCCATTGTGTAAATGTACCACATTTTTTTGTATCCCTTCCTCTGTTCAGGGGCATCTGGGTTCTTTCCAGCTTCTGGCTATTATAAATAAGGCTGCTATGAACATAGTGGAGCATGTGTCCTTCTTACCAGTTGGTTAACTAAGGAAGTGAAAGATTTGTATGATAAGAACTTCAAGTCTCTGAAGAAAGAAATTAAAGAAGATCTCAGAAGATGGAAAGATTTCCCATGCTCATGGATTAGCAGGATCAACATTGTAAAAATGGCTATCTTGACAAAAGCAATCTACAGATTCAATGCAATCCCCATCAAAATTCCAACTCAATTCTTCAACAAATTAGAAAGAACAATCTACAAATTCATCTGGAATAACAAAAAACCTAAGATAGCAAAAACTCTTCTCAAGGATAAAAGAACCTCTGGTGGAATAACCATGCCTGACCTAAAGCTTTACTACAGAGTAATTGTGATAAAAACTGCATGGTACTGGTACAGCGACAGACAAGTATACCAATGGAATAGAATTGAAGACCCAGAAATGAACCCACACACCTATGGTCACTTGATCTTCGACAAGGGAGCTAAAACCATCCAGTGGAAAAAAGACAGCATTTTCAACAAATGGTGCTGACAGAACTGGCAGTTATCATGTAGAAGAATGCAAATTGATCCATTCCTATCTCCTTGTACTAAGGTCAAATATAAGTGGATCAAGGAACTCCACATAAAACCAGAGACACTGAAACTTATAGAGGAGAAAGTGGAGAAAAGCCTCGAAGATATGGGCACAGGGGAAAAATTCCTGAATAGAACAGCAATGGCTTGTGCTGTAAGATCGAGAATTGACAAATGGGGCCTCATAAAACTGCAAAGCTTCTGCCAGGCAAAAGACACTGTCAATAAGACAAAAAGGCCACCAACAGATTGGGAAAGGATCTTTAACTATCCTAAATCAGATAGGGGACTAATATCCAATATATAGAGAGAACTCAAGAAGGTGGACTCCAGAAAATCAAATAACCCCATTAAAAAATGGGGCTCAGAGCTATACAAAGAGTTCTTACCTGAGGAATACCGAATGGCTGAGAAGCACCTGAAAAAATGCTCAGCATCCTTAATCATCAGAGAAATGCAAATCAAAACAACCCTGAGATTCCATCTCACACCAGTAAGAATGGCTAACATAAAAAATTCAGGTGACATCAGATGCTGGCAAGGATGTGGAGAAAGAGGAACACTCCTCCATTGTTGGTGGGATTGCAAGCTTGTACAACCACTCTGGAAATCATTGTGGCGGTTCCTCAGAAAATTGGACATAGTACTACTGGAGGATCCCGCAATACCTCTCCTGGGCATATACCTAGATAACCCTTCTTGATTATACTCTTTGGAAGTGATTTCTACGTACCCCATGCATGGAAAAACAGAAACAACCCACACTATTCTCCTGGTGTCAAGATTAGTGGTTTGTGTTAGCCCATCAGTACATGTTCCTGGAGTGACTGTTTTGTCAGTATTTCAGTATGGAGATCTTGGAAAGAAGAGAAGGAAAACATTACTTTAAAAATGGACTAGATTTGACATATGGAGACATAGTGGTGCTTCAAATAGGCATGTGGGAGATCTAGAGGGGCTGGCAATTTGTGAAATAAAATGGATGTCTGATTTCAAGCTCATTAGGATTCCACATGGGTTTATGGGTTGTTTTCTTTGACTGGGTATTTCAGATTAAAGTTTGGGAGAGAGGCCAGAGTTCAGTGGAGAACTTTAGACAGAATTTACGCCAAGATGGTAGTAGAAACTACAGCATTATTTGCCATCAGTGAGGCAGTTGACAAAGGTCAAGAAAAGTAATGTGTCTAAACGGCAGCCTCAATGCAGTGAATAGGGAAAGCTTAGCTTATAAACTACATATAAAAGGGATAGTCAAGAAATAAGCTATTGGAGACAATGTGGTATCAGAAAGCACAGAAGGGAGTAAATTGTAAGAAGAAAGAGATATTTCAGCAGTTGTTAGATGATTCAAATACTATGCAGAGCTCAAGAACCTGGATGAAGCAGTGTTATCCACCCTGTTTATGACACATGAGAGCATCCATGTTATATCATTTCTTTTTTAAAAAAAATCTATGATCAGCCTTTGTACTAGAGCATAGTCACCAAGTCAGAAAGAACAATTTAGGTCATGATTTTTCTCATATATGTATGGTTTTGTATATAATTATATGAATATGTTAACATGTTTTAGTGAACATCTTTTTGTTGTTACAAACACTGGACATTGTAGCTGTGGAAAACCCCATTACATTTTCTTGGCATGTAAAAGCTAAACAGCCATCGTTTAAATACTTTTTAAATTGTCCAGAGGAAAGAGGACATGGCCCTTTAAAATTATTAATGGTTCCAGAAAGGTTCTGCAATATGTTACATAAGTTTCTAAGGAAACCAAGTGTACACTAATGTCAACTAAAAGGCACAGAGAGCATGCTGTGAGCAAGTACAGGGTATGGCCATAATTTTCTACTCATTTCTTTTTTACCGATAAGGAGAAAAGAAAATTTAGAAGCGAGAAATTCAGATTGCTGCTGATCGCCATGCAGGAGGAAGGACAAATGGTTTTAGAACTCATAGAATGCAGCCCACACATTACCAAAGCCATAAGGGTGGGCCCCGGTGTGGCATGGTCCTGAAGACTATGTGTCCTGAGGACTCATTGCTGTAATGGAGTTCTGTTCTGCTTGTTGCCCTCACATCCCCTTAACCTAAGAATTATATGAAAACTTTAAGGGGGATTCCAATCCTTCACTGAGCAATAATATCTTTGGCATTCATAATATTAATGTTTGATGCCTTCCAGGCATTGCTGTTGGAGCAGATTAATGATCCAATCCCCACCCTAGAAAAGAACTTAGAATGTAGATTGTCAGCAATGACCACCACGCTTAGACAACATTAGGAAAATTAAAGTTGTTAGGGAGGCTAGGTTAAGATGTTTTTGCTATTGAATTGACTGATGTAGAAAATCTTAGGGAACAATTTGAAGTTTAGAAAGGCACATTCTTTTTTTTTTCCATTTTTTATTGGGTATTTATTTCATTTACATTTCCAATGCTATCCCAAAAGTCCCCCACACGCTCTCCCACCCACTCCCCTACCCACGCACTCCCATTTCTTGGCCCTGGCATTCCCCTGTACTGAGGCATATAAAGTTTGCACGACCTATGGGCCTCTCTTTCCACTGATAGCCAACTAGGCCATCTTCTGATTCATATGCAGCTCGAGACATGAGCTCCATGTGTGTGTGTGTTTGTGTGGATAATTGGTTAGTTCATATTGTTGTTCCACCTATAGGACTACAGATCCCTTCAGCTCCTTGAGTACTTTCCCTAGCTCCTCCATTGGGGGCCCTGTGATCCATCCAATAGCTGACTGTGAGCATCCACTTCTGTGTTTGCTAGGCCCTGGCATAGTCTCACAAGAGACAGCTCTATCTGGGTCCTTTTAGCAAAATCTTGCTAGTGTATGCAATGGTGTCAGCGTTTGGAGGCTGATTATGGGATGGATCCCCAGATATGGCAGTTTCTAGACGGTCCATGTTTTCGCCTCAGCTCCAAACTGTGTCTCTGTAACTCCTTCCATGGGTGTTTTGTTCCCAATTCTTATTAGTTAAGCTGGGAACCTTTTATGATCGGGGAACAAGAACAATGGCAGCACTGACTGATATGACTCTCACTGAGGCTGGACTGATGCTGATTGATTTCTTATATCCATTTTTACCCTCAGCTTCTTAATATGATTGATTAAATATCACTGATGAGTAGAAATGCATTCTTAGGATTTAAGCTAGATATGGCTGATTTTTATATAAAAGTTTAGATTTGTGATATGTTTAAGAGTCTTAGAGCATTACTTCTAAAGACAAATAATAAAGCAATTACTCCTTTCTTTGTAACTGAAAATTGCTGCCTGCTAGTAAGAGAAACAGGCTGAGATACCTACCTTGCTTGCTTATACTTTGTTAATCTATAACAAGTTGTTTAGTTATGAATGTATGTGGGTTTGGGGGAATAATTTATTTTCTTTACATATATTACATAATGTTATTTCTTGTAAAGGTATTGGGGAACACACTGCCTTTTTCATAATCATTTGCTAGGAGAAAACACAATCACATTATAATTGTATATTGCTTGAATAATTTTGTGAGGCAATGTAAACTATGGAAGAAAGAATAAAATATGAATGGCTGGAACATTGTTTTTCCAATCCATAAACTATGTATATTATATGTAAAGTTTGTCTAGGTGTGTTTTGGAGTTTGCTTCATCCACAAATTGTGTGCACTCATGTATATATGTATGTATGTATGTATGTATGTATGTATGAAATGCTCAGAGCCTGCTTACTAGAGTTTTCTCTAACCACTTCATGTGTGAATGTGTATATGTATGTCTGTAGGTCTGTATGCATGAATGTTTGTGAATATGAATGCATGCATGTATATTTCTATTATGAATTTATTGGACTCTTTTTTTCATCCATCAGTGTGTGTGTGTGTGTGTGTGTGTGTGTGTGTGTGTGTGTCTGTGTGTGTGTGTATCTGAGAGAGAGAATTTTCTCTTTTCCCTTCTTTCTTGCTGGCCCCAAGGAGGTAAAAGAGTTAATAGTTTTTCTGCTGGCCACAGAGAGTGTCTGCTCCAGTAAATTAAGCTTTGTTCCTTCAGAAAAACAAAGTCTGCTGAGTAACTTCTCTTGCTGGCTGCCTTTGGCAGCAGCCCCTGTAGGTATCTGTATCCTCCCCAGTCACCAGCTCTAAGCATTGATCCCCCAGTGACTGCCTGTCCCGGTTTACCCACCACATGGATACCAAAGCTGGTCCTTGGCAGTTCAGGAAGTGGAGCTCATGTTTGTGTGTGTGTGTGTGTGTGTAGCCTGGTGACTATCGGTCTAACTTATTTGTGGTGGTGTGTGCAATCAAATGACAACAACTTGAGAGAACATTTATTAAAAAAATTAGAACATGCTTTTAAGTGATAGCACCATAAGCACAAGATAAAAACATATACACATAGGAATTGATACCTCTAAAATATAAAAATAGAGTGAGTTAAAAAATCATCATTGAAGCAAAAGGTCCACAACTAGAAGTAAACAACAGTTGCTGTCATTTCATTTCAACTAACTTTAAAATTGCAACATAAGTTATGCATCAAATATCCCTGTGTCACAATTAGAAATAATTTGTAGGGGCTAGAGATATGTTAAAGGGATTCAAAGCACTTGTTGTTCTTGCTGAGGATCAATGTTTGATTCCCAGTACCTGAATAGTGGCTTACAACCATTTCTAACTTCATTTCCAGGTCATCCCATACTCTCCAAGGGTGATAGACACCTATGACACACACACACACACGCGCACACACACACACACACACACATTCATACAAAGAACTCATATAATATAATAAATAAATCTTTCAAAAAACATTTGTACCATTTCAGTATAGTTTATTTGTATCTGAAAGAAATGCCTGTGTGTAGATTACCATATATATTATACATTTATATATGTATATGCATTGTACATATATATGTTATATATGTTATATACATGTTACACACATATATAACATATATATGTACAATGCATATACATATATATGTGTATACACATATGAACTATCACTCTGAATGATGGGATATGAGCAATCAATATTGTCAAGAATATAACAAGGATTAAAAACATAAAGGATGTGGTTATAAATGTAACAAAGGGCTGTGGTTTTGAATGAGGGAGGATGTAGAAATAGAAGTCAAAGAAGGACAAAGGTGATTGTCAAGAGAAACAGAACAAACTTATTTTAGGCAGATAGTCCTTTATGCTTTCTAGGCTGTGGCCCAGAGCAGCTGCTTTCCCAGGGAGTGCTCAGGCCAAGGCTAGAGGTTGGCAAGCAGTTTCACTGTCCCAATTTCCTTTTTCCTTGGCCATTCTTCTAGCTGGAACATATCCTGAGATAATTCTCTCTTATTTGGATAGTAAGACCATAACCTCAAAAGTTTGTTCAGCTGATGGTAGTATACCTGAAAGCTTTATTTCCTGGAAGAAAGAGAAAATAGCCAGATTGCTGACAATATACACTCAAATGAACACAGTGAGGATTAGGACTATGGGAACACAGGGTTATAAAGTATTTTCTTCATTTACATTTCCAATGATATCCAAAAGTTCCCCCATATTCTACCCCCCACTCCCCTCCCCCCAACTCCCACTTCTTGGCCCTGGTGTTCCCCTGTACTGAGGCATATAAAGTTTGCAAGACCGATGGGCCTCTCTTTCCAATGGTGGCCTACTAGGCCATCTTCTGATACATATGCAGCTTGAGACACGAGCTCTGGGGGAGCACTGGTTAGTTCATATTGTTGTTCCACTTATAGGGTTGCAGACACCCTTTAGCTCCTTCGGTACTTTCTCTAGCTTCTCCACTGGGGGCCCTGTGATCCTCCAATAGCTGACTGTGAGCATCCACTTCTGTGTTTGCTAGGCCCCGGCATAGCCTCACAAGAGACAGCTATATCTGGATCCTTTCAGCAAAATCTTGTTAGTGTATGCAATGGTGTCAGCTTTTGGAAGCTGATTATGGGATGGATCCCTGGGTATGGCAGTCTCTAGATGGTCCATCCTTTTGTCTCAGCTCCAAACTTTGTCTCTGTAACTCCTTCCATGGGTGTTTTGTTCCCAATTCTAAGAAGGGGCAAAGTGTCCACATTTTGGTCTTTATTCTTCTTGAGTTTCATGTGTTTTGCAGATTGTATCTTGTATCTTGGGTATTCTAAGTTTCTGGGCTAATTTCTTAAGCACTGTAATGGTGGTGAAAATTTCCTGAGCAACAGATACCATGGCAGGGAAAGGAGGAACAATATTGGTAGGCATTGAAATTTTATTTTTTATTACAAATGTGTTCAAAAGAATTTAAAATGAGATGAAAATATATATTCAATTCAAAGAATTGATTTTTTTCTATGATGAAGCAAAAAATTTCCATAATACTATTGACTCAAATTTTGTCCAGGTGTAAAAATGGTAAACTAACTTGAGATATTGTTCTAGAATTGTTTTTAAAAGCATCAGTATGAAGTCAGTAGAAGGCTTCTTTTTTTCAGGATAAAATTCTTCATATTTTGTATACCTTAGCATTCTACAAAAAATCCAATTTCTCAACTTCTCATAATTTGTTCATGGAACTTCACACCATCAATCACTTGGGCTTCTTGGCTATAAGTTATGAAACTGCCTCCAAGTACTTGAATCCAGGTGAAATCAAGTTTTTTTTTTCCTGTTAAGCTATTCACAACCAAAAATCTGAGATTAATATTTGGCCACAATTACCCAGTAGTATGTTCAGATTCCATACTTTGTTGCTTGTTGTCTTTTGAAGGGAATCGCTTCCTCATTTCTTCACATATGATGCCATACCTCTCAAGTGAAAGATCACTGGGTTGGACTATTGAGGGAACCCAGTTTTTCAGTTATATTACAAAAAGGTAGGTACTTTCCTCTGCAACTGATAGGTGAGTAGGACTCAATATAGCCAGTAGCTGAGTTCTGATTTGTCTTTAGGAGCCAGTTGGAATGAAGCCAAACATGTCTTTACAGCCTGACCTCACCCTGGCTCCCTCGTTTGCTGGTTAGTTATCCAAAAATTAACTGCAAGAGTTCCCTGTTTTATCTTCCTAGTTTGGTTATTATGTAAATGTTCATGCTTTAGTGTTTCAGTCAGAGAAGCTTATTTCTTCAAGGGAGAATATCGCTGAGCAAATGTGGGATTCCTATCAATTCCTTTATTTAAATTATACAATACCCATTTAAAAAAATCAATTGAGAATTTCATACATGTATTTTGATCATATTTATCCCCTCCCTTGTCCCTGGTATGCCCCTCTTCCCTACCCAAATTGCATCCTCTTCTTATTTAAAAAAAATCTATTAAGTCCAATTTTTGCTGCTCATATGCTCTTGGATTTGTGGCTTTCCACTAGAGTGTGGTCAATCTGCTGAGGGCCACCATCTTAAAGAAAACAACCTTTTCCTCTCCCAAAAGTGGTTGTTTGTCTAGAGTTCATCAGTTGGTGGGGAGGGCTTCAGGGCTATCTCCTTTGTACTTTTGGACATTATATCTGTATTGAACTTTACTAGGTGTGGTGGTTTGAATAGCAATGGTCCACATAGAATCATGTGTTTAAATATAGGCCCATATATTAGAAGGTGTGGACTTGTGGGAGTAGGGGTGTACTTGTTTGAGTAAGTATGTCACTGTGGAGGCAGGCTTTGAGGATGCTCAAGCTATAACCAGTATAGCATCCAGAGTAACACACAATCCCCTTCTCCTGCCTGCAAATCAAGATGTAGAATTCAGTTACTCCAGCACCATGTCTGCCTGCATGCTGCCATGTTTCTCACCACCATGATGATGGACAAAACCTCTGAAACTATAAGGCAACCCCAATTAAGTGTTTGCCTTTATAAGAGTTGCTGTGGTCATGGCATGGTGCCTTTTCACAGCAAAGGAAACCCTAAGGACACTGCTTTCACCTGTTATATGACCGTGGGTTCAAATGTACATCTGCTTTCTAGTGTTCAGAAAAGAGATTCCTTGTATCCATCTAGCATCTGGGACTCTTACAAGATTTATATTCTCTCTTCCTTGATGATCCCTAAGCTTTTGGAGGAGAGGGTGTGATATAGATATTCCATTTAGGGCCGAGGATTCTGTAGTCTCTTATTCTCGATATCTTGACCAGCTTTGACTGTTAATTATCATCTACTGAAATAAAAATTTCTCTGATGTGGATTGAAAGTTGCACATTGATTAATAGAATAGAATTGAGGACCCACATAAATGTCTACAGTCTTTATCAATTTTTTTTACAGAGACCTATATTTAAAAGCAGCCTCCCCTGACCTCCTAGATGAGACCAGCGAGAAATCTGAGTTGGTAGGAGTTAAATGTATTAGGATCAGGGATTGGATTAAGTAGCACAAATCAACCCTCATTGATATCATGGGTTACCACTTACATCTTATGACTATGCACTGTTTCACTCTGCCTTACTTTCAAAGTACCCCCATGAGTCTTCAAGTGCCTTGTAGTTTACCATTAGTGAGGTATTCCTCTAGTATAAGTTTTTAACAGATTATGAATTTTGTTTTCTAGCATACTACTCAGACACCTTTTTGGTCCCCAACTCTTGAATGAATAAGTGAATTGGTGGAGTTATCTATGAAATTAATTCACAATGAAGAATTCATAACAGTTATGAGGCTACAGATGGCACAATTCTTTAAAATAATACTTCTCAGGATTTAGTGTGCAGAAGTATTTCCTGGGAATCTTATAAAATTGCATATATAAAGAATAGGACCTGTGAATCTTATTAGGTGATATCAGTATGGCATCCTTCGTTGAGGATGAAGATAACCTTAGGGAACAGCTTCCAAAATGTGTCTCATGAAGCAGTTGTTGTACAGAGATAGGGGAAAGAATGACATTTTGTTAAGCAACAACAACAACAAAGTTGGAATGCCTAGGAAATAGAATTGAGCATTGTCATATTTAAAATTTCCTTAGGTGATGGGCTGGAAAGATGGCTCAGCAGTTAAGGGCACAGACTGCTCTCCCAGAGGACCCAGGTTTGGTTCCTAGCACTCATATGGCAGCTCACAGCTGTCTGTATCTCCAGTTCTAGGAGGCTCTAAAGCTCTCCTCTGGCTTTCAAAGGCACTGCCTACATATGGTGCATAGACATACATGCAGGTAAAACACCCATACACATAAAATAAAGATAATTAAATCTTTAAAAAAATACTTCAGGTGCTTTGCATGATTGGAAAAGTAATCCCTTAGGGGATGGTTAGGGGCACACATTTTTTTATAGTTTTTGAGTCTTTTCAGATTAGAGGAGTGACTCAGAGGAACACTGTGATGATGTAAAGACATGTAGCTACAATTTTGTTTCAAAGACATTCCTATATTGTCATGGAGTTAAGGAAGAGAAGGACAATGGGATAGTATGTTTTCAACAGTCAGTGGCAGTGGTAGTTTTGACTAGCAGAAAACATTATTCTATTTTGTTTTTGTTTTTGTTCTTTCTTAGAATTGTTATTCTGGAAAAGCCAAGGTATTAAATAAATTTGCATATTATTTTTAACTTCTGAAAGTGTCTTTGCATTTTTATTCCTACTTATATTTTAAGTCATACCACATTTCTTTCCACTGTGCAATCTATGAGAAACATAGGGAAACCTTATTTTCTTGGAGTAATAGGACAGAGGTGCAGAGTAGTAGTCTATTAAGCAGGGATGCTGGAGTCACTGTTATTTCTTTAACAGCTAGCCACCAAGCAGTGCAACAGCATGAGACCCAAAGGTAGGATATAGTCAGCGATCCACTTCAGTCTACAGCTATTCTGGTGTGATATTATTTCAGGCATCAGTGATGGCCAAGGTGAAAGCTTTTCAAATAAGACATTCTGAATGAGATGTGCTGCAAGCGTGAGAGTCTGCTGGGAGTAGGTTGGCAGCCCCAGTGACAGATATGAGCTGGGAAAGTCAGGCACAGTGAAAATATCACTGACTCGCCAGAGGCCACAATACAAGCCAGTGAGTGGTATGGCTCATATTTGTATTGAAATTTTCTTATTTCCATTTCATAGAGACAGACAGACTTTGGGCTATTTGATGTCCTTAGTATTGAAATCATTCTTTGGATACATCAAAGCCCCATAGTCACATACTCTTGAATTCTCTCTCTCTCTCTCTCTCTCTCTCTCTCTCTCTCCCCACCCCCATCTGTATAATTGGGAGAAGCTTGGATTTGCAGTCAAGCACATGAGAAGAATTTTCAGGTTATTCCACTTGAGAAAGATACTCCTCAAATAGACATTTGATTTGTGATTTGTCTACTTCATTATATATAGTAGAAAGCTAGAGGAGACTCTGATCCAGCCCATGTCATTATTTTTCTCATATTGGGAGGTGGGGCTAGAATGACTTTGACAAAGCCTAACATGATGCTTTCAGTGAAGATACCTATGCCTGGGACCTTTGAGGGTTACTTTGACAGGACAGAAGTTGCTACCAGTTGCTTATCTTGAACTCCAGAGAGCTGTCCCCAGTGAACAGTGATGTCTATTGGAGTGCATGCCTGTATTTGTTTAGCTGCCTTAAGATGCGAATGACTGAGAGGCCAAAACATATTACACTTTCTGTTTATTATTTATATTGTTAGTAACAACAAAGATGAATCTCAATGTCACCCAAAGGAACACATGAACAAAGTGAAAGTAACTCCACAAGAAAATTCATTTTGGAAAAAGTGTGTGTTAAAACCCAAACTGAGCTAGCAAGCATACTGGGCCAAGATGGCTTCTTTTTCTGGATGTAGGTGGTGACTGCTTCTCATCCTGTTGGTGGGAGCTTGACTTCACACTATGATTAGCTGTTTGGCGCAAATGGGACAGGAACAGGTCAGAAAATATGAATCCTTGCTGGGATGACTATCTTTGATATATACAAAATATACAATATATGATAACAATAACCAGTTTACTAACTTACTTATCGATAAAATGCTGTGTAAAAACCGTATTGCCTTTGAGGTTTTCAGACATAGCTCTTTTTCTTCTGCTTGAAAACCAACTCTCAGTTTGAATATATATATATAGGTCTTGAGGAGCCAGAGAGCCTAGTATGACTAATGATTTAAGGACATTAGATGATAGGAATTTATGAAGCTGGAAAGTATACTGAGACCTAGAACATTAAAGTCCACGAATCATCAGCAAGGGCAAGATTATATTTATGTGGAATCTGAAAGTAATGATGTTAGGTACCCAAGAGAGTCTCAGATTCCTTTTCCCAAGGCTAAAGGCCTAGGATAATGAGGAAGCAATCTGCAAGTAGTTCATATTTTCTACTCTTTCCTTTTATTTAAAACTTTATCCCAGTGTAACAAGGAGGTTGGCACTACCAGTATCTGCCTCTCTGAGGTCATGTAACTGGGACATTTTGCCTCTATAGAGACTTCTAAGGATATTTCATGTGTATGAGACAAGAATATAAAGTTATATTTCTATAACAGAAAACATTTTAAAAACTTGGAATGTTGCTTTTTTTTTTTGTAGAAAATCACAGCTCCCTTGCTGCAATACAATTTGTTTACAATGAAAAATGTTCCTCCCAAACTCCAATCAAATCCATTCTTATCTCTTCTCTTTAACTTGGTAGGGAAAATTAGGTTCCTATAGTTTTCAGTCTTTCAATTGATGCCAGTAAATGTAAAAGAAATCTTCCTCTGCTTCTTTGATAGTTGTTTGAAATTCTAATTGACCAACATGTGTCCAATCAACTCAGAGTTCATGCCAATTCAAACCTTCAGAAGGCTAGTTTGTGTATGTCATGAGATTAGTTTCTAAACCAAGAAAATACAAACCTAAATGAGGTGAAAATTTAACCTAAATTTGATAACATGATAATTGGCTGTTCCTGAGTTTTACGCTTCAATTTTTTCCCTAAGGGTTTCTCAAAGGAAACTGCCTACTGAAAAAAATAACGGTAAATTTTACGCAAATTAATGTTCCAAGGAGATTAGACTGACAGTAGATGATCAAATGCACAGATCCACATTGAAAAAAATCATAGAAATGGCTCAAAACAGATTTCTAGTTTGTTCTTTGAAGAGTGATCACTCTAGTCTATATCTAAGTATGAAGTTCAGTGAAGAAACAGCAGGAGACCATAGTGAGACCATGTGCAGAGAATCAATTTAGACCCACATTTTTCACCTGCACAAAAATCAACTCAAAATGGATCAAAGATCTTATGAAATGCTAAAACATTTCGACTAAATGCTCATAGAATGGGGAAACTACAGTCATAAAATCTCAGCAATGTGATAGTCCAAAGGTGACCTGAACGATATGTGTAGTAATAAGAATCAAAGTTGAAAGAGAGAGCAATAGAGATAACACGTGAAAATAGGAGAGCTTGGAGGTGGAGGGAAGGGGACAGGGGAAGGAGGGAGGAAGATATAATAATAGGGGACTGATGATGGTCAAATTATATTATACCCATGTATGAGATATCATAATAAAACCCATTTTATAACAATACATGGCAAAAGGAGAAAGCAATATCTAACAATAACAACAGAAAGCTATAAGACATCAAGAAGAACTATATGAACAGTTCTTTAGTTGCACAGAAAGTGATTCCATGAATTGACAAATAGGATTATATGCAAGTAAAAAGCTGCTGAGCTGCAAAGGACAATATTAACAGAGAACAGCTTACAGAATGAGAAAAATCTTGGCCACACAAAAAAAAAAAAAAAAAAAACCAAAAAGACAGAGCTCTCTTATGACCCAATTATACTACCTCGGGTCAAATTCCCAAATGACTCAATATCCCACCACAGAAACAATCATATTTATTGTTCCATTATTCAAAATTGCAAGGAAATTAAGCCAGCCTAGATACCCAATAATAGATGAATGGATCTTGAAAATGTGGTATATGTATACAACAGGACATAACAGGAAATTAAATTATCAAAATTTCAGAAAATGGATCTGGAATATGTGGAATATGGAATATAATTTTTATATATTATAATATTATTTTTGATTTAGACAAGTTTTCCTGCTTTCTCTGCTATGCAAATCCTAGTTTTAAGTGGTGTGTATGTGTATGTGTCTGTGTGTGTGTGTGTGTATGTGTGTATGATGTAATCCGATAGGGGACTTCAAGAGGGAAAAAAAGAGGTGGTAAGGAAGAGGGGCACATGTGACATGAAAGCCTACAAATAGTTGCTCGTGTCATAAGGGCTCAAGATATAGGGAGCAGTAGCAGGGAGGAAAAGATGATCCAGAGGATCAACAAAAACTAGTTAAGCTTAACAGTGATATAATGAAGGCTAGTATTGTATATGCTAATTATAAAGATTAAAAAGAAAAGTAAGGAGAATGGATACATAGATTGGGAAGGGATATAAGGACCTAGTATAGAGCCAAGAATAAACATCAACCCAGGAATTCATTACCTTCATGTAAGTTATTTTCTTCAAAATAAGAATCCTTTTGAAACCTTACAGCATGACTTTCCCTTAAGGGTGGCATCTTGCTGGAATGTGAGGATGGGCATCAGAGAATGGGCCTGAGTTTGGTATGGAAGAATGAGTATTAAATGAAGGTTTGAACAGAGAAGCAATGTTCCTAATAAAAAACTATTGGGCAGTAAATATAGATCACTTCTTTTTAGACAAGGTCTTACTATTGGTTGTAGGCTTCAGATCCCAGATGCTTGATTTGGTTGGTGACCATTCTGACATATTATACTTTCTGCCTTGAGTCAGGGTATGTCTTAGGGTCCAGGCTACAGGTGGCTGTGTAGGCACAAGAGGCACTAAGCCAGTTGATAATTTCCAGTGCTGTAGCTAATCATTGTCTCCTTAGTCTTATACCTAAGACCAGAGCCTGGGTCACTGTATACAAGCAGCATAAACAACTTATTTTGGAACTTTCTATAATACTATAGTTCTCTATGACACTGAAAAACTTGGATGATTTTACATGGGAGTAAACATTAAGGCTAGAAAATAAAATTTCCACTTTCCTAAGGCTACCATTTTAGTCAGTTTAATCAGGACTTCTGCTGAGTGTGATAGCCTTAAAAATATAGACAGCCTTTTGAAAATTTTGATATTGAAACTTGCAACATAGCAGTATGGATATGTGTTTAAAGAAAAGAGCTATGGGCTTCTCCTAGTTCCACACATTATATGCTTACTAATCTACCACTAAAGAGCATGCTCACTGCCCTTAGGGGTGCCTTTGCCAAAAAGGGATGCATTTTACACAGTCCAGTCTACCAGCCTGAAAAGAACAAAGGGACTTGAGTAGAGAAGTTTATAAAGTGTTTTATGGTAACTGAGAAAGTAATTTAAAAGGCTGCTTCATCAGATGTGCATTTGGAAGTTCATTGCTCATGCAGCCAAAGTGGTCACTGCTGCTTCCTCGTTCTTTTAGCCAGGAGGCAAGAGCACTGTGTTGTCTGAGGCCTTGTACTGGACCCTTAATCATACCCAAGCACAGCCCTTAATTATCATTTGGGATTATGACGTAGACTTTTCTGAACATTTTGAAAACATTTCTGAGCTCACATAAGGTCTTTATTTTGGAGGGAAGTGAGTTACTAAAATGTCATATAATTTCATTTAGAACAGATTGCCCTCAAATAATTGAGCATACTCAAGATGTTTTCCTTATTTAAAAATATTTTTGATGGATATGAGTAATGTGGCCTCAAAAGAGGCTCCAATAGAATTCATTGAATAATTTGATTAGATTTTTTCTCTTCTGTGAATTTACAAACAGGGATAAGACATGACTTGGGACAGATTTAGAACTGGACAAATTAGACATGCAAGGATGACATCTGGCTTATTGCTAAGAATAAATAAATTAATAGCTGTGTTAATCATGGAAGATTAATTGCTTTGTAGTTGTTATATTTATACTCTGAATTCTACATGTTATTCTTTGAACAACTTTCTTTGAACACCAAGAGGTTTTTGAGCTCCTCATTGGTTAAGTATTAAAGATTTACCATGGTGACAGCTAATGTTCAATAAATGTCAACTCTCTGATGTCATAAACTATGTGTTTTTCACACATGAACCTATTTAGTTTTATAATAAATTAGTGGTGTGGAAGCTATCATTTATCTTCCTCTTAAGGATGGGGCAGCCAAGACACAAAAATCTACCATGTAACTTATTCAGGGTGACTCAGCTAGTAGCAGCAAGAGAAAGTATTCCATAGGTGACCCAGATGCAGAGTCAATGCCTTTAATTCATAACTTATTCCCATTGAAAGGGTTTTTGATGTTCAAATGAAAGGTAATCAAGTGTATGAAAGTACCTGGAAAAAACACAAAATGCTAGATAAATAGGAAGTATTATAAAAGTTACTCAGCCCAGGAGAAGGCTTTTGTTTCCTATATTGGTAGTGGGAAAGTGGTATGATGAGAGAAGAAACTGTACTAGAAATGATGCAGAAAGCTCGCTGGGCTTTTCTGTGAGGCAAACAAGACTGAGAGTACCAGCTGATTAGCGAATAAAGTGCTCGACCTTGGATAAGTCATCTGAACTTCATTCCCCTAAACTTTATGAAGCACAAGACAGGATTTAGAATAGATAATGGTTCTTAGACATCCAGGGGCTACAGACCTCCTCCATATTCGATTTTATATCCTAATAGCAGTTATAGCATCTCTCCAATAAATTTTACACACACCTTTGGGGCTTCACAGATCTCCTAAAGTGACCACAGATTTCCAGAGGTACTACATTGAAAAGTCCCTGACTACATGTTAGAGGCTCTTTACTCCTCTCTGATTCTAAAATTGATACTCCAATCTCCAATTCATAAATACATGCTTTCTTGAGAATTCTATATAGAAAAATATCCTTCATCAATCACAGAGAGTCGTCATGAATCTTCTGTGCTGATGCAGCCAGAACCTCAGAAGTTAAAATTTAGGACTAGATTGCCATTGATAAAAGTGAGGAATACCTGTGATAACTCATGAAAGAACCCTGTGTTTCCATTGTATTTTATGAAGGAACTTTTTGAAAGGGGAGGAGAGACATAGTAGCAATATTTACCTTGATATATTAATCATACATTTAGCTTTGCACTGAATTTTCAAAACTGCTGGACATTCTGTTTTTACTTCTGCTATCAGCAAATGATAGCTGCCAGTTCCTGCTAGTCCATGGGGAATAGGAGTATTTTTCATGAGAAGCAAGCTTTGGCATGGAAGCTATAAAGAATTTTATATCTATGAATGTAGACACCATCAACCCCAACTGGGTCCAAGATTTGTGGGTGGTATGTTGTGAAACATTTCTAATTACTGTGGTGAGTCCTGCTGGGGTTGCTAAAATTAAGCGTCTGTCATATCAGTTTCCTGCTGTTTTCAAACAGCTGCAAGAATTGCCAAAGAATCCCAAAGTCCACGAATGGTACAGAAGAGAGGAAGTGCTTACAGCAAAGCAACCCATCTGCCTTCTTGTTTTGTAGCTAGTCACACTGAGATTCCATCTTTTTTGATCTGGTCCCTTTGAAAGGCTTGGAGGCATGGGCATGTATGCAAGAAATACATTGGGAAAAACTGTCAGGAGCAAAGCAGTAAGGGATAGACAAAGCAAAATTGGACAGAAGGAGTAGCTGAATTAGGATGCAGTACCAAAAAGAACTTTGGCTAGTTCCGTGGGAAGCTGACAAGCTGGGGGTGGGTGGGGGTCCTTCACTGTTGTCTTCCATTGAGGTGAGGGGTAAGCATAAATCTCTTAATTCATTCATTGCCTAATGTTAAATATCATTTGCATGTGGAAATCAGGTGTAGTATTATAATATTTTCTGATAACTGGAGGAATGAATGCTTTGGTTTGGAAAGGAATTATTGAAGAAATACCATACCATCCATAACAGTATTTGAGCACTGAATTCATAATAAATCATCTTTTACCATATATATATATGTATATATATGTATATGTATATGTATATGTATATGTATATGTATATGTATATGTATATGTATATGTATATGTATATGTATATGTATATATATAATTATTACCGCCAGTGTTATCATGTTATCATTCTAACAGCCACTTCTTGTTGTGTTTGCATGGCTTACAATTCTTTAATAGCTCCTTATGCCAAGGTAGACAAGATGGCTCAGCAAGTAAAGTTTGTAAAGCAAGTAAAGTTTTCTGTACAAGCATGAAGACATGAGTTCAATTCCTGGAATGCATGTAAAGATGGAAGGTGAGAACCAACTTAGCCAAGTTGTCATTTGACCTCAACACACACATTTTGATACCCCATCCAAATATAATAATGATGATGATGATGATGATGAAGAAGAAGAAGAAGAAGAAGAGGAAGAAGAAGAAGAAATAAATAAATTAATTAAAAGTTCTTTATGCCTGCTAAATAGTCTGAACACCTTACTAGGGATTGTAAGAAACTTCATGGTCTGACTATTAGCTCTAGCTATAACCTCTAAAATTCATCTTTTTACCTTTAGTTAACAGCCATACAACTACTTGGTATTCCACAAATATATTGTGCTGTCTTTTACCCCTAAGCATTTGTTCACTTAATTTCCATGGTTTATAACATTTTTCCATACATATGTACCCTGAAAACATCTAGTTTACATATTTTTTCATAACAAAGTCTTTTCTGATGAGTTATATGCTATCCTGTAATGATTCTGATTGTAAATGCCTTCAATGATAGTGTATCAACATCATCTACACGCATGTTTGTCTTTGGGACGGTACAAAGACTATCTTTACTATGGCTCCTTTGAACTTAGTATAATGACTAGAACTTACTGGGCTCATATTAAGAATTTGCCAATTGTACATATGACTTGCCTTGCCCCAAATGATACTGTATGTATGCCTCCCAAAAGAATTCATTTTTAATGCTTTATTCTGTTTCTAGGAGTACATAACATCGGATCAGAACTTTTCTATATCTGAGAACATAAATGATGATAGGAAACCAGACCATGGAAATGATAAAGTAAAGAACAGTTGTTAAATTTTTAAAATTTTACATCTTCAGAGTGGATGTGATATGCTTAAAAGGAGAATATTATAGTTCCTTTCAAGGGAGATTTTTAAAAGAGGTCAGCATCCCTAGAGAGTTTTATAGTGACACACTGAATCACAACACAGAATTCAGAACAGATTGGCAGGAGTATAAAGTGTTAATCATGCTTAGTTAGACTATTTCTTGATTATAGGCATGTCTTCTTTATGACAAATTTGCAGGCTCTGCAGGGATTTTTTTTTTTTTGTAGAAGATTTTAGCAGTGTTGCTGCAAAATCAGAGCCATATTAAAACTCTGGTCCTTGAGAATGATCACTAAAAGTTTGAAAGACCTAACTAACATTTTCAGAGAGCCAGAGAGGTTTGGGTAACGTGTGAATTTTAGAAAATCATTATGTTCTTTTCTGGATCAAGAAATTTTTTTCTAATGATGCAGTTAGCCATGGATTTTTCATTATATAGGCTGCCTTTTGAAAATGTTACAGCAAAGTTAATCAAGGCTACCCTCTCTGCAGCCAATCAGTACTAGATGGAGGGCATAGGCAGGGTATCACTGCCTATTGTGTACTATCTAGGTGAACCTACTTCCAAGAGCAGGTCCACAATGACCTATCTCTCACCTATCTTTCTGTTTATTATTGGCTGCTGATATTTTGAAAACCCAAGTGTTGTTAGATGAGATAACAATATTGTGACAGTACATATACATGGTAATCATGGTTATATTATGTTATATATCTGCAATTGATTAGATAGGTTAATATATTTTGAGCAGTGAATCTTAATTGTGTGAGGTGCTTGTTGACCTCTGAGAGTGTGTTTAAAAGTTATGGACATTCTTTCAGAAAAAAAAAAAAGAGTTCACAAAATTTTACATTCAATTTCATAGAGATAATGGTTTCTTTAACGTTTATCAATGGATCAGTGATTAAAAGCTAAAGATGGGGGGGATGGTACCCATTAACTGATCATTGAGTATATCTCAGACACTATGTTAAACATTTCATATACATCATCTCATAAATCACAAAATGACCCTATGAGGTAAATACACTTAATATTTTGTAAATGAGGAACCTGTGTTTCTAAGAATAACTACTTCCTGTAAAAGTCAGCTGAGAGGTAACAAAATGGGTTCAAATGCAGAATCTGAGTACGATCTTGAACCTATGGCCTTAGGTTTCCTACCATTTTCTCTAATGAGTCATAAAAGCTTCAGTCTAACTGGACTGAATACTTTGGGAAGCAGTAACTAAACTTTTATCACATATTTTCTGTTTTTAGAAGCAACATTCTTTGTTTGTTTTTGTTTTTTTTGTTTGTTTTTTGAGACAGGGTTTCTCTGTATAGCCCTGGCTCTCCTGGAACTCACTTTGTAGACCAGGCTGGCCTCGAACTCAGAAATCTGCCTGCCTCTGCCTCCCGAGTGCTTGGATTAAAGGCTTGCACCACCACGCCTGGCTTAGAAGCAACATTCTTTAATTCATTCTACCTTTAAATTCTTATTCCTTAAACTAAATATGCATTGATTTATTTCAACTATTAGATCAATAAAATGTTCCAGTTTTTGTTTGTTTTTTTCTTTGTTTGTTTGATGTAGACTGTACAGAAATACAAAAGGGAAAGTGTCTCTTGTAAGCTAACTCAATAGTATATTCTGTACTTAAACCACTTGGTATATTTTAGGAGTATACTTAGGGTATTTCATATAGCAACATTCAAGTCCTGACCCCTTACCTATCTTTAATTACAAGAAATATGTTTAAAAAGTAAAATTAGAAGTGAACAAAAAATCCCAAAGAATATGTAATAATTGGGATGGCATACATTTTAGAAGTTTGTTTTATAATAAAATATATTATAGACATTATATTTTATTTTAGTACATCTTTAAGAATAAAAGCATTTTTTTCAATGTCAAAATCAGATAAACATAGGAAAAATGAGACTTTTCTGAATATTTTTAAAAACTTATTCATACTCAAATTTTATTTGTACTAAAGGCTTACCTCAATAGTGGAATGTATTCTTAGCATATACAAGACTCATGGTTTGATCTCTTTAACCTAAAGAGTGAGAGGTAGACAGAATTTCAAAGATGAGAAAGGTTGGGTAGGTGCTGAGGATACTAAAAAATCAATCATTTTCTAGGCATCCTTGAACTTGATGTGCTATTTGTCTAACTTCTCTATGACTATAAAAAGTCTTTCACAGATTCAACCCAAAAATTTTTTACATTATACTATTAATGGTATTGGGATTTCTCTGCTGTACTATATCAGGAAGTGGTCTCACCATTATTGCGAGCTTTTGTGTCCCCTGGTAAGAACACGCTCAGGGCAACTGGAATCTTCTGCAGCACAAGCTTTATTGCTTACCCCATCAGGAGCCAGTGGCGAAGGGAGCCAGAGAGAGAGAGAGAGAGAGAGAGAGATGGCGGAGCCCTCTCCCTTTTATGGAGGACTGTCCTCCGCCTCGGATGTGTCGCTCCCTGATTGGCTGCAGCCCATCGGCCGGAGTTGTCGTCACGGGAAAGGCAGAGCACATGGTGTGGAAAGCTACCCCGGCACATGTTTGCTTGCTTGTTTACTACTTAGAACACGGGTGTCAGTGCCATCAGCGCCATCTTGTAATGGCGAATGTGAGGACGGCTCCTTACACACCATTAATGATATAAAAACTGCCTACTAGCTTAAGGTGATGGCTGCCTGATTTTAGGGATTTGTGGCAAGCTTTCTATCCATCTAAAACTAAACCCTTATTCCTGTCCCCAATTATTTTTTCTAACAATTCCCTGATGCCTTGACTCACATCTTTCTAATAACCATCAACTTTTTATTTTAAAATAAAATATAAAAATGAAGTAGATGACTGCATTTTAGAGCCTTTAAATCCTTTCCCTGGAGCCCAAGTAAGGATGCCTAGCAAAGGCCTTAGAAAACTTACTGCCTAGCAAAGGCCTTAGAAAAGAGCTGCAGGGAAACTGAAGGAAACATGATTGGCTTTGAAAGTTTTCAGAGAGATGGCCTTGGTTTAAGCATTATTGAGCATAGAAAGCCTATCTAAGAAAGAGATTTGTCTCTGTCTCTCTGCCTCTGTCTCTTCCTTTCTCTTCCCTCTCTCTCTGAATTTCTCCCTTCACACTTCCCTTGCCCCCACCTCCCTATCTGCTTGGTGATTTCCCTGGCACTACTCCTTGGGAGAGGTGAACCTGACCAAGAGTTGCCCCTAAATAAACCCGACCTTTTTTTACTTAAAAAAATATTTGTCATTTTCCAAGAAGAAAATATTGTTTTAAGAAAAAATTTAAAATTATGTACATGGATCTTTTGCTTGCATGTGTGTCTGTGCAGCCCTTGGTGTGCCACAGGCTCTCAGAAGCTGGAAGAGGGTATTGGATTCCCTGGAACTAAAGGCACAGACAATTGTGACAGGCCATGTGGGAACTAGAAATTAAACCTGGGTACGCTAGAAGAGCAGACAGTGCTCTTAACTTCTGACCATCTCTCCACACCCCCTGAACTACGTTGCTATATGACAAATATATTTGTGGGTGGAAGTGGTCAGGTTTGGTGTTCTTAGGTAAACTTACAGTTGAATATTTTAACTATAGTCATATCTCACTCCTGTCATAATGGCAACTCTCCGCTTGCTTTTCATCTGTAAGTCTTGGGCATAACTCAGACCTTTCTCCATCATCAGGACGCATAAAAGCACTAACACATTTTTAAATCTTTTCTTTTTCTTATATAAAAGCTTAGGCTAAAGGTCCCCTAGAGGATTCTCCACATGATCTTGGGACCACCGGTGAGTGGAACCAATTGGTGGAACAATTCCAATCCAATAGTGCGGGACCAGAGACAGCATTAGGGAAGCAGAAAACCCCACCTGACCAGAGTCACAAGTCCCTTCCAGTAGGAGCCAGCACCGGGTCACCTGGGCGCAGAGTCAATGGACACCCCCAAGGTCCCTAGAGGACAACTTCTGAGACAGACACCATTTCCCGCTCCAGACATCCAGACACCAACCCTGCCAGAGGAGAGGTGTCCGCCCAGACCAGGAGGGTTTTGCATAAGCACCTGGGGGAGCCATCTTGGTTCCCGGATCCCTCCAAGACTAGTCTGCGCAGGAGAGAGTGTGGACTACAAAAGTTAACACCTTCTGTGACAGGCCGAAGCGACACAGCTTCTGGGACAGGTCCTGTTTCGGGCCTTCATCTTCTGCCAGAAGGCAGGTCCAAATTCCATATATCTGTGTACCTTCCCTGTAAGAGGAGAGCTAGCCTGCAGAGAGTGCTCTGACCACTGAAACTCAGAGGAGAGAGCTAGTCTCCCAGGTCTGCTGATAGAGGATAACAGAATAACGAGAGGAAGAAGCTGTAACCAGAGCAAATATAAAAACTAATTCTAGAGATTACCAGATGGTGAAAGGCAGACATAATAATCTTACTAACAGAAACCAAGACCACTCACCATCATCAGAACTCAGCACTTCCCCCTCACCAGTCCTGGGCTCCTCAACACACCTGAAAAGCTAGACTTGAATTTAAAAGCATATCTCATGAGGATGGTAGAGGACATCAAGAAGGACTTTAATAACTCACTTAAAGAAATACAGGAGAACACTGCTAAAGAGTTACAAGTCATTAAAGAAAAATAGGAAAACACATCCAAACAGGTGCTGGAAATGAACAAAACAATACTACACCTAAAAAGGGAAGTAGACACAATAAGGAAAACCCAAAGTGAGGCAACGCTGGAGATAGAAACCCTAGGAAAGAAATCTGGTACCATAGATGCGAGCATCAGCAACAGAATACAAGAGATGGAAGAGAGAATCTCAGGTGCAGAAGATTCCATAGAGAACATCAGCACAACAATCAAAGACAATGCAAAATGCAAAAAGATCCTAACTCAAAACATCCAGGAAATCCAGGACTCAATGAGAATACCAAACCTACGGATGCTAGGAGTAGATGAGAATGAATATTTTTAACTTAAAGGGCCAGCAAATATCTTAAACAAAATTACAGAAGGAAACTTCCTAAACCTAAAGAAAGAGATGTCCATGAACATAAAAGAAGCCTATAGAACTCCAAATAGACTGGACTAGAAAAGAAATTCCTCCCAACACATAATAATCAGAACAACAAATACACTAAATAAAGATAGAATATTAAAAACAGTAAGGGAAAAGGATCAAGTACCATATAAAGGCAGGCCTATCAGAATTACACCAGACTTTTCACCAGAGACTATGAAAGCCAGAAGAGCCTGGACAGATGTTATACAAACACTAAGAGAACACAGGCTACTATACCCAGCCAAATTTTCAATTACCATAGATGGAGAAAACAAAGTATTCCATGACAAAACCAAATTCACACATTATCTTTCCACGAATCCAGCCATTCAAAGGATAATAACAGGAAAAAAAAAAAAAAAAAACAATACAAGGACAGAAACCACGCCCTAGAAAAAGCAAGAAAGTAATCCTTCAACAAACCTAAAAGAAGACAGCCACAAGAACGGAATGCCAACTCTAACAACAAAAATAATATGAAGCAACAATTACTTTTCCTTAATATCTCTTAATATCAATGGACTCAATTCCCCAATAAAAAGACAAAGACTAACAGACTGGCTACACAAACAGGACCCAACATTTTGCTGCTTGCAGGAAACCCATCTCAGGGAAAAAGACAGACACTACCTCAGAGTGAAAGGCTGGAAAACAATTTTCCAAGCAAATGGTCTGAAGAAACAAGCTGGAGTAGCCATTCTAATATCCAATAAAATCGACTTCCAATCCAAAGTTGTCAAAAAAGACAAGAAGGGAAACTTGATACTCATCAAAGATAAAATCTTCCAAGAGGAAATCTCAATTCTGAATATCTATGCTCCGAACGCAAGGGCAGCCACATTCAGTAAAGAATATTTAGTAAAGCTCAAAGCAAACATTGCACCTCACACAATAATAGTGGGAGACTTTAACACACCACTTTCATCAATGGGCAAATTATGGAAACAGAAACTTAACAGGGACAAAGTGAAACTAACAGAAGTTATGAAACAAATGGATTTAACAGATATCTACAGAACATTTTATCCTAAAACAAAAGGATATACCTTCTTCTCAGCACTTCATGGTACCTTCTCCAAAATTGACCATATAATTGGTCACAAAACAGGTCTCAACAGATAAAAGAAATATTGAAATTGTCCCATGCATCCTATCAGATCACCACTGACTAAGGCTAATCTTCAATAACAACATAAATAATAGAAAGCCAACATTCATATGGGAACTGAACAACACTCTTCTCAATGATAACTTGGTCAAGGAAGGAAAAAAGAAAGACATTAAAAACTTTTTAGACTTTAAAGAATGAAGCCACAACCTACCCAAAGTTATGAGAAACAATGAAAGCATTTCTAAGAGGAAAACTCATAGCTCTGAGTGTCTCCAAAATGAAACTGAAGAGAGCATACACTAGCAGCTTGACAACACATCTAAAAGCTCTATAACAAAAAGAAGCAAATTCACCAAAGAGGAGTAGACAGCAGGAAATAATCAAACTCAGAGGCGAAATCAACCAAGTGGAAACAAGAACTATTCAAAGAATCAATCAAAGGAGGAGCTGGTTCTTTGAGATATCAACAAGATAGATAAACCCTTAGCAAAACTCACTAGAGGGCACAGGGACAGCATCCTAATGAACAAAATCAGAAATGAAAAGGGAAACCTAACAACAGATCCTGAAGAAATCCAAAAACCCCACCAGATCCTTCTACAAAAGGCTATCCTCAACAAAATTGGAAAACCTGGATGAAATGGACAAATTTCTAGACAGATACCAGGTACCAAAGTTAAATCAGGATCAGGTTAATGATCTAACCAGTCCTATATACACTAAAGAAATAGAAGCAGTCATTCATAGTCCTCCAACCAGAAAAAGCCCAGGACCACTAAACTCTGTTTAGTGCAGAGTTCTATCACACCTTCAAAGAAGATCTAATTCCATGTCTTCACAAACTATTCCACAAAATAGAAACAGAAGTTACCCTACCCAATTCATTTTATGAAGCCATAATTACTCTGATACCTAAACCACAGAAAGACCCAACAAAGATAAAGAACTTCAGACCAATTTCCCTTATGAATATCGATGCAAAAATACTCAATAAAATTCTCGCTAACCAAATCCAAGAACAAATCAAAACAATCATCCATCCTGACAAAGTATGTTTCATTCCAGTGATGCAGGGATACTTTAATATATGGAAATCCATCAATGTAATCCACAATATAAACAAAGTCAAAACAAATACCACATCATCATCTCTTTATAGGCAGAGAAAGCATTTGACAAAATCCAACACCCATTCATGATAAAAGTCTTGGAAAGATCAGGAATTTGAGGCCCATACCTAAACATTATAAAAGCAATCTACAGCAAACCAGTAGCCAACATAAAAGTAAATGGTGAGAAGCTGGAAGAAATTCCACTGAAATCAGGGAGTAGACAAGTCTGCCCACTTTCTCCATACATATTCAAGATAGTATTTGAAGTCCTAACCAGAGCAATTCGAAAACAAAAGGAGATCAAGGGGATACAAATTGGAAAGGAAGAAGTCAAAATATCACTTTTTGCAGATGATCTGATAGTATATATAAGTGACCATAAAAATTCCACCAGAGAACTCCTAAAACTGATAAACAGTTTCAGTGAAGTAGCTGGATATAAAATTAACTCAAACAAGTCATTGGCCTTTCTCTACACAAAGGATAAACAGGCTGAGAAAGAAATTAGGGAAACAACACCCTTCATAATAGCCACAAATAATATAAAATACCTTGGTGTGACTCTAACTAAGGAAGTGAAAGATCTGTATGATAAGAACTTCAAGTCTCTGAAGAAAGAAATTAAAGAAGATCTCAGAAGATGGAAAGATCTCCCATGCTCGTCGATTGGCAGGATCAATATAGTAAAAATGGGTATCTTGCCAAAAGCAATCTACAGATTCAATGCAATCTCCATCAAAATTCCAACTCAATTCTTCAAGGAATTAGAAAGGGCAATCTGCAAATTCATCTGGAATAACAAAAACCCTAGGATAGCAAAAACTCTTTTCAATGATAAAAGAACCTCTGGTGGAATCACCATGCCTGACCTAAAGCTGTTCTACAGAGCAATTGTGATCAAATCTGCATGGTACTGTATAGAGAAAGACAAGTAGACCAATGAATTAGAATTGAAGACCCAGAAATGAACCCACACACCTACGGTCACTTGATCTTCAACAAGGGAGCTAAAACCATCGAGTGGAAAAAAGACAGCATTTTCAACAAAGGGTACTGACACAACTTGCAGTTATCATGTAGAAGAATGTGGATTGATCTATTCCTATCTCCTTGTACTAAGGTCAAATCTAAGTGGATCAAGGAACTCCACACAAAACCAGAGACAGTGAAACTTATAGAGGAGAAAGTGGGGAAATGCCTCAACGATATGGGCACAGGGGAAAAATTCCTGAATAGAACAGCAATGGCTTGTACCATAAGATCGAGAATCGACAAATGGGACCTCATAAAATTGCAAAGCTTCTGTAATGCAAAAGACACTGTCACTAAGACAATAAGTCCACCACCAGATTGGGAAAGGATCTTTACCTATCCTAAATCAGATAGGGGACTAATATCCAATATATATATAAAGAACTCAAGAAGGTTGGGGCTCAGCGCTAAACAAAGATATCTCACTTGAGGAATACCGAATGGCTGAGAAGCACCTGAAGAAATGTTCCGCATCCTTAATCATCAAGGAAATGTAAATCAAAGCAACCCTGAGATTCCACCTCACACCAGACAGAATGGCTAAGATCAAAAATTCAGGTGACAGCAGATGTTGGTGAGGATGTGGAGAAAGAGGAACACTCCTCCATTGTTGGTGGGATTGCAAGCTTGTACAACCACTCTGGAAGTCAGTCTGGTGGTTCCTCAGAAAACTGGACATAGTACTACTGGAGGATCCAGCAATACCTCTCCTAGGCATATATCCAGAAGATGTTCCAACTGGTAAGGAGGACACATGCTCCACTATGTTCATAGTAGCCTTATTTATAATAGCCAGAAGCTGGAAAGAATGCAGATGCCACTCATCAGAGGAATGGATACAAAAAATGTGGTACATTTACACAATGGAGTACTACTCAGCTATTAAAAACAATGAATTTATGAAATTCCTAAGCAAATGGATGGACCTGGAGGGCATCATCCTGAGTGAGGTAACCCAATCACAAAAGAACTCACATGATATGTACTCACTGATAAGTGGATATTAGCCCAGAAACTTAAAAGACCCAACATACAAGATATAATTTGCAAAACACACGAAAGTCAAGAAGAACAAAGACCAAAATGTGGACACTTTGCCCCTTCTTAAAATTGGAAATAAAACACCCATGAAAGGAGTTACAGAGAAAAAGTTTGGAGCTGAGACAAAAGGATGGACCATCTAGAGACTGCCATACCCAGGGATCCATCCCATAATCAGTCTCCAAATGCTGACACCATTTCATACACAAGCAAGATTTTACTGAAAGGAGTCAGATATAGCTGTCTCTTGTGAGTCTATGCTGGGGCCTAGCAAACACAGAAGTGGATTTTCACAATCAGCTATTGGATGGATCACAGGGCCCCCAATGGAGGAACTCGAGAAAGTACCCAAGGAGCTAAAGGGGTCTGCAACCCTATAGGTGGAAAAAAAAATATGAACTAACTAGTACCCCCCCCCCCCCGAGAGCTCGGATTTCTAGCTGCATATGTATCAGAAGATGGCCTTGTAGGCCATCATTGGAAGAGAGGCCCATCAGTGTTGCAAATTTATATGCCTCAGTACAGGGGAACACCAGGGCCAAGAAGTGGGAGTGGGTGTGTAGGGGTGGGGGGGTATGGGGGGACTTTTGGGATAGCATTTGAAATGTAAATGAAGAAAATAGCTAAAAAAAACCCCAAAAGCTTGGGCTAAATTTAGAATTCTATCATCTTTTTAAAAATTAGATATTTTCTTATTTACATTTCAAATGCTATTCGGAAAGTTCCCTATACCCCCACTCCACCCTGCTCCCCTACCCACCCACTCCCACTTCTTGGCCCTCGCGTTCCTCTGTACTGGGGCATATAAAGTTTGCAAGACCAAGGGGCCTCTCTTACCAATGTTGGCTGACTAGGCCATCTTCTGCTACATATGCAGCTAGAGACAGGAGTTCTGCGGTTACTCATTAGTTCATATTGTTGTTCCACCTATAGGGTTGTATCACACTATTACAGTTAGAAACTATAGTGTTCCTTTCCAGATATAATTAATAATAATAATAATAATAATAATAAACAATAATAATAATAATAACAACAATAATAATAATAATAATAATAAACCAAATCAAAGCTTACTTTAGGGCCTAGAAAGATGGCTCAGCAATTAAGAGCATTTCTTGCTCTTGCAGAGGAGCTGGGTTGAATTTCTAGCACTCAGATGGTGATCCACAACTATTCATAGCTGTGTCCCATGGGACCTGAAACCTTCTTCTTATTTCTATAGGCATTGAGCATACACATGGTGAACATACATACATACTGACAAACTTTAATTCACACAAATAAATTCTTAAAATAATCTTAATTTTATATTTTATGTAGCATTGGGGATTAAACTCAGAGTCTTGTGTATGCTACGAACATACTGGGCTGCTGTGCAACATCCCCGGACACATTTCATTGGTTACTGCACAAGGATGAATATAGCTTTAAATTGCAGGAATAATGTGAGCATTCAGGTGGTATCAATACTGAAAGAGATGTTTTTGAGGGCATATCACTTTGAAATTCCTTTGATCATACTATTCTGGTTTTGATGCACTTCACCTCCTTGTAATGCTGGTCTTGATTAAGGAAAAACAAACTCAGAAGAGTAATCTATCTAAAAAACTTACTTGCTATAGATGCAGCTACATTAAGTAACAGCTACAAAGAAGCACATTTCTCACTGGGGCTTCCTAATTAGTAGTTATGAACAGTTTATCTGTAGCAACCTGGTTAGTTACCAAACCAACCTGATTAGTAAACGTTATCCAATATGCACTATGGCTGTTTGCTCACTGTATTGATTTGATCACTGAAATTGAAAAGTATCTTCTCTGATGAGCTTTAGCAAAGAAAACGATCTAGCTCAGTAGGAATTCTCTGGATTTGGGTCACTTTTGATGCACAGAAGGCCTACTAATTTTCTCAAGTAAATGCCTCCAATACACAGTGACAAGTTGTACTGGAAGTTGGCAATTTTTCAGAGCTTGGTGCCAGGACTCCATTTATTCCCTCTCTTGGGAGTGAACAGTTGCTTCAGTGAGATGAGGCCTGGCTATTCCTATTAGTAACAGAGGGGTTGGATACTGTGTAGAGAGAAAAATGGATAGAAATGATCTCTAGTCTATTTTCTGTGATCCCTAACATCCATGCATATGCAATAGATTCTATTCTCCTATATACTAGGTAAATTGAGAAGAATATGTATAACAATGCATTGATTCTCTAAATACTGTGGCAGGCACTATAGCAGATGTTGGTGATACCATATAGTAAACAAGACTGACATATTGTCATCAAACATGGACTACTGGGAATCTAGGCATTAAAGACATAAATACAAAAATGTGTTAGTATTTAGTGATATGAGAGATAAACAGAGATTGTGACTAAAAACACAGAAGAGACTCAGGTGGACCTGGTTGAAAAGAATCATATACCTGGGAGAACACTCTATTTGGTGCCTTCTTAAAGAAAATGGAAGAGAGGAAGGATAACAGACTGGGGCATGGAATGAATATGACCAAAGTATATGATATCCATGTATAAAAATCAACAAAATTAATCACTTGATGAATTAAAATACCCTAATAATTTTACATAAAAAAATAAGGGTCTGGGTGATGCAATTCTTGCTTGACATGCATAAGGTCCCTAGATCTACCCACAGTCCTTCAAAAGGATATGATGATTAACCAAAAAGATGTAGTTGGCCAGTTGCCCTTGGTCCTCCAATATTTGTCAATTTCTATTAAGTTCAGTAAGAAAAGCACACAGGGTCCCCAATGGAGGAGCTAGAGAAAGTACCCAAGGAGCTGAAGGGGTCTGCAACCCTATAGGTAGAATAACAATATCAACTAACCAGTACCCCCAGAGCTCATGTATCTAGCTGCCTATGTAGCAGAAGATGACCTAGTCGGCCATCATTGGGAGGAGAGGCCCTTGATCTTGCGAAGATTGTATGCCCCAGTAGAGGGGAATGCCACGGACAGGAAGTGGAAGTGGGTGGGTTGGGGAGCAGGACAGGGTGAGGGTACAGGGGACTTTTGGGACAGAATTTGAAATGTAAATGAAGAAAATATCTCATTCAAAAAAAGAAAGGTACACACAATGCATAATGAAACAGAGGGGAAAGAGGGATTGGCTTTTGTCTGGGATTGAGGAGGAGACTAGACACACTTAGAGAAAAGTTATCTTTGAGATGTGATCAGAAGGATTCCCCATGAACCTGCATAGCAACAAGAGGAAAGATGTTGAGGCCTATTTGGGAGAAGTGACCAACCAGCTATGTTGAAAACTTGACCTTCTCTATAGAAGCCCAGTGTGGAAAATAAGTAAATTTGAGCCAGTCTGTTAGAATTACTAAAGAGATTGTATAATAAGGGAATGCTAATATTTTTCTGTGGTTCCCATAGCAAAAAGACAACATGCTTAAAACAATGCAAACATATGTCCTACCTCTGTGAAAGTCACTGTGCTACTATTATAATGCTGGTAGGGCTATAAGGGCGAGTCTGTTTGCTATGGTTTCCAGATTCCAGAGCCTGATCAACTTCCTTGGCTCATGCCTTCCCTCCTTCACCTTGAAAGCCACCAACACTTCAGCGACCTTATCTTCCTTTTATAGCCCTATCACAACTGAAAAGTTTCTAAACCTTCAAGGGCTCCTATAATTTGATTTTGCCTACCAGCAAAATCCAGATAAATTTGTCAGGATCCTGAAACTAAATATTTGCAATGCATGCATTTGTCATGTAAGATAAAATATTTACAGTTGTTAAGAACGGGGATATGGACAACTTTAGGTTTCATTACTCTGTCTACTAAGTTCCTTTCATTTCCCATGCCTACCCCTCAGACATTTCTGGAAAAGCATAGTTCTTGAAAGACATTTTGAAATCACTGCTGTAAAGTACTTGTGTTCGCTTATGTATTATTATAAATGTATGTTTGGTTCCCAATTCTAAGAAGGGGCAAAGTGTCCATATTTTAGTCTTCATTCTTCTTGAGTTTCATCTGTTTTGCAAATTGTATCTTGTATTTTAGGTATTCTAAGTTTCTGGGCTAATATCCACTTATCAGTGAGTACATATCATGTGAGTTCTTTTGTGATTGGGTTACCTCACTCAGGATGATGCCCTCCAGGTCCATCTACTTGCCTAGGAATTTCATAAATTCATTGTTTTTAATAGCTGAGTAGTACTCCATTGTGTAAATGTACTACATTTTTTGTATCCATTCCTCTGTTGACGGACATCTGGGTTCTTTCCAGCTTCTGGCTATTATAAATAAGGCTGCTATCTCTTGTGAGGCTATGTCAGGACCTAGCAAACACAGAAGTGGATACTCAGAGTCAGCTATTGGATGGATCACAGGGCCACCAATGGAGGAGGTAGAGAAAGTACCCAAGGAGCTAAAGGGGTCTGCAACCCTATAGGTGGAACAACAATATGAACTAACCAGTACCCCCCAGAGCTCATGTCTGTAGCTGCATATGTATCAGAAGATAACCTAGTCGGCCATCAGTGGAAAGAGAAGGCCATTGGTCTTGCAAAATTTATATGTCTCAGTACAGGGGAACGACAGGGCCAAGAAGTGGGAGTGGGTGGGTAGGGGAGTCAGGGGGGTATGGGGGAAATTTGGGATAGCATTGAAAATGTAAATGAAGAAAATACCTAATAAAAATAATTTCTAGTGAAAAAAATAAATGTATGTTTGGAAAGGAATCTTGGTCAGACTCAATTGTGCCATAGTCTTACTATTTAAAAATCACTTATTCGATGATGGTCTCTAGATGGACCATCTAGAGACTGCCATATCCAGGGATCCATCCCATAATCAGCTTCCAAACGCTGACACCATTGCATACACTAGCAAGATTTTGCTGAAAGGACCCAGATATAGCTGTCTCTTGTGAGACTATGCCGGAACCTAGCAAACACAGAAGTGGATGCTCATGGTCAGCTATTGGATGGATCACAGGGCCCCCAATGGAGGAGCTAGAGAAAGTACCCAAGGAGCTAAAGGGGTCTGCAACCCTATAGGTGGAACAACAATATGAACTAACCAGTACCCCCCAGAGCTCGTGTCTCTAGCTGCATATGTATCAGAAGATGGCCTAGTCGGCCATCAGTGGAAAGAGAGGCCCATTGGTCGTGCAAACTTTATCTTCCTCAGTACAGGTGAACGCCAGGGTCAAGAAGTGGGAGTGGGTGGGTGGGTGAGTATGTGTGGGAGGGTGTGGGGGACTTTTGGGATAGCATTGGAAATGTAAATGAAATAAATACCTAATAAAGAAAAATTTAAAAAATCACTTATTCGGATAAATCTCCCTTGATTAACATATGTTTTAGTAGTTTCTATTATTAAATATTTCTCTAGCACCCTATACTTCTTTATGTGTGCCCCTAGCTGCAACTCCCTCTGCCCGTCTCTGTCTCTCTGTCTCTCTGTCTCTGTCTCTGTCTCTGTCTCTGTCTCTGTCTCTCTCTCTCTCTCTCTCTCTCTCTCTCTCTCACTCTCTCTCTCTCTGTGTATGTAAAGTTGCAAAATGTTCAACCAGGGTAAGCTAGGATGCAAGGCATCTTTTATTCATCCACCAACTATATTGCTTTTGAGCCAAGCCACAATATTAAGTTTTGAGGCAAGCTACATTAATATATTCTTATAACATAGCATTATTCTCCTAGTGATAAAGATGGATACTGGAAAAATTAAAATACAGAGCACGTGTTTAAAAATAAGAGCTGAAATTGGAAATTTTTCTGTGCACCACTGAGAACCTGTATACTTGGAGGGTCTTTTAAATCATGGCAGGGGGTCATCAGACTGCAGAAAAGAGACATAGACCATACTGAGCTTATGCATATAATTACATGTACATAATGTGTTTTCTTCAAATCTACCCCTATTTCTTCCCTTCAACATCCTTCCCTATCCTCCCAACATTTTTCTTTCCAATTTTATGTGCTCTTGAATAAAAACTGTATGCTCATAGAATGATATACTGACACATGGCCACATTCCTTAACGAAACCTACTCTGACTCCCCAGTTCCTCTCAGCTGCCAATAAATCCTCAGCTAGGGGTGGGACTTCATGAGCCCCTCTTACATCCATACTGGGATCTTGGCTGTGTCAATCTTGTACACACAGTCACAGTCACTGTGAGTTCATGTGTGCAATACCTGTGCCATTTCTGCCAAATACTGTTTCTCTGAAGTTGTCCTCAACCTTTGGATCTTACAATCTTTCTGACCTTTCTTCTAGAAGGCTTCCCAAATCTTGAGCCAGGAAATATTATATAGAGGTCCTGTTTAGATCTGAGTAGACAAAAGTCTTCTTATTCTGTGTGTATTGAGCAGTTGTTAGTCTCTATATTAATCACCACCTGTTGCAGGGGGGTATGGTGGGATGCCCTTATTCTATGAATATAAAAATAGGAACTTTATTACTGTGTCCATTTAGCAGAATAATAGTGCTAGGTTCTTCTCTAGGGCCTATGACCTAACTAGACATGGGTATTTAGTGCAATTATTAGGAATAGGCATGAGTTCTCCCTTGTAAAATAAGCCTTATATATACTAGCTAGTAATAACAAAATTGAATCAATTTGATTTTTCTCTGTTTTATGACTCAAGTGCATGTTGTCTTTAGAACTAGGGTTTCACCATCAAGTTCTGAAGGGTAACTAAGGACAATAGCCTGTAATGTTTGGATGGAGGAAGGTGTATATGGGAACTCAGTGACTAAGTACTTGAAAAGAGATGACTTATACTTGGCAGCAGCTTCTTTATGTGGTGATGTATGGTATCTGGAAGCAATAGTATCATCTCATCCATTATGAGTAACTTTAAGCATGCATATATATATATATATATATTATATATATATATACTTCTACAGTAGTAGGTTTCCATATGGCCTTTTCAAAGGTCTTTAGTTTTAGTTATCACTCTTAACGTTCCCTACCCTACCATGCCCCGCCCATCTTATACTTTATTAAGCCCTTTCTGTTCCATTATTCCTTTCCCACCCGTTTTCCATCCACTTTTCCTTGAAATCCCTTCCATGGCTCCTTGCTGGTTTTATGACTTCCATGGATACTCCAAATTTAAACACACATATCGAAAGACTCAAAGCTATTATCTCCATATGAAACAGAACCTGCTGCATTTGTTTTGGGGGTTCTGAGTTATGTTACTCAGTATAATATTTCTATTTCTATCCATCCACCTCAAATTTCATAGTTTCATTTTCTCTATAGTTCAATAGAATTTTGTCTTTCATTTGTTAGTTCATGGACACTTAGGTTGTTTACATTTCCTGGCTATTGTGAGTAGAGCTTCAGTGAATGTGGCTAAGCAAGTATCTGAGGAGTAGGATGTCATGCACTTATCTCTGTAGTAGGATTTAGAGTCTTTTGTGAATAAGCTCAGAAGTGGTATAGCTGGATTATGTGGCAGGTCAACTTCTAGATTATTATTTTTTTTTTGAGAAACCTCCACACTGACTTTCATAGTAGTCATACCAATTTGTACTCTTACCATATGTGATTAAGTATTCTTCCTTCAACAGCCAAGTCAGCATTTATTGTCATTTTATCTTAGCAATTCTTACTGGGTTGAAATAAACTCTCAAAATAATTTTGATTTGCACTTCCCTAATGGCAAAGGATGTTCAAGCTTTTCAAAAATGTTATCTTTTAAAAAATACTTTTTTTTATCATTTGGACATTTCATACATGTATATAATGTACTCTAATCAAGTCTATTTCCTCTCCTCCAACTTCTCTCCTGCCCTACTACTATTATTCTCTCCCTATTTTATGCATTTTGTTTTGTTTTGTTTTGTTTTGTTTTGTTTTGTTTTGTTTTGTTTTTTGAGACAGGGTTTCTCTGTGTAGCCCTGGCTGTCCTTGAACTCACTTTGTAAACCAGGCTGGCCTCGAACTCAGAAATCTGCCTGCCTCTGCCTCTGCCTCCCAAGTGCTGGGATTAAAGGCGTGTGCCACCACCGCCCCGCTTGTTTTTTTGTTTGTTTGTTTGTTTGTTTTAAATTACAGGTTCACTTTGTGTTTCCAGTATGTAAATGGATGTAAGAGCCATCTATTAGAGCAGGGGTAACGTCTCTGTAGCCACATCCATGAAGAAAACTGATTTCCCCTCTCCCAGAAGATATTAGTTACCATAACTCTCACCTGGGGTGGTACTTTATGATAAAATATTTCTTAACCATTTGTGTTTTTTCTTTGTGAAATATCACAATTTTTCATTGTATGGTTTGTTTTCCTTGTACTTCCTTGGATTTTATTTGTTTGTTTAGCTCTTTGTATTTTCTGGATAGTAACTCTCTGCCAGGTGTAAAGAAGTTCCCCATTATTCTAGATACCTTTTCATTCTATTGGTAATGCCCTTTGCTATGCAGAAACTTTTCAATTTCACAAAGTTCCATTTGCCAATTGTTGGGCTTCATGTCTGTGATACCTGAGTAATGTTCAAAATGGCCTTTCATGTGCTAATAAACTCGAGCATATTCCCTATTTTCTCATATGCCACATGCAGGTATCAGGTCTTATGTTGAGGTTCTTGATTCACTCGAAGGTGAGTTTTGTTTAGGGTGAGAAATAAAGATCTAGTTTCTTTTCTCTACATGCAGCTGTCCTGTTTGAGTAACATTTGTATAAGATACAAACTTTTCTCCAATATGTGTTTTTTCTCTCTTTGTCAAAAATAAGGGGGCCGTGTGAGTGTGAGTTTCTATGTGGATCTTCAGTTTCATTCCATCTATCATGTGTTGATTTTTAGAGCAATGCTACATTGGTTTGGTTAACATAACTCTGTAGTATAACTTGAAACAATGTATGATGATACCTTTGCACTGTTTTTATTTCATAGGACTTTATTTTTGGACTATCCAGGGTCTTTTGAATTTCCCCATAAGTTTTAAGATTATTTTTCAATTTCTAAAGACTTGTGTGGGAGATTTTGTGGGACTTGCATTGAATTTGTATATTATTTTGTTGGGATAGTCATTTTAACAATATTGATTTTCTGATTTTCAAATTCATTGTGCAAAATAATGAGTAACTTTATGGCATTTTCATCAACACTTGTTCCATATCTTCTTGGTCCCCCATTTTCTTTGAGATAGAGTATCATATACCTTAGATTGTTTTAGAACTTTATACGTAGCCAACAATGCCTTTCAATTTCTCATCTACATGCTTCAATCTTCTTAGTATGTATGTAAGACTGAATTTTATTTAAGCAATATTGGTTGGTGTGTGGGGTGTGTGTGTGTGTGTTTGTATGTGTGCCATCCAGGACTTTGTATGCTAGCCAAGCAATCTACCAGCTCAACTACAGTTCCAGTTTCTCTGCCCCTTTCTGGTCCCTATCCTCCTTTTCCTCCTCGGGCTTTTGCTTGCTGCTTTCATATTGCATATATACATGTATTTAATTGGCCTCTCTCTCCACCACTCTCTTCAGAAGGTCTGTTATTCACTTCTTATATTCCCCTTCCTAATTTCATGGCTCTCATTGTCCCAAATACATGTACACAAATCAAAATCTAATATACCTTCAAAACCAAGCATTACTAAATATTTAGAGAAAGTTTTAAAATAGAACCAGAAGTGGAAAACATTTAGATGTTTTCCTGCATGTTATTGAGAATCTGTGGACTAGGAGAGACATAACAATCACCCAAAGAGTCTACCAGGATGGAAAGAAGTGTGGATCATAGGATGTAGCATTGGAAGATATATATATACTACAGAGATCCTAAGTTTACAAAGGGAATGACAGGCAAGAATTTTATTTGGTTACTAGGCCCAGCATTTGATAGAGGGTAGATATCAACAATGGACCTTGCATCTTTATGGGTCTGTGCTGAAGACATATGAGCCCCTAAAACTAATCCTTAGATCAATTTTAAAGTAAAACAGCCAGGTGTGGTGGTGCATGCCTTTAATCCCAGCACTCGGGAGGCAGAGGCAGGTGGATTTCTGAGTTCCAGGCCAGCCTGGTCTACAAAGTGAGTTCCAGGACAGCCAGGGCTACACAGAGAAACCCTGTCTTGAAAAAACAAAAACAAAACCAAACAAACAAAAAAGTAAAACAGAAAAGCATAAAGAGATGGAGATCCTGAACTGTGTTTAATCCTAAAATAAACTGAGAAAATCCACCTAAATTTAGGAGTTGCCTAGATTTTGTTTTCTGCTTTCTGGTGAAAAGTGGTCTCTAAGAAGTGATTGAATTATGTTATAAAAGAACAAAATTATATGCTTACAGATTTGAGAATGAAGGGTATTGAGATTCATACCTCATTTGATGTGTTTAGAAGTGTAGATTAGGTTCTATGTAAATGTACTATCTTCATCCAGCTGTGCTTCCAGGAGAGATTTGACCAGTTGGGTACTTTATAAAGAAGTAGAATGTACTTATAGTTCTGCAAATTAGTGAGTCCAAGATTGAGTGCTTTATTTTTGAGTTATAACATAAAATAAAGCATCACATGGAAAGAAGAAAGGAAGAAAGGAGTACTGAATGCCTCTATTTGGTAGTTCTTGGTCTTAATATATCTAGTATACCTATTCTATATGGCTTTAATTTATCAACAATGGTTTTATCTTCTGAATGACTCGTTTCTTAAAGGCCTCATTTTAAAAAATCAGTAATTTCTTTATTTATATATTCATTCATTTTAATTTTTGGCATTTCTTTTTTTTATTAGATATTTTCTTTATTTACATTTCAAATGTTATCCCCTTTTCTCATTTCCCCTCCAAAAACCCCCTATCCCATTCCCCCTCCCCCTGCTTATCAACCCATCTACTCCTACTTTCCTGTCCTGGCAGTCCCCTATACTAGGGCATTGAGCCTTCACAAGACCAAGGACCTCTCCTCTCATCCTCTGCTACAAATGTGGCTGGAGTCATGGGTATTCTTTGGTTGGTGGTTTAGTTCCTGAGAGCTCTGGGGGTACTGGTTGGTTCATATTGTTGTTCTTCCTATGGGGCTGCACATATCTTCAGCTCCTTTGGTCCTTTCTCTAGCTCCTTCATTGAGGACCCTGTGCTCAGTCCAGTCTCAGTGGCTGATAGCATCTACTTCTGTATTTGTCAGGCATTGGCAGAGACTCCCAGGAGACAGCTATATCAGACTCCTGTCAGCAAGCACTTGTTTATATCCCTATCATGGCCTCTGTCTCTCCTCTCCTCCCAATCCCATCCTCACAAATCGATACCCCCATTACCCCTACTCTTCTCCTCAGAGAAGGGGAAGCTCCCCATGGATACCACCCTGCACTGGAACAACTAGTCCCAGCAGGACTAGGTACAACTTCTTTCACTGAAGCCCAACCAGGCAATCCAGGTAGGGGAAGGGGATCCAATGGCAGACAACAGAGTCAGAGATAGCCCCTGTTCCAACTGTTAGAGGACCCACATGAAGACCAAGCTGCACAACTGCTACACATGTATAGGGGGCCTAGGTCCAGCCTATGAATGGAATTTGGTTGGTGGTTCAGTCCCTGTGAGCTCCCATGGGCCCATGTTAATTGACCCTGTAGATCTTTTTGTAGTGTTCTTGACTCCTCTGGCTTGTTCACTGCTATGCCCCACTCTTCAGCGATACTCCCCAAGCTCTGCCTGATGTTCGGCTCTAGGTCTCTGCCTCTGTTTCCATCCTGTTAAAACTGTGGAAAATTGGCAAGTGAAATTCAGTATAAGTTTTTGAGGAGCATTCAGAACATTGTGAGTAGATGTCTGAGTGAGCTTTCAGAAGTGTCAAACAGGAGACCCCACATGATCTGCTTTATAGAAATAAGCTCACATAGACATCTGAAAACTTTCTCAAAAGGTATGAGTGCCAGAAAAATAATAGCAGACTGTTCTAGCTGAGAGAGTGGAGGATGGGGTTGCATTATGAGCAGTGAAAAGTGCAAACCTAGGTGTGCTCTGTCTTAATACCACTTTATACATTAGGGTTGGAAGGGATTACACTTCATTTGTTTCTATGTATTTTGCTAGGAGCAACTAACAGCATCTTGATAAATAGGTTCGCTGACTGGAGCCAGAGATAATAGTGAACTACCAATGACTAAATTTAGGGCTTTTCCTTTTACTAATATCAGGTACTAACCATCAATGTTTAGATACATTCATATTTCTTGAATATAGTTCTAAATCTGTATATTGAACAACAAAAGTTTGTTATAACAAAGCATACTAACAGATTATATATCTTGTGTGAGAAAATAAAACTAAGTAGACTACATTCTCAGTTCCTTTGTCGTTTCCATGATGAGTGGTGATTATATATAAGGCCAGGTAAACAGTAACCTCTGGGCCATGACTTGAACTACATGTATTGAATGGAGAGGGAAATAAAAGGCACTGAAGCCTGATGGTCTAAATCTGTCAGGAACAGTTCTGTTTCCACTGTGTTCAGCACTGACTTAAAGGCTAATAAATAGACTCAATGTAGTCATCATGGGTTTTGTGTTAAGTCACACTAATCGCTGCTTGAATTTACAAAAGGACTACCATCTTTCGAATGGGGATTCAATGGCAGGTATAAGCAGAGTCTGAGAAGCAGGTGAAAAAAATGTAAGTAAAAAAATGTAAGTAAAGGGAGCATGCAGGCAACAGCCAGGACAGTACTCAGGTTGGTGATTTCAGAGTGGTCTGCAAGCAAATAGTCAATACCCTTTCACAGAATGAAGTGTACAGTTCAAGCCTCATAAATATTTTTAATTGAGGTAAATTTCCCAGGCACTAGGCAATTGAAAAACACTTCCCTGCTTCTAATATTTTAAATGTGACCATTTAAATATGAAGGCAGTAGCTTGAGTCTCAGGTTCCTGTTGACTTAATGTTAGAAGAAACCTCAGATGCCATTTGCTATCATCTGCTCCTGTAAGCATAATGAGTTTGAATTCTTCAGTCTTAGTAGAAGATATTGTCCCCTTTACTTCTTAAGTAGTAAGCAATACACTAATAACATTCTGTACATTTTATAAATGAAAAACAATAATCCGAGTGCAAGCATCCTAAAATCAAGAAGGCTCTTAATGTCATATGTTCTTGCCCACTTATTTCTCCTTCCTCCAAGACACCCATTTTTGCAGTTATTATTGTAAGAATTCTATGTAGTTTTTCGAGTATTATGTTTTATACAGGTTTCTGCATTCCTGCATTATAATTATGTTAATTTAAAGATGAAGTTCTTTTGAAGCTTTGGCAGCTACCTCTTAAGTTTCTCCTCCCACTTAGAGTTTGGAGGTACACTTACTGTTCTGTGGCTTTGGGTTTTGTTTTGCTTCAATCTGTACAAAGTTGAGAGGATAGATTTTTATTTTACCTACCGGCTTTTATGCTGCTTAGCTCAAGTCATCAGAGACAACTTTGAGCTTTGCATTTTGATCAAGCCCCTTTCACAGTGTTGTGTCACTGTAGTTGAATTTCAATGGCATCAATTTCAGCTACTAGATTGGAGATTTGTATTAGGGCATTTTAGAAATGCTGGTTTCCAGTTCTTTCCTGTTGGGTAACTGCCAGATAACACAGCTTTTACTGTAATAGGGATGCACAGACTGCAGCTGGCATGCCACGTGGGGCTGGAGAATGGTGAATTCAATCACTTTTCTCCATCCCTTTGATTATCACAGAAAGAGCTTGTCCTGGGGAGTTATCAGCAAATTCTGGCAAGGAATTAGACAGGACAAGATTCAGGGAGATAGCTGTCTGTGGACTATAGGGTGAGGGAGTACCTTAGCATTAGGACAAGAGCAGTGGTTGAAATTGAAGAAGAGAAAATAGGAAGGTGATATCACATTTATGGAAAGAGTTGAACAGATTTTAGAAAGGATTTAGTGTTTATTTAAAAATGCTGATTTTGACATTGTTTCACAGTCTCCTATTTAAATCTGATAACAGCCTTGTGTTTTGTTCCTCCCTCTGCTCATTGCATTTTCCTTCTCACAAACCATCCACAGCATTTTCAGGGAAAAGAAATGCACTGTCTTCCTCTTCCACCATCACCAGTACTGCACCCTGAGCCCTGAAATCTGAAAACTGAACTCTTTATTTGCTAAGCAAGTGCTCCTTTACTGAGCTAAATCTCTAGGAAAAGTCATATTGGTATTTCCTATTGCCATACTCTGACTTTTTCAAAACTCATGCTTTAGATAAATTGTGTGTTTTCTTTAATTAGGTTTTACAATTTCATTTAAATGGTAGTTGGTTTACAGTGATGGCCTTGGAGAATGGTGGCAACGGGCGTGAGTGCCTTTAATAGCAACACAGCACTGAAGTTGAGCTGCTGGGACAGCAAAATAATAGCAAGCAAGGAGATAGGCAAGAGTGAGTTACTTTCCCTATCACTGTGACAAAATGCCTGAAACAGATAGCTTATGAATGGGAAGATTCATTGTCATTTTGGGATATACATGGTTTTGAAAGGTTTAGCCCATGTTTATCTGTTGCCATGCTCTTGGGCAGAACATCATCCACATGGGAGTATGAGTTAGACAAGCTGATCTCCATCACAGACAACGGCAAGTAGAGAGAAGGAGAAGGGAGAGAGAGGGAAGGACAGAGGGAGAGATACAACCATTTATTTGTTCTCATGGTGTGTTTTGTGTGCAAAAAGAAGCTTCTACAATGCATGTAATATTCAGCCAATTCCCTAAAGAAGGCCCTGTGCTACCCACTCCATCAGTGGTTTCAGTGTCTGCAGTAGTCAAGACTCTGAGCTTTATATCCTGACCCTTTGATTCATAGCCAGATTCTTGGATATAGTACCTCGTTGTTTGGGGTTCTATATTTCTCATCTGAGAAACAGGAATAATAATACTTAATTGTATGATTTCCATGTTAGTAGCTTAGTCCAAGGAGTGTGTGAGAGGGGGGGTGGGGAGGTGGAGAATAAACAAGTACAGCAGTAATCAGCTTTCCTTCATTGTTTCTGTTTCTGCTACTGCTTGCATTCTTGCCCTGGCTCCTCACAAATGAACTATGAGTTGAAAGCATAAGATGAAATAAACCCTTGATTCCCAAGTTTCAGTACTTTTTTTCACAGCTAGAGAAAGTAAATTAGGACATAAAGATAAAGTAGGACAGTGCTTATAAAACACATCAAAAAATGCCTGGCATATATTGTGGATAAAATAACTGTAGAAATTATCATTGCCATTGCTAGAATGTTTACTGTGATCTCAACATAGATTCTATCTCCTCAGATCCATAGGACAAATGATTGAATATATCTATGGAAATGGATACTTCAGCCTCTATCTGAAACTAGAAAGAGACTTAAATGATCACTTAGGCAGATTCTTCAGAGAAGTTTTTATGACAAGTTCTACAACCTTGCTAATATTTATAAAGCTAATATACATACTAAGGTCCACATGCATGTTTCACTAGTGTTATAGCATTACATAGATAATGTTACTAGCTGTTCTTTTTCAAGAAAGAAAATATTTACCAAAGCTTCCGTTACATTAATGCTATGCTTAAGGCACTCTTTTGAATGAGGGCAGTGCAGTGTGATACTTAGAAGCAGGCAAGTAGTTATCATCTCATGAAAATCATAGCTGAAGAAAATCCACCCATGTGTGTCACCAGTTCAGCTCGTTGATTCAGTGCCTACAGAAATTAATGCATATGAACAATTGATGCAGGTGTATCTAAGGTGGTGGGGTACCAGGCGGTTCTGGAGATAAGCCTTCATTTAAAGAGCATTTGCCTTGTGATTCTCACAAACTCTTGGTTAATCACCACTCTACTTAATTAACAATGAATACTTTTTGTTTGAAAGGATGATTATCTATCATGAATATGTAATGAAACAGTAACACAATGCCAAATAACTCAAATTGTGCAGCTGAGATTTATGTGATAGACATGTTGCTCAAGGGTAGGGGATACCTTGAGCGAGGTATTGGACCTTTGTGAACCTCATTTACTCATATATAAAGAAGTAATGATGATAACTATTTCATAGGATCATTGTGAACATTAAAAAAAAAGAGGTGCCTAAAGTGCCTTTGACCATGTATGTAGCACATGAAAAATATTTTGTGTTGTACTTATGATAATAATATGATTACTCTTTGTATTTCTTATTTGTGTGTGGTGCTATGCGTATTGGCATGTGTCTCTATGTATGTGTATGTATATGAGGATACATACATGTGTGAGTATGTGTATAAAGGTCAGAAGTTGATATTGGGAATCTTCCTTAAACTCTCTTTTTGGGGACAAGTTATGTCACTGGACCCAGAGCTGACTCCTACAGGAGTCTACCTGCCTTTGCTTCCCTAGCACTAAGATTTTAGGCACACCCCCATGTCTGGGTTTTTATGTGAGTGCCTCAGATACAAATTCAGGTATTTATGCATGCACAGGAGGCATTTAACTGATTGGGCCATTTTTTTTACAGTCCCATTTTGACTACTTTTAATCAAAATGTTTGAGGTTATTGTTATTTAAATTATTGTTAAGCAGGAGAAATGAAAATTTTATTTTTTTTATAAAGTGGTTATATAGTCTTCTTATACTATAGACTAATTGAGAAAGTATGCAGGAATAATTTAGAGGCATATGAGGGGATGCTGACTACAATTAACTAAATCATTACTTCTGTAAACTGTACGGTGCCCCTTGGGTCTTCAAATGTTAACTAAATATTTCCAATGATGTGTCAAATTGTATGCAAGTTATATTAATCTTAATCACAAAGCAGAGCCTCATTCAGCCCATATTTTTTAAGCATATCTCTCTCTCTCTCTCTCTCTCTCTCTCTCTCTCTCTCTCTCACACACACACACACACACACACACACACACACACACACACACACACACACACACAGCTTTGGCCAGGGCACTATTTTTTCATCTATTGCGAATGTGCCACTAAATTTTGATAGAACACTAGTCCTTATATAAATTCTTTTTTAAGTACAAGGGCTTGTGTTGAGAATTGTACCATGTTCAGACTTTTTCTCTGTCTTCATCCTTTTCAACATTCTGTGTGAGAGATACATCACCTGTCGTTTTGCTCGATTTTATTACATTTGAGCATGTGGTATTATGGAGAGAAATGTAAAATTTATATGAAAGTATATTTTTGAAATGTAGTTAAATTCATAGTCAAAATGTCCATGGAGTATTTATAAGTTGCTGTGTTCTGGGACACTGACTTGTAGCTGATATGCAAATCTAACACTGAAGATTCCATCACAGGGTAACTGGATGTACCTGTATACTGTTCAAATGAGTAAATGGTACCACAGGAAAGCAAAGTCAGCTGTGGGGGGGGGCAGGTTGCCATTTAGGGACAAAGCCGAGCCTTTGCTCTCAGATTGCCCTAACAAATAAATATATTTTATCAAAATGCTAAACACTGAGTTATTATTACATTAGTGTCCATGACAGTGCAATGACTTTCAGTCACTTTTCATAGGTAAGAAATATTACACTGTGCTTCATTTACATTTCAAATGAAATGTAAATGGAGAAAATAGCTAATAAAAATAAATAAATAAACCACTAAAATAATAAAAAAAAGAAATATTACATTGTGCTAATGGAAGGCCAGAGCATTTGCATTTTTCCAGAAGACATTGGTATCACAGGTTAGCGCTACAATAATTGGACACAAGGACAGCTCAAACTGGTTTGTAATCAACATGTATAACAATTGTAGTCAGAGGTTAGAAATCTATCTAGGTTATATGGCATTTTTACAGGTTGTTTTCCCTGGTGGGATTTATTATGTTTGGGCAGACAATATTATGGGAAGGAATGTAAACTTTATACATAAGTATATATTTGAAATGTAATGTCTTCATAATGTCACTAAGTAGAGTTTCTTATACTATCAGCTTTGTCCCTTCTATTAAAAATTGAATTATTTTTATCTGTTCTTTTTAAATTTATTTGTTTTATGTTTGTGAATGCTTTTGCCAACTTGTAAATATGTGCACCACATTCATGAAACAGTCCATGGAGGTCTGTAAGGGACAACAGATCCCACTGAAACTAATGGCAAAGACAGTTGTGAGCCACCATGTGGGTGCTGAGACTTGAACCCAGCTCATCTGTAAAAGAAGTACTCTTTACCACTGAACCAGCTCTCTAGTCTCAAATTTCATCTAAAAGAACCTATAATGAAGATAGGTACATGGCTGATGGAACTGTTGGGGGGATCTTTGGCAGGTGTGGTCTAGTAAAAGGATGTTAATTCATATGGAGTATTATCCTGAAGGGGGTATTGGGACCCCCTAGAATCAATCCATCTATCCATCCATCCATCCATCATTAATCAACCAGCTTTTCTTTTCTATACTGAGATGATTTCCTGTGATACTTTCCATGTTGTCTATCACTAAGCAATGCCTCTCCGGATAGGCTTGAGGTGATATGACTCAGTGACCATGAACTGAAACCCTTCCATTCAACAAGCCAACATAAAAATTTCCCCTTTATATGCTGAGTTTCTCAGGCATTTTGGCATCAGAAGGCTGGATAATACACATTCATCTATTTATCCCTTCATAACTGTGGAATATTATCATGAAACAAATATTAGATGTGCTGAGGATAAAAAGACAAGAAAGACATGATTCTCACTAATACGGAAGTTCAAGTCAACATTTCTGGATAAAATCTAATAAAAGTGCACAGCTTGTGCTTTATGATAAGCTGAGAAAAGATTGCAGATGAGAAAGCATGCTACCTAAATGGAACTTTAAAATGAGTGAACACTTCAGCATGCTTGGACTCTTCTTTCAATGTTAACTACCCCTACAAGGCAGACATTTCTACAAAATATGCAGATAGTAAAGGATAAAATCACTAGGGTAACTTTTGATTATCAATAAAGAAATTATATCTATGGAGTCACTGATAAGTGAATATTAGAGAAACAGCTTGGAATACCTAAGATACAGACCACATGAAGCTCAAGAGGAAGGAAGACCAAAGAGTGGGATGCTTCAGCCCTACTTAGAAGGGGTAACAATATAATCAAGGGAAGTAGAGGGCACAAGGGACTTGGAAAGAAGAAAAGAGGGGAGGGGGAAAAGAGGGGCAGAAATCAGGTATGGGAGGAGATGTACAGAGGGTCAGGAAATTAAACAGAGGTGTGTAGCAATGGGGGGTGGGGAACTGGGGGTAGCAACCAGAAAGTCCCAGATGCCAGGAAAGCAAGATCCTCCCAGGACCCCACAGGGATGACATTAGCTGATAAAGGGGAGGGAGAACCTGTCAAGACCACATCCAGAGGATACGCATGGTCCCCCAGTTGAGGGATGGGGCCGCCCACACATCTCCAAAATTTTAACCCAGAATTGCTCCTGTCTAAAGGAAATACAGGGACAAAGAGTGAAACAGAGACTGAAGGAAAGGCCATGGAGACTGCCCCGACCTGGGTATGCATCCCACATACATATACCAAACCCAGACACTATTGCTGATGCCAAGAAATGCTTGCTGACAGGAGCCTGACACAGCTGTCTCCTGAGAAGCTCTGCCAGATTCTGACCAATAAAGATGCGGATGCTCACCGCCAACCATCAGACTGAGCACAGGGACCTCAATGGAGGAGTTAGGAGAAAGACTGAAGTTGTTGAAGGGGTCTTATCTGGTATCAATGGGAGGGGAGACCCTTGGTCCTGTGGGCTTGATGCCCCAGTGTAGAGGAATGTTAGGGCAGTAAGGCAGGAGTGGGTGGGTAGGGGGAGCACCCTCATAGAAGCAGGGTAAGGGGGAAAGGGGACAACATTTGAAATGTAAACAAATATAATATCCAATTAAAACAGTCATTACAAACAGAAATTATATCATCTCCTATTAAGGGAGCCTTGTTTCCAATGAGTCTGCTGCTTGACCAGAGAGACAAAGGGCTATAAGTCTTCCTATTGATTTTTTGAAGACTGATTTCTGCCATGTTTTTCTGTGTAAGCACCTGCCTGTTTGGACCTCTGCTCACTCTGATGCACCTTTAAATCAGTAGAACACGATTTTGTTAGAAAATGCTTCCTGCTACTGAATGACCTTGTGTTGAAAGAAGCATTAACTTTTGTTGCTTGCATACTGACTGGCTCTTTGGGATAATTCCCACTCTTACCAAGATTATCTTCTATGATTACTGCTAAATTGTTTGCTGATGGTCTGACTTTCTCAAGGAAATCTTTATGTCTCAATATTAGACATGTGCCATTATCCAATGCCCATTACTTCTCAGAATGAACCCCACCCCCATCTGTGATTTTGGCAGCAGCAACTTAAAATTCAAGCAGATGCAGATTTTTGGCACTATATGTTTGACATTGGATTTAAAGGCTGAGTTATTGATTCTGCCCTCTACTATAGTATTAAATTAATATAATTTTTAACCAATGGGACATGTAAAGAAGAAAATGAAGATGATTTATAACACCAAAATTTGGAAATATTTGCTGTTAACATTTTTATGGTCCTTTAAATTACATCGAAGCTAATCATTTCTTCCTGCCTTAAATATTGACATTCTCATTGCAAGCAATCATTATGATATCATGGCGTTTGGGTGTATATGTGTGAGAGTGCATTTGAATGTGTGTGTGTGTGTGTGTGTGTGTGTGTGTGTGTGTGTGTGTTTGTGTGAGGTATTTGTGGAGAGAGACCAGAGGAGAAGGTGGGGTGTTTTGTTCTGTCCATCCCCCACCTTCTTTCCTTATGACAGGGTTTCTTACAAAACTTGGAGTTAGGACAGCAACCAGCAACCACCTTTGATCCTCCAATCTCTGCTGTCCATACGTCTGGGGATAGAGTTGCTGGGTTCCAAACTCAGATCCTGATGCTTGTGTAGTAAGTGCAGTTACCCTCTGAGCCACCACTCCACCAGCACAGATTTTTTAAAGAGTTTGGATCATATCACTAACATCCTAGGTGATCTACAGTCTAATCTTCCTCTAGAATTCAGAATTATCTTGGAATTTTTCATCAGGTTTCATTGCTTTCCTATTCAAAGGAACCAATGATTATCTATCACCGTTTGAAAAACAACAATAAAACAATATTGTCCTTTACATAGTCTATGAGTTCCACTTGTTTTCTGATTGTCCCTACTGTTTCATTTATTCTTTTCCTTGCTCTATTTAAACCAAACTGGCCTCAAGTGACTGATGCATAATTCAGCCTCAGAGACTTCAGTGTGTTACATCCCCTATTAGGAATGTTATGCCCTTGTATAGTTGGATTTTTTTGTCTTATTGAAGTATCTTCTTACACACTACTAACTTGTATATCAAAACAAGAGGTTACCTCAAACTACCCACTGCCTTATTTCTTCTATTTTCCTTTATAGCATGTTTCCTTACATAACAATACCATTCATGTATTTAAATATATCTAATGTTTATTATGGATCTCTCCTACCAGATTGAAATCTTCACAATGGTGGTGACCTTGTTTTGTTTGGTATTTAAATGATAAACATCATTTAGCCCACAATAATTTACCTAGTAAATATCATTTAAATGGAATATTTATATATAAATATTATATTCTTAAAGTTTTTACTTATGTATATGAGTACTGTATTTGAATGTATACCTTTATGACAGAAGAGGGCATCAGATCCCATTAGAGATGGCTGTGAATCACCATGTGGTTGCTGTGAATTGAACTTACAACCTATGAAAGAGCAGCCATTACTCTTAACCACTGAGCCATCTCTCCAGATCCTGAAAATATAGTATTCTATATGCTATTTTCTATATGCTATTTGATAAATTATTTTAAACGATGATATATTGATGAGATTCATATATATATGTGATATATATATATGTGATATATATATGTGATATATATATATGATATATATATGTATATATAATTTTTCCCTTGCCATGGTAAAATACCATGAGCAAGGCAACTTATAAAACAGTTTATTTGGCTTATATTTTCAGAGGAATACATGTCCATCATAGTGTGGAATCCTGGCAGTGAAATGATAGGCATGGTGGCAGTAGCAGGTTACATCATGAACCACAAACCTGAAGCAATGAGAGGGGGAAGAACAAGTAGGGAGGGGCCTTAAGCCCTCAAAGTCCACCTACAATGAGTTACTTCCTCCGGCAAGGCCATACTTTTTAAACCTCCCCAAACAGCTCCGCCAACTGGGGACTAAGTGTTCAAATGCCTAAGACTGTGGAGGATAGTTCTCATTCAAGCAATCAAAATCTATAAACACTAAAATACATCATAAATATTATGTTTGGCTATTTGAAACATTCTTAAATGGTGACCAATCATAATTCTTAGGGAGATAGATGATTTGGGTAAGAAGCAATACAATGATTTTTTTTTTAATGGTGTCTTGCCACCACACTAGAATTAAAAAAAAAAAAAAAAAAGACTGGCAATAAAATGTTCAGGTGATATTTCTCATACGTCAGAATGATGCTGCTAAAATGTATATCCACACTGGTTTTGAGTGATTGCTTTGAAAGGAAGGACTCTTATTAAGAGGAAGATGAAAAATGGTATGATAGATTAAAATAGTCATGTTACTTTATAATCAATCATACTTCCTACTAATAGGAGGTGAGACTGCAAGTAAGATGAGCTGGCAGCTACTCTGAAAGGGTGTCATGGGAAACCAAACAGGTGCCACTAGTATATGCTTCAGTGATGTGTTCTTGTTGTTTCACTTGATATAACTTGGTTTTCAAAACTCATAGACGTTAATATTTCTTGAACTTTATAATCCATGTTCTCCTTGCTCTAGATGCTACTCTTCATAGACTAGTAGCTTCTTGCTGTCTGACTAGAAACTCAAAGGGTTTCTAAGCTTCTAAATCTTTCATCTTTATTCTTTGAGTCTGCATGGAAAATTGGAATAAAGTTTCTATGCCATAACTAAAGTCCTTTTTTTCTTTTGATTTGGTTAAATTTATTTTCTTGGATATTTTCTTTATTTACATCTCAAATGCTTTCTCCTTTCCAGGTCTACCCTTCAGAAACCTCCAATCCCATCCCCCTTCCTCCTACCCCACCTACGCACTTCCATCCTGGCATTTCCTACACTGAGGCATTGAACACCCTCAGGCCGGAGGGCTTCTTCTCCCACTGATGTGCAGCAAGGCCATCTCCTGCCACATGTGTGGCCAGCACCATGGGTCGCTCCATGTATATTCTTTGGTTGGTGATCCAGTCCCCAGGAGCTCCAGGAGGTCTGGCCTCTTAACACTGTTGCTCTCTCCATGGAGCTGTAACCCCTCTCAGCTCCTTCAATCCCTTCTCCACATACTCCATCAGGGATCCCTGAGCTCAGTCTAGTGGTTGGTTGCGAGCTTCCTCCTCTGTATTTGTCAGGTTCTGGCAGAGCCTTTCAGGAGACAGCCATATCAGGCTTCTATCAGCAAGCACTTCAAGACATGCACAATAACATCCGGGTGGCTGTACATGGGATGAATCTCCAGGTGGGGCAGTCTCTGGATGACCTTCAGTCTCTGCTCCACACCTTATCTCCTTATGTCCTCCTGTGAGTATCTTGTTCACCCTTCTAAAAAGCACTGAAGCATCCAAATTTTGCTCTTCCTTCTTCTTAGGCTTCATATGGTGTGTGAATTGAATCTTGGGTATTTCAAAATTTTGGACTAATATCCACACATCAGTGAGTACATACTTTGTTCCTTTGTAATTGAGTAAACTCATTCAGGATGATATTCTCAAGTTCCATCCATTTGTGTAATAATTTCTTGAAGTCATTGTTTTTAATGGCTTGTAACATCTTGTAAATGTACCACATTTTCTGTATCCATTCCTCTGTTGAGAGACATCTGGGTTGCTTCCAACTTCTGGCTATTATAAATATGGCTTCTATGAACATAGTGGAACATATGTCCTTAATGCATGTTGGAGCATCTTCTGGGTATATGTACAGGAATGGTATAGCTGGGTTGTCAGATAGTATTATGCCCAATTTTCTGAGGAAACACCAGACTGATTTCCAGAGTGGTTGTTCCAGCTTGCAATTCCACCAGCAATGGAGGAGTGTTCCTCTTTCTCCACATCCTTGCTAGCATCTGCTGTGACCTGAGTTTTTGATCTTAGCCATTCTGACTGGTGTGAGGTGGAATTTCGGGGTCTTTTTGATTTGCATTTTCCAAATGACTAAGGATGTTGAACATTTCTTTAGGTGTTTCTCAGCCCTTCAAGTTTCCTCAGTTGAGATTTCTCTGTTTACTTCTGTATCCCATTTTTTAATAGGGTAATTTGGTTCTCTGGAGTCTACTTTCTTGAGTTTTTGTATATATTGGATATTAGCCCTCAATCAGATGTAGGATTGGTAAAGATCTTTTTCCAATGTGTTGGTTGCCATTTTATCATATTGACAGTGTCCTTTGCCTTACAGAAGCTTTGTAATTTTATGAGGTCCCATTTGTTGATTCTTGATCTTAGAGCATAAGCCATTGGTGTTCTGTTCAGGAACTTTTCCCCTGTGCCCATGTGTTTGAGACTTTTACCCACTCTCTGTTCTATTAGATCTATTAGATTCACTGTATGTGGTTTTATATGGAAGTCCTTGATCCACTTAGATTTGAGCTCTGTATAGGGAGATAAGAATGGGTAAATTTGCATTATTCTACACATTGACCTCTAGTTGAGACAGCACCATTTGTTGAAAATGCTGTCTTTTTTCCACTGGCTAGAGCCAGTGATTGGGCAGTGGAAGGGAAGATGAAGCTAAAAGTTTTAGAGAGAGAGGGGAGGAGGGTTAGACAAGGAAAGGAAGAAGAGAAGAAGACAGAAGAAGAGGAGGTGGAAGAAAAGTGGAGCAGAAGCATGTGGCCTAAAGAAAACACATGTTACAAGGGATTCCATAGATGGGGAATATAGAAGTGTAGTGGTAGATCTGCCCAATCTAGGCACACAGCTTAATTGAGTTGTGTTTTCCTTGTACAGGCTTATTTGGGTTGGGGAATCTACTGCATCCAACAACTACAGGCAATGATCCCAACTCAGAAACTATCAGTAGCCAATAGTTTAATAATTAAGGGTAAGGGCCTCATGAGCACCTCTCCCTGATTGTTGACAGTTGTCCTGTGCAGGCCTAGGATAGGAAACCATTTCATGATTACCATGTTTGTATTGTTTTTACATGTTTTTTTAACCCCCCCCTTTTTTTTTAGGTTAAATGCCATCCCTTCTATTCCCTACCATCCTCCTGTGTCCATTCCTGCACAAGCAGTTTCACTGACAACATTCCACCTCTTGACTTTCACTTTTATAATAGTCATCCTAACAAATGAGAAATGATATCTCATTGTAGGTTTCGTTTGCACTTTGTTGATGAATAGCAGCCTAAGTGTCTATCAACATATGAAATGATACAATAGGGTATTTATACACAATGGACTATTAACCATGTTTACAAAGAATAAAATGCATTTGTTATAATATGAATATATCTGAAAAGTATTTTACTACTTGAAATAAGTTACACAGAAAAGTATAAATACTGCATCACTTTGTTCATAGGTAGACTCTAAAATGTTGAACTAACATATAAAGGGATCAATGGGCTGAGGATATGGGTTGATGGTAAAATTCTTGCCTAATATGCACACACCATGTACTCTATCTTTGGAGAAGAGAGAAGGAGAATTAATAGGAATGGTGGATATCAGAGATGAGAGAGGAGTGCTTGAGAAATGTACAACACAAAGAATGTATAGACCTGAATAAAAATGGAGGATCAATAATAGCTCACAGATTGTAACACACTTGTCATATTGCTGCAAGATGTTAGGAGAAAGAGGTAGGGGATTTTTACAAGGGTATTTAGAAACTCTTGATGCATTCCATACAATTTTCTGTGTATTTAAAACCTTAAACTAGGAAGACTATTAATATGAAAACATAATGACTGAAACTTCAGACTTGTCTGCCACTTGAAGTTTTGCTTTTGTTATTCATACTGCAAATGGCACATCAATTGTGTGAAGAATAGCCTTCTTATTCTTTATTATGTATGCTTAGGAATGTCTCCACAACCAAGCTTTAGTGTGCATTTTATTAAACTATTCCAATTATACACGCGTTAATTCTCAATTTCTCCTGAATATCTGAGGTGAGGAGATAATACTATAGGTTCGAAATTCCCCACCCTTTTTGTAGCCTTTGATGAAGAAAAAGAGGCAATCTCAGGCTTTTGAAGAGAGGTAATCAAAGACATACATAGCCCAAGGACTCTGAACTTTTTAAAGGGCAGACACTTTCTAAGATGCACCGTGTGAGCTTTAATCAAACAGTCCTGAGTGCATATGCTGCTTCTTATTCTCCAGGGCTGAGTGGGCTTTTGGTGTTGAAATTACTTTGGCACTGTGAGCAGCTGGGGAATTGGTATGCAAAGCTTGGTCTGTTGGCTTACGAAGAGGAGCAAGAATGATCATAAAGAAAGGCTTGTGTGGGCTCGTTCTGTTCTGGGTCACCTTGAGTCCCAAACGTATTCCAGCTGCTTGAAACTGTGAATGACATCCTTTCTCTTTTCCACACTCATGTCTTTTGCAGAGTAAGGTTGGTGAAATAAGGGTTCCCTGATTGGTATCCCTCTGTGTTTTGAAATTGTGTTTATAACAGATAGTCCCAGAGAAATAAGGGGGAAAAAGTAATGCAGAGGTGTTACGGGAAGACAATGTTTTATTGTTTCTCTTCATCATCCCTTAAAGGCAAATCTAAAGGAGAAATGACAACTCTACTTCACTGTTAAAAATTGTTCCTGACTTTTATAATTTGCTTTATGCCTATATTTATCATTATTTTTGAGATATGCAAGGTGAAAACCAATTGGACAAGCTAATTAACAGATGCTCTATTTGATTATAAAACAACAGACTGAATATAGGAAAGGCAAATGTAATGAAGTATCTAAGTCACAAATGCAGGTCTGGTGAACCCAAGCTAGTCAATCTATGAAACACCCACTGCACACCAGTTAGGTAATCTTCCTTCTGTAGGTCATGACTTTGGGCAACTTGATTGAACCTGGGTAGTCATTTTGGTTTGCAGTTCTGAATTGCTCCATTATCCTTTCCACAAAGCATCCAGCTTGCACTTTCAGCACAGTGTTGATCAGGTCTAGTTTGAGTATGGTATCTGCTTCCAATGTATTATGGAAGGCAGAGTTTTTGGCTGCCCTTCTATGAGTCAAATACCTGTGTGTGTGTGTGTGTGTGTGTGTGTGTTTTCTTTCTGATTCACTCAAATCCAAGGTCTATTAGGTTGTAGTGTGCCCCATAGGCTCTTTCTGTTCAGCTGCATAAGAATATGTCATCACCATAAATCTCATCACCCTAGAAACACATACTTGGGTCTCATGCTCTCAATGAAAGTCTCTGTCTTTTCTTAAACTGACAAGGAGCTCATCTGAGGGCTCACGTGGTAATCCTTTAATAGTAGAAGCATTAATTGTAAGAATAGGAAGCCCCTTTCTTCTTGGTATTATGCATTCTCATAAATAATGACTTTCTGGTTAAAGTTTCTTCTTTTTTGTTTTTTGTTTTTTCAAGACAGGGTTTCTCTGTATAGCCCTGGCTGTCCTGGAACTCACTTTGTAAACCAGGCTGGCCTTGAACTCAGAAATCCGCCTGCCTCTGCTTCCCGAGTGCTGGGATTAAAGGCATGCACCACCATGCCTGACTTAAAGTTTCTTTTCTTTGTCCATTTTCTTTCTTCATGTCTCTTCCAGAATCAAAGAGATATCTCTGATGTTGAAAATTTAGGGCAGACTGTGGAAAAATGGTCAGTATCATGACAGATTTCTAGTGGCTGGCCTTGAGAATAGTAGAGGCCTGAGAGTGCTTCTCTTTATCATCCTACATGGATGGACTCTGTTGATATTTTAAACATCTAAAGAGTTTACTGAACAGGTAAATTTGAGTCAAGAGGGAAATTGGCAGCAAATTGTACATTTGTATAATTCTAATAAATGTTACATGTTCAGCAAAATAATAAAAATAAAATTATAGGGAGATGCTAAATTTGAGGCCAAACACATACTAAGGCATTATTAGTCTTTCTTATAGATTGAATTGTAACCTCCCCAATTTCATATGTTGAAAGTCCTAATATTCATTGTGATGCTATTTAGAGACAGAACGTTTGGGAAATAATAAGAATTAAATGAGATTGTAAAACTGGTGCCCTAACAAGAAGAGTGAGTTTGATATGTGTGCCCCCCCCACACACACACTTTATCCTTGACCGTGGATTTATGAACTGCAGAATTATGACAAAATAATTATCTGGTTTTCAAAATTTTTAATTGCATTGTGTGGGTGTGTGCATGTGCGTGCGTGCGTGTGTGTGTGTGTGTGTGTGTGTGTGTGTGTGTGTGTGTGTGTGTATGTCTGTATACTCACTTGCTAATATATGCATTAGAAGTTAGAGGACAACTTTCAGGAGTTGGTTCTCTCTTATATCATGTGGGTCTCAAGAATCAAACTCAGGTCATCAGGCTTGGCGGTAAGTGACTTTACTCATTGACCCATCTTACTGGCCTTAAATGTGTGTTTTTAAGCCATTTGGCTATTATGGCATGTTATTAGAGCCCAAGAAGACTAATATATTTTCCAAATTATACTTTATCTTTTAAACCACTTGCATCCAACTGTTTAAGAAGGAATCTTGACAATTCCATTAAATCCAGCAAGGACTGATAACTATAGCAATATTGTTCAATCCTCAACTTCCTTTGCTTCTGTCAGACATTATACTTCACATAGATATGGTTGGTGCAAACAAACTAAACCAATGACCATTATGGTGGTGGCTTGACAGCAGGCAGGCAGGCATGGCACTGGAGCAGTATTTCAAAGCTTACATCTTGAACCCCAAGCATGAAAGAGAAGGAGGATACTAGGAGTGTTGTGGGCTTTTGGAACCCCAAAGTGACATACCTCATCCAACAAATCCACACTTCCTAATACTTTAGAAAACAGTTCAAACATCTGGGTACCAAGTATTCAAATACATGAGTCAGTGAAGGCCATTCTCTTTCAACCCATCACAAAACCCAGGCCATTATTGCCTAGGTTGTGAAGTATATAATGTTGACACCATTCCCTAGGTTGTGGTGTGAGCTGTATAAGAGTAGGGAGAACAAGCAAGCAGACAAAGATCTTCATATTTGTTTTTCTTTAATATTGTCAAGGGTTATGATGCAACTAGCTGTTTAAGTTCCTAACTTGGTATCTGAAAACAATGTAATGTGACATAGAACTGTAAGTCAAATAAATCCTTTTTCCCAAGATACTTATTTTTTGTATGTTTTATCACAGCAGCATAACTGAAACTGGAATAGTGGTTGGTGGGCTTTATCAATATTAACCAATGGTTAGGTAATGACAGTTTGAAGTTCAAGAGAATAGTTGTTTAGTTCAGGTTAACTGTGGCATTTCATGTTTCCTTTTTAATCTTCCTTCAAACTCACATTTATAAAATATATATAATTAACCTATTTTAATAAAAGTAGAGGTAAGATAAGTGAGCAGCAACTACTTGTGGGCAGCTCTTATAGAAGCATAATTTTCTGAAGAACTCACTTTGGGAACCATTGCTTACTGGATATATGTCACACTTTAGAGAATTTGATTATTGGGTAAAGATTGAATTCTTATTGTGAAACAGGATGGGAAAATGTGCTAACATAGTTGCCAAAGTGTTGCTAAGAATGAAATCACATTATTTGGAAGCAGGAGTATTGTAATTAGGAAAAGGTGGGACATTTATTAAAAGTACTTGAAATACAACCTTTGAGGACAGCTATGTCACCTAAAGTTTAAAGTAATACTTTGGTCCCTATCAATGAAAGCCTGCTAAGACATCAATATCAAGCATTGTACTTTTTCTGTGTAACTCATCTTAACAAGCTGGTGGGTGGAATCTGCAAAACAGTTGGCAGTATAGCTGGACTAGGCAAAACCCCTTTCACATAATAAAGCATTAGTGCATGTATGCCTCTACTTTTACACAAAACAGAAGAATGCATACATAAAAGCTAACAGGAACCAACTGGGATAAAAATCAAAGTTAACAACTGGGATCAAAAGCAGCCCTACCTAAGGTCAGCTTATTCTTGGAAGCCAGGAGCAAGGGCTTCATGCCCTTGCCATAGTTCCAATTCTAGTCTATTGTACTTAGGCCATTGTAAATTCCTGTGCATAGGAGTGAGTCAGCTCTTGTCCTAAGTATTTATTCTAGTTCCTTCTTAGACCACAACTTTCCTTCTTCCTAGGCCATTGTAAATTCCTGGGAGTGACTCGACTATTGTTCTAAGTATACTTTGTATACTAGCCCTGAGATTTGTAGCTCTATTCCAGTAAATTGTAATGCGTGTTTTCTTTCACTGTTTTTCTGTCAACACTGGAGGCTTTTCATCTGAATGAGTAGCATTCTTACAAGAATCAAAGCTCAAGGTTGGCGCAAAGATTCCCTAGGATATTGGAACACTGGTGGAGGCTAATCTAACCTAGCTATGTCAAAATCAATCCTTAGAGGCACTTATAATAAAACAATATTGAAGGAAAGCACACAGATTCGTTCACCAACTAACGCAATGACAAATTTGGAGTATTGTGCTACAGGATGCTAAGGCTCCAGGAGACTAAATTTCAGTGAAACTTTTTGCCTCAGAACTACGTCCAAGATTTTGGGCCTATCATGCAGTTACCACTGGATGTGGCATGCCTCATTGATTGTAATTTAAGTAATCTTCCTTCATTTCCCCTCTATTTAGAGTCATGACTGGAACTCTTGAGCCATATCTAACCTAACTTACCATTTATCCAGTTTGAAGGATTATGGTTTGATTTATTTTTATCCAATTGTATTAACACATGTACACTCATTTGTTTTGGCTAGAGTTGAAGAGGTGGTTGATAGGTGAATCAAAATGCAATCTGTTATGATATAATATTCCTCTATATACAGAAGCAGAATGGATCTTAATTGATGGGGAAAATGAACTCTTACAAATTAATTCAGAGAAGACTATGTGGATTTTTTTTAATCCTCTGGCCTCCTATATGACATTCCCAAAGTTGACTATAGGATGAAAATGGATGTAGTTATAGAAAACTTAAATTATATTTCTTAAATTCTTAGAAATGTATTCAGATGGCTCTCAGGTGACTTTCATCCCTTCAAAAGTCTTCTAAGAAATGCAGTGCCTCCAGGAGTAAAATAGCAGAATTCATTTTCTAGTGATATTTTGCCAGAAATAATAGTAGCCAGCTGAGAACAAGGGTTCATTGAACAAGGGAGGAATATGACATCTGGGTAAAAATGTGGAACATGGTGATGAGATTTGAGGGGATGGTTCTGTGTCAACCCACTGTGATGAAAATCATAGAGTGAAAATGGAAATGAATTACTAAGTGCAGGCTAAATTCTTACAGGTGTGAATTTCCCTTGTACAGCATGCATGCACTGAATTGGTGAGCTATCATTTAAAATGTCAGATGTCAGGACTGATGTGAACTACCTTTGAGGACAAGGGAATGGCCATTAATATTTCTATTGTCAGCAGATCGTCCCAGTATATATTTTGTATTTGTTATTCTCATTCAATCTTTATAACTGCCCTGCCAGGTAGCCATTATTTCCTCTAGTTGATACACATTAAATATGCACTCATTTATTCTATCAGGCTAGCTGCAAGTGTGTCAATTTGGGAAAGTCTAATCCAACTTTTCATTAGTGCTTTGTGTATAGAATCATTTATGCAGATTATATAAATATCATGAAGGGGTGTTGGATTTTGTCAAATGCTTTCTCAGCATCTAACGAGATGATCATGTGGTTTTTGTGTTTGAGTTTGTTTATATAGTGGATTACGTTGATAGATTTCCCTATATTAAACCATCCCTGCATCACTTGGATGAAGCCTGATTGGTCATGATGGATGATGCTTTTGTTGTGTTCTTGGATTCGGTTTGTGAGGATTTTATTGAGTATTTTTGCATCGATATTCATAAGGGAAATTGGTCTGAAGTTCTCTTTCTTTGTTGGATCTTTGTGTGGTTTAGGTACCAGAGTAATTGTGGCTTCATAGAATGAATTGGGTAGAGGACCTTCTGTTTCTATTTTGTGGAATGGTTTGAGAAGACTTGGAATTAGGTCTTCTTTGAAGGTCTGATAGAACTCTGCACTAAACCCATCTGGTCCTGGGCTTTTTTTGGTTGGGAGACTATTGATGACTGCTTCTATTACTTTACTGGAAATGGGACTATTTAGATCACAATCTGATCCTGATTTAGCTTTGGTACCTGGTATCTGTCTAGGAAATTGTCCATTTCATCCAGGATTTCTAGTTTTGTTGAGTATATAGTCTTTTGTACTAGGATCTGATGATGTTTTGGATTTCCTCAGGTTCTGTTGTTATGTCTCCTTTTTGATTTTTGATTTTGTTAATTAGGATACTGTCCCTGTGCCCTCTAGTTAGTCTGGCTAAGGGTTTATGGTTTGGTTGATTCTTTGAACAGTTCTTTTTGTTTCTACTTGGTTGCTTTCAGCCCTGAGTTTGATTATTTCCTGCTGTCAACTCGTCTTGGGTGAATTTGCTTCCTTTTGTTCTAGAGCGTCTAGGTATGCTGTCAGGCTGCTAGTGTGTGCTCTCACTAGTTTCTTTTTGAAGCCACTCAGGGCTATGTGTTTTCCTCTTAGGACTTTCTTCATTGTGTCCCATAAGTTTGGGTATGTTGTGGCTTCATTTTCATTAAACTCTAAAAAGTCTTTAATTTCTTTCTTTATTTCATCATTGACCAAGTAATCAATAAGTAATGTGTTGTTCAGTTTCCATGTGTTTCCATGTGAAAGGTGGCTTTCTATTATTTATATTGTTATTGAAGATCAGCCTTAGTCCATGGTGATCAGATAGGATGGATAGGATAATTTCAATATTTTTGTATCTGGTGAGGCCTGTTTTGTGATCAGTTATATGGTCAATTTTGGAGGAGTTACCATGTGGCACTGACAAAAAGGTATATCCTTTTGTTTTAGGATAAAATTTTCTGTAGATATCTGTTAAATCCATTTGTTTCATAACTTCTGTTAGTGTCCATGTGTCTCTGTTTAGTTTCTGTTTCCAGGATCTGTCCATTAATGAGAGTGGGGTGTTGAAGTCTCCCAATATTATTGTTTGCAGTGTTATGTGTGTTTTGAGCTTTACTAAAGTTTCTTTAATGAATGTGGCTGCACTTGTATTTGGAGCATAGACATTCAGAATTGAGAGTTCATCTCGGTAGATTTTCTCTTTGAGTATGAAGTGCCCCTCCTTGTCTTTTTTTTTTTTTTTGATAACTTTGGGTTTGAAGTCAGTTTCATTTGATATTAGAATGGCTACTCCAGCTTGTTTCTTCGGACAATTTGCATGGAAAATTGTTTTGCAGTCTTTCACTCTGAGGTAGTATCTGTCTTTTTCTCTGAGATGGGTTTCCTGTAAGCAAAATAATGTTGGGTCGTGTTTGTGTAGCCAGTGTATTAGTCTATGTCTTTTTATTGGGGGAATTGAGTCCATTGATGTTAGAGAAATTAAAGAAAAGTAATTGTTGCTTCCTGTTATTTTTGTTGTCAAAGTTGGGATTCTGTTAGGTTTATTTAAGGATTATGTTCTTGCTTTTTCTAGTGTGTAGTTTCTATCCTTGTGTTGGTGTGTTCCCTTTATTATCCTTTGAAGGGCTGGATTCATGGAAAGATATTGTGTGAATTGGGTTTTTATCATGGAATACTTTGGTTTCTCCATCTATGGTAATTGAGAGTTTTGCTGGGTATAGTATCCTGGGCTGGCATTTGTGCTCTCTTAGGGTCTGTATAACATCTGTCCAGGATCTTCTGGCTTTCATAGTCTCTGGTGAAAAGTCTGGTGTAATTCTAATAGGCCTGTCTTAATATGTTACTTGACCTTTTTCCCTTACTGCTTTTATTATTCTGTTTTTATTTAGTGCACTTGTTGTTCTGATTATTATGTGTAAGGAGCAATTCCTTTTCTGGTCCAGCCTCTTCGGAGTTCTGTAGGCTTCTTGTATGTTCATGGGTATCTCTTTCAGTTTGGGAAGTTTTCTTCTATAACTTTGTTGAAGATATTTGCTGGCTCTTTAAGTTGAAATTCTTCATTGTCAGCACCACAGAAGCAGACAGCTTCTGGGACAGGTGGGAGCCACAGAGCCACTGAGGCAGCACACTTTTCGGGCCGCAGACATCCGGCCACCCTCCCAGCCGGGGAGAACACGAGTTCACCCTGCACAGGAGCCCTCTGCCTCAGGAGCAGGGAGCACCATCTTGGTTCCAGAACTCCGCCGAACTTAGGAACTTAGTCTGCACAGGTGAGAATGTCTACCACAGAAGCTGACAGCTTCTGTGACCTGCCAAAGCAACACAGCACCTGGGAAAGGTCCTGTTTTGGGCCTTCTTCTTTGGCCAGGAGGAGGTCCAAACAACAGATATCTGTGCACCTTCCCTGTAAGAGGAGAGCTTGCCACCAGAGAGTGCTCTAACAACTGAAACACAGAGGAGAGAGCCTGTCTCCCAGGTCTGCTGATAGACGATAATCAGAATCACCAGAAGAACAATCTCTAAACAGAGACAATTATAACAACTCCAGAGATTACCAGATGGCGAAATGAAAACGTAAGAATCTTACTAACAGAAACCAAGACCACTCACCATCATCAGAACCCAGCACTCCCACTTTGCCCAGTCCAGGGCACCCCAACACACCGGAAAAGCTAGACCTGGATTTAAAAGCATATCTCATGATGATGGTAGAGGACATCAAGAAGGACTTTAATAACTCACTTAAAGAATTACAGGAGAACATTGCTAAAGAGTTACAAGTCCTTAAAGAAAAACAGGATAACACAATCAAACAGGTAGAAGTCCTTAAAGAAAAACAGGAAAAGACAACCAAACAGGTAGAAGTCCTTAAAGAAAAACAGGAAAACACATCCAAACAGGTGATGGAAATGAACAAAACCATACTACACCTAAAAAGGGAAGTAGACACAATAAAGAAAACCCCAAATGAGGCAACACTGGAGATACAAACCCTAGGAAAGAAATCTCGAAACATAGATGCGAGCATCAGCAACAGAATACAAGAGATGGAAGAGAGAATCTCAGGTGCAGAAGATTCCATAGAGAACATCGGCACAACAATCAAAGAAAATGGAAAATGTAAAAAGATCCTAACTCAAAACATCCAGGAAATCCAGGACACAATGAGAAGACCAAACTTACGGATAATAGGAGTGGATGAGAATGAAGATTTTCAACTCAAAGGACCAGCAAACATCTTCAACAAAATTATAGAAGAAAACTTCCCAAATCTAAAGAAAGAGATGCCCATGAACATACAAGAAGCCTACAAAACTCCAAATAGACTGGACCAGAAAAGAAATACCTCCCGACACATAATAATCAGAACAACAAATACACTAAATAAAGATAGAATACTAAAAGCAGTAAGAAAAAAAGGCAAAGTAACATATAAAGGCAAGCCTATCAGAATTACACCAGATTTTTCACCAAAGACTATGAAAGCCAGAAGATCCTGGACAGATGTTATACAGACACTAAAAGAACACAAATTCCAGCCCAGGCTACTATACCCAGCAAAACTCTCAATTAACATAGATGGAGAAACCAAAGTATTCCACGACAAAACCAAACTCACACATTATCTTTCCAAGAATCCAGCCCTTCAAAGGATAATAACAGAAAAAAAGCAATACAAGGACAGGAACCAAGCCCTAGAGAAAACAAGAAGGTAATCTGTCAACAAACCTAAAAGAGGACAGCCACAAGAACAGAATGCCAACTATAACAACAAAAATAACAGGAAAAAACAATTACTTTTCCTTAATATCTCTTAATATCAAGGACTCAAATCCCCATTAAAAAGACATAGACTAACAAACTGGCTACACAAAAAAGACCCAGGATTTTGCTGCTTGCAGGAAACTCATCTCAGAGAAAAAGATAGACACTACCTCAGAGTGAAGGGCTGTAAGACAGTTTTCCAAGCAAATGGTATGAAGAAACAGGCTGGAGTGGCCATTCTAATATCTGATAAGACTGACTTCCAACCCAAAGACATCAAAAAAGACAGGGAAGGGCACTTCATACTCATCAAAGATAAAATCCTTCAAGAGGAACTATCAATTCTGAATATCTATGCTCCAAATACAAAGGCAGCCACATTCATTAAAGAAACTTTAGTAAAGTTCAAAGCACACATTGCACCTCACACAATAATAGTGGGAGATTTCAACACACAACTTTCACCAATGGACAGATCATGGAAACAGAAACTAAACAGGGACACAGTGAAACTAACAGAAGTTATGAATCAAAAGGATCTGGCAGATATCTACAGAATATTCTATCCTAAAACAAAAGGATATACCTTCTTCTCAGCACCTCATGATACCTTCTCCAAAATTGACCACATAATTGGTCACAAAACAGGCCTCAAAAGATACAAAAATATTGAAATTGTCCCATGCATCCTATCAGATAACCATGGACTAAGGCTGATCTTCAATAACAAAATAAATAATAGAAAGCCAAAATTCACGTGGAAACTGAACAACACGCATCTCAATGATACTTTGGTCAAGGAAGGAATAAAGAAAGAAATTAAGGACTTTTTAGAGTTCAATGAAAATGAAGCCACAACATACCCAAACTTATGGGACGCAATGAAAGCATTTCTAAGAGGAAAACTCATAGCTCTGAGTGCCTCCAAAAAGGAACTAGAGAGAGCACACATTAGCAGCTTGACAACACACCTAAAAGCTCTAGAACAAAAGGAAGCAAATTCACCCAAGAGGAGTAGAAGGCAGGAAATAATCAAACTCAGGGGCGAAATCAACCAAGTGGAAACAAGAAGAACTATTCAAAGAATCAACCAATCAAGGAGCTGGTAATTTGAGAAAATCAACAAGATAGATAAACCCTTAGCCAGACTCACTAGAGGGCACAGGGAAAGCATTCTAATTAACAAAATCAGACATGAAAAAGGAGACCTAACAACAGATCCTGAAGAAATCCAAAACACCATCAGATCCTTCTACAAAAGGCTATACTCAACAAAACTGGAGAACCTGGATGAAATGGAGAAGTTTCTAGACAGATACCAGGTACCAAAGTTGAATCAAGATCAGGTTAATGATCTAAACAGCCCTATATCCCCCAAAGAAATAGAAGCAGTCATTAATAGTTTCCCAACCAAAAAAAGCCCAGGACCAGATGGGTTTAGTGCAGAGTTCTATCAGACCTTCAAAGAAGATCTAATCCCAGTTCTTCACAAACTATTCCACAAAATAAAAACAGAAGGTCCTCTACCCAACTCATTCAATGAAGCCACAATTACTCTGATACCTAAACCACAAAAAGACCCAACAAATATAGAAAACTTCAGACCAATATCCCTTATGAATATTGATGCAAAAATTCTCAATAAAGTTCTTGCTAACCGAATCCAAGAACACATCAAAACAATCATCCATCCTGACCAAGTAGGTTTCATCCCAGGGATGCAGGGATGGTTCAATAAATGGAAATCCATCAACATAATCCAGTATATAAACAAACTCAAAGACAAAAACCACATGATCATCTCGTTAGATGTGGAAAAAGCATTTGACAAGATCCAACACCCATTCATGATAAAAGTCTTGGAAAGATCAGGAATTCAAGGCCCATACCTAAACATGATAAAAGCAATCTACAGCAAACCAGTAGCCAACATCAAAGTAAATGGTGAGAAGTTTGAAGCAATCCCACTAAAATTGGGGACTAGACAAGGCTGTCCACTCTCTCCATAGCTATTCAACATTGTACTTGAAGTCCTAGCCAGAGCAATTCGACAACAAAAGGAGATCAAAGGGATACAAATTGGAAAAGATGAAGTCAAAATATCACTTTTTGCAGATGATATGATAGTATATATAAGTGAGCCTAAAGATTCCACCAGAGAACTCCTAAACCTGATAAACAGCTTCGGTGAAGTAGCTGGATATAAAATTAACTCAAACAAGTCAATGGCCTTTCTCTACACAAAGAATAAACAGGCTGAGAAAGAAATTAGGGAAACAACACCCTTCTCAATAGTCACAAATAATATAAAATATCTTGGCGTGACTCTAACTAAGGAAGTGAAAGATCTGTATAATAAAAACTTCAAGTCTCTGAAGAAAGAAATTATAGAAGATCTCAGAAGATGGAAAGAACTCCCATGCTTATGGATTGGCAGGATCAACATTGTAAAAATGGCTATCTTGCCAAAAGCAATCTACAGATTCAATGCAATCCCCATCAAAATTCCAACTCAATTCTTCAACGAATTAGAAAGTGCAATCTGCAAATTCATCTGGAATAACAAAAAACCTAGGATAGCAAAAACTCTTCTCAAGGATAAAAGAAACTCTGGTGGAATCACCATGCCTGACCTAAATCTGTACTACAGAGCAATTGTGATAAAAACTGCATGGTACTGGTATAGTGATAGACAAGTAGACCAATGGAATAGAATTGAAGGCCCAGAAATGAACCCACACACCTATGGTCATTTGATCAAGGACAAGGAAGCTAAAACCATCCAGTGGAAGAAAGACAGCATTTTCAACAAATGGTGCTGGCACAACTGGTTGTTATCATGTAGAAGAATGCGAATTGATCCATTCCTATCTCCTTGTACTAAGGTAAAATCTAAGTGGATCAAGGAACTTCACATAAAACCAGAGACACTGAAACTTATAGAGGAGGAAGTGGGGAAAAGCCTTGAAGATATGGGCACAGGGGAAAAATTCTTGAATAGAAGAGCAATGTCTTGTGCTGTAAGATCGAGAATTGACAAGTGGGACGTTATGAAACTGCAAAGCTTCTGTGAGGCAAAAGACACCATCAATAAGACAAAAAGACCACCAACAGATTGGGAAAGGATCTTTACCTCTCCTAAATCAGATAAGGGACTAATATCCAATATATATAAAGAACTCAAGAAGGTGGACTCCAGAAAATCAAATAACCCCATTAAAAAATGTGGCTCAGAACTGAACAAAGAATTCTCACCTGAGGAATACCGAATGGCAGAGAAGCACCTGAAAAAATGTTCAACATCCTTAATCATCAGAGAAATGCAAATCAAAACAACCCTGAGATTCCACCTCACAGCAGTCAGAATGGCTAAGATCAAAAATGCAGGTGACAGCAGATGCTGGCAAGGATGTGGAGAAAGAGGAACACTCCTCCATTTTTGGTGGGGTTGCAAGCTTGTACAACCACTCTGGAAATCAGTCTGGTGGTTCCTCAGAAAATTGGACATAGTATTACTGAAGGATCCAGCAATACCTCTCCTGGGCATATATCCAGAAGATGTCCTGTCCGGTAAGAAGAACACATGCTCCACTATGTTCATAGCAGCCTTATTTATAATAGCCAGAAGCTGGAAAGAACCCAGATGTTCCTCAACAGAGGAATGGATACAGAAATTATGGTACATTTACACAATGGAGTACTACTCAGCTATTAAAAAGAATGAATTTATGAAATTCCTAGCCAAATGGATGGACCTGGAGGGCATCATCTTGAGTGAGGTAACACAATCACAAAGGATCTCACAGAGTATGTATTCACTGATAAGTGGATATTAGCCCAAAACTTAGGATACCCAAGATATAAGATACAATTTGCTAAACACATGAAACTCAAGAAGAATGAAGACCAAAGTGTGGACACTGTGCCCCTTCTTACAAGTGGGAACAAAACACCCAGGAAAGGAGTTACAGAGACAAAGTTTGGAGCTGTGATGAAAGGATGGACCATCTAGAGACTGCCATATCCAGGGATCCATCCCATAATCAGCTTCCAAACGCTGACACCATTGCATACACTAGCACGATTTTGCTGAAAGGACCGTGATATAGCTCTCTCTTGTGAAACTATGCTGGGGCCAAACAAACACAGAAGTGGATGCTCACTGTTAGCTATTGGATGGATCACAGGGCCCCCAATGGAGAAGCTAGAGAAAGTACCCAAGGAGCTAAAGGGATCTGCAACCCTATAGTTGGAACAACATGATGAACTAACAAGTACCCCGGAGCTCTTGTCTCTGCTGCATATGTATCGAAAGATGGCCTAGTTGGCCATCACTGGAAAGAGAGGCCCATTGGACTTGCAAACTTTATATTCCCCACTACAGGGTAATGCCAGGGCCAAAAGAATGGGAATGGGTGGGTAGGGAAGTGGGGGGGGGCTATGGGGGACTTTTGGGATAGCATTGGAAATGTAATTGAGGAAAATACGTAATTAAAAAAAAAAAAAGGAAAGAAATTCTTCATTTTCATTTACTCCTATCATCCGTAGGTTTGTTCTTCTCATTGTGTCCTGGATTTCCTGGATGTTTTGAGTTAGGATCTTTTTGCATTTTGCATTTCCTTTGATTGTTGCGCCCATGTTCTCTATGGAATCTTCTGCTCCTGAGATTCTCTCTTCCATCTCTTGTATTCTCTTGCTTATGCGCACATCTTTGGTTCCAGATTTCTTTCCTAGGGTTTCTATCTCCAACATTTTCTCTCTTTGTGTTTTCTTTATTGTTTCTATTTCCCTTTTTAAGTCTGGATGGTTTTCTTCAATTCCATCACCTGTTTGGTTGTGTTTTCCTGTATTTCTTTAAGGACTTCTACCTCTTTAGCAGTGTTATCCTGTATTTCTTTAAGTGAGTCATTTAAGCCCTTCTTGATGTCTTCTACCAGCATTATGAGATATGATTTTAAAACCGATTCTTGCTTTTTGGGTGTGTTGTGTTATCCAGGAGTGGATTAGTTGGGAGTGCTATGTTCTGATGATAGTCAGTGTTCTTGGTTTCTGTTAGTAAGATTCTTACATTTGCCTTTTGCCATCTGGTAATCTCTAGAGTTAGTTGTTATAGTTGTCTCTGATTGGAGGTTGTTCCTCCTATGATTCTTTTAGCCTCTGTCAGCAGACCTGGGAATCTAGCTCTCTCCTGAGTTTCAGTGGTTAGACTACTCTCTACAGGCAAGCTCTCCTCTTACAGGGAAGGTGCACAGATATTTGGCGTTCGGACCTGCCTCCTGGCTGAAGATGAAGGCCCTATACAGGGCCTGTCCCAGAAGCTGTGTTGCTTCTGCCTGTTCCAGTAGCTGTGTAGTTTCTGTAGTCAGCACTCTCCCCTACGTAGACTAGTCTCTGAGGGATTCGGGACCCAAGATGGCTCCCCCTGGTGCTCCTGCAGAACCTTCCTGGCAGACACTTCTCCTCTGTTGGGGAAGGTGCCCGGATATCTGGAGCCCGAAATGGGGTCTGTCCCAAGGCAATTCTTATAAAAACCGCATTTAATTGTGGCTGGCTTACAGGTTCAGAGTTGAAGTCCATTATCATTAAGGTGGGATCATGGCAGTATCCAGGCAGGCATGGTGCAGGCAGAGCTGAAAGTTCTACATCTTCATCTTCATCCAATGGCTGCTAGTGAAAGACTCCCTTCCAGGCAACTAGGGTGAGTATCATAAGCCCACACCCACATTGACTCACCTACTCCCACCAGGTCACACCTATTCCAACACCTCCCCACCTCCAAACGGTGCCACTCCCTGGCCCAAGAATATACAAACTATTAAAGTTAGGATTCATGGGATTATTTCAATCTTCTTGTATCTGTTGATGCCTGTTTTGTGACCTGTTACACAATCAGTTTTGGAGAAGATACCATGAGGTGCTGAGAAGAAGGAATATTCTTTTGTTTTAGGATAAAAGGTTCTATAGATACCTGTTAAATCCATTTGTTTCACAACTTCTGTTAGTTTCCCTGTGTCTCTGTTCTGTTTCTGTTTCCATGATCTGTCCATTGATGAAAGTGGGGTGTTGAAGTCTCCCACTATTATTGTTTGCAGTGTTATGTGTGTTTTGAGCTTTAGTAATGTTTCTTTAATGAATGTTGATGCCCTTTCCTTTGGAGCATAGATGTTCAGAATTGAGAGTTCATCTTGGTAAATTTTTACCTTTGATTAGTATGAAGTGTCCCTCCTTATCTTTTTTAATAATGTATATGGTGAAAGTTGATTATAATTGATATTAGAATGTCTACTCCAGCTTTTTTTCTTGGGACCATTTGCTTGGAAAATTGGTTTTCAGCCTCTTACAAAGTGTCTGTCTTTGTCCCTAGGTTGATTTCCTGTATGCAACAAAATGTTGGGTCCTGTTTATAAAATCAGTCTGTTAGCCTATGTCTTTTTATTGGAGAATTGAGTCCATTGATATTAAGAGATATTAAGGAAAAGTGATTGTTGCTTCCTGTTATTTTTGTTGTTAGAGTTGGTATTCTGTTCATGTGGCTATCTTCTTTTAGGTTTGTTGAAAGATTAATTTCTTGCATTTTTTAGAGCTTAGTTTCCCTCCTTGTGTTGGAATTTTCCCTTTATTATCTTTTGAAGGGCTGAATTTGTGGAAAGATATTGTGTAAATTTTGTTTTGTCAGAGAATACTTTGGTTTCTTCATCTATGGTAACTGAGAGTTTTGCTGGGTATAGTAGCCTGGACTCGCATTTGTGTTCTCTTAGGGTCTGTATGACATCTGCCCAGGATCTTCTGGTTTTCATAGTCTCTTGTGAGAAGTCAGGTGTAATTCTCATAGGTCTTCCTTTATATGTTACTTGACCTTTTTCCCTTATGGCTTTTAATATTCTTTCCTTGTTTTGTGCATTTGGTGTTTGATTATTATGTGACAGGAGGAATTTCTTTGTGAGAAGCGGGTGTAGCAGCAGTCCCAAGATGGCGCCGGACTGCAGCTAAGTCTTATGACTTGCACCTGACTTCCTCATACACCTGAAAATAAGCCACGACCATCGTTGAGAATTGCTCAGGTGCACCATGATGCTGACAGTGTAAACAAATCCATATTTGGTAGAGCCGCGCCCCTGCCACCCTGATTGATTGAAGCTGCGTGCCTGGTAAGGTGATGTGGCCTGCCGTGAGTGGTTGGGGGCTGAGAGTATATAAGAGTGAGAGGCCCGGGAATCGAGAGAGAGATGAAGAGGGAGGGAGATGAAGACTGAAAATGGCTGAATAAACTGCTGATAGAAGAACTGGTGATCTTGTCGTTCTTGCTGGTTGAGGGCAGATGCGACATTTAGTTCTGTAGGCTTCTTGTATGTTCATGGGCTTCTCTTTCTTTAGGTTGGGGAAGTTTTCTTTTATAAGTTTGGTGAAAACATTTACAGGCCCTTTAAGTTGTGAATCTTCCTTCTCATCTATACCTATTATCCTTAGGTTTGGTCTTCTCATTGTGTTTTGGATTTCCTGGATACTTTGGGTTATGATCTTTTTGCACTTCACATTTTCTTTGGTTGTTGTGTCAATGTTTTCTATGGTATCTTCTGTACCAGATATTCTCTCTTCTTTTTCTTTTATTCTGTTGCTGATGCTTGCATCTATAGCTCCTGAATTCTTTTCTAGGTTTCTATCTCCAGAATTTTCTCCCATTGTGATTTATTTATTGTTTCTACTTCCATTTTTAGATCCTGGATGGTTTTGTTCAATTCTTTCACCTGTTTGGATGTGTTTCCCTGTAATTCTTTATGGAATTTTTGTGTTTCCTCTTTAATGGCTTCTACCTGTTTACTTTAGAGAAGTGACTTTAGATCCATATCTTGCTTTTCTGGTGTGATGGATTCAGGGCTTACTATGGTGGGAGAGTTGGGTTCTGATTATGCCAAGTAACCTTGGTTTCTGTTGCTTCTATTCTTTTGCTTGCCTCCCAACACCTGATTATCTCAAGTGCTCCCTGCCCTTGCTATATCTGATTGGACCCTTTCCTTCCTGTAATTCTGGTTGAGTCAGAACTCCTCAGACTCCAGCTTTCTCTCTGATCCTCTGAATTCAGGATCCTGAGATTCTGGGTGTGTCAGTGTTCTTGGCCATCAAGCTTTCTCTGAGACCCCGGGATCCTGATGTGACCAAGGTCCTTGGATCCTAAGATCCTGGGCGTATTAGAGTGCCTGGAAGTGGTACACCCTCTGGGGGCCTGGAAGTGGTACACCCTCTGGGGGCCATGGTGCTGTCCTCTGAGTTTGAAACCAAGGTAGACCAGTGCGGACTAGAAGGAACCTGAGCCACTGGTCGGGCAAGGTTCCTATGTCCCTGCTCCTGTTGGCCCTAGGCACTCCTGGTGGTGTTGGAAGAGATGTTGTGTTCTACTCACCATTGATCCTATGATCCTGGGTCTGCTAGGGTGCCTGGGGGTAGGGCGTAGAGGTGGAGAATCCTCTTGGGACTTTGGAACTGTCTACAGAGTTCGTGTTCAAGGTTGCCCAGTGCTGGTGTCAACCTACAGTATGTTTTGCTTTGTATAAAGTGAAATTATAGCATTAGGATGCCGAGTGACTTTACATGGTATCAACAAACAAAATACGACCAATAGATGATTGTGTTGTAGATGTTAAATGCTCATCAGATACTCCCTTGTATTATCACAGTTTTCTGAAGTTGGGCAGGGCTGTTAAATTAACTGTGGCCAATGGGCTGCTCATAGTAACCTTGGGACTTCAGAACATGGTCAAGTTTATCTCCTCTTGAGATATTAATAAAGATCTGTGTTGTTTTCTCAATTATATGTGGGCTTAATCACAAAGTTGTTAAGCTATTGCCAAAAAGTATTTGAGAGCTCTCTTTATGATATGTAGTTCAATTTCATTTAAAGAAATTCTGTCATGTTGACCATCAAAAGACAGCATCATCTGATCTTTCCATAGTTGAGTGACAAACCAGTTTTGTTTTATATTTTATTGGTGAGTGCATAATTTATTGGTCAGCTAATTAAAGTGTCATGAAAAGTGCCTTGTGGGGCAAGTGGTGACATATGAATCCCAGTGTTATCTCTCAAAGAATATCCAGTTTAAAGAAAAAATTAATAATTATTTAGGCTTTTTTCTATGTTATTGGGCTATTTATGGAATTTAAAGCTGATGGCTATCGAAAATTTAAGCTTGTTATTACTTTTCTTTCAGTGGTGAAAAAAATTTTGAGTAGTTTCCCCTCCCCCATACACTTTTAGTACATTACAATCTATTACTGAAATCCCTAAGATAATTTATGTGATTGAAATTCTTTAACCAAAGTACATTTTTTCCATTTCCAAATCATCTGATGAATGAGCCCTGAATAAGAATATAAACTCTGTAAGCCTTTCTCATCTCCTTACAGTTCCATCTGTAATATTGATAAAAAATTATTACCAGGAACTAGAGACTTGGCTCCGTAGTTAAGAGCACTTGTTACTCTTAGGGAGGTCGCAGACTCAGTTTCTAACACCAACATGATGGCTCACAACTATCCATAATGCCAGTTCCCAAGGATCTGACAAGCCTTGTCTCAGCTACTCAGACAGAAGGCATGAATGCAAAACACTTATAAAATAACTATATCTCAAAGGATTAAAAATTATTACCAAATGTTTGTTTAACCATAACAAAGTTTCAAATTGATATACCATTTGTAGTAGCAAAAGAAAAATTTCTCTTATGGCAGGTGAGATAGTGACATAGCAGATAAAGGCACTTGTGCATGCCTAGTGACCTAAGCTTGATCCCTGGAATGAAGATAATGGTAAAAGGAGAGAACTAACTTTACAAACATGTCCTCTGACCTTCACACAGGTTGCCATGGCACACATACACTGAAACCCCCCAATCAAGCACATGCACACATCCAACTATAGCAGTAATAATAATACATTAAAAATTAAAAGGATATTATGGTCAACTATAGCTTTTGAACTTGTTTCTTTTCATTATGTGTGTTAAAATACAAGGTAAATAATCAAATCAATACAAAGCGTTATTAAAATGATGTACACTTAAACCATGCTCAGTCTATAATCTTGAAAAGGCTTTGTGAGTGTCAGTTTTCGTGTTTTACACCAGAGTTTTGAAGGAAAGGGCCTCTAGAATTATAGCTCTAAGCCATGACTCTGAGAAACAATGGAGAAAACCATGCATTTTAATTAAGTTTCTCTGGGCAAAAATGTGAAAATTCTAGTTAAATTCACTCTTTAAACATATTCATATATGTTGCTTGGTGTTCATGTACATATCTTAAATGCTAGCACTCAGGAGACAACTGTTAGTTCAAGGTCAACCAATATACATAATTAACCCCCCCCCACACACACACACAAAGAACTTGCTAATAGGAAACCGGTTAGTAACCATTATTTTAATTAACTCTTCTGCTTTTCATCTCTCTCTCTCTCTCTCTCTCTCTCTCTCTCTCTCTCTCTCTCTCTCTCTCTCTCTCTCTCTCTCTCTCTCTCTCCCCCCTGCCCTCGTGTGTGTGTGTGTGTGTGTGTGTGTGTGTGAGTGTGTGTGTGTGTGTGAGTGTGTGTGTGTGTGTGTGTTGTCCTGGCTTTTGTGCAAACATTGGTGTTGCTAAAGACACGTGGCCTATATTTTAAAAGCACACCCCTAGTAATGTCTTTATAAACCCATTTGTGACAGAGAAAGCCATTTCTTTTCACAAAAAGAAAGCAATGCTAGGAGAAAAAAATATTTCGTGTAACTATGATTGAAAGAGGCACTATTAATAGTTTTGATTTTTATCTCCTCTCAGAAAAGTTCACAACTCTGTGTCTCTGTTATGCTCTTCAGAGTTCAAAGAAAGATCAAAAAGAAGGAAAAGGTGAGTACAATGTAAGTAGTAGGGTAAAATAACATGTATGTTTTGGAAATAAACATAAAAGGAACTAAAAGGCAATTTGTGGTCCTTGGGACAAACTCTGCTCTTGGCTCATGTCCCTTGCTGCTGCCCAGATGGAACTCTCAGCAATGGCCTTGTGTTGTTACTCTAAGGACACAATTTAGTCTTTAAAGATTTTTATCTGACAGAAAACACAGTGGAATATGTCTGTTGTCTTTTCCACTAGTGTTTAAAAAAAATAAAGAACCATTTGAACAATATATGATAACTTTTGAGGCCTTTCCATCTCTTCCACACAGCTGTGCTATCACAGTTTACAAAATAGTAGTATAGCTTACCAAGGGAAAATAGAGTCTTTCAAATGACTTATGGCTCCTTCTGGAAAAATATGGCTGTGTTTTCTGATAAACATTTATCCATCTGTTTTTATATCATGATAATTGTTTTTTTGTTTTGTTTTGTTTTTTTGTTTTTTTGTTTTGTTTTGTTTTTTTCGAGACAGGGTTTCTCTGTGTAGCCCTGGCTGTCCTGGAACTCACTCTGTAGACCAGGCTGGCCTCGAACTCAGAAATCCGCCTGCCTCTGCCTCCCGAGTGCTGGGATTAAAGGCATGCGCCACCACGCCCGGCTGATAATTGTTTTTTTTTAATCTTGAATTTTGTTGCTTTGTTAATAAAGCCAGAGACTGCCAAAGCATCCCAATCTTTCTTGTGACACATCAATAATTTTCCAAGGCATTTGTCATAATGACAATTGGAAAGAATAATGCTATTTATAAGAGATGCAGAGAAATTGCCCTTTAAAATGTTTATGTAGATATGACCTTAAAACTGAGCATGTAATTAATTTGTTTGCCAACATGTATTGATTGCCTATTATGTGCCAGACATGATGTTAATTCCATCTACCTCAAATTTTTTTCTGTTTACAATGAATAAATGAATGAAAGAATAAACGGTCTCATTTTGTAATCACACTCCATTTCCCCCCAGGTCTAGCAATAAGTCAACAAAATATGCTATCCATGGAAAGATATTATTTATATATCTTTTGGGTCCTGAATGTTTATATTCAAATCAAGACTGGGTGGCTATAAAGCCTTGCTACACAAACCTGAAGATGATGTGTGTGTGTGTGTGTGTGTGTATATATATATATATATATATATATATACATATATATATGTATATATACATATATATATGCATATATATACATATGTATTTGTCACATCATTTCACATAAGAGTGCTCTAGACCTAGCAATATTTTCATAACCATTCCTAAGTGCAACCTTGTTTAAAAAGAATGCAAGGTCATGACAAATGTCATACTCTGAGTCCAAGGAGGCAGCCTATGAGATCAATGGACTCAAAGTTGAAGAATGAGGCCATTTGAGTAATTACAGAAAGAATCTGGTTGACAATAGTGAGAGAAATAGAATCAGTTGCCTTAAGCTTGATTGACTTAAATATTAGGAGCAATACGGGCAATTTCTCACGGAGGTAGTCTGGGTGACACTAGCAAACCGACTGGATTAAGAATCGATTTATGTATGCATTTGGTGACCCATTTAATATATGGGTCTAGGAAAAAGGCACCAAACCAATCATGTCCTGACATTTATTTGAATATTTGGCATTTTCAGGTGATCAACTTAAGTTATTGATGATAATACTTTAGTTTGCCTGTTGTATGTGGCTTTATAAAAACCCTTTATCTTGTGATTTATGAAAATCATATGAGAGGCACAGTAATTATTTGTTCCACTTTACAGGGAATGAAACACAGAGAGAATGTAACCAACTTGGCTTAATAACTGTTGCTAGGAAATAGTGTAATTTCCATTTGTTGAGACATATACTTTGTCAATTCTCATGATAATCCTGTAATGTTTTTCTAATATTGTGTTTCTCTTTAGCAAATGTAAGTAAGCAGAGTTGGAATTATCTACCAAGCTAACATGGTAATAGGTAACATTGGCTGTACAATGGACTCTTTCCGGCTTTAGGCCCTATGTCTTTTAGCCTCTAGGTTGCATGCATTTCTGTGTGTATTATTACCATGTTTGCCTCTTCTGAGCTTCACTTCATTAAAAATCCTAGTGTTCTGAGGCTCTTCCTACCTAACAATATCTGGGGTGCTACCCAGAGGGATAGGATCACTTCACAGATGCTGGTTTTTGTTTGGTGTTTTGTTTTGTTTTGTTTTGTTTTGTTTTGTTTTTCAGATCTCCACGCAGCAAGGCAGTGCAGCATCATTGCCATTCTCACAATCTGCATATTTTGTCTCTGGGGTGTTTTTCAGAAGATGTATATGAGACAAGAATTTTCTTAGGAGGATGTAGTGATCAATATGGTAGCATTTTTACTTCTTTGTCAGATGTCTGGAGACCTGCTACTCAATCAATAGTGAGCCATAACTTTGAGTTTTAAAGGTGGTATGAAGGGGATATGGGAGGGAAATTAAGGAGGGAAAAAGGAAAGAAAACCTCCTAGTAATAATTTAAAAATACTTTCATTTTCATAGCAGGGGGTCCCTGTGAAGGTCAGATGGCAACTTACAAGAGTCAGTTCTCTCCTCCCACCATGTGGGTATCAGGGATTGAATTTAGCACGTGAGGCTTGATGGAAATTACTTTTACCTGCTAAGACATTTCCATGGCTTTCTTTTACATAATATTTTGCCAGGGCAAAGCCCTTAATTAAATTTCATTATCTCTTTTTGTACAAGAAAAGGGAAAATAGAAACAAGATTCAGTGACATTGACATATCTCAAAATCATGACACTACACAATTGAATCTTTTACCTTAGAGAAGAATCATATAATTCATTTCTAAAAAAACAAAGCTGTGTTATTTCCTTTTTGAGGTTGTAATATTTTGCTCCTTTTAAGATATTGTGTCATAAAAGTAAAGCTAATGGCTTGGTAGAAATTATTGCATCTGCTCATTATTTAGCCTCTGATGGTGTAAGTATTTGCTATTCTTTTGTTTCCTTGGTTCGTAGGGTACCACGAACATTGAAAATGTTGAATTATTTTTAATAATTACGACAAAGCCCTCTGGTCAAATGTCATAGCTTCTCTGGAAATGGCATAATCTGTTATGGAAAATAATACTGAGAAAGTGAGTAAGTCATTATTTGAAGAGGGTGCAAAGATCAACATATGTATCAATCAAAATCAAATAAACTATTAAAACATACTGATACCCTTTTCAACGTAAGTTCTATTAATTACAGACTTTAATGTGGACTTCTATTCTCTTCCTAAATAACTTTCATCTTATTCACCCATGACTTCTCACTGAGGGCTTAATTGTCCAGACTGGTTATCTAAGTATATCTGCATCTGGAAGCCACACTGTTGTGAGACACTATTCTTAGGAAGACATGAACAAATATCTACTCACCCTAGATAGGGAGATGATGACAGACACAAATAAGGAGATCACTCACATACTTATTAGCTCATTAAGAAATGAGTTTTATTGGAGTTATTTAGAGATATATGGATGAGGAGCTATTTACATAAGCAAAAATTATACAATGACAGCTATATCACTAAAAGTCTCTTCTAGAATAAGTAGCATCTCAGATGATATAAAACCTTGTATGTACTGAAAATCCTACATGTAGCTCAATAGGTTGGTGAGTTTTTGTGCCCTTTCCAGGTAACTCAGCTGCTCTGAATGTTTTTCAGGCAGCTTAGTGCATCTCTGCTTCTTTCAAGAAGTTCAGCTGGTCTGAGAGGTCTTCTCTCAACACTGACTGTTGCTGAGACATAGTAACCCACTCCTCTTATAGAAGTTAGACTGGCTTCTGGCTATTATAAATAAGGCTGCTATGAACATAGTGGAGCATGTGTGCTTCTTACTGGTTGGAACATCTTCTGGATATATGCCCAGAAGAGGTACATTTACACAATGGAGTACTACTCAGCTATTAAAAAGAATGAATTTATGAAATTCCTAGGGAAATGGATGAACCTGGAGGGCATCATCCTGAGTGAGGTAGCCCAATCACAAAAGAACTCACATGATATGTACTCACTGATAAGTGGATATTAGCCCAGAAACGTAGAATACCCAAGATATAGTGCTCAATTGTGCAAATGTACCACATTTTCTGTATCCATTCCTCTGTTGAGGGGTATCTGGGTTCTTTCTAACCTCTGGATATTATAAATAAGGCTGCTATGAACATAGTGGAGCATGTGTCCTTCTTACTGGTTGGAACATCTTCTGGATATATGCCCAGGAGAGGTATGGCGGTATCCTCTAGTAGTACTATGTTCAATTTTCTGAGGAACCGCCAAACTGATTTCCAGAGTGGTTGTAGAAGCTTGCAATCCCACCAAAAATGGAGTGTTTCTCTTTCTCCACATCCTTGCCAGCATCTGCTGTCACCTGAGTTATTGATCTTAGCCATTCTGACTGGTGTGAGGTGGAATCTCAGGGTTGTTTTGAGTTGCATTTCCCTGATGATTAAGGATGTTGAACAGTTTTTCAGATGCCTCTCAGCCATTCGGTATTCCTCAGGGGAGAATTCTTTGTTTAGCTCTGAGCCCCATTTTTAATGGGGTTATTTTATTTTCTGGAGTCCACCTTCTTGAGTTCTTTATATGTACCGGATATTAGTCCCCTATCTGATTTAGGATAGGTAAAGTTCCTTTCCCAATCTGTTGGTGGCATTTTTGTCTTATTGACGGTGTCTTTTGCCTTGCAGAAGCTTTGCAATTTTATGAGGTCCCATTTGTCGATTCTCGATCTTACAGCACAGGCCATTTCTGCTCTATTCAGGAATTTTTCCCCTGTACATTTCAGAAATATTGCAGAAAGAGAAATTAATCAAGTATTTATCACTCTCAGAGGCTTATATCTTCCCCACCACCCAATCTGATAACAATTTCTTTAAAGCATCTGTCCATAGCCATTTAGGGAATAATTTGAAACTCTTTGTAGTTTTGTGTTCTTTGATATTAAGTATAGCAGGTTTTGTTGTTGTTGTTGGGTTCTTGCAATTTCCTCAACATTTATATTTCACCATATACTTTATATTTGAAAAGTTGTATATGCTTTCATGCATCTTCCAATTAGGGTTATTTTGGAGTATGATCATTCATGTCCATGCACATGTGCATTCCAGTATATTTATATATGTATATGTGTATTTTAAGTAGGTTTTTGGAATAAAACTCAGGTTCTTGTGTTTATACTACAGGAGATTCTATGGTACTTTAATGACAGAGATATATTCTTAGCCACTGAGATGTGTCATTTTGAACTGCCTTCTCTTGCTCTCAAAGCTATTGTTTAGTTTGTGTTTACGCTTTTGGATGGCTAGCACAGAAACTAGCTAGCACATAATAGGTTATGTCGGAGAGATGGCAGGCAAAATTTAGAAGGACATAGCATGCTAGTTTGGTACAATCATAAGGGTAGATTACCTGTGATAACAGCCCATGTGAATAAATGGCAGCAGTAAATACTCACGGTATGAGAGACTCTGGTGTTGATGGGAGGATCCCAGGTATAGACTGTCTAATTAAAAGCAAGGCAGGATAACAGGACTAAAAATATCAGATATTTATCCTAGAAAATGAGTAGGCTTAGATGAGAAACAAGGTAGAAAAGCTATGGTCACTAAAACCAGACCATGTGGTATTCACCTGAGTGGAAGCCAGTTTTCTTAAATGTGAAGCTGATTGTATTGTGGTGTACAAATTTTCCCTGAATAAAACTAAGATGAGTCTGAATATTTAAGATCTAAGTGAATTTACATATAGAGCCTAAGGAACTGTATGCTTGATGTTTTATAGAAATATGGTTAGGAAAGGTAAAGATTGCTGATATATTGAGTTTTTAATATCTATTTTTTTCTTAGCTTTTTCAAGAAATTTAAAGATTTTTCACCTGTGCCTCACTTGTTGACATTTCTCCCCATATTTTCCCTTAACTTCTTTTTTTAAAAGTGAGACTGTATGAATGACTTCCTAGGTTTCCTGTCTTCTTCTAAAACAAGATATTAAACTGTCCTATTACAGTATTATATAAGAACTCATTCATAGTCACCTCTTGTTTAAAACCACTTTTTGTAGTTTATATGTCGTTTATCTTTCTGTCCCTGAATTGTTATAGGAACTTCATAAAAGTAGAATTATAGAATATGTACCATTTTCTGGTTTGTTTATGTCACTATAATGTCTTTATAAGCCACTCATTCTATAGCTTGGGTTAGAGTTCCCTTTCTTGCTAAGGCTGAATAGTGTGACAAGTACTCATACTGCTTCCATCTTTGGCTATTGTGAATAATGATGATATGAATATGGATACTTTCAATGATGTTGAATATAGGAATTGATATATAATTTCTGGAACATATAGTAATTCTAGTATGTTTGTTTGTTTGTTTTAATCTGAGGACCTGTCATCCATACTATTACCCATAGTGACTGCAGCATTTTGTGCTTCTACCAGTAATTCATACAGTTATCATTTCTCCATACGCTGGACAATGTTTACTTTTTTCTATTTGTTTTTGTTGTTAATGACTATCTTGTTTGGAGCTGCTGTAACAAGAGCCGTGGACTGGTATTATCACCTATTCCTATTTATGATAAAAAAATAATCGCTGGCTAAAACAACTTGTGAGACAAGGGGTTCATACATGCTTACATCTTGAAGGTATAGAAGACATCAAAACAGGGAAAGAATTGCTGGAGAATGTGAGGCAGTTGATCAAATGAGTCCTCATTTGAGCAGAGAAGAAAGGAAGGAGTGCCATTTTCTATTTAATTCTTCATTTTTACTCAATGTGAGGCACAAGTCTAAGGAATGATGCTGCCTGCCATAAGGATAAGTCTTTCCTCTCAATTAAATGGTATTCAAAACATCATCACAGACACACCAGAAATATATTATCATGCCGTTTCTAAATCCAGTCCAAGTTGTTGCTGAAGAGATAGTTCAGTAGTTAAAAGGATTGGCTACTGTTATAGAGAACCCATGTTGGATTCCCAGCACCCATGTGGCAGCACAAACCATATGTAACTCCAGTTCTAGAGGATCAGATGCCCTCTGCTGGCCTCCACAGGCACCATGCATGCATGTGGTACATAGATTACATGTAGGCAAACATCTTTACACATTTAAATTTAATAAAATAACAATTAAAAATGAGTAAATTCAAGCCGGGCATGGTGGCCCACGCCTTTAATCCCAGCACTTGGGAGGCAGAGGCAGGCAGATTTCTAAGTTGGAAGCCAGCCTGGTCTACAGAGTGAGTTCCAGGACAGCCAGGGCTACACAGAGAAACCCTGTCTCAACAAAACAAAACAAAACAACAACAACAACAAAAACCACTAAAGTTTAAAAAAAAAGAATAAAAATGAGTAAATTCAGCCAAAGTGACAATTATGACTTAACATAACTGAGTAGCTAATGAAGTCTCCAAGTATTTCTCATTTTACTATAGGCCAGAGAATCCAAGATAGAAGTGACAGTGTATTTGCTGAATGGTGAGGGCCTACTTCCAGCTTCTCACTTCACAAAGTGTAATTCTTTGAGATTCCTATTAAGGGCATTACCCCCAACCATGTGGTTGCACTCTTATTACCTAATCATTTCCCAAGAGGCCCTACTTTCCAAATTATCACCTTGGCAGTAAGAATTTCATCACAGGAACAGGGTTGGAAGACAAACTTTTAGACCACAGCACTAGTTAGCCCAAAGGACTGGTAACTACACAATGTGCTTTTGAATTCAATTACCATTAATTAGAACCATTGCATATCTTTTGTGCATTTATTCATCATTTGTATTACTGCTTGGAAGAAAAGTCTTTTTAAATGTCATCTTTCCAATTTTGAATCACATTATATTCTAGTTTTATGGTAGTTCTTCATACATTCTGGATGTTAATCTCTTATGTAACTACAGTGTGCAAATATTTATCTCATACTAGAGTTGCCTTTTTATTTGGTTTATTGTACCTTTAGATCCACAAATGTATTTAGTTTCTATATATTCCAATTTATCAGTTTTACTTTTTATTGCCTATTATCCACAGTCAAGAAATTATTACAAAGTCTAATACTATTTATCTAGGTTTTCTTCTGAGTGTTGTAATATCATGTCTTATTATTCAGTCTTTGAATTTATAATTATATGTGGTATAAAGCAAGGATTAAATCTCATTTCTTTACATGCAAATAATTAGGTTATGAGTAATCATGGGAGTTTCGATAAAAATCATATGACTACGTGTATATATACTTTTTTCTGGGTTTTATATTCTAGTCTAGTTTTCTGTTTTCATGCTGTTAGTTTATTACTGATATTTTGTGGTAACTAAAGATCAGAAGGTCTGAATCTTCTAACTTCTTTTGTATTTATTCATTTGTGTCTGTGTGTGGGGAGTGCATGTATGTGTTCATGTTTGCATATGTATGGGCACATATATGTGTAGGTGGGCATACACATGTGTGCTCATGTATATGGAGGCCCAAGCTTTTTGTTCTGAACCACTTGAGATGATTGTATGTCACTTGCCCTTTATTCTATTAACTTTTGATATTGTGTTGATTGATTTTCACATGTTCAACAATTCTCATATTTCATGAATAGAACTAGTCCATTTTATATGCTGCTGAATTTTATCAGCTATTATTTTGTTCAGAATTTTGCCACTAGTGTTTATTATGGATATTGGTATGTAGTCGTCCACTTCTGTGCTGTGCTTGCCTGGTTTTGTCACTGAGGTAAGTAACATGGGCCTCAAAATAAATGCTGTCTTCTGTTCAATTTTGGGGGGGGCAGTTTAAGAGGATAAATAATTCATTACTGCTGGAGAGGGCTTCCCGTGACTCTGTTGCCTGCCTATGGACCCTATTCCCCAAATTTGGCTGCCTTGTCTGGCCACAGTGGAAAAGAATGTGCCTAGTCCTGTAGTGACTTGCTGTGCCAGAGTGGGCTGGTTCCCAGGGCCACCTTCTCCTTCTCAGAGGAAAAGGGAAGGAGGATATATGAGGAGGGGCTTTGTGAGTGGGTAACTGGGAACAAGATGGCTGGGATCAGGATGCAAAGTAAATCAATAGATAAATAAATAGGGAAAGGGCTTATTCATGTATATAAATTTCATGGAGCAATTTATTTCATTATTTTGAGCATCCTTTCAATTTTAGAGACTTTTCAGCCTGAACTACTTCAGCATGTATTTCTTTGGGAATATCTTAATTTTTTTTCTCAGTTTGAAACAAGAGTTTTAGTATAGAGTTCTCAATTAACAGGTTCTTTTTTGTCTTCTTTCTCTCTCTTCTCTCTTCTCTCTTCTCTCTTCTTCTCTCTTCTCTCTTCTCTCTTCTCTCTTCTTCTTCTTCTTCTTCTTCTTCTTCTTCTTCTTCTTCTTCTTCTTCTTCTTCTTCTTCTTCTTCTTCTTCTCTTTTTGACAGGGTTTCTCTGTGTAGCCCTGGCTGTCCTGGAACTTACTCTGTTGACCAGGCTGGCCTTGAACTCAGAAATCCACCTGCCTCTGCCTCCCAAGTGCCAGGATTAAAGGTGTGTGCCACCACTGCCCGGCTGACAGGTTTTTTTTTTTAATCTACCTATCTATCTGCATGCATGTATGTATGTATGTATGTATGTATGTCTACCTATCCAACTCTGACTTAAAGAAATTTGCACTAATCTGTTTGCTATTTTTTAATTATTACTTTATTGTTTTATATCTATAGGTGTTTTGTCTTTATGCAAGTCTCGGTACCACGTGTACAATGCCCTCCAGATGAAGGCATCATTTCCCCCTTAAACTAGTTTTACAGACTGAGCTGCCATGTGGATGCTGGGAATAGAACTTGGGTCCTCTGGTAAAACAATAATTTCTCTTAACCACTGAGTCCCCACCCAGTACCTGCTTACTAATACTTATGAAGATTTCTTATATCCTGTCTGAAGTAACCTGGGGAGGAAAGGGATTAGTTGGCTTATATTCCATGACAGAAGGTAGCCAAAACAGAAACTCAAGCAGGAATCTGAAGGCAAGAGGAAATGAAGATGACATGGAAGGATGCTGCTTATTGGCTTGTTCACTTGTCTAGCTCAGCCTGCTTTCTTATTGAACCCAGGACTTCCAGCTCAGAGCTGGATCCCACCTGCAATAGTCTGATCCGAATCAATCACTAGTTAAGAAAATGCCTCACAGGCTTGCTTCTAACCCATTTAATGATGGCATTCTTTCACATTGATTTTCCCTCCCATCTGATGACACTAGTTGTGTCAAGCTAGCATAAATTCACTCAGGATAGTTGCTTTTCTTCTAATCTGATCAAGAATTCCCTTGTCTTTCTTTTTCAATATTTCAGTTATGTTTTAGTGTGGGTTTTTATTGGGTCTTCTAACTTGGAGTTTTATATGCTTATATTTGTATACCCATGCCTTTTCCACAAATTTAGAAATGTGGGAGCAGTTATTTTTCCCTTATGAACTTTCTTCCTCGTTATTTTTCCTTTGCTCTACTTTATGGTGCTCCAAACATCCCTTAAATCCTGTTTCTTTGTTATTCCTCACTGTTGTTGTTGTGTTTCTTTTTTTTTTTTGTCCTCTGATATGTGCTCATTTCAAAAGTTGTTTACAAGTTCATTGATACATAATTTCTTCTATCTGTTCAAGTCTTTATTTAAGTTTCCACCTTTCTATTTTCATCTCCATGATTTCTGTTTCATTTCTAAGTTTTTTTTTTTTTTTTTGTCTCTGTTGGTATTGTCACGTTTTTCAAATATCTTTTCTTGATATTCTTTGGTATGTCCTATTAAATCTTTTATGCACAAAGGCATTGTTTTAAAGTGTTTTGTTTATTTAAGATGGTTTCTAGAGATTAATTTTGTTCCTTTGAATGGAATGATTTCCTTTTTGTTCATAAGCCTTATGATCTTTTGTTGGATATTAGATTTGTAAAGACAGTGATTCCTTCCATTCTCTGCAGACTGGCTGTGCAAAAGAAGACCTTTACTAATTAGCAGGATATATTTGAGCTTGGGATCATCCTGCTGTGAAGGCTTAAACCTCTCATTTTTCTGGGCATGTGTTTTCTCTGGGTCAGTGTGTATGCTTTTGTTGATTTTACATTGGGCACAGCTGGGTTTTAACATCTTAATTTCCCTAAGAGTCTTCCCACTGTTTTTTTTTTTTTCCCCTCAGGGTTTTAAGCAGTTCTATTGTATCCTCCTGTCTCTAATCTCTTGCTCTGAGCATCTGTGGACCTGCTGCCCCCCTGCAGCACATTCATGAAAAGCTAGAGATCTGAGTTGTGGCACTTTGGGCCATCTGAGCTCTGACTTAAGGGACATAGAGACCAATCCTTCAGGCATCAGCCAGATAGGTTAGAAAATTGCCAATTATAGCCACTCTTCTGTCTCTGGTTCAAAAGAAGGAAGCATGTACTGATCTGGAATTTTCCATAAACTGTACCAGACTAGGCTAGGGAGGAGTTGGGGTAAGCACAGGAAAAGTCCCATTATATTTCCAACCATTTACGTTTGCTTACAAACATCCAATTTGCTTTCCTGTTGTATGTGTTTGAATTTTTTGAGCTAACACAAGGGAACTTTAGACAGTACCTTGTTTATTCAATATTTCTATGAAAAAGTGAGTACCTGAAACTTCCTAGTCTTGATATGTTGGTGGTGGTGACGGTGACAGTGACAGTGGCAGTGGTATATGATGCAGATGAGGTGATTGTGTGACAAATTGGAGGAATTAGAAGTTCTTCACTGACAATTCCTTCTGAAATTATGATAAGAAGACTAAGGCAGAGATTTTTTCACATTGAAATATATAATCAAAACTTGGAATTAAGAAACAGAATTTATGGAGAAGAGAAAGACAGGGATAGAGACACAGGGAGACACAGAGACATAAAGACACACTCACAGGTACCCACACTCAAAGGAGAGGGAGAGGGGAAGAGGGAGAGGGGGAGAGGGAGAATGGGAGAGGGAAGAGGAAGAGGGGGAGAGGGGGAGAGGGAGAGAGGGAGGGAGGGAGAGAGAGAGAGGAGAGAGAGAGAGAGAGAGAGAATGTATATGTTATGCAAGGGACTGCCATATAAACTGTATTGTATGGTACTGTCATTGTTAGGAGAATCTGTGTTCCCAGCTCCCAAACATCATTGTTGAGTGTGTTAAACAGTAAAGTTTAACTGTTCTGACCCTTAGTAATTTCTATAATCATGCAATTAGATATCAGTACTACCACAGCATGCAACAACTGTTGCCTGAGGAGATAGGGCCAAGAAGGGACTTGTTTATTTATAACCCACTCCAAAAGGTGCTTGAGCTCTTGGCTCTGAGTCAAATCATTACTTCTGCATGTATAGCTTCTATCTGGTTGATCCAATCAACTGGGTAGTAAAGGAAGCCAAACAAACAAACAAACAAACAAACAAACAAAACAAAGCTAATACTCTTGCTATTCATGGTTACCAGTAAAGCTGTTGTATTTATATCAGAGTCTCCCTGTTGAGTGCCATACCTATGGAACAACCTGCAAATTACATGCTCTGTCATCTTCTCCTAATCTTGGTATCACTTGCCACCCTATATGAGGTGGGTTTTCTGACACGGATTTGCTGTCATTTATTCTTTCTGTCTTTATTTACAAGGCTTTTATTGATGTATAGGTGAATGTGTGTTCATGTGATGGGTTAGACCAATATTTCTCAACCTTCCTATAATGTTTTGGCACATTAATAGAGTTCTGCATGTTGTGGTGACCCCATCTATAAAATTATTTTTTTTATTTTATAACGGTAATTTTGCTAGTTATGAACTGTAATGTAAATATCTGTGTTTCCTGATGGTCTTAAGTGACCCCTGTGAATGGATCATTTGGTCACCCCACAAAGGGTTGTGATCTACAGGTTAAGAATTTTTGGGTTAGATATTTAATATAATTGTTATTGAACTTGCGGATCACAGCCTTTGCTCAAAATTAGGACCAATTGTGAATTAAATTCATAGTAAAAAGAGAAAAGAACAACAGGTGGTTTACTCAATGTGGTCACACAATTTAAACAAAATTATCCAAAAAAATCTTTTTGAAATTTTGGGTATTGACCAAAATTCTCATACCTGATCCTATACTAGACATTTTTACTGTAATGAAGGAGATTAAAATTAGAAGGAAAAATAAAATTATAAAGAAGGAGATACGTCTTGTTATGAGAGAAGCAGCTTGCCTTAGCTACAGTTACAAATCTTTGCCAGGCTTACCCATTATTATTTTTTTTAATGGAATTTTTTAAATTAGGTATTTTCCTCATTTACATTTCCAATGCTATCCCAAAAATCCCGCATACCATCCTCCCCACTCCCCTACCCACCTACTCCCACTTTTTGGCCCTGGTGTTCCCCTGTACTGGGGCATATAAAGTTTGCAAGTCCAATGGGCCTCTCTTTCCAGTGATGGCCGACTAGGCCATCTTTTGATACCTATGCAGCTAGAGTCAAGAGCTCCGGGGTACTGGTTAGTTCATCATGTTGTTCCAACTATAGGGTTGCAGATCCCTTTAGCTCCTTGGGTACTTTCTCTAGCTCCTCTTATAGCAGTCTCTAGTGAGACCATGCCGGGGCCTAGCAAACACATAAGTGGATGCTCACAGTCAACCATTATTTAATCTATTAGTATGTTAGTAGAGGTGCAAAATCTTGCCAGGGCTGAAAATTTCCAAAAGAGCAAGATTAACTCTTTACCCTTCAAGGAATGAACTCCCACCAAAGAATGAAGAACTTATCTAAGCATGGGTACCTTTCATCTATTGCCCCATAAATCCCCTGAGACCACTTTCTACTTCAAAGTGGGGACTGCCTTTCTGTGAGGCATATAATCTCTACTCCATTTTCCCAAGCCCACACTTGAATAAAACTACCTTCTCTACCAATTGCTATATTTGTAGCAGCAGCAAGTCCAGGCCATGGAAAGCTGCCTACTGTGTTCTCTCTTTTAGATCAAATGATTCTTGAGCTTCTTTCTGAGCCCTGCTTTCAAATTTTTACATCAATGCTTCTGTAAGCAGGGAAAGGGAGCCACAGCAACATATTAACATATCAAAACACAATTTTATTATTGTTATTGTTACTATTATTATTATTATTATTATTATTAATTTTCTCTTAGCAGCTACTCCAAAACCCATCTCAACTTGGTGAAAATATGTATATTGTAAATGAACCAAGGCAAAAGGTATCTGTATACAAGTCTATTCTGAAACTAGTTTTTTAATTTTTATATTCTAAGTTTGTCTAGCAAAAGCAGTTCTTATTTTGATGACTTAATTAGAACGTGGCCTAAGGTATTATTACATCATATCTCCTAAATTCTTTGATTAGATTTTTTTTCATCCTTACCATTTGAAAGTACCAGACCAAAACCATTTTAAGGTAATAAGCTTAAAATTAACATTTCAATTAGTATTTTAGATAAGCTTGCCAGAGGTATCCAGAAACTATAGTCTTTTAAAAATAAATTTAAATTTTCTGAATCCTTGGGTTAGCTTTCAAATATAGACCCAGTAGCATTCTCATATAGGGATGGAAGAAGACACACACACACAGAGAGATAGAGACAGAGACTGACAGAGACACAGAGAACAACACAGAGACAGAGAGAGGCAGAGAGAGAGAAGTAAAACTTATGTGGGTAGAGTTTCTTTGCTGGAGCTCAAAGAGAAGAGATTATAAAAAGGCTAGTGTCAACTGTCATTCTTTTTAGGGAGTTCCAAAGTATATGTAAACCACAGACTATCTCTTTAATACATTGTCCCTTTATTTCATTCAAATGGATCAACAGAACCCCACAGTAAACCACAGCCTGAATGGTACCATCTAACGATCAGATTTTCTTCATTATCTAAAACAATGTCCAAACTCATTTTTCCTGTCCAGTCAAGTAGAGGTAAAAAGCATTTGTTGCCAGCTAAAGTGAAAAGATTTAAAAAAAACAAAAAACAAAAAACAAACAAACAAACAAACAAACAAAAAACTGTCCTTAGAATAAAATGACTCCAGCTGCTAATGGGAAAGTCCATCTTCCATCTCCACTGATGTTCTCTCATTGCAAGTTGCAGACACACAAAATGTATTTTAGTACCTTTGTGGCAATGATTTTATTATTAAACTTGAGAATCACAACTTGTGTCCCAACCAGATCGAGCCACCCATTCTCAATAAGCCACTAAGTCAAGGAGATTCCTCCAATGTGGCCATAATGAGAAGGGAGACAAAGGGATCCAGTGAGGCTCACACCTGTATCCCAGGTCCTGAAATGAAATTAAAGTTAAAATAGGGGGCCAGAGATGTGAACATATAACCAGTCTCTGTTAAGGTCTTCTGCCCACACTGCCCATCAGTGTCTGGCCTCCAGTCTCATCCTATAACATGTTAGGACTCAGAAATCTCTTTCAGGAACTGGTGCCACTTACTTTTCCAAACATGAGGTACCCGGGGGAAATTTCCATTTCTTTAACATCCATTGTTTCAATTTTCTGATAGACTGAGAGACCCAAATGTGTCTTAGAGCATCTCACTTCTTCCAGGTCTGTTACGATATGGCAGTGGTTCTCACCATTCCTAATGTTGTGATCCTCTAATACAGTTCCTCATGTAGTAGTGACTCCCCCAACCATAAATTTTTTTCATTGCTACTTCATAACTGTACTTTGACTACTGTTATGAATCATAATGTAATATCTGGTAAGCAAGGTTTCTGATATGTGACTCCCACAGTTTGAGAACAATTGCTCTATGGAATTGCTGCCTTTCCTTAATGGTCTCCTTAAAACTAGGAATTGATGTCAATGGGATAAAGTGTAGACATAACCAGAACTTAGAAGGTTATAGCTCAGTCAATGAAAATGGTCTCTCTTTTTTGAAGATGGTATTTTATTTTTAATTACACATATGTGGGTGTACAGGTATGTGCATATAGGTCCTAATGTACTTGGTTGTGAGTCCCTTAACATGGATGCTGGGGACAGAACTTTGGTCCTCTAAAGAGCTGCCTGCTCTTTAACTGTAGAGCCATCTCTCCAGCCCCACAAATAGTCAGCTGAGATTAATTAAAGAAGGAGAAACCTAGGCCCTGAAGTGGACAAGCACAAGAAGTAAGTAGAGTACAGGGGAGGAAAACAAAATAAAACAACAATGGTATATTTAATCTTGTTCTGAGCATTTACAAGTATTGGTAGCTCTATTGATCTATGTGTCCCCTCTTATCAATAGACTATACTGTATTAGTTTCTTTTTGTAGACACCATTTATCAGATCAAAGAAGAAATTCCCTTTAATTTCTGGTTTGATAAGAGTTTTTATCATAAGAGGCTTTTTAATTTTCATCAAAATTCTTATCTGTTGATATGGCAAATTATACTGATTGAGATAAAATTTATTGGTTATGCATAATGGAAATTTATAGGAATTAATAATAATGATTATTATAATTAGTTTAATTATGTTGTGTTTTTATCCCTATGCTAAGAACTTCAGGGCAGAGAAATGTTGGTTTCTTACCGTGCCGGATTTGCTCCTGTTACCACAAAACCAAACTTCCTAAGCTTTAAGGACATCAAAAGAAGGAAATCATCTGGGGAGAGAGTAAGGAATTAATGTGTGTGTGTGTGTGTGTGTGTGTGTGTGTGTGTGTGTGTGTGTGTGTGTGTGTGCGTGTGTTGCATAGAACAACGGATGGTGAAAGATATAACTCCACAGTATAAATGAGATGTAGTGAAAAAATCCTATTTTGCTTCACTGTATCTGCTTTTGTATTTGATAATCATGAATATCTTTGGCAACTTTCTCTATAACAAGCACTGTGCTAGGTATAGAATGTAGAGCAGTGAACAAATAGGTGAGGTTCTTGCCCATAGAATTCTTATAGTCAGGGGAAAGAAACCACCTGATCAAGTCATTATACAAATGTAAAATATGTAACTGAATGGTCAGTGCAAAAGTCCCATGCGTGAGACAATAGCCATTTTAGGATAGTTAAATTTCCAGCAAAAGATTGAAAAAAAGAAATCAGGACTTCAGGCTGTATAAAGTTGCATGGGGTGTTGTTATCATAAATTATAATATGGATAACAATCCTAAGAGTTGTTGCATGTGATGGCAGTGGGGAAAATGATCATGAAAGGAAGTTCAGGAAGGGGAGCAGGAGTGCTTTCAGGTGTGTCATTGTTATTACATCCTAGGTAAAGCATGCACAAGGTTCTGTTAAAGAGAAAGAAATTAAGGCCCACCGGGAGTGTGCTGTAAAAGGGCTGGTGAGACCTGAACTTGTAAGATGGACTTGAATAAATAAGCAAGAGGATGCACAGGACTTAAAGTCTGAGAAGTTTTCTTGAGGAATTGTATTTGTCTCTGCTGCATGTTAAAAATAACTTCGGGTTGACAGATGAAGTAAAACCTCCAAGAGAGATTTCCAAATTATTTAAGGAGTATAATGGTGATAGTGGTAGAACTGGACAGACTGTCATTGTAGGGAAGAAAATTTGATTTTACTTGTAATTAGAAGGAAAGGAGAGATACACTCAGATATCCAACAACTAACACATTGGTAGTTGATGCTTCTATTCATTAAGTGAGGGAACACTGAAAATGAAACAGGTAGGGTGGGATTATGAACTATTAGCACCAAATCAGTTTTAGAGATGTTAAATTGGAAAGAGCTGGTTCATAGTTGATGAATCTCTCTCTCTCTCTCTCTCTCCCTCTCTCTCTCTCTCTCTCTCTCTCTGCCTCTATGTCTCTGTCTTTTCCCTCTGCCTTCTCTGCCTCATGTTTGTAAATCAGACATAAGCTCTCAGCTACTGTTCCAGCACCATATCAGATGCTCCTTGTCATGATGATCATAAAACATAGAAATGCTTTCTTAAAGTGATAGAAAAACCCCAATTAAATGCTTTGTTTTATAAGTTGTCTTGGTCAGACAGAAATAGGACAGGATCTAAGACAAGATGTCATGTTTCTGGTATAGGTTTGCATAACTAATTAATAGCTCTGACTAGGATATTATAGTTGAACTTAAATAAAGAAGATATATATCCCAAGTACTTTTAGAAGACACTTCAATATATCTTTTTTTTATATTTCTTATTACATCTTTTCCTCAATTACATTTCCAATGCTATCCCAAAAGTCCCCCATACCCTCCCCCCTAATTCCCTACCCACCCATTCCCATTTTTTTGGCCCCTGTACTGGGGCATATAAAGTTTGCATGTCCAATGGGCCTCTCTTTCCAGTGATGGCCAACTAGGCCATCTTTTGATACATATGCAGCTAGAGTCAAGAGCTCTGGGGTACTGGTTAGTTCATAATGTTGTTCCACCCATAGGGTTGCGGATCCCTTCAGCTCCTTCTGTACTTTCTCCAGCTCCTCCATTGGGGGCCCTGTGATCCATTCACTAGCTGACTGTGAGCATCCACTTCTGTGTTTGCCAGGCCCCAGCATAGTCTCACAAGAGACAGCTATATCTGGGTCCTTTCAGCAAAATCTTGCTAGTGAATGCAATGGTGTCAGCGTTTGGATGCTGATCATGGGATGGATCTCTGGATATGGCAGTCTCTAGATGGTCCATCCTTTCATCACATCTCCAAACTTTGTCTCTGTAACTCCTTCCATGGGTGTTCTGTTCCCAATTCTAAGGAGGGGCATAGTGTCCACACTTCAGTCTTCATTCTTCTTGAGTTTCATGTGTTTAGCAAACTGTATCTTATATCTTGGGTATCCTAAGTTTTGGGCTAATGTCCACTTATCAGTGAGTACATATTGTGTGAGTTCCTTTGTGATTGTGTTACCTCACTCAGGATGATGCCCTCCAGGTCCAACTATTTGGCTAGGAATTTCATAAATTCATTCTTTTTAATAGCTGAGTAGTACTTCACTGTGTAAATGTACCACATTTTCTGTATCCATTCCTCTGTTGAGGGGCATCTGGGTTCTTTCCAGCTTCTGGCTATTATAAATAAGGCTGCTATGAACATAGTAGAGCATGTGTCCTTCTTACCGGTTGGGACATCTTCTGGATATATGCCCAGGAGAGGTATTGCTGGATCCTCCGGTAGTACTATGTCAACTTTTCTGAGGAACCGCTAGACTGATTTCCAGAGTGGTTTTACAAGCTTGCAATCCCACCAACAATGGAGGAGTGTTCCTCTTTCTCCACATCCTTGCCAGCATCTGCTTTCACCTGAATTTTTGATCTTAGCCATTCTGACTGGTGTGAGGTGGAATCTCAGGGTTGTTTTGATTTGCATTTCCCTGATGATTAAGGATGTTGAACATTTTTTCAGGTGCTTCCCTGCCATTCGGTATTCCTCAGGTGAGAATTCTTTGTTCAGTTCTGAAAAAATATGGAAAGCTTCACGAATTTGCGTGTCATCCTTGCGCAGGGGCCATGCTAATCTTCTCTGTATAGTTCCAATTTTAGTATATGTGCTGCCGAAGCGAGCACACTATCAATATATCTTAGAAATAAATTTAGTATCTGGAATAAGGGATAGGAAAGATGAAGAATGAAGCTTGTGCAACTTCATAGACACCCATGGTGGCTACTGCCCAAACTAAAAGAGGATGCATTCACCTGTTGTTTCTGTTGGGATATGGGATAAGGAAGTTAAATAGAAGAAAGTATGCATAGGGTGAGACCAGCTCCAAAATCCACATATGAGATAAGAAAAAAAAAATGTGTAGTTTCAATGTTTTTCCGCATTAATTGGCTCAAAGAGTTTCAATTGCTCATTCCATGTTTCTTACTACTTTGGCTGAATAAGTAATCATTTCTGAGGCAAGTCCTTAAACTGGGATGTCATCATTTTGCTAGAGGGGGTTTGTATACATCCTTTTCAGCACAGCTACATAAACTTCAGGGACAATTATGAATTCTGAATTTACTTTGGTGAGTAAGATTTCTATTTTTCATTTTTAGGGCTGTAGTTCTGCTTTATCAAAAGAAAAAATGAAGATCATTTCTGAATTTTGGAAATTGCTTTGACAAAACACCTGTTACAGCTATTGAATCCTATGTTAGTCTACCTCAAGACTTGAGTTATTCTCATTAATTTTGCATCACTGGCTATTATACAATGATTCTTTCTTTATAATGAAATCTACTTGGCTTTGCCATGTAGACGATGGAGATAATTAAACTGTTTTAATCAAAGGTTTATATGATTAACGATTTTTGACATACCCATGAATCTATTGGAGGCATCAGGTTATGACTGCTGGCAGAGTTTCTGTCTCTGGGGCTGATATTTTTTAAATGTCACTGAAATGTTTAAAATAATTTTGAAGGTGATGCCTCAGGAAATACTAAATTTAAGTGGTCCACTTTTTATGGAATAGAATTAGCCTTTAACTCTATTGTGTCTTTAATAAATTGTGAAAAAAAAGACTTGTTGCCATCTATGTCCATTTTTAAAAATTTAGACCAAACTCTTTGCCAAGATTGTTCAATACTCTTCAGTAAGTAATTTGTGAATCTTGTGTGTGCAGGTGTGTGCATGTGTATGTGTGCATAAACACAGACCATCAGAAGACTCAACTGACTAGAAGGAAATAGTATCTAACTTAAGTGACACTGCTTTTATTACAATACAGACCTTCTCTAAACTTAGCAGCGTTTCATAGCTGCTACAAACATCCTCAGACTTGTGAACCTATATTTTTCTTAAGGTAGAAATCATTCTGCAACAGAAGCATGGGGAGTGAATGTTGTCTTGGAAGATTTGTATGCATCAAGAGTTATAGTAATGTATTTGATATTATTGACTTTTTGTAATTTCAAAATTACACATTACCTTGGATTCAGATTTGTTGACTCTCTCAGACTGTGGCAGTAGAATTACCAAGAGGTACACAAACATATGATTTGAAATAATGAATTGTGTTTCTTTGATTAGGAATATTTTATTGGACTAAAAAACAAGTTGTTACATGTTAATGTTTGGGTGTCTTTGAGAGCTCACTAGCCAATAATTCCAAAAGAAGCAACCCATTCAACAAACAAAACAATGCAGCACCTCCATGCCTGAACTTGTTTCTTTCCTGTCGCATCTTTAAAATTTACCCCATTTCCTTTCTTCCCATTCCATGCATCATTTCATTTCTTACCTTGACCCTGGTTCCTGCCTCAAAAAATTTTTTCTTGATAACACGCCCTAGATTGCCAGGCATAATGGTAGATGCCTTTGATCTAGTTATTTAGGAGGCAGAGGTAGAAGAATCTCCAGGGATTTCAGGCAATGCTGAGGTTAACAGTGAGTTTCAGACGAGCCAAAGTTACATGGTGAGACACTGCCTCAAACAAACAAACAAAAAATGTTGTGGATTATTTGTCCTGCTAAACTTTCAGGGGAAGAATAGCCCTAGGCTTTTTATGGGTATTTCTTCTCTTCTATAATCTAGCTTATCCAGATTAGTGATGATGGTCTTTTTCCAAAGCCAGGACCCAGAAAAACAGTTAAAATATGACTACTGATTAAGTGAAAATATAAACTCACACCTGTATTCAACTAATGTAGAAATATAGAAAGAATAAAATAATGAGCATTGATAAGTCCATCACTCTGGGACAAATTCTTCATTACTACTGGGGATGTTTCAGTATATTAATTGCAAAGAGGAATGAGATGTTATGTATATGATGTTATACAAATATGCCATTTTATTAGCTGTTTTTCCCTAAATATGTAGACTTTACATATTTTCATGTACAGAGTTTCCAATGATGTTTATGGTTGTGCCATGATGCATTGGTATATAGATATCATGTATTTAATTAGGCTGGCCATTTGAACAAGACAAAGAAATGCAAAGCATGTCAGTAACATTTTCGTAGCCTCTAATATTTCTTCATGTAGCTCCTACTTGAGTCTCCCATTCTTGCCATTTCCAGGACTTCTAAAATGTGAGTTTAAGAACTTAGTCTATCTGTGTTATTATAGACAGCTTACAGACTGAGAAAGAGGGAAGAATCCAATGTAGAGATTTCTCATGTCCTTCAGATGGGGGCACTCACTTTCTTTTTTGTCCTTTTGTCTTATCCCCCTTTCACTTAGGGGGAAATTGCTTCCTAAGTTTTCCATTCCCCTAATCTGAAACTGCAGTCCAAAAGGTTACCAGTGATTTTCTGATCTCTAGAGCCAAAGCCTTCTTTTATTCCTTACCTCTGTGCCATGTCACAGATTATCCTTAGAACCCTTCTCTTGTAGATTTGCCCTCCTACCTTTCTGATTACTCGTCTCCTGTTCCCTTTGATGGCTTTTTCTTTCTGCTGTCTTCCCGTAGGCAGCCTAGAGACTCAGTCTTTGTGCTTTCTTTTATCTTTCCTCTCTCTCTTTTTCTTTTTCCTTTAAAGCATGATCCCTTAAGCTTGACTGTGTTTGTAAAAGGTGACACCATTCTTTAAATCACTCAGAACTAACAGTTTGAAGTTGTCTTTGACTGTGCTTTCCCTTCCTGATCTAACCTGTCTTCATATCTTGTCAGTTATTTCTTCAAAATAATCCCTTAGGCACTTTGATGCACCTTGACTTGCTGCTCATTCTTTGGGTGACGCTTCTATATTATTTACTAAAACCATGTACAGTTCTATGAAATTGGTTAATGATAGTTTTCAAATGTGCCCACATATGTGAACAAGAATGGTCATTGAAACATCATTTAGAATGGCAAACCTAAGTAGTGTCCTCAGAGACAACTGTGCATCCCATAAGGTCTGTTTGCTAATGAGGATGAAGCAGATTTAGACAAAGTAACATGAAAGAATATCCAAGGTATATTTATAAAATCCCAAGCAGATCACCATGTATAGCTTGTATAATATGATTACATTTTATATGCATACAAATAAAAAACAGGCATATATAACTATATAACTATATATATATATATATATATATATATATATATATATATACATATGCTACATTTGTAGGAAGAAAAAAGAAAAAGACTAAACAAATATTCAGTGAGCTGTTTAATATCCATAGAATGTTTTGAAAATATGGAATCTGCTTGTACTTTTTTCTGTGCATACTTCTAAATTATTTGAATATGTTAACAGTATGCGTGCACTATTTTCATAATTATTAAAAATCTTTCATACTTTTTTTCAACATGGCTGCAATTTACATTTGGTTGCCTGGTGTCTCTACCCTGTCATAGTGCCCTAAAGGCCTTTTAACCAATTCTAATTACTTTACTAGCCCTCTAAGACTGAACATTGAGAACGTCTTTGATATGAAAATAATTCTGTCTGTCATCTGGAATCTTAAGATTCAAAAGACATGTGCATAATGATGAGCTGTGAAAAACTATTCAGCACATCCACACTGCATAGTGGCTCGCAGAACAGCACAGGATCTGTGGTCTGCACAAGGTCTGGGAGAGCACACAATACCACTAAAATAACAAAACAAAATTCCTAATGGTAAAATATTGGATCAGCCTGATTATCCTATGGATTGCTTTGGCTTTAGTATACAAATCTCACTAGTATTCACATCACTTTTGATTTAAATCAGATTGACTGTGAATTAAGCCTTGGAAAGCAATTCATGTTGGCAGTGATAAACAATGCAAGCAGTTTGTTAGAGCCCTGCCATTAGACTCATATTGTTTCTAAGTATAATTGATACAATTAACATTCCAAGGACAAAAGATGCTGTATAATATGGACACAGCTAAAAGTGTATCCTAGATACTCAGAAATGCATTATTTCCCCCTTCAATGAGCTATTTTATTTTAAATTGTTAGTTAAAATTTAGTTATTGGTGGTAGTGCTTATGTGCCTGCTTGCCTGCATGAGTGCATGTGTGCCTACATGTCTGTGCCTGAGTGCCTGAGTGCCTGTGTGCCTCTGTGTCTGTGTCTATGTGTGTGTGTCTCAAAACAACTTTCAGGAGCTCATTTTTTACCTTCCATTGTGGGATATCAGAATCAAACTCAAGTTGTCAGGATTGCATGGCAAGTACTTTTATTCAAACCATCCTGCAATCCTAATTTTGCTTTAAATATGGCATACACACATATAAATACTAATGCATGTGCCCATATGTGTGCATATGAAGGCAAGAAGTCAACATTGGGTGTCTTCCTCAGTCATTCTCCACCTTAGTTTTGTTTTTTGTTTTTGTTTTTGAGACAGGATTTCTCTATGTAACCCTGGCTGTCCTGAAACTCACTCTGTAGACCAGGCTGGCCTTGAACTCCCAAGTGCTGGGATTAAAGGTGTGTTCCACCACTACCCGGCTCCACCTTAGTTTTTAAAGTCTGAGTATTTTGCTGAAATTGGAACTCAGTGACTGATTAAATATCCCAGACATGGAACCAGGACTGTCCCTGCCTTTCAGTACTGGGATTACAGTCAGCACTGCCATGCCCACTGTTTTATATGGATGCTGGATATTGAGCTCAGGTTCTCATACTTGTGCAACACATACATTTACACTCTGAACTATCTCCCTAATCACCAAATTAGCTATTTTAATAAAGGCTTTTATTCTGCCTAATGAGAAATCCCCTTAGTTCTTCTGAGGACATAAGTTAACCCTAGATTCATGCTTGCAGAAACCACACATATTACAAACCTCAGAGAAGGAATAAAAACTGCTTCTAGCATATAGGTGTTCATTATGTTTACTATTTCCCCACCCGTTTACTGTATCTGTGAATATGTCAAAACATTTGTATTGGTATTCGTTTGCTATCAATACATTGACATATTAAGGAATTCACTAAATAACTTTTTATACCTTTATAGCTTAGTCCTTCTACTGTTTCTGTAAGTTATATGGCCTTGTTATATGACCTTGTGGTCATTGAACAGCTTGTGGGATTTGTAATGTATGTGGTTACTGCAACCATGAACCTGAGGTCAACTTATGTCTTTAGAAAAACTAAGTTTAATTACACACATTCCATTTTTATTTCTTGGGCCATGAATCAGATGAGTTTAAAGAATGTCCAATATGTATCTTTCCTCTTAATAACCAACAGAGGATAGTCGATAAGGATGGAGACCTCGTCAAAGTCTTCAAATTCTTAGTCTACCAGAGGCTTTGGGAATTTCTTTTTGAGGAATTATTTTATTTTAATTTTTGTATTAGTTAGTTAGTTAGTTAGTTAGTTAGTTAGTTAGTTAGTTTTGGTGACAGCAACTATATAAGGGACAGAGGAGAGGCCCATGGTGCTTTTTGTGCTAAGAAGATACATTTCAGGCAGTGGTAGTTAAGGAAGATTAGGGTCTTGTGAAATAGATTTCATATTTAGAAGTGATGAATATTCTGTTTAAAGTTATCCTATTTGTGGAGCTGGAGATATGCCTCAGTGGATAATAGTACTGGTTGTTCTTCCAGAGAACCTGGGTTTGATTCCCAGCACTGACATGATGACTTATCCATCTGTAATTCTAGTTCAAGGGCGTCTGACCCCTCTTCTGAACTCTGTAGACTTCTGAATGCATTTGCTACACAACGTATATGCAGGCCAAGCATCCATACACATGAAATTAAATACATAAATCTAAAAAATGGAAATCAAATTAAAAAGTAAGGTGATCCTATTGGTACAATGACAAGCTTGTATAACTTCATAATATACACTGTTTTACTCTTGGTGTTGTATAAGAAAGGTGTATTTTCTTAAGGTAGTCATCACATCCCTTTACATGGAGATATTTAGAAATAATTCATGGGTTTTCATATTTCATTAGAAAAGCAACTGCTTACTGGAGTTATCTAAGCTGCCCACCTTCCTAGCCCTGAACCAATTATATTCCATAGCTCAACTGATTGTGGTATCTAACTCATTCTTAAAAAAACAAACAAACAAACAAACAAAAAAAAACATAATGGAGACACTTGTTTCAAGGAATTTGCTATTCAATTTAATAAGGTGTTCTTGTTCCAATTATGTGACATAGGCACATAGTTCTAGGAACTGTTGGGATAGCAAGAATGAATAAAGCAGTCTGTTCTCTCAGGGAGGTTATATTCACCAACTAATTTGGTAGATTAAATATGTGGAATGGTTAAGATCTAGGATGTATACTAATATCATTCTTTAATCTATGAGAATTTATATTTAGTGGGAATGTGGGAGGTCAAAAGCAGTTTGAAGATACAGGGGGATAGTGGAGAGGTGATTTTAACAAAAGCCAAATGATGCCTCATGGTTTACTTATCAATCCACTTGAAACAAAATTTCACAATATCTGTTTTTTTTTCCTAGTAATTTCTACTCTGCCATTTAAAAAAATAAAGGGAATGGAGCTGGCAAACTGGCTTAGTGAGTGAAGGACACTTGCCACCAAGCCTAATGACTTGAGTTTAAGTTCTGAAACCCACATGGTGGGAGGGGAAAACTGACCTCCCCCCAATAGTTGTCATTTGACCTACACTGACATGCACATCTATACACACTGCAAAAATAAATGTAACAAAATGTTTTAGAAAACATAAAGCTAGTTCACACCCTACTTGAAAACATGAAGCAACTTACACAGATTCAAGGATAATGAAAACAATAGCTAGTAAATTAATGAATTTGCACTAAAAACATCTTATTTACATTCATCACCTTATTATTTCACAGAAAGACATCAATAATCTTTTACAAGAACACCTAAGGATGACGAAGTTACTGAGTCCAAAAGATGACATATTTTCAGGTAACAGGACGATGAGTTCTACTGTAATAAAGTGTCAAGGTGCCCGTGGGTATTGATGAGTTTCTGGGTGATTATATCATAACCCCATATTTCAAACTGCCACTTACCTTTGCATGTGCTGGAGAGGGTTGCAAAGCATGTTCTGCATTCAAAATGAGGACTGCCCACTCTTGATCGGTACCAGGTCCATACGATGACAATACTATTTTATCCTATTGAAGCAAAAGGACAAAACGCCTTTCTCAGAGAGACCAAATAAATTTTGCTAGTATATTAATAATGCATTTATGAACTTTACAGTTGACTCAGTTTAAAAGGGAGGCAGTTTAATAAGTTCATTTTTTTCTTCAGCTTATTTGAGTTGGTTTATTAATGCTTATAAAAGTCTGGCAATAATTGACCTGAGTCAGAGAGAGAGATAGAGAAACAGAATTGAGAGATAATCCATTGATTATTACTCAAAATCCGGGATTTGAATCTGGCAGAAAAATATGTTCTAAAATATCTAGAAAAGAGGTGTAAAGTGAAAGATTTAAAATAGTACATAGATATATGAATGATACAATAATCTTAAGTAGCATAGTTACATATCTAAAATAAATAAATAAAAGTTTATATTAGTAGTGTACATTCAATACAGTTTCAAGTACAAGAAAATAAGACAAATATAGGGGCTTGAGAGATGGCTCAGTGATTAAGATCACTGGCTGTTCTTCCAGAGATCCAGAATTCAGTTCTCAGCACTCACACGGCAGCTCACAGCTGTCTGTAATTTCAGTTCTAGGAGATTTGTTACTCTCACACAAACATACATGTAGGTAAAGCACCAAAGCACATTAAATACATGAATAAATCATAAGAAAAAACAAAAAGAGGCAAATATAATTGAAGAAGCTATGTTTAAAATAGTGTTGGATCTTTTATGAAAGTTGCAGGGTTATAGATGTTTTCTTCGTTTTCTATTTTTCTAAATTTATTGCAATGAAAGTATTGTTTTAGAGTAATGCAAATAACTATTATTGGTAATGAATTAGAAAACATGAGCAAATACAAGAAAATAAAAGGCATGGATGATCTCACCAGGATAAGACTGTCATTTTCAGCATTTTGATGTAAAATTCTTCTAAGTCTTTTAAAACTACAGTGTCCATTTGTGTTTGATTTTGTTTGTTGACAATTCAAGTTGGTTAATGCATTCAGAAAAGTATAAAGTGTTCTCTGGGTCTGGATTTCCATCATCATTTTCTTTCTCTCTCTCTTTTTTTTCATTCCTAGTAGTATTCTAAGTAAAAGCATTTCGAATCTTGAGATACAATCTTTTAATAGACGGATTATGTCTGTATTCTTATATTCATTCATATTTTATAGAGATCATTCAAGTCTTATAGAAATAAAAATCTCTGCCCAGAACTCTGCTGCCCAAGGTGTGATGACTAGTTTTATATCCATTTGACACAAGCTAGAGTCATCAGGGAGGAGGGAATGACGATTGAGAAAATGCTGTAAACAAGCCTGTAAGTCATATTCTTAATTAGTGGTTGATGGGGGAGGTGCCCAGCCCTTCATGCCACCCTTGGGCTAGTGGTCCTGGGTTATATAAGAAAGCAGGCAGAGCGAGCCATGGCGAACAAGCCAGTAAGCAGCACCCCTCCATGGCCTTTGCTTCTCCTGCCTCCAGGCTCCTGTCCTGTTTTGAGTTCCTGCCCTCAATGCTTTAATAATGAACTGTTTTGCTGAACTGTTGAGTGAAATAAGACCTTTTCCTTCCCAAGTTGCTTTGATCCTGGTGTTTTATCATAGGAATAGAAATCCTAACTAAGAAAACAGGTGTGTCCACTGTGAAACATAGTCAGTCCTGGTAGACATTATACATTATGACTGATTTTTCCATTTCTTCATGGCTCAATCTTAGTAAGGTACATGTGTCTACAACGTTGCCCATTTTGTCTAAGTTTTCCAATTTGGAACACATAAATTGCTCATAATTACCTATAATGATTGTTTTTGGTGTTTTTACTTTTATAATTTTATGTGTATGTATGTTTTGAGTAACACATATACATAATGGGGTACCATTTTTTTTGAATAACTGGGTACCATTTCTTTGCCTAATGTACATGGAAATCACAAAATGGCATTGATGCCAGGGAACTGGAATTATAGCTGGTTGTGAGCTACCATGTGGATGGTGAACCCAGGTCATCTGTAAGAGCAGTCAGGGCTCTTAAGTGCTGAACCATCTCTCCAGTCTCTTTAATGATCTTACTTTATTTCTGTCTTCAGTAGTGGTGTGACCTTTTCCATCTCTATTACAATAATCTGATTAAAATACCAAATGATCCAATCAGACACATATTACAAATTAATGTACAAAAAATATTCAACCTTGCTAATCATCACGAAACTTCATTTCAAAGCTGTGATAAGATGTCATCTCACTACAGGTGCAATGACTCTTACCAAAAATATGACCCTCTCAACAAGCTTCTAGTGAAGCTATGAAATGAGAACTCTTACATACAGCTTGTGGGATTGTGACTTCATATAGCAGATTTGAAAACTCTTCAAAAATTTAAAACAAAATCCACAATATGATTTTACACTATGGTTCTCTGTATATATCCAAAGATAATGAAAAGAGTGTGTTAGACACCTGTCATTGATTGCACACTGTTCCCAAAAACCAAGCCATGGAAATGACCTAGCTTTCTATCAGTTGAAAATGGATCAAGAAAACATGAGACAGACACAGAGTTCTTTTCACCAGTAACATGTTTTATCAGACAGTGCTGGAGAGAACATCTGATCATTATGTTAAGTGAAAGAAATAAAGGAGAGAAAGATAAGTGCTGCATGATTTCACTCAAATGTAGAAATTAGAGTTTCATCTCTCAGAAGCAGAGTCAAATAATGACCAATTAATGTAAGTTTGGAAAGAAATGGGGCAAAGGAGTTAGAGAAAGGTATAAGAAGAGATAAAGGCACAGTCAGTAAGATAAAGATTTTGAAGATTCTGTAGCATAGTGGGTGCATATAACCTGCAATGGTTTACTGTATATTTCAAAATATCTCGAAGAGAATTATTTGAAGGTCCTTTAATGAGACAAATATTAATTCCTTTGGTTTGATCCTTATACTATATATATACGATTATATTATATTGCATAAATACATAGAGTAATTTCATGCCAATTGATAACACATTAAATTTCCAAATACCTGTATTGCTGAACAAATATTTTTAAATATTTTATATCCATTTCTATAATCTAGTATTTTAGAAATCTAGTGTTTTAATATTTTAGTGTACAAAGTAATGGATTTCATTATAGCATTTTGTTCTGTACTTTCTGGAGAATTATATATGATTGCCATATTTTTTGGTTTTCAGTGAATTAGTTTCTAATTTAGAAAGGCAAATTAGAAAAATAAATAGCAGCCAGATATAGTGATGTCCTTTTAACCAGCACTTGAGAGGCAGAGGCAGGCAAATCTCTACAAGTAACAAAGTAATCATAAGTAGCAAGGGATAAGTAGGTAGACAGGAATGTAGATAGACAATAGGTGGGTAGATAGGTAGATAGGTAGACAGATAGATAGGCATACAGATATATAGGAGAACATCAGACTGGGAGCTCAAAAATTCCACTAGAAATCAACTAGAAAGGCCCTATTGAGGGGACCAGTTTAACTTCCCAACAGAGAGAGTCCAGGTGGAGAAGATACATATTACCATTCACCAAAAGTCAAGTGAGAAGTATCATTGAGTCAAGTAAGTTGGCTGGAGTTTTCAATTCATCTTTCCTTCCATAGATGATCTTAGCATGGCTAAACTTCTGATTTCTCTTTCCCACTGTATGCCTTTTATATCATGGGATAAATAATAATAGCCACTTTTGAAAATCTCTTACTTTTAACTCTTTTCATGGATGTAGTATTTTCATTCTTGTGCTGTTTTTCGGCTCTCTACCCTCTCTGTTATAAAATTGGGGAAAGAACCCACCATGGACAAAGGCCTTGGGGATACTTTGAGATAAGCATGCTTGAGTCTGAAACAAAAGTGGAAATAGAACTCTGTTTCCAGTGTCAGCTTCTCAGTCAGCTCAAATGGAACATGGAAATTTATTTTTATAATATATTGTATATTTCACAGACATATGTCACAATATTTAATCATATTCTTCTCCCTAACACGATACTCACTTCTTGATGATCAGCTTCCCTTCCCTCAAGTAGTCCTCCATCTTCTTTCATGTTCCATATAGCTTGTTCCCTTCTCTTTCTTCCCTTCTTTATTTCCTAAGACTCTCTTCTCCCCTCACCTGGTTCACTTTGTGCTTTCATGGTCTGTGAAAATGTGCACATGAATACAGAAACACTCTTCAGTCTAAATTCTGCATGAAAGACAAACCCACAAAACATTATTCTAATATGAATTATTCTAATATGAATAGTGCAGCAGTAAACATGAATATATAAGTATTGTAAGTATGGTGACTTGGAGTCCTTAGGACATGTGTGCATGTATAGTAATTGTATAGTAGTTATGTTTTTAATTATTGGATAATGTCTACACTGACTTCCATACTATCCACAACAGATTACATTTCTAACAGAAGTATAAAGGGTTTCCTTTATCGCTACATTCTCACTAGAAAATTTTTATTTCTATTCTTGGTTGTATACATTTAGATTGCGTTGAGATGAAATCTTAAATTAGTATAAATTTTCAGTCCCTTGATGGATAGGAATATTGAACACTGTAAATGTTTATTGGACATTTGTAGTTCTTTTGAAATCTATCCATTTTTTTCTTTTTTTTTTGAATTAATTTTTTTATTAGGTATTTTCCTCATTTACATTTCCAATGCTATCCAAAAAGGCCCCAATACACTCCCCCGGCACTCCCCTACCCACTCACTCCCACTTTTTGGCCCTGGCGTTCCCCTGTACTGGGGCATATAAAGTTTCCAAGTCCAATGGGCCTCTCTTTCCAGTGATGGCGGACTAGGCCATCTTTTGATACATATGCAGCTAGAGTCAAGAGCTCTGGGGTACTGGTCAGTTCATAATGTTGTTCCACCTATAGGGTTGTAGATCACTTTAGCTCCTTGGGTGCTTTCTCTAGCTCCTCCATTGGGGGCCCTGTGTTCCATCCAATAGCTGACTGTGAGCATCCCCTTCTGTGTTTGCTAGGCCCCGGCATTGCCTCACAAGAGACAGCTAGATCTGGGTCCTTTCAACAAAATCTTGCTAGTGTATGCAATGGTGTCACTGTTTGGAAGCTGATTATGGGATGGATTCCCTGGATATGGCAGTCTTTAGATGGTCCATCCTTTCTTCACAGCTCCAAACTTTATCTCTGTAACTCTTTCCATGGGTGTTTTGTTCCCAATTCTAAGAAGGGGCACAGTGTCCACACTTTGGTCTTTGTTCTTCTTGAGTTTCAAAGAATTCTCACCTGAGGAATACCGAATGGCAGAGAAGCACCTATCTATTCATTTAATTAGCCCATTTTCTGAATAAATGAATTGAAGTCTTTTGTAGATAATTTTGTAATTCCTTATAAACTGTAGTTATTAATTACTTGTCAAATACATAGTTGGAAAATATTTTCTGTCTTTGTATAAAATGTTTCTCTTCTCAGTTGCTTGCTTTGTTATGCAGGAACTTCTTAATTTCATCCATTCCCTGTTCTTGGAACTATTTCTCAAGCTGTTGGAGTCCCTTGCCTATGTCTCCATTTTCTATTAGTTTTAGAGTTTCAGGTCTTATATTAAAGTCTTGTTCTATTTTGAATGGACATTTATGCAGGGTGAGAGACTTTTTAAAATAATTTCATTCTTCTACATGTTATTATTTTCCCTGAACCATTTGTTAGAGAAGCCATTTTTCCAATGCAGGTTTTCGACACTTTTCTTGACATCTAGGCAGGTGTAGCTGTGTGGGTTTGTTTCTTAATTCTTCTATTTTGTTGGTCTATATGTGTGTTCTTGTGTCAGTATCACACAGGTTTGCTATCATGGCTCTATAGTATAATTTAAGAATCTTTATTGATACTGTCAATGTACCTTTCTATAAAAAGTAAACATATTATTGATTTATTATTTTGGTTGTTATTTCTTCATTTGTGTGTGTGAGAGAGAGTGTGTTGTATGTGTGTAGACATGTGTGTTCTACAACATACATATGGAGGTCAGAGGTCAACTTTCAGAAATCAGTTCATTCCCTCCGTCAATGTGGGTCCCAGATATCAATCTCAGGTCATTAATTGTGACAGCAAGTGTTTTAAATTGCTGGGCCATCTTACTGACTAAAGTAGAGGTTTAATATTTTAAATAATATAGCTTATCTTTTTCATCACCTAGTTTTCCTTTGAATGATTTTTAAGTATTCAGTAAAGTACAGAAAATAATAAAATGAATAATGTGTCTATGATTCAGCTTTGTCAAACAGTTTAATTTTTCAATATTTATTTAGATGTTTAAACAATGCAGTCAAATATTACAGATGAAATTAAGATAAGCTGTATTCTTGTGTATGTTCCATTTATTCCATGTATATTTATAAATATGGATATGTATATAACTATGCATGCCTGCATATCCATAATGTATACAGTTGTTTTATGGATTTTTATGTCACTAAATTTCTTACTTGCCCTTTTCAAATCTATCCTCATTATCTCTTAATGTCTTTTACTATATGATTATATTATTCAGTATGATAACACACAGGTCACCTGATTTATTACATTCAATTTCATGACTTTAGCATAATGTCTTAGTTAGGGTTTCTATTCCTGGACAAAACATCATGACCAGAAGCAAGCTGGGGAGGAAAGGGTTTATTTGGCTTACACTTCCATACTGCTGTTCATCACTAAAGGAAGTCAGGACTGGAACTCAAGCAACTCAGAAAGCAGGAACTGATGCAGAGACCATGGAGGGATGTTCCTTACTGGCTTCCTTGCTCCTGGCTTGCTCAGCCTGCTCTCTTATAGAACCAAGACTACCAGCCCTGAGATGGTCCCACCCACAAGGGGCCTTTCAGAGAGCGCCTTGATCACTAATTGAGAAAATGCCTTAGAGTTGGATCTCATGGAGGCATTTCCTCAACTGAAGCTCCTTTCTCTGTGATAATTCCAGCTGTGTCAAGTTGACACACAAAACCAGCCAGTACAATTGACCCCTTGTCAACTTGGCACGCAAACACATCACTAGTAAGCCTCAACTCTTACATTCTTATTCATCCCCAAGATCTAAATAACTTTAAAAGTCCTATAGTCTTTACATATTCTTAAATTTTCAATCTCTTTAAAATATCCATCTCTTTTAAAATCCAAAGTCTTTTTACAATTAAGTCTATTAACTGTGGGCTCCACTAAAATAGTTTCTTCCTTCAAGAGGGAAAATATCAGGGCACAGTCACAATCAAAAGCAAAAAATCAAGCTCCAACCATCCAATATCTGGGATCCAACTCACGATCTTCTGGGCTCCTCCAAGGGCTTGGGTCAATTCTCCAGCCATGCCCTTTGTAGCACACGTGTCATCTTCTAGACTCCAGCTGCCTGTACTCCACTGATGCTGCTCTTGGTGGTCATCTCATGGTACTGGCATCTCCAAAACACTGCATGACTCCTTCAGTCCTGGGCCGTCAATTGCAACTGAGGCTGCACCTTCACCAATGGATTTCCCTGGCCTCTCACAGTGCCAAGCCTCAGCTGCTCTGTGTGACCCCTTCATGCCATCAAAACCAGTACCACCTGGGTGACTCTTACACATTACCAAGTCCCGCTGCAGCAGGAGTACAACCTTGGCTATCTCTGGAACACAGCTTCTTTGTGCTTTCAGAAAACACTTCCCAGAAGATGTCACCTCAATGATGCTGGTCTCTTCTTAATCACCACTAATATTTAGCTTAAGCTAATCAGCATCAATAGTCCCAGTAATGCAAAAGGTTTTGCTTTAGTAGTTCTGGTATCTTGTTAATCACTGCTGATTCTTCAGCCCCAGCTAACCAGAACCACAGAATAATCAAACCCCAAAATAGTAATGGCTCTGAAAGGACTCTTTAATTTTCCCTCTGAAAAGGGAGGACTGTGGAAGGACTTTTGAATATTGGGCTAGAAGATCCATTCGGTGTTAAGAGCTCTGTCAGATGTTGTGTAGGAGCTTGGAAGATAATGTTGAGAACAGTGCAGAAGATGGAGGCCTGGCTTGTGAAATTTCCTCATTCCAGTGATCATAAATACATACATCATCCCTGTATTGTGGTGGTTTGAATGAGAATGGCTCCAGTGAGCTCATATATCTGATGTTTGGTTCTTGTTAGTGGACTGTTTTGAAATGGTTAGAAGGTATGGTCTTTTTGGAAAAGGTGTTTCACTGGGGGTGGGCTTTGAGGTTTCAAAAGATCACACCAAGCCCCTCCCCTTCGCCCTGCTTGTCTGTGGATCAGAACTAAGCACTCAGCTACTGCTCTAGTGCCATGCTTGTCTGCCTGCCTGCCACCATGCTCCTTGTCATGGTGACAATGAACACACTCTATGAAACTCTAAGTAAACCCTCAAATACTTTCATGGTATCTCTTCACAGCATACAGAAGTGACTGAGACACTAAATTTAATTGTAAGCATTCCATTTCATGAAACTGATTCTAACTTTATAGCCATTTGAGACAGAGGATAAAACATAAACTAAATAAAGCCAACTAACTTTTCAAACTGTGACTCATTTATCTATTAGGAGATATAGCATCCTGGAGGGAGGATAATTTTGACTTAAAGGTGTCACCCAAATTTCTCTTAGAAGTTGATTTTCAGCTTACTGTGCTAGAGTAATTAGGGCAGAAGGGACAACCTGAGAAAGTCCATGGACATGGTTCTGGCACAAATAATTGTATGAGGCTATCACGGGGTGGGTGTGATCATTATGTTCGTGATAACTTGGAAGAACAGAAAAACATAGTGAGGATAAAAATTAGAGAAAAGGCCAAAAATATTGAGCATAATGCAAGAAAAGGATTGTTAATGTTTTTGTCTACATATTCTCCCTCCTTTGTTTTGTCCTTTCCTATTTCCCTTATTTCTTTCCTTTCAAACAAAATTTCTTATTTTGTGGTGTTGGGGCTAGAACCTAGGACCAGGCACATTTTAAGGGCATGTTATACTGTAGCCAGGCCCCACCACTCCATAACAACAACAACAAAAAATCTCACTGTTAAGCTCATTATAGATATGTGATTTTGCCTGTGTCCACTGTACATTCAGCACAATGTCTTGAGCATGGCACTACTCAATAAATATTGGTTGAATGTTTGATTGGAGCTACTTGATTGCACCTTTAAGAATAGTTAACAAAGGCAAGAAAATCAATGTGCTATTCTAAGTCATTATTTGGAAAATATCTAAGTCTTCACAATGGATTGCATTGAGCTTGTTGCTCTATCTCTCTCAAGAGAATGCTCTTCATTCATTTATTTCTGAGTTGATCAGAAGGATTTACATGTATCTCTAGCATTCCCTATCTGGAAACTGGTTTCAATATTCTTCCCTAATGGCTTTTACCTTCCTGCAGCAGAATATTGAACTCATTTTGCCTTTTCCCCCAACAAAATCAGTCTCTAATAGCACTAAGACTAGTATCATTGCTGCTATTAATAATGTTGATGAAAAATACCAGAGTAAATCAGCATCCCTTTCCTTCAGAGCATTCTCAGCCATGTATTGATGCTTTCACATTCAGAGTTAAGATTTCTGTTGAGTTAAAGTTACTTTTCATATTTCCCCCCAAGGAATTGAATAATACAATCATTTTGTTCGTTAAAAGGGTATGAAGGGATTTGATAGTTAATTATGACCCTTGTTTTATTTCAGAGATACAACCATAAAGACATTTTAAACATGATTCAACTAAAACTTAGAACATGTTTTTAATCAGCAATTAAGCAAAAGAATTATTGGAATTTTCACACAGTGTTATTTAAATTTAAAGGAGGTAAAGATGACTGGTTGTAAGAAATCGATAAAAGCTTAGTTCAGCAAATATTTGCTGTGCCTGGACAGAGGGATAGATTTGGGGAAGTATTGGAAGAAAAATTACTTAAGGAAATAATTAATGGGAAAAGATAAAGAAATAAGAATGATTGAAAAAAGGCAAAGACCAGAAAAGAGACTATTCTAACTGATGAAAGGCATAGAAGGAAACCCTGTAACATGTAAGTACATACTTATACATACATTGTGTAAATGTAGTTATTTCACTGAGGCTACCAGTGCCCTCCCCCAAGACTCATAGGCCAGCTAACAACAATCCCAATACTGGGCATGAGAAACATCCTTTCCAGTTGTTAGCCACAGAAGTTCAAGAGGTTCACATAACAATAAATGATATTGCTATTGCCCTTACTGCCTCCCACAGTCTGAAGGTAAATAAGTACTTACTTCTAGAGTAAGGGGTTTGAATAATGATGACTCACATATGTTCATATGTTTGAATGCTTGGTCTCCAATTAGTAGAACTGTTAGGGAAGTATTAAGTTGGAGTGGGTGTGGCATTGGGGTGGACCTTGAGGTTTCAAAAATCCACATCAGATCCAGTCAAGCCCATTCCCTTCCACACACACACACTGTCTGTGCCTGCTCCCTTTGAATGAAGATGTAAAGCTCATAGTTACTGCTCCAATGCCATACCTATCCACTCCCCACCGTAATGAATATGGACTAAACCTCCTAAACTGTAAGCCAGCCCCCCAATTAAATGCTTTCTTTCATAAAAGTTGATTTGGTCATGCTATCTCTTCAGCAATATAGTACTCCAGACATGATGACACCATGCACTTTGGATAAGAGGAACTAAGGTGAATCTAACTTGAAATTCTCCTCCCTGAGGACTAGCTTTTATAGTTTGTATGCTATGTAAACTTCTAAAGGATAGTAGTAACCAAAAGGCATACCCAGCTGTGACACCTATGAACAACAATAACCACCAATGGGTTAAAAAAAAAAGATCACATATATTTTGGCACTAAATGACATCTGTGTAATTTGGGATAAGCCAACTCAATAGGAGGGAAATCATGCCTACTACAAAAAAACTAGCCTCATGAATTTTTTTGGACATTTTCTTTATTTACATTTCAAATGTTATCCCTTTCCCACTTTCCCTGCCTACAAACTCCCTATCCCTTCCCTCTTCCCCGTGCTTCTATGAAGGTGTTTCCCCACCCATTTGCCCACTCCCGCCTTCCCACCTTGGCATTCCCATACACTGGGGCATTGAACATTCAGAGAACCAATGGCCTCTTCTCCCAATGATGCCCCAAAAGGCCATCTTCTACTACATATGGGGCTGGAGCCATGGGTCCCTCCATGTGTACTCTTTGCTTAGTGGTTTTATCTCTGGGAGCCCTGGGGGGTCTGGTTGGTTGATATTGTTGTTCTTTCTATGGGGTTGCAAACCCCTTTAGCTCCTTCAGTCTTTTCTCTTATTCTTCCATTGGGGACCCCAAGCTCAGTCCAATAGTTGGCTGCAAGTAACTGCCTCTGTACTTGTCAGGCTCTGGAAGAGCTTCTCAGGAGAGAACTGTATCAGGGTCCTGTCAGCAAGCACTTCTTGTCATCCACAATAGTGTCTGGGTTTAATGACTGTACAGAGAATGGTTCCCCAGGTGGGGCAGTCTCTGGATGACCTTTCCTTCGATATATTCCATACTTTGTCTCTATATTTCTTCCCATGAATATTTTGTTCCCCCTTCTAAGAAGGACTGAAGCATCCAAACTTTAGTCTTCCTTCTTGAGCTTCATGTGGTCTGTGAATTGTATCTTGGGTACTCTGAGCTTTTGGACTAATATACACTTATCAGTGAGTGCATACCATGTGTGTTCTTTTGTGATTGGGCTACCTAACTCAGGATGATATTTCATCCATTTGCCTAAGAGTTTCATGAAGTCCTTGTTTTTAAGTGCTAAGTAGTACTCCATTGTGAAAATGGGCCATATTTTCTGTATTCATTCCAGGCTAAAGAACATCTGGATTCTTCCCAGCTTCTGGCTACTATAAATAAAGTTGCTATCAACATAGTGGAGCATGTGTCCTTGATATATGTTGGAGCATCTTTTGGGTATATCCCCAGGAGTGGTCTTGCTGGATCCTCAGGTAGTACTATGTCCAATTTTCTGAGGAACTGCCAGACTAATGTCCAGAGTAGTTGTACCACCTTACAATCCCACCAACAATGGAAGAGTGTTCTTCTTTCTCCACATCCTCGAGAGGATCTGCTGTCACCTGAGTTTTTCATCTTAGCAATTCTGACTGGTGCGAGATGGAATCTCAGGGTATTTTTGATTTGCATTTTCCTGATGACTGAGGATGTTGTACATTTCTTTGGGTGTTTCCTGGCCATTTGGTATTTCTCAACTGAGAATTCTTTGTTTAGCTTTGTACCTCATTTTTAATAGGGTTATTTGGTTCTCTAGAGTCTAACTTTTTGAGTTCTTTGTATATATTGGATATTAGCCCTCTGTTGGACATAGGGTTGGTAAAGATCTTTTCCCAATCTGTTGGTTGCTGTTTTGTCCTATTGGCAGTGTCCTTTACTTTACAGAAGCTTTGCAATTTTATGAGGTCCCATTTGTAGATTCTTGATCTTAGAGCATAAGCCATTGGTATTCTATATAGAAAAATTTCCCCTGCGCCCAGGTGTTCGAGGCTTTTCTCCAGTTTCTCTTCATTTCCCTGTGTCTGATTTTATGTGGAGGGGCTTAGTTCATTTAGACTTCAGCTTTGTAAAAGGAGATAAGAATGAATCCATGTGCATTTTTCTACATGCTGACCATCAATTGAACCAGCACAATTTGTTGAAAATGTTCTTTTCCACTGTATGGTTTCAGCTCGTTTGTCAAAGATCAAGTGACCATAGGTGTGTGGGTTCATTTCTAGGTCTTCAATTGAATTGCATTGCTCTTACTACCTGTCTCTGTACCAATACCATACAATTTTTATCACTATTGCTCTGTAAATACAGCTTGAGGTCAGGGATGGTGGTTCCCCTAGAAGTTCTTTTATTGTTGAGAATAGTTTTCATTCTCCTGTGCTTTTTGGTTATTTGAAATGAATTCTCAAATTGCTCTTTCTAATTCTATGAAGAATTGAGATGGAATTTTGATGAGGATTGCATTCAATCTGTAGATTGCTTTTGGGAAGATGGACATTTTTACTATATTAATCTTGTCAATCCATGAGCATGGGAAAACTTCCCATCTTCTGAGATCTTTGATTTCTTTCTTTAAAGACTTGAAGTTCTTGTCATATGATCATTCACTTGCATGGTTAGAGTCACACTAAGGTACTTTATATTATTTGTGAGTATAGTGAAGGGTGTCATCTCATGAGAAGTAATTTTAAATTGAATCATTGTTTTCCAATCTGTTGGGGTATACCCAGACTTGCTGTGGTGGAAGAACTGGGTTCTGACGATGTCAAGTAGCCTTAATTTTCATTCCTTAGGTTCTTGTGCTTGCCTCTTGCCACCTGGTTATCTCTAGTACTACCTTCTCTTGCTGTCTCTGACTGGAGCAAGTCTCTCCTGTGTCAGAACTCCTCAGAGTCTAGCTGTCTCTGTGATCATGTGATTCTTGGATCCTGTGGTCCTGACCCTGGGTATGTCCAAGCTCCTGGATGTCATGCTGCCTCTGGGATCCTGATATCATGGTGTGACCATGCTCCGGAGATCCTGTTGTATCAGAGCTCCTGGGACTTAAGGTTCCTCTGGGTGTTGCAGGAGTGGATGCATAGCCAGAGCCCAGAGTTTGCTCCTGGCACAGGTGGAAGGAACCCATGCCTTTGAGTGAGTGGGAGTTTGTGTTTCCCTGGATTCTGTGAGAGTTCTAGTTGCACTGGGTGTTGTGAAATATGTTGTGACCTTAGCTGTTATCTTGAGTGTGTCAGAGCTCCAGTGATCCTGGGTTTGTCTGATCTCCTGGGAGTCGAGCTTCCTCTGTGATCCTGTGATCCTGTGATACTAGCTGTTTCTGAGCACCTGGGAGTCGATCTTCGTTTGGGTTTTGTTGGATTAGATGCAGAACCAACACCCAACATCTACTCAGGGCACAGGTTCAGACTGGAAGGAACCCATACCACTGGCCAGGTGGGGGTTTCTGCATCCCTGGATTGGGGGACCCAGTTACTCCCAGCGTAGGGGAAGATGTTGTAGACTCCTTCCCTGTGATCCTGGGTGTGTTAGAGCACTTGGGAATCAGACTCAGAATGGAAGGAATGGGTAATTTTTTAATACGTTTTTGCATACTTGTTAGGGTTAGGATAATACTGTACTAGTACACAAGATGGTCGTCATTGTTTAGATCAGAAGATTTTTAACCTGTACAATTTAAAACTCCTTTGGCACTGAAGAAAAAAATTAAAAGAATTATTTCATTGTATTTTATATATGTGAGTGTTTTACACAGATATGTGTCATCTGTTTAACAGATTTTGAAAATTCAGTGACACACCTTCACTAACAAGCCACATCTAATCCTTACCAACCAGTTACACCAAGTGAGGACCAAGAGTTCTAATAGATGAGGCAATGGGGGCTATTCTCACTCAAACCACCATGATCAATTTAGATGATATCTCTGATTATAATATCATTATATTTTATTTGATGAATAGTATGGAAACCGAAATCCAATGTTTCAAATATATGCACATTGAAATAAACTAATTATCACATTATATCAGATGGTTTGTATTTACAGTAAAACCTTCAAAATCTACACCGCATTTTTTGAGCATACAATATAATTTACTAACTACCACATTGTGCAACAGATCTCTTTAATTTACAATTGGAATTTTCTTTCTTTTATTGAAAATATATTTTTACAATATGTAAATATGTAAATATGTAAATATGTAAATACACAAATATATAAATATATTATGATTATAGTTTCCACTCCCCAACTACTCTGAGAACTTTTCACCTTCCCTCCTATTGGAATCTACATCCTTTCTTACTCTTGTTAGAAAATGGGCATCTAAATAATAATAATAAAATAAGATAAAAGAAAAACAAACTGGAAGCAATCAAAAGGAAAAGAGCCTAAACAAAAGCACGAGGTATACATATAGACACAGAGAAAGATATGTTTTTACTCACAAGAATCTCTAAAATATAATACCAGAATATATATATATATATATATATATATATATATATATATATATATATATATAAAATGTGTGTGTGTGTGTGTGTGTGTGTGTGTGTGTGTATAAGCAAACTCATATATATACATATATATAAACACAAAACAACTCATATATGTTTGCTATCTATTTTGGGGCATGAACATGTCCTTAAGTATGGTTTTGAGACATCCTATTTAAGACTGAGGACTGAAGGTATCTCTCTCTCTCTGCACACTGTTCATCTGTATCTCTCTGTATTTGTTATCATCCACTGAAAACCAGAAGCTTCTCTGATGATGTGTGGTGTGAGCAAAACCTTATCTGTGAATACAGCAGAATATCATTAGGAGTCATTTATGCATACATTTCTTCAAAACAGTGGTTCTCAATCTTTCTAATGCTGTGACCCTTTAATACAGTTCGCCATGTTGTGCTGACCCCCCAACCACAAAATTATTTCACTGCTACTTCATAAATATGATATTGCAACTCTTCTGAACAATAGTGTAAATATCCAACCCATAGGTTGAGGCCACTAATTAAGAAGTATTTTGTTTTCCCCTCGGTCCCTCAGCATTGTTGGATATGAGTTCCATCTCATGGAATGGGGCTTCAAGCCAACCAGATAGTAGTTGGTTACTCCCATAGGTTATATGCCACTATTGTAGTAGCACAGCGTGCAGACATCATTATAGATCAAAGACTTTGGAGCTGGGCTAACCAGCAATTCAATTAGATATTACCTATTGTCACTGGGAGCTTCATTTGATCATAAGAGATGCCCAGGTGGGGATCTATCTATCCTGTTCTTCTTTTAGATCGCCTTTATATGTTTATATTTTGTGAAGCTTCTATTGCATTAGTTTTCCATATGACCTCTCTGATGGCCCTCAGTTTTACATGTCTTTCCCCATATTTTCCCCTTGATCCCTGTTTCCTTCTCTTCCAGTTCAATCCTACAAGTCATGCCCCTCCTCATTTATCCATAACTATATATTCTATTTCCCCTTCCTAGGAAGATCTATTCCTCCCCCCATTCACTTACACTGCACCTGAACTCTGTAGTTATACAACTGCAACTTGTTTATCAAAGACTTAACATTGACATATAAGTGAATATGTACCATATTTGTCTTTCTGGGTCCGGGTTACCTCATCTAGGATTAATCTTTTCTAGCTCCCTCCATTCACATATGAATTTCATGACTTCATTTTTTTTAAATAGCTAAGTAATATGCCATTCTGTAAATGTACCACATTCTCTTTTTCTATTCATCCATTGACAAGCATCTGTGGTATTTACAATTCTTGGCTATTATGAATTGAGCAGCAATGAACAGAGTTGAACAAGTGTCCTTATAAGGCATCCTTTGGGTAAATGTCCAAGAGTGGTGTAACTAGATCTTGAGGAAGATTAACTCTTAACTTTCTGCAGAACCACCACACTGATTTCCATAGTGGCTATACACTACTCCCACCAGTAATGCAGGAGTGTTCCCCTTACTCTGCATCCTTGCCAGCATTAGAGATCACTTATGTAATTGAACTTGGCCATTCTGATTTGTGTGAGATGGAATCTCAAAGTATTTTGATTTGCATTTCCTTGATGACTAATGATGTTGAACATTGTTTCTCAGGCATTTGAGATTCCTCTGTTGAAAATAATATTTAGATATATAACACATTTTAATTGGATTGTTTGTTTTTTGATAACTAATTTCTTAAATTATTTATATATTTTGGATATTAGCCATATACTGGTCATAGGATTGATAAAAGTATTTTCCAAGGGTTAGAGAGATAGCTCAATGGTTAATAACACTGATTGTTTATCCAGAGGTCCTGAGTTAACATGGTGGTTCACAATCTTCTAAAATGTACTCACATATGAAAATAAATAAATCTTTTTTAAAAATGTCTTTTCCTAATTTGTAGCCTGCTACTTTGTGCAAGTGATGGTGTCATTTGCATACAGAATATTTTCAGGCTTATGAAGTCCTATTTATTAATTGTTGATCTTAGTCCCTGTGCTATCAGTGTTCTGTTTAAGAAATTATCTCCTGTACCAATGTATTCAAGAATATTCCCCACTTTCTCTTCTACCAGGTTCAGTATATCTAGTCTTATCTTGAGGCCTTTTATTTATTTGCAGTTGAGTATTGTTCAGGGTAATAAGTTTGGATCTATCAGCCATCCAGTTTGACTTATACCACTCATTTAAGATGCTGTATTTCTTCCAGTCTTCTTTATCTTTCTGTCTTTTTATCAAAAAAGGTATCGAAAAAGGTCCACAGGTATCATACTAATTGTTAAAAGAAAGTGGAATAGTTTCTTCTTTCACACTAGATTCCCCATGGCTATAAGGTCATTTAGCAACCACTGTGCTTGTCTTGATTCACATAGAACACTTATTTGGGGTCTGTACTTTGGCTCTCATGAAGAGCACTATGATAATCATGGAGGAACAGAATGCTTTCAACTAAATTATTTCATTGCCTTTGGAGATATCCTCAGGATTTCTAGATCATCAGATGTTTCTGTTTTTAAGAAACTTCTATGTGGCTCCTCAGTGGTCTAGTACTGTGACTCTCTATCTGTGGATCATGACCTCTTTGAGGCCATATATCAGATATCCTACATATCAGATATTTACATTATGATTTATAGCAGTAGCAAAAGTACAGTGATGTAGTAGCAATGGAAATAATGTTATGCCTGGGGCTCACCACAATATAAAGAACTATTTTAAAGGGCCACAGCATTACGAAGGTTAAGAATCACTCTGGAAATCAGTCTGGCAGTTCCTCAGAAAATTGGACATAGTACTACCGGAGGATCCAGCAACACCTCTCCTGGGCATATATCCAGAAGATGTCCCAACAGGTAAGAAGGACACATGTTCCACTATGTTCATAGCAGCCTTATTTATAATTGCCAGAAGCTGGAAAGAACCCAGATGCCCCTCAACAGAGGAATGGATACAGAAAATGTGGTACATTTACACAGTGAAGTACTACTCAGCTATTAAAAAGAATGAATTTATGAAATTCCTAGGCAAATAGTTGGACCTGGAGGGCATCATCCTGAGTGAGGTAACCAAATCACAAAAGAACTCAAATGATATGTACTCAGTGATAAGTGGATATTAGCCCAGAAACTTAGTTTACCACGAGATATAAGATACAATTTGCAAAACACATGAAACTGAAGAAGAACAAAGACCAAAGTGTGGACACTTTGCCCCTTCTTAGAATTGGGAACAAAACACCCATGGAAGGAGTTACAGAGACAAAATTTGGAGCTGTGACGAAAGGATAGAGCATCTAGTGATTGCCATATCCAGGGATCCATCCCATAATCAGATTCCAAACGCTGACACCATTGCATACACTAGCAAGATTTTGCTGAAAGGACCCAGATATAGCTGTCTCTTGTGAGACTATGCTGGGGCCTAGCAAACACAGAAGTGGATGCTCACAGTCAGTTATTGGATGGATCACAGGGCCCCCAATGGAGGAGCTAGAGAAAGCACCCAAGGAACTAAAGGGAAATGCAACCCAATAAGTGGAACAACATGATGAACTAACCAGTACCCCGGAGCTCTTGTCTCTAGCTGCATATGTATCAAAAGATGGCCTAGTCGGCCATCACTGGAAAGAGAGGCCCATTGGACATGCAAACTTTATATGCCCCAGTACAGGGGAACACAGGGCCAAAAAGGGGGAGTGGGGGGTGGGTATGGGAAACTTTTGGGACAGCATTGGAAATGTAAATGAGGAAAATATCTAATAAAAAATTTAAAAAAAAGAATCATTAATTTCATATTTCATATTTTTACCATTAGTGCACAAGACTGCCTGTTGTTCTGTATCCTTCCCAAAACGTAATTTTCCTCTTTTCATAATGAGCTATCCATCAGATATGAGGTCATATGTGTTATTGTGCTTTTATTTTATATTTACCTTATAATTAGTGCTATGGGACACTCTTTTATATACTTCTTGTCCATTTGTATGTCTATTGAAGTCTTTGCCAATTTATTATTAGATAACATTTTTATTGTTAATTGATACACTTTGAACTGTCATGCATTGTGGAGATTAACCTGTTACCAGATATGTGTATTGAAAATATCTTCACCTAGGTATTAAGATGTCCCTTTGTGAAACCTGCCTGAGTAGGGCCACAGGCCTCATCCAGCCGGAGCAGCGCCGGGGTAGCTGGAGCGCAGGGTTGCCTGACACCCGCCAGCTACCCACGACCCCCGCCCCAGGATTTTGGGACTGCTGGTGAGTGGAACACAGCTTCTGCTCCAATCCAATTGCACACGGGACCAGAGACTGCATTAGTTAGGGAAGCAGAAAACCGGCCTGAGTAGGACCACAGGCCTCTTCCGGCTGGACCAGCACCTGGGTACCATCAGCTACCCACGACCCCTGCCGCAGGATTTAGAGACTGCTGGTGAGTGGAACACAGCTTCTGCTCCAATCTTTAAACAGTGACAACGATAACAACTAACCCCAGAGATTACCAGATGGCGAAAGGTAAACGTAATAATCTTACTAACAGAAACCAAGACCACTCACCATCATCAGAACCCAGCACCCCCACTTCGCCCAGTCCAGGGCACCCCAACACACCGGAAAAGCTAGACACGGATCTACAAGCATATCTTCTGATGATGGTAGAGGACTTCAAGAAGGACTTTAATAACACACTTAAAGAAATACAGGAGAACACTGCTAAACAGGCAGAAGACACTAAAGAGGAAGCACAAAAATCCCTTAAAGAATTGCAGGAGAACACTGCTAAAGAGTTACAAATCCTTAAAGAAAAAAAGGATAACATAATAAAACAGGTAGAAGTCCTTACAGAAAAACAGGAAAACACATCCAAACAGATGATGGAAATGAACAAAACCATACTAGACCTAAAAAGGGAAGTAGACACAATAAAGAAAACCCAAAATGAGGCAACACTGGAGATAGAAACCCTAGGAAAGAAATCTGGAACCATAGATACCAGCATCAGCAACAGAATACAAGAGATGGAAGAGAGAATCTCAGGTGCAGAAGATTCCATAGAGAACATCGGCACAACAATCAAGGAAAATGTAAAATGCAAAAAGATCCTAACTCAAAACATCCAAGAAATACAGGACACAATGAGAAGACCAAACCTACGGATAATAGGAGTGGATGAGAATGAAGATTTTCAACTCAAAGGACCAGCAAACATCTTCAACAAAATTATAGAAGAAAACTTCCCAAATCTAAAGAAAGAGATGCCCATGAACATACAAGAAGCCTACAGAACTCCAAATAGACTGGACCAGAAAAGAAATACCTCCCGACACATAATAATCAGAACAACAAATGCTCTAAATAAAGATAGAATACTAAAAGCAGTAAGAGAAAAAGGCCAAGTAACATATAAAGGCAAGCCTATCAGAATTACACCAGATTTTTCACCAGAGACTATGAAAGCCAGAAGATCCTGGACGGATGTTATACAGACACTAAAAGAACACAAATTCCAGCCCAGGCTACTATACCCAGCCAAACTCTCAATTAACATAGATGGAGAAACCAAAGTATTCCACAACAAAACCAAATTCACACATTATCTCTCCACGAATCCAGCCCTTCAAAGGATAATAACAGAAAAAAACCAATACAAGGACAGGAACCACGCCCTAGAAACAACAAGAAGGTAATCCCTCAACAAACCTAAAAGAAGACAGCCACAAGAACAAAATGCCAACTTTAACAACAAAAATAACAGGAAAAAACAATTACTTTTCCTTAATATCTCTTAATATCAATGGACTCAACTCCCCGATAAAAAGACATAGACTAACAAACTGGCTACACAAACAAGACCCAACATTTTGCTGCTTACAGGAAACTCATCTCAGAGAAAAGGATAGACACTACCTCAGAATGAAAGGCTGGAAAACAATTTTCCAAGCAAATGGCATGAAGAATCAAGCTGGAGTAGCCATTCTAATATCTGATAAGATTGACTTCCAACCCAAAGTCATTAAAAAAGACAGGGAGGGACACTTCATACTCATCAAAGGTAAAATCCTCCAAGAGGAACTATCAATCCTGAATATCTATGCTCCAAATACAAAGGCAGCCACATCCATTAAAGAAACTTTAGTAAATCTCAAAGCACACATTGCACCTCATACAATAATAGTGGGAGACTTCAACACACCACTTTCACCAATGGACAGATCATGGAAACAGAAACTAAACAGGGACACAGAGAAACTAAGAGAAGTTATGGATCAAATGGATCTGGCAGATATCTACAGAACAGTCTATCCTAAAACAAAAGGATATACCTTCTTCTCAGCACCTCATGGTACCTTCTCCAAAATTGACCACATAATTGGTCACAAAACAGGCCTCAACAGATACAAAAATATTGAAATTGTCCCATGCATCCTATCAGATCACCATGGACTAAGGCTGATCTTCAATAACAAAATAAATAATAGAAAGCCAACCTTCACGTGGAAACTGAACAACACTCTTCTCAATGATACCTTGGTCAAGGAAGGAATAAAGAAAGAAATTAAGGACTTTTTAGAGTTCAATGAAAATGAAGCCACAACATACCCAAACTTATGGGATGCAATGAAAGCATTTCTAAGAGGAAAACTCATAGCTCTGAGTGCCTCCAAAAGGAAACTAGAGAGAGCACACATTAGCAGCTTGACAACACACCTAAAAGCACTAGAACAAAAGGAAGCAAATTCACCCAAGAGGAGTAGACGGCAGGAAATAATCAAACTCAGGGGTGAAATCAACCAAGTGGAAACAAGAAAAACTATTCAAAGAATCAACCAATCAAGGAGCTGGTAATTTGAGAAAATCAACAAGATAGATAAACCCTTAGCCAGACTCACTAGAGGGCACAGGGAAAGCATCCTAATTAACAAAATCAGAAATGAAAAAGGAGACATAACAACAGATCCTGAAGACATCCAAAACACCATCAGATCCTTCTACCAAAGGCTATACTCAACAAAACTGGAGAACCTGGATGAAATGGAGAAGTTCCTAGACAGATACCAGGTACCAAAGTTGAATCAAGATCAGGTTAATGATCTAAACAGCCCTATATCCCCCAAAGAAATAGAAGCAGTCATTAATAGTCTCCCAACTAAAAAAAGCCCAGGACCAGATGGGTTTAGTGCAGAGTTCTATCAGACCTTCAAAGAAGATCTAATCCCAGTTCTTCACAAACTATTCCACAAAATAGAAACAGAAGGTACTCTACCCAACTCATTCTATGAAGCCACAATTACTCTGATATCTAAACCACAAAAAGACCCAAGAAAGATAAAAAATTCAGACCAATATCCCTTATGAATATTGATGCAAAAATCCTCAATAAAGTTCTTGCTATCCGAATCCAAGAACACATCAAAACAATCATCCATCCTGACCAAGTAGGTTTCATCCCAGGGATGCAGGGATGGTTCAATATACGGAAATCCATCAACGTAATACAGTATATAAACAAACTCAAAGACAAAAACCACATGGTCATCTCGTTAGATGCGGAAAAAGCATTTGACAAGATCCAACACCCATTCATGATAAAAGTCTTGGAAAGATCAGCAATTCAAGGCCCATACCTAAACATGATAAAAGCAATCTACAGCAAACCAGTAGCCAACATCAAAGTAAATGGTCAGAAGCTTGAAGCAATCCCTCTAAAATCAGGGACTAGACAAGGCTGTCCACTTTCTCCATACCTATTCAACATTGTACTTGAAGTCCTAGCCAGAGCAATTCGACAACAAAAGGAGATCAAAGGGATACAAATTGGAAAAGATGAAGTCAAAATATCACTTTTTGCAGATGATATGATAGTATATATAAGTGACCCTAAAAATTCCACCAGAGAACTCCTAAGCCTGATAAACAGCTTCGGTGAAGTAGCTGGATATAAATTAACTCAAACAAATCAATGGCCTTTCTCTACACAAAGAATAAACAGGCTGAGAAAGAAATTAGGGAAACAACACCCTTCTCAATAGTCACAAATAATATAAAATATCTTGGCGTGACTCTAACTAAGGAAGTGAAAGATCTGTATAATAAAAACTTCAAGTCTCTGAAGAAAGAAATTATAGAAGATCTCAGAAGATGGAAAGATCTCCCATGCTCATGGATTGGCAGGATCAACATTGTAAAAATGGCTATCTTGCCAAAAGCAATCTACAGATTCAATGCAATCCCCATTAAAATTCCAAATCAATTCTTCAACGAATTAGAAAGTGCAATCTGCAAATTCATCTGGAATAACAAAAAACCTAGGATAGCAAAAACTCTTCTCAAGGATAAAAGAACCTCTGGTGGAATCACCAGGCCAGACCTAAAGCTCTACTACAGAGCAATTGTGATAAAAACTGCATGGTATTGGTATAGTGACAGACAAATAGACCAATGGAATAGAATTGAAGACCCAGAAATGAACCCACACACCTATGGTCACTTGATCTTCGACAAGGGAGCTAAAAACATCCAGTGGAAGAAAGACAGCATTTTCAACAAATGGTGCTGGCACAACTGGTTGTTAACATGTAGAAGAATGCGAATCGATCCATTCCTATCTCCTTGTACTAAGGTCAAGTCTAAGTGGATCAAGGAACTTTACATAAAACCAGAGACACTGAAACTTATAGAGGAGAAAGTGGGGAAAAGCCTTGAAGATATGGGCACAGGGGAAAAATTCCTGAATAGAACAGTAATGGCTTGTGCTGTAAGATCGAGAATTGACAAGTGGGACCTCATGAAACTACAAAGCTTCTGCAAGGCTAAAGACACCATCAATAAGACAAAAAAACCACCAACAGATTGGGAAAGGATCTTCACCTATCCTAAATCAGATAAGGGACTAATATCCAATATATATAAAGAACTCAAGAAGGTGGACTCCAGAAAGTCAAATAACCCCATTAAAAAATGGGGCTCAGAACTGAACAAAGAATTCTCACCTGAGGAATACCGAATGGCAGAGAAGCACCTGAAAAAATGTTCAACATCCTTAATCATCAGGGAAATGCAAATCAAAACAACCCTGAGATTCCACCTCACACCAGTCAGAATGGCTAAGATCAAAAATTCAGGTGACAGCAGATGCTGGCAAGGATGTGGAGAAAGAGGAACACTCCTCCATTGTTGGTGGGATTGCAAGCTTGTACAACCACTCTGGAAATCAGTCTGGTGGTTCCTCAGAAAATTGGACATAGTACTACCGGAGGATCCAGCAATACCTCTCCTGGGCATATATCCAGAAGATGTCCCAACCGGTAAAAAGGACACATGCTCCACTATGTTCATAGCAGCCCTATTTATAATAGCCAGAAGCTGGAAAGAACTCAGATGTCCCTCAACAGAGGAATGGATACAGAAATTATGGTACATTTACACAATGGAGTACTACTCAGCTATTAAAAAGAATGAATTTATGAAATTCCTAGCCAAATGGATGGACCTGGAGGGCATCATCTTGAGTGAAGTAACACAATCACATAAGAACTCACACAATATGTATTCATTGATAAGTGGATATTAGCCCAAAACTTAGGATACCCAAGATATAAGATACAATTTGATAAACGCATGAAACTCAAGAAGAATGAAGACCAAAGTGTGGACACTGTGCACCTTCTTAGAATTGGGAACAAAACACCCAGGGAAGGAGTTACAGAGACAAAGTTCGTAGCTGTGATGAAAGGATGGACCATTTAGAGACTGCTGTATCCAGGGATCCGTCCCATAATCAGCTTCTAAACGCTGACACCATTGCATACACTAGCAAGATTTTGCTGAAAGGACCCAAATATAGCTGTCTCTTGTGAGACGATGCTGGGGCCTAGCAAACACAGGAGTGGATGTTCACAGTCAGCTATTGGATGTATCACAGGGCTCCCAATGGAGAAGCTAGAGAAAGTACCCAAGGAGCTAAAGGGATCTGCAACCCTATTGTTGGAACAACATGATGTACTAACCAGAACCCCGGAGCTCTTGTCTCTAGCTGCATATGTATCGAAAGATGGCCTAGTAGGCCATCAATGGAAAGAGAGGCCCATTGGACTTGCAAACTTTATATGCCCCAATATAGGGGAATACCAGGGCCAATAGAATGGGAAGGGGTGGGTAGGGAAGTGGGGGGCGCTATGGGGGACTTTTGGGATAGCATTGGAAATGTAATTGAGGAAAATATGTAATAAAAATATTAAAAATCAAAAAAAAGATGTCCCTTTGTCTATGGATTATTTCCCTTGCTGTGTAGCTATTTACAAGGTTAGTAGTGTGAGGTTTCTGGAGCTGCTGAGAAATGAAGCCAGAACCATGTGAATCCTAGGTAAACACAGCAGAGCTGCACTCCAACTCAATAGTGATAGCTTCGTTTGTTTTGTTTTTGTTTTCAAGAAAAGATGGGACAAATTGGATGTCAGTTTTCTCTTTTTCCAGTTTCATGTTTTACTTTGCCCTGCCATTTTCTACTAATTAAAATGAAATAAACATGTTTTAAAAGATTTTACGTGATCTCCACAAGCAAATAGAATGTTTGTGTCTTTAATATTTGAGGGAATTGATGAATTTATCATAAATTTTGTTTAGAAAAATTTGAAGGACTTTGATTCTAGGGTTTCTGAATTTATATTATCGAGTGTATGGAAATATTTACATATTACAATTAAATTCCACTGTGATCGATGTATACTCAAAAGAGACATATGAACAATGTAAACCATTCCATGTTTTCATGTCATAAAATAATAAACATTGTCAAAGAAAATCATGGAAGAGATAATGACCCTACTCTTAGAACTCTCTTTTGTCCTTCTGGTTGTAAGCCTCAACAACCAGTCTTTAATGACTGAGCCATCTTTCCAGCCCAGGAACTGTTTCTGTATAGCCTACATATAGCAAATTAAACACAGCTGGAACAAGTTTTTCATGAGGGCATCTAAATCACTTACTGGCTATGTGCATAGCCTACACATGGTAGGAAGCAAAACGTATTGGCTTCGCTTTAATTTTTGGTAGTGGGGCAGATATATCATAGTATAGTCAAAAAAAGAACCAAAGCAGTTATTATGTGAACTGGGGCTGAAGGCAATGGATTTGGGACAATTAGTTCTACTTCAGAGTAATTACTGCTATTCCCACTTGCTTTTTCTCGTTTGATCTGCTATCTTCTCTCCATGCCATTGTTGGATATTTCCTACATAGAATGCAATTAGTGATAGAAGTCATGGTTAATACAAATAGCTTTGTAAATTATAGGTTTGTAGCTTATTAAATAGACTTCTATATTTTGATTCCCAAATGACTACAACTAGAAGAGCAAGGCAAATAATTTATAAATCTGATGCACTTATAAATCCATTGATTCCAAGCTTTTATTGAGTGCTTATTATGATCTATTCACTATGCTAGATGTGACAAGAAAGTCTAACATACACATGCCACAGAAGTCCCTTCTGCACACTCAGAAATGAAATCATCCTCAGTACTAACATGTTGCTGATGCCTAGAAGATTATGACAGAAAACTTTCACTTTGATTTTGCTTCCCAAAGAAATAGTAATTTGTCTACAACATAAAGCAAAGTGAAGGATACTTTGGTCTGGCTTTCTTTAGTTGAATAAAAGTGTGTATAACTGATTCATAAACCACAAACCTAATACAGAAAAAAGTTCGAGTGAACCCTCTCTATTCCAGTGTACTTTTCCCATTATGAGTTAAATACCAATCCACATCTCATTTCAGATTATTACTTTTTAAATTTAGTATATAATGATTATAAATTTAGGTCTCTAACTGTTGTTTCTTTTTTATTTTATTTTTAATTTTTTGTATTTATACAATATCATATATTCATATATGTATATACATATATGTTTGTGGTGTGTGTGTGTATGATGTTTGATATGTGTGTTATATATGCATATTTGTGTGCATAGTTGTGTCCATGTACACTTGTGTGCCGGTTACTGTGGAGGCCTGAGGTTGAAACTGATGTTAAGTATCTTCTGAGATTACTTTCTGCCTTAAATATTGGGGCAGAGTCTCTTGCTGTAGCCAGACTAACACTTTCATCATTTCATCGAGTCTAGTTAGCCATCTTGCTGGGAAATGCAGTAATTCCCAACCTCTATTTCTCACATTTTGAGAATATAGGCAAACTGCCTATATAGTCTTCTGTGTCTTTGTAGGGGTTCTGGAGACCAGAACTCCATCCCTCATGCTGGCAAGACAGACACTTTATACTCTGTACCATCTCCAAGCCCCATCCACTGTCTTTCTATAATCTTACTCTTTGAAGAGAACAAAAATGTTTCTTCTTATACCCCATAGTGGTACTTCATTTAGGTCTCAAGCTTCTTTCTGTCTAGATACCGAAACAGCATTGTGAAAGATTCAATACAAAGGAAACCACTTTAAATATCCCTAAAGCCTAAAACTATGAAGTATGTTAAATATCCTGAAATGTTGAACTTTCCTCTAATTGCCTCTCTTCTTGTAGCATTGGACCCCAAAGTAAGTAAGAGAATTTTAAAGGCCGTGATTTGGGATTTGCTGCATAAAATACATATAGTTACAATGACATTCTGAGGGTTCCATACCCTGAGTTGTTTCATTTTAAAATATACTTAATATGCTTGGTTAATGGGTTGAGATGCTGGAAAATAGGTTGGGGAAGAGATTTGTTAGAGTAAAGCTTGTGGCAGCAGCAGTATGGGTAGTCAATAATAAGAAGCAGTGAGAGAAGCCTATATAGAGACTATGAGCTGTATTTATAGCATGATAACTGTCATTTGTCATGATGGCCTTGAGCCTCTGAGAAAAGATTAAATTATCTTCCACAATCTCTTTGGGATGGAAAGGGATTGCTAACCTAATTTCCCTCTGATATATTTCAAGGTTTTTAGCTACAAATGTAAACCTCAGCTATTAGAAATGTGTTACATGCTCAACATTTTCTTTGAGGCAGAAAAATGAAATACTGGTGTATGTTGTTTTTTAAGTTTTCCCTTAGAGATTATGTACCCCCGTCAGTTGCTTACAACTGAAGTCAAATGACCCCAACCCTGATTTTGTGATATCCTGATATAGTTCCAGCTATATCACATAGTATGAGTGATGCTACAAAGCAATAGATAATAAGGGACCATTGATATTGCTAATTCGGTACTTAGATGTGGTATATATGAACCTAAGTCTCAACATAATGTGCTCATGTTTTATATACACCTTCATTATATAGCCTAAAAATATTATACTGTCTTTTTAGTGCCTCTGAAATTTGACTGTAAATTACCACATTAAGTCTGATATAGAACTTTCCATTGCAGTATGCTGGGAATGCCCAGAAGTTTTGCATTTGAAGCTGGAGTGATTTAAGATTTTTCAGAAGAGCAGTCAGTAGATTATGTTATATAAATGGCTGATAAAGTAGTAAAGCAAAGTGAGAGGTCAGTGTAGCTTGGGGTGTTTGAGAAGTTTGTTAGTGAGACAGGTACAGTTTCTTGTTATTTACAGTTAGTGTAGGGGAGGAGCACATGTGAAGGTCAAAGGAAAGATTTATTGAATCAGTAGTTCTCTCCCTTCTCCTTGGGTACATTCTAAGAATTGAGCTCAAGTTGTCAGGCATGTGCAGCAAGAGCTTTCCCACGTAACCATCTCACTTACTGAGGTACAAAGAAAGAACACTTCTCCACCAGCATAGCATTGGCTATCCTGTTACAGAAGAGTAGGCTGAGGCTCATCAACATCAACAAACATGCCAGTGATCATGAACATGGTAAATAGTTTAACCTCAGAGGAAGAACATGCTTTGACTACAGGAAGCAATTTGCATGAGAGTTGATGTAGTATTTGAAATGGACAATAAAAGTCATAGTAAACACCCGGCAGTGGTGTTGCATGCCTTTAATCCCAGCACTTGGGAGGCAGAGGCAGGCAGATTTCTGAGTTTGAGGCCAGCCTGGTCTCCAGAGTGAGTTCCAGGACAGCCAGGGGTACACAGAGAAACCCTGTCTCAAAAAACAAAACAAACAAACAAAAAAAAAAAACAAAACAAAACAACAAAAAGAAGAAGTCATAGTAAGACTTTAGTCATAAGAAGAAGCAGGGTAGAGGATGATGGTGGGGTTGGAATTGCCAAAAGAGAAAGCAAATTAAGCAAGGGTACAGAGATGAGAATGAAAATAACTGTTGGTGGGTGGCAGTCACTGCAGAGACTTATCACTGACCAAAGTGCTGAGAACAAGAGATGGCTGGATGCTCACTCCTAAATGGAACATCAGTATCATCCCCTTCTGGGCTAAGATCATCATAAAAGAGGCTGTAAAGGACAGGGGACAGGGAGGAGTTCTGAAAAACATTCTTCTGAAAAAGTTGTGCCCTTTGCACTTGGAAACTCACAGCAGCTATGGTTACTTGTACTTGATTGGGTCTCTTAACATTCCATCATGGAAGGGTCATGAGTAGCTAAAGAGGCTCTGCCCTTCTCTGGGAAACCCCTAACAGGTAATGGCTGCTGGGTGAGTAGAGGGTGTACCATTATTTTGGTAACATAGACACAGTGAAATTGCTTATGCTCTGTAAATGACCCATCATTCTTGTTCATGTAAGCAACCCTAAGGAAATACAACAAAAGTGGATGGGTAGGGATGGGGGTGGAGTGGGGAGTAATGTTTGCAGATAAGACTCATCAGTTAATAGAGCATTTGTTACTCAAGTAGAGGATGTGGTTTTGGTTTGCAGCACCCACAGTGATAGTGATCACTGACAATCACCTGCAAATCCCATTCCAGAACAGTACCTTTTTTGGACCTCTGTAGGCACCAAGCACACATATAGTGCATATATATATATATATATATATATATATATATATATATATATATATCTGTATGTAAAACACTAATACTCACAAAGTAAGGAAGTCTAAATATACAGAGACTGAGAGACAGAGACAGGGGCAGACAGAGAGAAAGAGACAGACAGACAGAGACAGTCAGACAGAGACAGACAGACAGAGACAGAGAGACAGAGACAGACAGAGACAGGCTCTTTGGAAAGAAAGGGTTCAGTGAAAGTAGGAGTATGGAAAGAAAAAATAGAGACCAGTCTGCACAGGTCAGCTCACATACTGTGAAGGGTGAGCAAACTGACTGCAGAAGCAACACAGTTTCTGGGACAGGCAGAAGTGACACAGCTTCTGGGACAGACCCTGTTTCTGGCTCCAGACATCCAGGCAGCTTCCCCACCAGAGGAGAGGTGTCCACCTGGGAGGGCATTGCCAGAGCAGATGAGGGAGCCATCTTGTGTCCTGGATCCCTCAGAGAATTGTCTGCTCAGGTGAGAGTGCAGACTACAGAAGTGACACAGCTTCTGGGATAGGCAGAAGCAATGCAGCTTCTGGGACAGACCCATTTCGGGCTCCAGACATCCGTGCACCATCCCTGCCAGAGAATAGGTGTCTGCCTGGGAGGGCTCTGACTGCCAGAGAAGGTGAGAGAGCCATCTTGTGTTCCCTGTTCCTCAGAGACCAGTCTGTGCAGGTGAGCATGCAGAATGCAGGGGCAACACATCTTCTGGAGCAGGCCCTGTTTCAGGCCTTCTCTTCAGCAAGGAGGCAGGTCTGAATGCCAGATAACTGTGAACCTTCCCTTCAAGAGGAGAGCTTGCCTGCAGAGAGTACTCTGATCACTGAGACTCAGGAGAGAGCTAGACTCCCAGGTCTGCTGACAGAGGTTAACAGAATCAAAGAAGGAATAAGCTCCAACCAGAGACAACTATAACAACTAACTCCAGAGATTACCAGATGGCGAAAGGCAAACGTAAGAATCTTACTAACATAAACCAAGATCATTCACCATCATCAGAACCCAGCACTCCCACCTCAGCCAGTCCTGAATACCCCAACACACCAGATAATCAAGACTCGGATTTAAAATCATATCTCATGATGCTGGTAGAGAACATCAAGAAGGGCTTTAATAACTCACTTAAAGAAATACAGGAGAACACTGCTAAAGAGGTAGAAGTCCTTAAAAGATTAAAGGAAAACACAACCAAACAGGTGATAGAATTGAACAAAACCACCCAAGACATAAAAAGGGAAGTAGAAACAATAAATAAAATCCAAAGGGAGACAATGCGGGAGATAGAAACTCTAGGAAAGAAATCTGGAACCATAGATGCGAGCATCAGCAACAGAATACAAGAGATGGAAGAGAGAATCTCAGGTGCAGAAGATTCCATAGAGAACATCAGCACAACAATCAAAGAAAATGCAAAATGCAAAAGGATCCTAACTCAAAACATCCAGGAAATCCAGTACACAATGAGAAGACCAAACCTATGGATAATAGGAGTAGATGAGAATGAAGATTTTCAATTTAAAGGGCTAGCAAATATCTTCAACAAAATTATAGAAGAAAACTTCCCAAACCTAAAGAAAGACATGCCCATGAACATACAAGAAGGCTGTAGAACTCCAAATAGACTGGACCAGAAAAGAAATTCCTCCCGACACATAATAATCAGAACAACAAATGCACTAAAAGATAGAATATTAAAAGCAGTAAAGGAAAAAGGTCAAGCAACATATAAAGGCAGGCCTATTAGAATTACACCAGACTTCTTATCAGAGACTATTAAAGCCAGAAGATCCTGGACAGATGTTATACAGACCCTAAGAGAACATAAATGCCAGCCCAGGCTACTATACCCAGCAAAACTCTCAATTACCATAGATGGAGAAACCAAAGTATTCCATGATAAAATGAAATTCACACAATATCTTTCCACAAATCCAGCCCTTCAAAGGATAATAAAGGGAAAACACTAACACAAGGACAGAAATGACACCCTACAAAAAGCTAGTAAGTAATCCTTAAACCTAAAAGAAGACAGCCGCAAGAATAGAATCCCAACTTTAACAACAAAAATAAAAGGAAGCAATGATTACTTTTCTTTAATTTCTCTTAACATCAATGGACTCAATTCCCCCAATAAAAAGACATAGACTAATAGACTGGCTACACAAACAATACTCAACATTTTGTTGCTTACAGGAAACCCACCTCAGGGAAAAGGACAGACACTACCTTAGAGTGAAAGGCTAGAAAACAATTTTCCAAGCAAGTGGTCTGAAGAAACAAGCTGGAGTAGCTATTCTAATATTGAATAAAATTGACTTCCAACCGAAAGTTATCAAAAAAGACTAGGAGGGGCACTTTATACTCATCAAAGGTAAAAACTACCAAGATGAACTCTCAATTCTGAATATCGATGCTCCAAATACAAGGAGCATCAAAACACACACTGCATCTCACACAATAATAGTGGGAGACTTCAACAACTCACACTCACCAATGGACAGATTCTGGAAACAGAAACTAAACAAAGACGCATGGACATCGACACTAACCAAAATTATGAAACAAATGGATTTAATAGATATCTACACAAAATTTTATCCTGAAACAAAAGAGTATCACTTCTTCTCAGTGCCACATGGTACCTCCTCCAAAATTGACCATATATTTGGTCACAAAAAAAGGCGTCCACAGATACAAAAATACTGAAATTATCCCACGCATCCTATCTGATCACCACGGACTAAGGCTAATCTTCAATAACAAATATTAGAAAGCCAACATTCACGTGGAAACTGAACAACACTCTACTCAATTATTCCTTGGTCAAGGATGAAATAAAGAAAGAAATTAAAGACTTTTTAGAGTTCAATGAAAATGAAGCCACAACTTACCCGAACTTATGGAACACAATGAAGGCAGCCCTAATAGGAAAACTCATAGCCCTGAGTGCCTACAAAAAGAAACTAGAGAGGGCATACACTAGCAGCCTGACAACACACCTAGAAGCTCTAAAACTAAAGGAAGCAAATTCACCCAAGAGGAGTAGATGGCAGGAAATAATCAAACTCAGGGCTGAAATCATCCAGGTGGATACAAACAAACAAACAAACAAAAAACTATTCAAAGAATCAACCAAACCAGGAGCTGGTTCTTTGAGAAAATCAACAAGATAGATAACCCCTTACCCAGACTAACTAGAGGGCACAGGGACAGTATCCTAATTAACAAAATAAAAAATGAAAAAGGAGACATAACAACAGAACCTGAGGAAATCCAAAACCTCATCAGATCCTACTACAAAAGGCTATACTCAACAAAACTAGAAAACCTGGATGAAATGAGCAACTTCCTAGACAGATACCAAGGACCAAGGTTAAATCAGGATCAGATTAACAATTTAAACAGTCCTGTTTCCCCTAGAGAAATAGAAGCAGTCATACATAGTCTCCCAACCAAAAAAAAAAAAAAAGCCCAGGACCAGATGGGTTTAGTGCAGAATTCTATCAGACCTCCAAAGAAGACCTAATTCCAACTCTTCTCAAATATTCCACAAAATAGAAACAGAAGGTGCTCTACCCAATTCATTCTATGAAGCCACAATTACTCTGATAACTAAACCACACAAAGATTCAAAAAGGAAAGTGAACTTCAGACCAATTTCCCTTATGAATATCAATACAAAAATACTCAATAAAATCCTCGAAAACCGAATCCAAGAACACATCAAAATGATCATTCAGCATGACCAAGTAGGCTTTATCCCAGGGATGCAGGGATGGTTTAATATATGGAAATCCATCAATGTAATCCACTATCTAAACAAACTCAAAGACAAAAACCACATCATCATCTCATTAGATGCTGAGAAAGCATTTGACAAAATCTAGCACCCCTTCAGATAAAAGTCTTGGAAAGATCAGGAATTCAAGGCCCATACCTAAGGATAATAAAAGCAATCTACAGCAAACCTGTAGCCAACATCAAACTAAATGGAGAGAAACTCAAAGAAATCCCACTAAAATCAGGGACTAGACAAGGCTGCCCACTTTCTCCCTACTTATTCAATATAATACTTGAAGTTCTAGCCTGAGCAATTCGACAACAAAAGGATGTCAAGGGGATACAAATTTGAAAAGAAGAAGTCAAAATATCACTATTTGCAGATTATATGATAGTATATATAAGTGACTCCAAAAATTCCACCAGAGAACTTCTAAACCTGATAAACAGCTTCAGAGAAGTAGGTGGATATAAAATTAACTTAAACAAATCATTGGCCTTTCTCTACACAAAGAATAAACATGCTGAGAAAGAAGTTAGGAAAACAACACCCTTCACAATAATCACAAATAAGATCTTTATGATATGAACTTCAAGTCTCTGAAGAAAGAAATTGAAGAGGATCTCAGAAGACAGAAAGATCTCCCATGCTCATGGATTGGCAGGATTAATATAGTAAAAATGGCTATCCTACTGAAAGCAATCTACAGGTTCAATGCAATCCTCATCAAAATTCCAACTCAATTCTTCACTGAGATAGAAAGGGCAATTTGAAAATTCATCTGGAATAATAAAAAACCTAAGATAGCAAAAACTATTCTCAACAATAAAAGAACATCTCATTAAGCTATACTACAAAACAATTGTGAAAAAACTGCATGGTACTGGTACAATGACAGACAGGTAGATCAATGGGATAGAATTGAAACTCAGAAATGAATCCATACACCTATGGTAACGTGATCTTTGACAAGGGAGCTAAAACCATCCAGTGGAAAAAAGACAGCATTTTCAACAAATGGTGCTGGCACAACTGGCATTTATCATGTAGAAGAATGTGAATTGATCCATCCTTATCTCCTTGTACAAAGCTCAAATCTAAGTGGATCAAAGCCCTCCAGATAAAACCAGAGACACTGAAATTTATAGAGGAGAAAGTAGGGGAAAACCTCGAAGATTTCGGCAGAGGGTAGAAATTCCTAAACAGAACAGCAATGGCTCGGCTGTAAGATCAAGAATTGACAAATGGTTCCTCATAAAATTGCAAAGCTTCTGTAAAGCAAATGACACTGTCAATAAGACAAAAAGGCCACTAACAGATTGAGAAAGTATTTTTACAAATCCTAAATCTGATAGGGGACTTATATCAAATATATACAAAGAGCTCAAGAAGCTGGACTCCAGCAATTCAAATAACCCCATTAGAAATGGGGTACAGAGCTAAACAAAGAATTCTCAACTGAGAAATACCAAATGGCTGAGAAGCACCTGAAAAAATGTTCAACATCTTTAATCATCAGGGACGTGCATATCAAAACAACCTTATGATTCAACCTCACACTGTCAGAATGGCTAAGATCAAAAATTAAGGTGACCACAGATGCTGGTGAGGATGTGGCAGAGTGGAACACTCCTCCATTGCTGGTGGGATTGCAAGCTTGTACAACTACTCTAGAAGTCAATCTGGAGGTTCCTCAGAAAATTGGACATAATACTACCAGAAGATCCAGTAACACCTCTCCTGGGCATATACCCAGAAGAAGTTCCAACTGGTAATAAGGACACATGCTCCACTATGTCCATAGCAGCCTTATTTATAATAGCCAGAAGCTGGAAAGAACCCAGATGTCTCTCAACAGAAAATGGTACAGAAAATGTGGTACATTTACACAATGGAGTACTATTCAGCCATTAAAAACAATGAATTTATCAAATTCTTGGACAAATGGATGTATCTGGAGCATATCATCCTTAGTGAGGTAGCACAATCACAAAAGAAGTCATTAGATATGCACTCACTGATAAGAGGATATTAGCCCAGAAACATAGAACACCCATGATACAATTTTCAAAAGAAAATCAAGAAGAGGGAAGACCAACGGGTGGACACTTCATTCCTCCCTAGAATAGGGAACAAAATACCCATGAAAGGAGTTACAGAGACAAAGTTTGAGGCTAAGACAAAAAGGATGGATAATCCAGAGACTACCCCACCTGGGTATCCATCCCATAATCAGCCACCAAAACCCAGACACTATTGCGTATGCCAGAAAGATTTTGATGAAGGGACCCTGGTATAAAGCTGCCTCTTATGAGGCTATTCCAGTGCCTGGCGATTACAGAGGTGGATGCTCATAGTCATCTATAAGATGGAACACAGCGCCCCCAATGTAGAAGCTAGAGAAAGCACCCAAGGAACTGAAGGGGTCTGCAACCCTATAGGTGGAACAACAAAATGAACTAACCAGTACCCCCGGAGCTCGTGTCTCTAGCTGCATATGTAGCAGAAGATGGCCTGGTTGGCCATCACTGGAAAGAGAGGCCCCTTGGTACTGCAAACTTTATATGCCCCAGTACAGGGGAACGCCAGGGCAAGAAGTGGGAGTGGGTGGGTAGGGGAGCAGGGCTGGAGGAGGATATAGGGAACTTTTGGGATAGCATTTGAAATGTATATAAAGAAAATAATAAAAAAAGAAAAGGAAAAAGTAATGATGGTTGAGTATGATCAAGATATATGGAGGAATAAAACTAGTTAAAATGTTTTTTTTTAATGAATTTTCTTGTTATTCATGTGACCAACTGAAAATCAAGTTTAGGTATAGGAATAAGTAAAAGGCTGTAAAGTGGGCTTGAAAATACAAATCTGTTGTAAAATTTGATACTTGAAGCTACCTATACTTGACCATAGTTTAGTATGAGTAGTGAGCTGTGACACTGTGAAGAAAATGAGAAGTCTTTACTTAGCAAGAGAAAAGACATGAAGCACTAAGTTATTCTGCACACTTAAATGCAAAGGAAATCAATACATGACCCTTTGGGGATTTTTTTTTGAAGGAGTGGATTAAGGTCAGATAATTTTGTTAAGATTTTATGAGACAAATTGCTGGTACTTGAATTGAGCCTTTCCCAAGGCCTTGTCTCATTTTTAAGAAAATAAATCTCTAATTGTATTCCATTATTGGATTTTAATCAAGAGAAACAATTGAATCACCTCAATCTGAGCCATTGTTTTTCGATGGGTGATTACTTTCCAGCTGGGTTTAAATTGGAGGTAGTCCAGACACCAGTGGTTCTCAAATCTGAACACGTATCAGAAACCCCACTAGGCACTGGAGATGTGGCTCAGCAGTTGATTATGCTTGCTTCTCTTCCGTGGGACCTTAGTCTTCCAATTTACTTCTTTTCTCAGAGTTCCCAGCACTCACAAGGCTGCTCCACAACTGTCTGTAATTCCAGTTCCAAGGGTTCTGATGCCATCTTCAAGCCAGTGAGGCACTGTATACATGTGGTACACATTTGTACACAGATGCAAATCACACATATACATAAGATAAAATATATAAAATAATACAAAAGAAATAGCTTAAGTTTTGTTAAAATACAAATCAATAGGCCTATTCTACCTGCTGATGATTCTGATTCAGTGATTCTGTCTGGAGTTCTGAGAACTAACATATCTAATAAGCTTTCAAGGGATGTTTATGCTTTAGTCCTGTGGATTGTGCTTGAGAGCCACTGTTCTGGGACACATTCCTAATGTATCCCAGGACAGAAACAAAGGAAATAAGAAGAAAATCAGAAACTATACCTTTAAATAATTTAAAGGAGATATGAATAGGCACTTTAACAGAAATACCCCCATGTTGGGCTAATTTGTATATAGGGACTAAAACTCAGGAAATCTTTGTGTGCATGGAATGATTTGAGTGTATTGAGACAGGATCTCTGACTAGGACTTGGAGTTTATTGCTTAGTCTAGGTTGGCCAGTGAACTCCAGAGATCCATGAGTCTCTACTTCTTCTGTCTTCAGATTATCAGTGTATGTCACTCTGTCATGCCTGTCTCTATGTAGGTTCTGGAGGTAGAAATCACACCCTCTTGATTACAGAGCAATCCCTTCCTGCAGGCCCAGGAGATTTTTTATTTGTATAGAGACATTTACAAAATGAGAATAATGCAACGCTTTGTGACCAGACCACAAACATTCCTATCCCAACCCTGCTTTAGGTTAGATGCATAGCTTTTCAAGTTACTTACCATTAGCAAGCTTCTTTCTCCTGACCTCTAAAATAGATTTAATGGAATACTTTTGTGATAGGATTTCTAGGAGGATTAAATGTGACAGTTCAGGGTAAAATTAGATGGCTGCTTTGCTAGACTTTCTATTTGGCAAATGTGTATTGAGGAAAACAGCACTTAAGTAGATTTTTGAAGGTATAAGTGGTTTCACTTGTGTTTTAATTCTGTAAGTGTGGATACTTCTTAACAGTCACTCCTTGCACCAGATCAAATTGTAGCAGTGCAAGACTATTTCCTGCTCAGGATCAAGGATTAGAATGTAACTATCTCCAAAAGTATTTTTTTTTCTGAAGATTGAATTTCTTTAAGTTGGAAAAACTTTGAAGCACAAGAGAGGTTACTGTCATCATGCATTAGAAGTGAAAATCTTTATTTTATGTTTCATATTTTAAAAGATACTTCCTCAGTTTGCCTTCTTTTAAAAAAATACTGTTTTCTTTTAATTTTTAGAAGTAAATGTGTAATTGTATTATCTCCTCTTTCCTTTTCATATATATATATATATATATATATATATATATATATATATATATATATATATCATTGGGTATTTATTTCATTTACATTTCCAATGCTATCCCAAAAGTCCCCCACACCCTCCCACACCCTCCCACACCCACTCCCCCACCCGCCGACTCCCGCTTCTTGGCCCTGGCGTTCCCCTGTACTGGGGCATATAAAGTTTGCAAGACCAAGCGGCCTCTCTTTCCAGTGATGGCCTACTAGGCCATCTTCTGATACATATGCAGCTAGAGTCAAGAGCTCCGAGGTACTGGTTAGTTCATATTGTTGTTCCACCTATAGGGTTGCAGATCCCCCCAGCTCCCTGGGTACTTCCTCCAGCTCCTCCATTGGGGGCCCTGTGATCCATCCAATAGCTGACTGTGAGCATCCACTTCTGTGTTTGCTAGGCCCCGGCATAGTCTCACAAGAGACAGCTATGTCAGGGTCCTTTCAGCAAAATCTTGCCAGTATATGCAATGGTGTCAGCGTTTTCCTCTTTCCTTTTCTTCTTCCAACCCCACATGAATCCCCTTGCTCTCTTTCAGGCTCATGACCTCTTTTTCTTTAATATGTATAATATGTAATAATTTAATATAGCAGAATGGACCATCCAGAGACTACTCCACCCGGGGGTCCATCCTATAATCAGCCACCAAACACCGACACTATTGTATATGCCAGCAAGGTTTTGCTGAAAGGACACTGATATATCTGTCTCTTGTGAGGCTATGCCAATGCCTGGCAAATACAGTAGTGGATGTTCACAGTCATCTATAGGATAGAACACAGGGCCCCCAATGGAGAAGCTAGAGAAAGCACCCAAGGAGCTGAAAGGGTCTGCAACCCTATTGGTGGAACAACAATATGATCTAATCAGTACCCCCACAGCTCATGTCTCTAGCTGCATATGTAGCAGAAGATGGCCTAGTTGGCCATCATTGCAAATAGCAGCCCTTTGGTCTTGCAAACTGTATATGCCCCAGTACAGGGGAACGCCAGGACCAAGAAGTAGGAGTGGGTGGGTAGGGGAACAGGGTGGAGGGAGGGTATAGGGGACTTTCGGGATAGCATTTGAAATGAAATTGAAGAAAATATCTAATAAAAAAAAAAGAAATGCAGGCTGGGACCCCTATTTTAGACTGTTTCACTGTCCCCCAACCAGAGGCATGTTGGTGTTCCACGAGCCTAGCACCTCTGTGGCAAAGAAGAAAGCTGCATATGTATATTGCTCCAATACCCTATCAGCAAGTCTGAAACACATACCCACACTGGTCATTGTTTTAGTTCATAGGCATCAAATCTTGAGAGTACTATTTGTTGCTTCATTCTCTTGGAAACTTGCTTAGCACCTTTCAGTTCTATGAAACCTAATACTCAGGAAAGAAGCTATCATTTCAGATCCTCCAGGTCCCATCTCTGAAGGGCACTAAGCATAAAGTACATGGTGTCTTTAACAATAAATACTTACCTTCATTCCCTAGAATGCAACCAAGTGCATCAGCAATAACATAATATCATCATCACAAGATATGATTTTAAATCAGATGTGGGGAATTGCAGGCTGGTATCCAGTTGAGCTGAGGTCTGAACCCTGATGTTCATAATTCACCTTCATGAAAAGGTAGGTGTTCCCTCATGCTCCTGGAACTCTGGTCCCTGCCTAAGGTACCACCTCCCACAGCCCCCACAAGAGAAGCATGGTTAGTAGCCACATAAGCAATGGCCCAAGCTTCTGACCTTCAGGCTGAACTCCTCCCCAGGTACCTAGCAACAGTGAATACCATAAAAAGGGGCTGTAAGGCCCCCACCTCACTCTCTTACTCTTACTCTTACTCCTTTGTCCTGTCACCTCTCACTTCTCTCTCTTCTTCCCTTTCCCTTTGTCTTCTCTTCTCCTCTCCTCTTTCTCTCCCTTTCTCTCTAGGCTTTCCTCCCTCTCTGTCTCTCTGTCTCTGACTCTGTCTCTGTCTCTGTCTCTCTCTCTCTCCCTCTCTCTTTCCCCCTGCATTTCTATAATAAATCTCTTAAACTATAGAGAGGCTCTGTTCCATCTATACCCGCTGTGCACTCTGGTCAGTGTTGGGAACTTCTTCCCCTATTCCCTCTCTCCTACAACCCTGGGACTTTAGCAAGGTAGTTCCAGGGTCCCAGGTTGGGGGCTGCCCCTTTTCCACCCCGATGCTGCGTGTGACAGGCATGCTCACCCAGGGCCAAGTGGAAAAGCGTCCAGCAGTTCTGCCTGAGTCCACCTGCCCAGAGCACATGAACTCTGACCAGATGTTAGGCCCCCTTTTCTCCACACTTTTCCACAGGGCCCCCTTTTTTGTTCCCAATAATCAGAGTCTTGCTTTTCTGGTGTGTTGGGGTATACAGGGCTTGCTGTGGTGGGAGAAAGGGTTTCTGATGATGCCAAGTACCCTTTGTTTCTGTTGCTTATGTTCTTGTGCTTGACTCTTGCCATCTGGTTATCTCTGGTGTTAGCTGGTCTTGCTGTCTCTGACTGTGGCTTGTCCCTCCTGTAAGCCTGTGTGTTAACACTCCTTGGAGATTAGTTCTTTCTGGGCAGAATTTGAGTATGGAGAGCTATGGCACTGGTTCAGCTCCAGGTCACAGATGGAAACCAGAAGGTTCGTGTCCTAGGCTGCTCCTTAGTTTGTGTCCTGAAGGCTCGGGGGGTTAGGGGGTTCCTCTTGGGCCAGGAATTTGAGCAGAAGTGTTGGTCTCCCCTGTACTCTCAGTTGTGTCAGCACTCTTGGGAGACCAGCTCTCCCTATGGGATTTGGGTATGAAGAGCTGTGGCACATGGTCAGCTTCAGGGCACAGATGGTGTGATGGTTTGTATATTCTTGCACCAGGGAGTGGCACCATTTGAAGGTGTGGCCTTGTTGGAATAGGTGTGACCTGGTTGGAGTAGGTGTCTCACTGTGGGTATGGGCTCAATACTCTCACCCAAGGTGACTGGAAGTCAGTCTTCCACTAACAGTCTTTTGATGAAGACGTAGAACTCTCATCTCTGCCTGTGCCATGCCTGCCTGGATACTGCCATGCTTTCACCTTGATGATAATGAACTGAACCTCTGAGCCTGTAAGCCAGCCCCAATTAAATATTTTTTATAAGACTTGCCTTTGGTCATGGTGTCTGTTCACAGCAGTAAAACCCTAACTAAGACAGATGGAAACTGGAAGGCTCAGTCAATGTTTTTAATATTCACTAACTCTTTCCAATGCACGCAAAAGACTAATTAACTGTAATACCATGGCAAATAAGACAAATAAGTCTTTATGTTCTTTGATCACTAGTGGAGGAATCAGACAAAGAAAACTAATTAAAAGGCCATTAAAATGTTTAAATGGAAATATATAATAAGGAGGCCACAAAACAACAAGCAAATAGCTGAAAAGGAAGTGAAGGGCCAAAATAGTAAAGAAAGTTACTTTATTTACAAATCCAATTAGAGTAATTAGGAGAGCAAGCTATAATGTGTAATATAAAGATGGCTAAGAGTAGTATGAGCTGAGAAACTGGAATGTGGATGAACCTGAAGCAGAAAAATGCTCAGTGTATTTTACAGCCAAAGTAAGACCAATGCAAGTGTAGCTCAGTGAGTATGGAAAGTTAGAAAGAGTGTGTATTAGTATGGCTCTTAGGAGAGAGTTTTGCCTATAAGTTGCTTTGATCTACTTATCCTTCTTGTGTAAGAAAGAAGATACAAGGTTATTCTTAATTATACTTACCCATAAGTGGCATCAAGAAGAACTCGATATCAACAGTAAAGTTTCAAGCTCTCATGAAATGTTCACCTAATTCTTGGGATATGACAGCCATTGGTAAGGCACACTTAGTGCCCTTGAAACATTGCTGCTCACAAAATAGGCAGAAAAGGAAAATGTAGTCAAGGTCTTAAGGATATCTTGTAACATTGCTAACACATGGCATATATGGATCATAATATATATATATATATATATATATATATATTTTTTTTTTTTTTTTCGAAACTGGGTTTCTCTGTATAACCCTGGCTGTCATAGAATTCACTCTGTAGACCAGGCTGGCCTCAAATTCAGAAATTCGCCTGCCTCTGCCTCCCAAGTGCACGAACATGCCCAGCGGCATGTATAACATTTTTATACAAAGATGCAACACCTAGGAGAAATTTTGTTCTCATAGTATCATGAGCACTAATCATTCAAAATAGTGACTCATTTGAAAAGTTGAGGAATAAGAAATGTTCTGAGAGAATCTAAAGAAAAACCAAAATATTCTTCCTGCTACATATTTCAACCTACCTGAATCTCAGTTTCCCTATCTATAAGATACAGAGGCTTGCAGAATGCACATCAGATAATCAGTGGGAACAGAAAATCTGATAATGCATGTATAGCCATTTATATTGTCTGATGCTAAATTAGCTTTTCTTCTTAGCTCATTGATATGTCATTTGAAAAACTATGGAGCATCATTATGCTCATGATGGTGGCTAAGATATATTTGAAAAAATAGTTTAATTTTAAGGCGATAAGCGGCAACTCATTGCTTTTAGTCTTGTCATGAATTTATATTGTAAAAGGTGATGGAAAATGAGAGGATGTTTTCTTCCGGAGTCTTCTATTTCCTATTCCCTTGAGATCCTTGCAGTAAGACTTTTGATTTATGAATTTGCCATTAGAGACAGGGAAAAGGAATGTATTTTTTGTATGTACCTCTTGAAGTACAAGATGATGTATCTTTGGAAGTACAAGAAATCAAAAAAATATTCCAGAGAACCAAAGAACAAAGGTAGTTACAAAATTATGAAGAATTGGATAGAAAATATAAAATAGGCTTTCTAGATTCTAGATGTGTGGATGTTCATATTAATGAAAGAATATGATAATGTGTGTACCCACATAGGAAAGCCAGAGCTAGATAGATAGTGCATGTCTTCCTCAATCTATTTCTGCATGATTTTTTTGAGGTAAGGTCTCTCACTAAGCCTAGAGCTCACTGATCACCTAGACAGGCTAGCTAGTGAACTTCAGAAATACTCTCATATCTGCCTATCAGGGCTGGGATTCTAGATATACTCTGCCATATTCACATTTTTAAGTGTATGCTGTGGTTCAAAACTCAGGTCCTCATATTACACAGAAATCATTGAGCCATTTCCATAACCCCCAACACATTTTCTCTCTCTCTCTCTCTCTCTCTCTCTCTCTCTCTCTCTCTCTCTCTCTCTCTCTCTGTGTGTGTGTGTGTGTGTGTGTGTGTTTGTGTGTGTGTGTGTGTGAATCTTAGTGAAATGAATGAATTTGTCAACATTTGAGTGAGAGAGAAGAGGAGGGAACGAGAAGGAGAAATGATCTTAAATATCTTTCTTCCCCCTTTTCAATCCAGAAGTCTGTTCTTCATTTGCCTTCTAAACCAGGTTGTGACAGGCAGTGGGACTTTCTTGAATCAGCCTCTTTGTTGGATGACATATATCCCTTTTGCCAAGGATAAGTCATTTTTGTTGAACTATAAATTGGGCCATTCATTGGTATGGAAATCAGGTTTTTTACAACCAAGAACAGCTTATGTATAAATACTCTTTTCCTTCAACTCTGAAACAAAGAAATGATTGAAGCTCAAATGCAGTCAGTGTCATCAGTAGCCTATAGGAAAATGGCTGATGGTCTATCCTAAGACTTTACTGGTGGTGCACATTAACTTGAGGAAAAGCACTTTACCAGGTGCTTGGAAAAAACAGGAAATGAATATACACATCATCTATGTGTGTTGCTGGAAAAAATAGAGGCCCTTTTAATTAAATGAGCACTTCTATTCATCCCATATCTTGTCTGCAGGCAAAAACAGCGATGTATGGTGGGGACAGGTGCTGAAGCAATGATGTATAACACACCCTGGACACTGAACACACATAAATGACAACAAATAGGATTCATGTTTTGCTTACAGATTAAAAATGTCCTTATTTTATGTGTATGTGTGTTTATCTGAGTATATGTATGTATACCACATGTGTGCAGAAACCCATGCAGGTCACAAAAGGGAATAAGGTCCCTTGAAACTGGAGTTATAGGTGATTTTGAGCCTTTATGTGGTTGCTGGGAAGTGAACTTAGTGTAGCATAGCTCTTAACCACTGACCCATCTCTCCAGCCTAATTACAGATTTTTATGTTTAGTTTCTCTTGAGTCATTAAAGTACATAGCTATATGTTCAAATAGGACATTATTAGATAATTTATATCTAAGGAAATTCTGCTCTTTTTTTGTTTCTGCATTTATCAAGCAAATAGGTCTATCCATTGGCAGACATCTCTCTGATATGCATATACAATTATCTCTTGAGGAGACCAATCTTTGATTCCTGTTTGAACTGAAACTACAATCAATCATAGTTTATGGCAATTAGGCAAATCATTGGCATCAGAGACGGTGATTCATTTGGCACATCTAAAATCTAGTAAAGGGCATTTTTGTGTTTTGCAACAGTATGAGAAATAATCCAGGGACATAGAACCTTAAATATGCTTTTTGGTGTTCTGCAATCATACTTAGTGATTCACCAATATGCAATTATACATAACGTCAAAATTTTGTTAACATTTTTAATGGTCACACTTTCTAAACTAAGTAAAGAAAATTCAGCATCTAACAGAACAGAACAAATATTCCAAATACATTTTTACCTAGGTTTGTGGCACTTCAATCTCTATGAGAGTTTGGGGAAAATGGGTTTAAAAGTACAATGTTCAGTCATATTTGGTAAGGATTTTGTTCTGTAATCTAGAAGAGTGTCCAGTGTCTAGCTATGCTAAGTTGGTAGGGTAGGTTGATGAGAGACAGAAGCACACTACCCAGATGTAGTATGAAAAGGAGGAACTATCAGAGGAACTATCAGGTACAGTGTTAAGCTTACTAACAGGGAACTCATATGGAAGGGAGGAACTCACTAACAGTAAAGTTCCAATGATATCAGCATGCCTCTCTCATGGTGCTCCACTAGAAAGTTCTAGCAGTAGTACCTCCTCATGTTCTTCTCAACTAGACATTCAAGAAGTAACTTCTCCATCATGTAACAGAGGCCCAATGGTTTCTGGTTGGACCACTGATACTTGCCTTCTCCATGGTGATTCTTTACAACCTCAGATTATAATTTCCATCAGGAAAGGTATTCTAAAGGACACTAGACTGTATTAGCAGTGCTACTGTTAACTTAGTTTGCTTTGTCTTTAAATGACTAGCATTCCAAAGGATAGTAGATAATGGATATCTAGGAAGTAGATTCTCTTTTAAATAATTTTAGTTTGATTTAGGTTCCAGAATGCATGGGAAGGATTCTGTGGAAACCTTTGTCTGAATATTCCATTCCTTTTAGCTATTTATTTTGAGACATGGTCTCTCTACATAGTATTGGGTTTCTAAGAACTCACTTTGGAGGTCAGGCTGTCATAGAACTTCCAGAGCTCCACTTTCTGAGTTGGTGGGATTAAAGACATACAGCAACATGCCCAACTAAATCCTCCAGTGTTGACCTATTTCATAGTGCTTTTCACTTGGGAAGTGCTTTGGAAATGAGAAAGACCATTGTGCCTTTTTTTTTCAATAATTATACATAGATATTTGGCCTTTGGTCAAATACCTTACTGTATTTGTTGTATTCAACTCTCTGTATCAGGGCATAATTAAACCAACTATATATGAGGAATTCCAAGTATTAGAAGGAAGATATGAGATAATAGAATAATAAGCTTATCAGTATTCCTTTTCATATATGCTTTGATTTGTATTATTAGAGTATATATGTATTGCCTAGAACCTGAATATCTTTATCAGATTCAAACATACTTTTGATGAGCTGACTCTTTAGAATTCAGAACTTCAAAAGTAGTTGGAGAAAGAAAGACATGCCATGATAAAACAAAACTTAAGCAGTATCAATCTCAAGTCCAGCTCTACAGAAGATACTAGAACAAAAGCTTCACCATGAATAGGCTAACCACACCCAAGAAAACACTATGAACAAACATACAAACAGAAAATCAAAAGAAGGGAGTAGAGGAATGCACACCACAACACAATAATAGTAATCAACAAATGTTGCTCATTGATTACTCTCAACATCAATGGTCTAAATTCCCCAGTTAAAAAGACACAGACTTCAAAAATCCATCTTTCTGCTGCATCCCAGAAATATACCTTAACTGCAGGAGAGATATCACTTCTGGGTAAAAGGATGGAAAAGATAGTCCAAGCAAATGGACACAAGTTACAAGCCAGTGTAGCCATTTTAATATCTGACAAAATAGACTTCAAACCAAATTAATAGGAAGAGATAGAAAGGACATTACATTCCCATCAAATGGGAAATCAACCAAGAAGACACTGCAACTCTTGGCATCTATGTACCAAGCACATGGCACCCAAGTTCATAAAAGAAACACTATTACAGTTTAAATTACACATTCGCCCTCTCAATAATGATTGCAATTCATTCCCTTTCAATTTTCTTTATTATTATTATTTACTTTACATTCCAAAAGAAACTTCCACTCCTTCTCCTCCCAGTCCTTTCCTCTCACCTCTCCTTCATATTTCTCACTTTCTCTTCAGGGAAGGTGAGATCTCCCATGGATATCAGCCTGCCTTGGTACATCAGACTATAGTATGACTGGGCACATCTTCTCTTATTGAGGCTAGGCAAGATGGTCCAGTTAGGGGAAAGGGATCCAAATCTATGCAACAGCATCATAAACTTCCCCTGATCCTACTGTTGGGGATCCCATATGAAGATCCAGCTGCAAAACTGTTACATATGTCCATAGGGTCTTGGTCCATAACAGGCATGCTCTCTGGCTGGTGGTTTGGTCTTCTGTGAGCCCCTGTGGGCCCAGAGTTATTTGATTCTGTAGGTTTTCTTGTAATGCCCTTGACCTCTCTGGCTCTTTAAATCCTTCCTCCTCTTTTTCCACAAGATTTTCTAAGATCCTCATAATGTTTGGCTGTGGATCTCTGCCTCTGTTTTTATCAGCTACTGGGTGAAATCTGGCAGAATTTGAATTATTTCCCAGACTGTATTCAGTCTTGTATTTCTTTACTTAAAATATCTCACATCTTTATGAAAAAAATATATGACCTCCATCATATTGATTTATATTTAGTAATAATGAATCTTTTAATCAGACAATCATTTTCCCATATGGTATTTAATACCCAAGTCTTACCAATACACAGATCATCTAGACAAAAACTAAACAAAAAAGCAAAATGTACCTAACAGATATGTGTAGAACATCTCACCCAAATACAGAAGGACATACCTATTTCTAAGAACCTTTGACTTTTCACCAAAACTGACCACATACTTGGACACAAAGTAGTTCTCAACAGATACAAGAAAATTGAAATAACTTCCTTCATCCTATCAGACCACCACGAATTAAAGCTGGATATGAACAACAGAAAGAACAAAAAGCTTCCAAACTTATGGAAACTAAAGAACTCTCTACTGAATGAGAAGTTGCTCGATATGAACAGAAAGTTTACAAACTTGTGAAAATTGAACAAATCACTAATGAATAAAAAGTTTCTGGCTGTCAACAACCACAGAAACAGCAGAGAGTTTGCAAACTTATGGAAATGGAACAACTCCCTACTGAATGAAAAGTTGGTCAAGATAAGGAAATAAGTCAAATAAGGAAAGAAGTTGAAGACTTCCTAGAATTCAAAGAAAATGAAGGCACAGTATACCCAAACTTAATGGACACAATAAAACAGTGTAAGAGGAAACTTCATAACACTAAATCATATTTTCAATTTATACACACACAGAGACATACACACAAGAGAGAGAGAGAGAGAGAGATGGAGATACACAGAGACACAGAGTGGCAGAGACATAGACAGAGAAATAAAGTGCCTGTAGTTTCTTGCCACATGACTTCTTTTATCTCCAAAGCCAGACACAAATTTCCCCTTTTAACTCCACCCACACCATTCTCTTCCATTTCTGCCACCAGCTTGACAACACTCTGCTTTCAAAGAGTACTTGTGATTTGTAGCCCACAAATAATTTTCTTTGTCATATAGCATAAACATGGGACTAAGGAGTAATAATGAAAAAGAAGATGTCCTTAATATCTGTTATTCCTCATAGTACCTAACTCCCTACACTTCATCTCTTCAACCAAGTTTTGCCATTGTCTTTTCATTTCTTAATAACATTACTATTCAGTTGACTTATCCTAGTGATTTAATTTTTCTTCCTAACCATAGGCCACTGAGTAAAGTAAGAACTTATTCTAGTGTATGAATGGTGACTTATAGTAAATCACTTTGTTTTGAATATTGTAATAGTTCTATAAGACCAAAACTAATGGGCTCTAATGCCTCCATCCCTCCCACTGATATTAGAGGGACTTTTCTGAAATGCAACTCTGATCTTGTCTGTGTTTAGTAGTGCAAGATAGTTTCCCACAGTTTTCAAGACAGATTTTTCCATGCTTTATATTAATGGAACAATTGATTTTTCACCATTTCTCAAGCCTTACTCCTATAGGAAGCCTTCCTCAAACTACACTAAATCAGTAAATGTCTTGTTCAGTGGTTATGCCACACTCTTCTATGCTATCATAACTTATGAATGCAGAACTCATTTGTTTTACAGTAAGCCCACCACACCTCCTGCCCTTTTATCTTCTACTTATACTCCAAGGGATATTACAGCTATCACCTTGTGAACATGTCTCTGTCCCATTCATGTATCATGCAAACTTACTCATTCTTTAACAGAAAATTTCTTACCACTCATCCCATCCCACTATATTTATGACTGTGTGCCCTTGGAGCCAGAAGACTAAGATTTATTCATTCTCCTCTCTTTTCTTATCTCTTATAAGATAGGTAAGCACACAATAAGCACACAGTATGGACATGAATAGTTGTATTTACTCTAGATAAGAAGATACTTTTTGGAAGAATTAATTCGTTGAATTAAATCTTCAAGACAGACTTCCATTAGTGATTAAAATTCTTCCTTCCTTCCTTCCTTCCTTCCTTCCTTCCTTCCTTCCTTCCTTCCTTCCTTCCTTCCTTCCTTCCTTCCTTCCTTCCTTTCTTTCTTTCTTTCTTTCTTTCTTTCTTTCTTTCTTTCTTTCTTTCTTTCTTTCTTTCTTTCTGTCTCTCTCTCTCTCTCTCTCTCTCTTCCTTCCTTCCTTCCTTCCCTCCTTTCTCTCTCTCTCTCGCTCTCTCTCTCTCTTTCTTTCTTTTTATATACTTTTATTAGATATTTTCTTTATTTACATTTCAAATGCTATCACAAAAGTCCCCTATACCCTCCCCTCACCTTGCTCCCCAACCCGCTGACTCCTGCTTCCTGGCCCTAGCATTCCCCTGTACTGGAGCATATGATCTTCACAAGACCAAGGGCCTCTCCTCCCATTGATGGCCACCTAGGCCATTCTTTGCTACATATGCAACTAGAAACACAGTTCTGTAGGGTACTGGGTAGTTCATATTGCTGTTTCATCTATAGAGTTGCAGACACCTTTAACTCCTTGTGTATTTTCTCTAGATCCTTCTTTGGGGCCCTGTGTTCCATCCAATAGGTGTCTATGAGCATCCTCTTCTGTATTTGCCAGGCACTAGCATAGGCCCACAAGAGAGAGCTATATCAGGGTCCTGTCAGCAAAATCTTGCTAGCATATGCAATAGTGTCTGAGTTTGGTGGTTGTATATGGGATGGATCCCCTGGTGGGGCAGTCTCTGGATGATCCTTCCTTCCATCTCAGTGCCGAACTTTGTCTCTGTAACTCCTTCCATGGGTATTTTGTTCCCCATTCTAGGAAGGAACAAAGTATCCACCCTTTGGTCTTCCTTCTTCTTGAGTTTCATGTGTTTTGCAAATTGTATCTTGGGTAGTCTAAGTTTCTGAGTTAATATCCACATTTCAGTGTGTGCATATCATGTACGTTCTTTTGTGATTGGGTTACCTTACTCAGGATGATATCCTCCAGATCCATCCATTTGCCTAAGACTGTCATAAATTCATTGTTTTTAATTGCTGAGTAGTACTCCACTATATAAATGTAACACATTTTCTGAATACATTCCTCTGTTGAGGGACATCTGAGTTCTTTCCAGCTTCTGACTATTATAAATAAGGCTGCTATGAACATAGTGGAGCATGTGTCCTTATTACAAATTGGAACATCTTCTGGGTATATGCCCAGGAGAGGTATTGCTGGGTCTTCTGGTAATACTATGTCCAATTTTCGAGGAACTGTTCTCCAGACTGTTCTCCAGAGTGGTTGTACCAGCTTGCAATCCCACCAACAAAGAACTCAAGAAGCTGGACTCCAGAAAATCAAATAACCCTATTAAAAATGGGGTGCAGAGCTATACAAAGAATTCTCAACTGAGGAATACCGAATGGCTGAGAAGCACCTGAAAAAATGTTCAGCATCCTTAATCATCAGGGAAATGCAAATCAGAACAACCCTGAAATTTCACCTCACACCAGTCAGAATGGCTAAGATGATTAAAATTCTTAACCGTTCAGAACTAGAAGTTTTCCCAGGGTATTTTCTGTCTTGTTTATCTTTACTTAGAATATCCCATATGCTTATGAAATATATATGAACTATATCATATTCTTTGGTATTTGGTAATAATTAAATCTCTTAATCAGATGATAGTTCCCCTTTATGGTAAATAAAGTTGTATACAGTTGCACAGAGATTGACTACTTTCCCTAAAAAGGGTTAGAGAATTTTTTATTATGCTTGGTTTTGTTGCTTCTGCCTTGTATGTAATCTAGTTGTTTCAGTAGTTAAAATTTTCTATTTTTTCCTCATGACAAGTTTGTATGTGCATTTGTGCCATATTGGAAGATGATATAGAGAGGAGCTGATTTTTTTTAAATTTTTAATATTTTTATTACGTATTTTCCTCAATTACATTTCCAATGCTATCCCAAAAGTCCCCCATACACTCCCCCCCCCACTTCCCTACCCACCCATTCCCAATTTTTTGGCCCTGGCGTTCCCCTGTACTGGGGCATATAAAGTTTGTGTGTCCAATGGGCCTCTCTTTCCAGTGATGGCCAACTAGGCCATCTTTTGATACATATGTAGCTAGAGTCAAGAGCTCCGAGGTACTGGTTAGTTCATAATGTTGTGAGAGGAGCTGATTTTAATTGACTCTGTGTGCTAGCAATGCAAGGCTGTTCCTTCAAGTGTAGAGTATCACACTGAAAGAAAAGAAAGGCTGCATATGGGAAGTTTTGAAGAGTTTAACCACCACTAATTAAGAGTATTAAGTCCAGTTATTTGAGATCCTGTATTTTTCCTAGTGCAAATTGATATAACTGATATGATCACCCTCATCAATAGGCCTGTAGCTTGTTTATTTTCCTTATACTAGATGTCCTTATACAAGATGTTTATGTAGTGTGAATACAAGTATTATGTAGTCCTCTTTTAAGAAATGGATAGCTGCTACTCCTGTTACACTTTAAGGAGCTTTGTTAAAACATCTTTTTTGTTACAGAATACAGTTTTATTATGTGCAAATTAAATTAAACCTTGTGTATTGGGTTCTATAACTAACTCAATTATTCCCGTTTTAGGAATGAATGATGGGCTTTTTTCTTCCTCTGTTAAATACCAAAGACATTCTTAATTTAGAAGGCTTTCCTTCCTAAGGATTAATTCTTTCTTTGTATATATGTACACGAAGCTTCCATGTTTAAATGCTCAGGAGTCTCTGGTGAACACAGATGAATTTATGGCTTATAACAGTTTATATTTATTAAATTCCTCATGTGCTGAGGTTTCTGGAGTGATCTGTTCATAGGTAAGAAGTGTTCTCTTGACATTACGCAGGAGGAAGAGGAGGAAGTATACACAGCCTTAAGAACAACATGGTTTTGAAAGTCAAGGACTACCCACTACCAATGAGGACTAAGAATGGGGATCAGAGAACATAGACAAGGACTCAGAAAGAGTCCAAGTTGTTATTGAGCCTTAAAAGTTTTCCTAAAGAAAAAGAAAGACATGAAATTAGAAAGTAGAATCCCTGACAATTGTGATTCATTTTATAGAAACTCAAGAAACTGACTTTCAAGAACACTTTATTAGATCCACTCTGCCACTTGATACATGAAATAACTGAGGCCCAGATCCTGGCAGCAGCTTGCTTCAGACTTGCAGGTTATTTGTAGCAGAGTCAGCACTATTCTGACATCTGGGTCAGTGTGGGCTTTATCTTATGCTGCTACTATTCTCTGTTACTTTTTTTCCTTGCATATTTAAACAATAACCCAACTATTATAATGAAATAAGAATTTTCTTTAAAATTATTGATATTTCTCCATTCTTCATGGGTGCATCGAATCTATAGCAGCTGAGGGGATTAGCTAGTAACATGTTGGTTCTTAAGGAAGTCTTGCTACTTTTCAAAAGGAACGGTTTGGGAAATGCTTTTTCCATGCTCAGTAGAGTGTACAACCCTCGTATGTGAGAGAAACCTCTTTTGTACTGTATGAGAGCTCCTTTGTTGCTTTACACTGTCGACCTTTTGAATGGAAGCAAAGGGGAATGAGGCTATTATGCTCTTTTGCATTTACAATTCAGAATTATGTCCTTCATAGTGCTGAAAGAATTTTCACGATGGGATATTGGGAAGTGTTATGCCTACTCAGGCAATTATTTATCAGTCTATTTAAAGCCTTTCCACGATGAAAAAAAAGTGATGAAATAAAAAATGAAATAGTGTACAATGAGTTTGATGAAATCTTGTAAGTGCTTTGGGTTGCCAGGGCAACGTCTTCTTTTGTCTCTATTTAATGTGACTTCTTTCTCTGTGGCTTGACTTCTTGGGAGTAATATTTATTTTAAAGAGAAACAAACTTCCATGCTTAAGGCAAAACAACAAGCCCTCTACTCCAACTTATTTTTCTGGAATCAAATTCGGATTAAGAACTGCTTGCTTACTTGGAGGGATAGCCTTAGGCAAAGCAGTAAAGTAGTCAGGCTTCAGCTTTTGAAGTCTTTCTTTATCATCTTTGGTGTTTTGCCCTCCTCTTTTAGTGTCTTGAGACTGCTTTTCAGAAGACTTTTAGAATATCTTCCCAAGCTTCCCTTGAATGAGGAACCTCAACACCATCCCCCCAACCCCATTGTCATGTCCTCATCTTTTCAGATATTATTCTCTGTTTTAAGAAAGGCCAGCTGGCTGAAACAGTTGGCTTTCATATGTGTCGATTCGTTCACATATTTCCCCTTTAGCTGAATCTTTACATGTAATTTTTTTTTGCCTTAGCAAAACTTTATTTTGAGTTTCTCCACTATTGACATTTTAGGACATATAACTAAGTGATTGTAGGCAATGTCTTAAACACTATAAAGTATCTAATAACATCTCTGTCTCTACCCAAGAGGTATCAATGACAAGCTCCAGTGTGATTCTCCCATATGTGATCACATACTGATAAAAGTCAGGTAAGGATCCTGTTATCTCTCATTTGAAAGCCATTGCTTTAGCCTAAAGCAGTGATTCTCAACCTGTGGGTAGTGACCATCAGAAAACACAGAGGCTTATAGTAAGATAAATAACAGTAGCAAAATTAGTTATGAGGTAGCAATGAAAATAACTTTATGGTTGGGGGTCACCAGAACAGGAGGAACTGTGTTAAAAAGTCACAGTGTTAGAGAAGGTTGAACATCAGTGTCCTCTTGACCACTTTAGGAAATGTAGAATGGGCAGTGGAAAGATTTGTATTTGCAGACATAATAATATATTTACATGTTTTAATGGTATGTACAGTGGATCTTTCAGTGATTGTTGTAGTTGATTTTCTACCCTTTGGTACTACAGAGACTTTATACTTCAGTTACCTAGTTGTTCATTTTGAATATGCTATTGAATCATCATTTTAACTACAAAACTAAATGAACTCTTGGCACATATATGCTTCTTTGTGACCATCCTTAAGCTCAGGCTTAATAGCACTATTTTTATTTCATGTAATTTCCTTATGTTTTTCTTCTAGGAGGTAACCAGTCTTGTGTCACCATAGATGCTTTATCTTCTAGAATTTCTTACAACTAGAATCCTATAAAATATAACGACTTATGCTTAGATTCTCTCATTTATCACACTGTTTCTGAGATTCATGATGTTTTTTTTTTCTTATTTCAGAATTTTTGTTGCTGAGTCCTAGTTTATTGTATAACACTATCCATATATTTATATATGAGTTTCTTGTGGCATTTTAATCTTATGGATGAATGTTCTAAAAACATTCATGTAGAAGTCTTCATTGAATATATATATATATATATATATACACGTATGTATATATATGCATATATATGTATATATATATGCATATATATAATGGAATTAGAATATCTATGTCATTCATAGTGTCATTAAATGTTTTAGGTAATGAAAAATGATCATCCATTCCTAAAATGAAAATCTGAAAACATTAGAGAAATATAAAAATATATCTAACTGTGATTCAGAGTATAAGCATTATGTTCAATCTTCATAAAAGATTTGTCTTGCAGGCATTGCCAGTTAACGCAGAGTCCCATATCTGGACAACATGAAGACTTTGGAATGCTTAGCTTAGGAAAGAAAGTCTTTATCACACATTTTCCCTCAAGGTTAGGGGTCAATATGGAGGAGAAGGATTTTAAGAACTGGAGCTGGTAGGTGATTTAGAGAGACAGCCTTTTCTAAATACAACATGGCTGATGCTACACATATGAATTCATAAAGACTTTGACAGCATAGACAAAACTCGTACAAGCTCAAGCCAGATAAAACACTAGCATGGAAGAGTGTAAGTTAACACAAAGTGCTACTGCTAGGCAAGAACCTAATTGCAAATGATAGCTATTGAAAGAGAAAAAGAGAAAGAGATAGGGGAGAAGAAGAAGAAGAAGAAGAAGAAGAAGAAGAAGAAGAAGAAGAAGAAGAAGAAGAAGAAGAAGAAGAAGAAGAAGAAGAAGAAGAAGAAGAAGAGAAGGTGGAGGAGGAAGAGGAGGAGGAAGAGGAGGAGAAAGAGAGAGAGAGAGAGAATAAATCAATACATTTTCTTCAATGGAGTGACACAATGTATATTAACTATATTCTAGGAAAGGAGGGAAGGTGCTACTCTCAAGAGTAGTTGACCAACCTAAATCAGAGTCCATGTTTCTTGACTTTTTTTTTTCTTTCGTTTTTGTGTTTGGTTTGGTTTGGTTTGGTTTGGTTTGGTTTTTAAGAGAGAAACAACATGATGTTGGGTGACTAGGGAAGGGAACAATTTGGGAGGAGATGGGGGATGAAAAACATGACAAAATATACTTTATGAAATTATCAAAGAATAAAAAAAGAATATCAACTTTGAGGCAATAGGAAGGCTGAGGAAGAAGGACTGTAAATACAAAACCATAAAGAGGTTAGAGCAATGGCTCAGTGATAAAGAACACTGGTTGTTCTTATGGAGGGCCTGGGTTGGATTCCCAGAATCTCAATACATTATGATAGACACTATCTGTAAATCTACTTCCAGGGGATCCAATGCCCATTTCAGGTTTTCGGACAACATCAGACATGCAAGTTGTCTTTTTTTTTAATTAGGTATTTATTTCATTTACATTTCCAATGCTATCCCAAAAGTCCCCCCACACGCTCCCCCACCCACTCCCCCAACCTTACCCACTCCCACTCCCACTTCTTGGCCCTGGCTTTCCCCTGTACTAAGGCATATAAAGTTTGCATGACCAATGGGCCTCTCTTTCCACTGATGGCCAACTAGGCTATCTTCTGATACATATGCAGCTAGAGACATGAGCTCTGGGGGGTACTGGGTAGTTCATATTGTTGTTCCTATATTCTTGTTCTGCAACCTATAGGGTTGCAGATTCCCCTCAGCTCCTTGGGTACTTTCTCTAGCTCCTCCATTGGGGGCCCTGTGATCTATCCAATAGCTGACTGTGAGCATACACTTCTGTGTTTGCTAGGTTTTATTGTTATGAAGAGACACCACAACCACAGAAAATCTTTTTTTTTTTCGATTTTTTATTAAATATTTTTATTTGCATTTCAAATTTTATCCCCTTCCTTCATTTCCCCTCAGAAACCCTCCCTATTCCATCCATCGTCCCCCTGCTCACTAATCCACCCACTCCTGCTTCACAGTAATTCTTATAAAGAAAAATATTTAATTGGAGCTGGCTTTCAGTTTCAGAGGTTTAGTCTATTATCATCATGATGAGTAACATAGCAGCTTTCAGGTAGTCATGGTGCTGGAAGAACTGAGAGTTCTACAACTTGATCCATAGACAGCAGAAGACTGTGAGTCACACTGTGCGTAACTTGAACCTATGAGACTACATAGCCTGCTTCCACAGTAACAAGGTCAGACCACTTAGTATCAGTCCATATAGGCCAAACATTCAAACACATGAGTCTGTGGGGGACAGTCCTATTTAAACCACCACATAAGTGGTGCACAGACATACAGATATATATGCAGGCAAAACAAAAACAGTAAAACCAATGACAACAACAAAAATAACAACAATACACACTCCAAACACAACAAACAAAAACAAATAAACAAACAACAACAACAAAACCTCAGAAACAGATCCTGGATTTAGAGACCAATAGACTTGAATAAAAATCTTAACTCAGTCATTTAATAGCCCTGTGGTCTTGGATAAACTCTTAAATGTCTTTGCTTAAATTTTCTTGCCTACAAAATGGAGAAACTGATCACTGCAGAGAATTGTTTTGTGAGGTAAACACAATAATGCAGACTGACCTACCTTCCACAGGTCATGCTCCATGAAAAACGGGAATTGTTAGTTCTTATCATTGCTGATATTACTGAAATGTAAACATGACAACAATGTTGTTTCACGGGAAGTTTATCTAATCAGAGACTGCAGTTCAGAAATACACTAAGTGGAATTGTAGGACGGTAGTCACGATAGAGGAGACTGGCAGAGCTGTAAGTGGGTATAATGAACAGGGCTATTAAATGTTCTGAGCTGTGGAGACACGAGATAAGGGCAATTTAAAAAGAATCCAAGATGAGCTGATTCAGATAAGTTGTTCAGGATAGTTAGTCTTCTAGAAGACAGTAAAAACAAGAAATGTTAAGGATGTTTGCAAATGCTTAACTGAAAAGAAACCAAACCAGAACAAAGGAAGGCAGGACCATTCTCGAGATAGAGTTTACAACTGGAATTCTTCACAGGAAATGTTTTGAAAGGGAAAAAACACATGTCCTACAAAAATACATGTGTATATCTGCCTGCAGCATTCTGCTTCTGCCAGGAGACAAAGAAACTACAAAGCTTCTGCAAGGCTAAAGACACCATCAATAAGACAAAAAAACCACCAACAGATTGGGAAAGGATCTTCACCTATCCTAAATCAGATAAGGGACTAATATCCAATATATATAAAGAACTCAAGAAGGTGGACTCCAGAAAGTCAAATAACCCCATTAAAAAATGGGGCTCAGAACTGAACAAAGAATTCTCACCTGAGGAATACCGAATGGCAGAGAAGCACCTGAAAAAATGTTCAACATCCTTAATCATCAGGGAAATGCAAATCAAAACAACCCTGAGATTCCACCTCACACCAGTCAGAATGGCTAAGATCAAAAATTCAGGTGACAGCAGATGCTGGCGAGGATGTGGAGAAAGTGGAACACTCCTCCATTGTTTTTGGGATTGCAAGCTTGTACAACCACTCTGGAAATCAGTCTGGCGGTTCCTCAGAAAATTGGACATAGTACTACCGGAGGATCCAGCAATACCTCTCCTGGGCATATATCCAGAAGATGTCCCAACCGGTAAAAAGGACACATGCTCCACTATGTTCATAGCAGCCCTATTTATAATAGCCAGAAGCTGGAAAGAACCCAGATGTCCCTCAACAGAGGAATGGATACAGAAATTATGGTACATTTACACAATGGAGTACTACTCAGCTATTAAAAAGAATGAATTTATGAAATTCCTAGCCAAATGGATGGACCTGGAGGGCATCATCTTGAGTGAAGTAACACAATCACAAAAGATCTCACACAATATGTATTCATTGATAAGTGGATATTAGCCCAAAACTTAGGATACCCAAGATATAAGATACAATTTGATAAACGCATGAAACTCAAGAAGAATGAAGACCAAAGTGTGGACATTGTGCACCTTCTTAGAATTGGGAACAAAACACCCAGGGAAGGAGTTACAGAGACAAAGTTCGTAGCTGTGATGAAAGGATGGACCATTTAGAGACTGCTGTATCCAGGGATCCGTCCCATAATCAGCTTCTAAACGCTGGCACCATTGCATACACTAGTAAGATCTTGCTGAAAGGACCCAAATATAGCTGTCTCTTGTGAGACGATGCCGGGGCCTAGCAAACACAGGAGTGGATGTTCACAGTCAGCTATTGGATGTATCACAGGGCTCCCAATGGAGAAGCTAGAGAAAGTACCCAAGGAGCTAAAGGGATCTGCAACCCTATTGTTGGAACAACATGATGTACTAACCAGAACCCTGGAGCTCTTGTCTCTAGCTGCATATGTATCGAAAGATGGCCTAGTCGGCCATCACTGGAAAGAGAGGCCCATTGGACTTGCAAACTTTATATGCCCCAATATAGGGGAATGCCAGGGCCAAAAGAATGGGAATGGGTGGGTAGGGAAGTGGGGGGCGCTATGGGGGACTTTTGGGATAGTATTGGAAATGTAATTGAGGAAAATATGTAATAAAAATCTTTAAAAAAAAAAAGAATAAAAAGTAGAAATAAAAGAAAAAAAAAAAAAACTCCAGAAAAGGGACTTTCTTTTTTTTTTTTTTCAATTCCAAATTTTTTTATTAAACATGTCTTTATTAACATATGATGGTTACAATAAGGAGGACATTTTAACAGAAACTATAATGACGTTAGAAGTTATAATGAACAGCAGCAATCAAATTATATACCCATATAGGGGGGACAATTATGATTAAGAAAAAGCTCAGGCAATCCCAATTACGAAAGCTGTGAATCTGATGATGGAAATAATAAATATAATAACAGGAGGTTTTCATTTATAAAAATACAGCTATTGATTAATGCTTATAATATTGATTAGATATACCTCCCTGAGGGTTTTTTTAATCTGTTTTAGCTTTGTTTTTTTTTTTTCTTTTTCTTTTTTTTTTTCATTATGTCAAATATATTGCTGTGTAGATTATGGTAATAACACCAGCAATAAAAATTAAGAAATTTGTTAATTTAGAAAAATGTTAGAGGTTTATTTTTAGGGTTATAATATTAAAGAGGTTAAGAATCATTGGTTCTGTGTTTGTTTGGCCCCGGCATAGTTTCACAAGAGAGAGCTATATCTGGGTCCTTTCAGGAAAATCTTGCTAGTGTATGCAATGGTGTCAGCGTTTGGAAACTGATTATGGGATGGATCCCTGGATATGGCAGTCTCTAGATGGTCCATCCTTTCATCACAGCTCCAAACTTTGTCTGTGTAACTCCTTCCATGGGTGTTTTGTTCCCAATTCTAAGAAGGGGCATAGTGTCCACACTTTGGTCTTCATTCTTCTTGAGTTTCATGCGTTTAGCAAATTGTATCTTATATCTTGGGTATCCTAAGTTTTGGGCTAATATCCACTTATCAGTGAATACATATTGTGTGAGTTCCTTTGTGATTGTGTTACCTCACTCAAGATGATGCCCTCCAGGTCCATCCATTTGGCTAGGAATTTTGTCAGTTATTGGATGGATCGATCACAGGGCTCCCAATGGAGAACCTAGAGAAAGTACCCAAGGAGCTAAAAGGATCTGCAACCCTATAGTTGGAACAACATGATGAACTAACCAGTACCCCGGAGCTCTTGTCTTTAGCTGCATATGTATCGAAAGATGGCCTAGTCGGCCATCACTGGAAAGAGAGGCCCATTGGACTTGCAATCTTTATATGCCCCAATACAGGGAATGCCAGGGCCAAAAGAATGGGAATGGGTGGGTAGGGAAGTGGGGGGGGGACTTTTGGGATAGCATTGGAAATGTAATTGAGGAAAATACGTAATAAAAAAAAGTGGAAAAAAAAAAGAATCATTGGTTCTTGAAATCACCCTTTTTGCCAGTTTGCCTGAGCTCCAGCAAAAACTCCATTACTCCTTCACCTTTCAGTCCAATGAGCTAATCAGATAAGAGCTCTGGGTGGGTAGGGGAGTGGGCAGGGAGGGTATGGGGGACTTTTGGGATAGCATTTGAAATGAAAAATAAGAAAATACCTAATTAAAAATTTGATATTAAATTTAAAAAAAAATAGAGTTTTGAATTGACGATCTTCTAGTATCAAAATAAACCATTTAAACCGATACACTGCTCCATGAGGAGACTAGGAACTTTTCTGACTTGTCTGGGAGAGCTCCAATTTTTTGTTAATTAGGTATTTTCTTCACTTACATTTCAAATGCTATCCCAAAATCCCCCATACCCTACCCCCTACTCCCCTACCCACCCACTCCCACTTCTTGGCCTGGTGCTCCCCTATACTGTGGCATATAAAGTTTGCAAGACCAAGGGGCCTCTCTTCCCAATGACGGCCAACTAAGCCATCTTCTGCTACATATGCAGCTAGAGACACGAGCTCTGGGGGTACTGGATAATTCATATTGTTGTTCCACCTATAGGGTTGCAGACCCCTTTAGCTATTTGGGTACTTTCTCTAGCTCCTCCATTGGGGGCCCTATGTTCCATCCAATAGCTGATTGTGAGCATCCACTTCGGTTATTGCCAGGTCCCGGTATAGCCTCACAAGAGACAGCTATATCTGGGTCCTTTCAGCAAAATCTTGCTGGTGTATGCGTTTGGAGGCTGATTATGAGATGGATCCCCGGGCATGGCAGTCTCTAGATGGTCTATCCTTTCATTTCAGCTCCAAACTTTGTCTCTGCAACTCCTTCCATGGGTGTTTTGTTCCCAATTCTAAGAAGGAGCAAAGTTTCCACACTTTAGTCTTTGTTCTTCTTGAGTTTCATGTGTTTTGCAAATTGTATCTTGTATCTTGGGTATTCTAAGTTTCTGGGCTAATATCCACTTATCCAGTGAGTATCATGTGAGTTCTTGTGTGATTGGGTTACCTCATTCAGTATGATGCCCTCCAGGTCTATCCATTTTCCTAAGAATTTCATAAATTCATTGTTTTTAATAGCTGAGTAGTACTCCATTGTGTAAATGTACCACATTTTCTGTATCCATTCCTCTGTTGAGGGGCATCTGGGTTCTTTCCAGCTTCTGGATATTATAAGTAAGGCTGCTATGAACAGGAGCATGTGTCCTTCTTACTGGTTGGGACATCTTCTGGATATTTGCCCAGGAGAGGTATTGCTGGATCTTCCGGTAGTACTATGTCCAATTTTCTGAGGAACTGCCAGACTGATTACCAGAGTGGTTGTACAAGCTTGCAATCCCACCAACAATGGAGGAGTGTTCCTCTTTCTCCACATCCTCGCCAGCATCTGCTGTCACCTGAATTTTTTAACTTAGCCATTCTTACTGGTATAAGGTGGAATCTCAGGGTTGTTTTGATTTGCATTTCCCTGATGATTAAGGTTGCTGAACATTTTTTCAGGTGCTTCTCAAACACTTGGTATTCCTCAGGTAAGAATTCTTTGTTCAGCTCTGAGCCCCATTTTTAATGGGGTTATTTGATTTTTTGGATTCCACCTTCTTGAGTTCTCTATATATATATTGGATATTAGACGCCTATCTGATTTAGGGTTGATAAAGATGCTTTCCCAATCTCTTGGTGGCCTTTTGGTCGTATTGAGAGTGTCTTTTGCCTTACAGAAGCTTTGCAATTTTATGAGGTCCCATTTGTCAATTCTCCATCTTACAGCACAAGCCTTTGCTCTTCTATTCAGGAATTTTCCCCCTGTGCCCATATCTTAGAGGCTTTTACCCACTTTCTCCTCTATAAGTTTCACTGTCTCTGGTTTTATGTGGAGTTCCTTGATCCACTTAGATTTGACCTTACTGCAAAGAGATAGGAATGGATCAATTAAAGAAAACATGATTACTGTCAGTTTTGCCAGCACCATTTGTTGAAAATGATGTCTTTTTTCGACTGGATGATTTTATTTCCCTTGTCAAAGTTCAAGTGGCCATTGGTGTCTGGGTTCATTTTTGGGTCTTGAATTCTATTCCATTAGTTTACTTGTCTGTAGCTATACCAGTACCATGCAGTTTTTATCACAATTGCTCTGTAGTACAGTTTTAAGTCAGGACTGGTGATTCCACCAGAGGTTCTTTTATCCTTGAGAAGAGTTTTTGCTATCCTAGGTTTTTTGTTATTCCAGATGAATTTGAAAATTGCCCTTTCTAATTCCTTGAAGAATTGAGTTGGAACTTTGATGGGGATTGCATTGAATCTGTAGATTGCTTTTGGCAAGATAGCCATTTTTACTATATTGATCCTGTCAATCCATGAGCATGGGAGATCTTTCCATCTTCTGAGATCTTCTTTAATTTCTTTCTTCAGAGACTTAAATTCTTATCATACAGAACTTTAAGTTAGAGCCACACCAAAGTATTTTATATTATTTGTGACTATTGAGAAGGGTGTTGTTTCCCTAATTTCTTTCTCAGCCTGTTTATCCTTTGTGTAGAGAAAGGCCAATGACTTGTTTGAGTTAATTTTATATCCAGCTACTTCACTGAAGTTGTTTATCAGGTTTAGGAGTTCTCTGGTGGAATTTTTGGGGTCACTTATATATACTATCATATCATCTGCAAAAAGTGATGTTTGACTTCTTCCTTTCCAATTTGTTTTTTTTTGGGGGGGTGGGTTTTTTTGTTTTGTTTTTTTGTTTTTGTTTTTTGTTTTTTTTTGTTTTTGTTTTGGGTTTTTTTTTGGTTTTTGGTTTTTTTTTTTGGTTTTTTTTTTGTTTGTTTTTTTTTGGGGGGGGGGGTGAGACAGGGTTTCTCTGTATAGCCCTGGCTGTCCTGGAACTCACTCTGTAGACCAGGTTGGCCTCGAACTCAGAAATCCACGTGCCTCTGCCTCCTGAGTGCTGGGATTAAAGGCATGCACCACCATGCCTGGCTCCTTTCCAATTTGTATCCCCTTGATCTCCTTTTGTTTTCGAATTGCTCTAGGTAGAACTTCAAGTACATTGTTGAATAGGCAGGGAGAAAGTGGGAAGCTTGGTCTAGTCCCTGATTTTAGTGCGTTTGATTCCAGCTTCTCACCATTTACTTTGATGTTGGCTACTGGTTTGTTGTAGATTGCTTTTATCGTGTTTAGGTATGGGACTTGAATTCCTGATCTTTCCAAGACTTTTATCAGGGTGTTGGATTTTGTCAAATCCTTTCACCACATCTAATGAGATGATCATATGGTTTTTGTCTTTGACTTTGTTTATATAGTGGATTATGTTGATGGATTTCCGTATATTGAACCATCCGTGCATCCCTGGAATAAAACCTACTTGGTCAGGGTGGATGATTGTTTTAATGTGTTCTTGGATTCTGTTGGCAAGAATTTTATTGAGTATTTTTGCATTGATATTCATAAGGGAAATTTGTCTGAAGCTCTCTATCTTTGTTGGGTCTTTCTGTGGTTTAGGTATCAGCGAAATTGTGACTTCATAGAATGAATTGGGTAGAGTACCTTCTGCTTCTGTTTTGTGGAATAGTTTGTTAAGAACTAGAATTAGATCTTCCTTGAAGGTCTGATAGAACTCTGCACTAAACCCATCTGGTCCTGGGCTTTTTTTGGTTGGGAGACTATTAATGACTGCTTCTATTTCTTTAGAGGATATAGTACTGTTTAGATCAGTAACCTGATCCTGATTTAACTTTGGTACCTGTTATCAAATTTCCTTTAAATGGTTTCTAAATTTATAGTCACACCAACAGTTTATGCAAATTAATTTTCATCTGCATCCTTCCTCAATTAAAGTTTCTTTTGCTCTTTGATCTTCTGATACATGAACTATATTATTGTATTTTATATTTAATTTATATTTTTCATGGATTAGGGAGTATTATATGTGTCTGTGAACCATTTTCTTTTTTTTCTCAATTTTTGCCTTCTTCTGAGCATTTTTTCTTATTTAATTGATGATTTGTATGAGTTCTTGTACATTAAAGAACTTCTATTTTCTGCTACAAATAAAAAGGGTATGTCTTCCCATTTGCTGTTTGTCTCTTAGTTTACTGATACTTTTATCATTTAGGGGCATCAATTTTGTATAGAGCCAATCACTGACTCTTATGCTTTCATAATTATTCCTCCCTTCTGTTCAGATCATTGAATAGAGTTTATATCAAGGACATATGAGCTAGGCACTGTAGGCTGTCACTGAACGCCTCACTAAGGGGGGTTGATTTTATAGTGCTGACAGTGAGCTTGCCCTATTGGAGAAGGGCAGAGTAGAATTATTTTTAAGAAGATGACCTTATCAATATGGAGACTAGCTAGAAGGAAAGGAGCAGCAGAATCCAGGTCAGGTAGGAGGCTGTTGTTTTAGTAGTCATGCATTCTGACACAAGTCCAGTGTAAGGCATTGTATAACCTTTGAGAAGGTCTAGTGACTTGCCTTGTTGCCAGTAATGTTGAAGATTAATTTGAACTCAAATAAAATTCTAAGAAGTGAAATTAGTGTGGACCTTCATTTGAAGCATTTTATTTCCTGCTTTGTTCAGTTTGCAAACATGTACTATGGACTGCTCTATGCCATTCCCCATACCTAAGCTGGAGATATAGAGCTACACAATGATGGTCTTGGTACCCTAGCCTCAAATTATAGTGTGAAGACGAGCACACTTTTTAAACAAATATATTGCACTATGCCATATGCAGCAATACAAGTGTGCATAAGATGTACATGCTATAAAATGGGAAGGAGAAACTGTGGGGGATGGGTAAGGTATCCTGGAGGGCAGCATATGAGGGGCAAGTATTAAAAGGATGACCAGATATTTAACAAGAGAAAAGAAGTAAATAATAAAAGTGTTAACTGTACTTAGTGATATATATATGAAGTTGGGTAAGATGTATTTGGAGGATGTGGGAGAGTTGGAAAGTGAATGGCCATATTTCATTGTATAAAGCATGGAAGTCTGGAACACAATGGTATACACCAGTGCAGAGGCTTGACATTCTTTTTTTTTTTCCTTTTTCCTTTTTCTTTTCTTTTATTATCATTAATCTTTCCATTTATTTACATCTCAAATGATATCCCATTTCCCAGTTACTCCCACCACCAACCCCCCCCCCCATCTCTCATAATATCCCGCTTCCCAGTTAGGCCTCCACTACCATTCTACATCTGCCCTCCCCCCTCCCTTTTGCCTGTATGAGAGTGCGCCCCCACCCACCCACACTCTCCAGCCCCACCGCTCCATCATCCCCCTACTATGGGGAATCACATGTCCCTGGGAACAAGGGCCTTCCCTCCCATTGCTGTCAGGCAAGGCCATCCTCTTCTACATATGTATCTGGAGACAAAGATGACTATTAGGCCCACTCCTTGGTTGGTGGTCTAGTCTCTGGGAGAACTGGGTGGTCAGGCCAGCCTATGTTGTTCTTCTAATGGGGTTGCAACACCCATCTACTCCTCCAGTCTTTCTGCCAGCTCCCCCACCAGGTTCCCTGAGTTCAGCCTGATGGTTGGCTCCAAGCATCTGCCTCTGCATTGGTCGGTTGCTGGCTGGACCTCCCCAGGAACTGCCACCCTTGGTTCCTCTCCACAAGCAAGGCTTGATATTCTTAATAGAAAATTTAAAATCTTAGGATGGGCTTCATGCAGATAGCCACCTGCTGTTAATCCAGGTAACCTGAGTTAGTGTACTAGGACACAATGGTAGAAAGAGAGAATCAACTCGTGCAAGTTGTTCTCTGACATCTACACTCACGTTGTGGCCCATGCCATCAACAAGTGAATACATGGAATAGAAATTAAACTAAACAAGAGCTTTAAAGCAGATATGGGTTACATGAAAAATAATAGTCAGTTTGTAAACTCTTAGGGAATCCTGAAGTCATTGATATTTTAAACAGAATGGACATAAATAGCCTACAATAAGTGTAATAACCTTTCTTAGAGATCCAATAGGACAAGTGACTGAAGAGTGAGGACATACATTGGGGCTGCAGGGAGGGGAGTCACTTTGTGAAAGATTTAGGAATATCCAAACTATCTATAACTTATCGAGAATTCGAATTTTGACTAATTGTTTTTCTGGAGGCATTTTTTAGTGGGTCTCCTAATACATTTCTCAATGGGATTTTCAAGGGAATAACAGTGTAAAACTGGTGGGACAGAAGGGGGAAGCATTTCCCTTATTAATGTAGAGCTGGTCTTCAACTTTCCGTCTGCCTCCACACTGTGAAATTGACATACATCAATAACATCATTCATTACTCCTCAGTGATTTTTAAACTTGGAGAGAGCAGAATGAGAGAACTTATTGTGTCCCCTTGGGAATAGGAACAGCTTGAAAAGGCCTACTGGGAATTGTACTGTGTGTCAATCCTCCTCCATACAAACATTTCATAATCACTGAGATATTTTCAATATTTATGAGAACATACACACTGGGAGACATCAAATGAATTTACATTCACACAGTGAGTTTCTATAGGCCTTAAATAAAACACCCCCTAGCTACAGATTAATAGGAACCAGCATCACTGCACTCTAGATTTCTTCTCTATTATGCTGTGATTTTTAATACATTTCTGATAAATACAAATCATCTCTCCAGGAGAACATTAACCCATGGGGACTGTTAAAGGATAAAGCATGGGGAAAAAATCCCCAATCTAAATAGAAGGGAATATTAGATGACTTAATTACTTTCATTCACATGTGAATTCTGTGTTGGCTATAATCATAAAGCTTCCAGAGAATGAAGCAAATAAGACAAGTAGTGCAGTATCTGGCAATGAAATGGGAAGATGAATTGCTTTAGGAGAAGATGTATTTGCTGGGATGAAGTAGACTGTCAAGGAAACAGTGTTTGGTGCACCTGTAATCACTTCTACTGGGGTTCAAGTTAGCTCAGTAAAATCACTCTTTTCTTCTAGATCCTTCTAACTACTACTCATCTCCAAATGACATCAGGTTACCACTTTACTCGCCTAGTACCATATTATATCTTGTTCTATATCATAGCTTACTGCTCCCCATAACTTACTTTACATAGAAATGTGATCATATTGTGGTGAGTATAGAAATGTAGGTTGAATCATCCCTGTGGATATGTAAATAAACACTTGGAGAATTTTCTTTTTAATGGTGTCTTAAGCCAGGATGTTCAAAGATTAGTATGTTTTGACATGACGGATGTAATTTTTGTCCTCATGCTATCTTGAGTCTAGTAGACAAAATGGACAATGAACACACAATTATAATTGTGCTAGCTTTTATGAGATGGACAATACAGGTGATGAATCTTTATTTGTAGGGTATATAGGCAAGAGAAAAAAGGAGATTTTTTGTGGGATTTTTGCAGTTTCTTCTCTGATACTCCTTAAAAGATATCCTAGAATTCTCTGCAGACTCTTTCTCAGTTTGCTCATGAGGATAGGTACTTTGGATGTACTGGCCAGCACATTATGTGCAACATAGCTCTCTAATCTCTGCCTGTACTTTCAAACTGAACACTTCCCTTTTCTAGACCTTGAGACATAACCAGAGAAGAAGAATAAATGTAACATATGGCTCATGCTCTATAACATAAAGCAATATTTTAATACAGAAATTCATATAATTTTTTAAAAGATTACCAGTAGAAAAAGTCATCAACAATTAAGTAAACAAAAAGAAGAAAAACATGCCTCAAATTAACTGTATTTTATTTTATATGAATCCTCTGCAGGAAATACTTTTTTCTGCTCTGTGGTGTTACTTCTTGGTTTGCTTGAGGTATTTAAACTCACAAAGACCACAGAGGTTCTTTTTTTTTTCTCATAGACACTACTGTGTCCATCCCCAAGGGTTCCATTGTACACCATCATCTTGGCTCATTTATGTAACTGGCTTGGCAAGCTCAGGCTCCAGAAACGAAAGTGGCAGAAGTCCAAGAAGCTCAAAGATTGGAGGTCATTTTGATGTCTGTTTCCCAGTAATCTTATGAAAAGTGTCAGGTGTTAACACTTGAAAGCTTAATTCTTTTTCTCACCCTATAAATTCTGACCTCAGGTGCTCTTCTCCACATAAACTGTCACATGATACTTCCTGCAACTACTTCAATTTATTCTCCTCTTTATCACAAATAAATTGCTTACTTGAATATTCAGGTTTAGCCTGTACTTTCATTTAGTGCTGCCTTACATGACAGAGACTACAATTTCTAACTCATGCTGTCTTCTAGTGTGCTATTATAAAGTGTATTATTCTGTTGTAGAGTTATTTCCAAGCTTATTTACTGGTGTCAGTTGAGTTGTTGATCCCAGATGGCTGTAGACTCACTCCTAAGTAATAGAACTAATGCAGCCCTGTGTGTTCTTTGCTTATGTATTTGGCACCATTACTGGATAGGACTGGCAAAAATCAGACACTGAAAGTGGTAATCCCAATTGTTACTACTAATTGGCTCCTCCAAAGCAAACTTTATTTCTGTTGTCTTTTAACATCAAAACCTGGTAAGACAAGAATTACATTAGGAATTATCAGATTGGCAACCTAAAATAGGAATTTGTTTCTAGATTGGCAATCAGAACATTTCCTATGTTAGCGATTGCCAGAAGGTTAACATGAGCCAATATATGGAAGCCAATAAATCATGGCAAGGAGTAGTCTAGGATTATGCATGGTCAGACATATACCAAATGCCGGAAATCCAATCATACAAGCATTGCACAGAGAATAAATGAGATCTTATAGACCAAGGCAGGCAGGAATCCAGAAACATAAGTAGATTAAGATCAGGGTGCTATCCTAAGTCCGTACTCATTTCCTTTTTGGCTCATTTCCTTTGAACAGAAAGGTATCTTGTGATCAGTGCATGTATAGATAAAAATACATTCTCTCCTGGCTAGTGCAGGTGTATGAGAGGTTGGAGGCAGGAAAAAATTCACAGGCCACTGAATGTTGTGTTGGAGTGAGGATCCAGACATTAATAGTGACCATGGATATTAACAGCAGCCAATAATTTTCAGGGAGGGTGCAGCACTTGAGAACACTGGCTGCTCTTCCACATGATCTAGGTTCTATTCTAGCACACACATGTAGCTAACAATCACATGCAACTCCAGTTCCAGAGGTTCCAGTGCTCTCTTGTGACATCTATGTGCACCAGGGAGACATTGGGGCACAGAGAAGTACATGCAGGAGAAAACTCATACACATTAAATTAAACTAAATTAAAACAAATATTTGTAAGTGGTAATGGAGAGATTAGATTCAGACAAGCACTGCCACCAGTATATCAAGGAATCCCCTTCTTAGGGATTGCCACTCATTTTAAGACTAAAAAGAAAATCAATAAAGCTTATTAAGTAAATAGAGAAAAGGGTAGTACATGCTTCATATTTAAACTTTGATATTCAAAGAAGGAATTGAGAAGAGATTCCCTTAAATGTATATACCATAACAATGGACATAGCTTATTGACTTTCTAAATTAACTTTGCTTAAAGGAGGTAATTCACAAGGTTTAAAGATTAAGTTCAAACAGTAAGTAAACTCTCTCTCTCTCTCTCTCATACACACACACACATATATATATATATACATTATATATATATACATTATATATATATATATATATATATGATTTACTTAATTCTTAAGCAATTTTCCTTTGTAAATGAAATTGAGAGGTGATTTGTTTAGATTTGAGAATGAGAGCTAGTTAAATTCATTGTGTAAACTTCAACTGAGATGATCAACCTCTAAATCATTGATTGAGATGTCTTTACAAAGGCAAACATTATTGCTGCAGGCAGTTTTGATTTTACCCATTAGGTTAATATTTCTGACTCCCAGCCAGGATGTAGGTTGAGAGACATTTTCCCCATTTGTCTTCTTAGTTACAGTGGTTGTTCTACCCTGCCTCATCTTGAAATACTTTATCTCATTTTATCCTTTCAACTGTCCTCTGTGTAGATCCAGTTTTGTCTGTGGGAATAAGTTTCAGACAACATGAGCAATTTCCTTGAAGACTAAGAATCAAGTATATTTCAAAACAAGTTTCTGAATTCCTATGTGGCATCTCTTGGATTAGAACGAGATAAACATCTCTCACCTCCATATTCTTATCTACCCACAAGAGAAATTCAGCTCTTGATTCCTCATTCTTTTAACTCCCTACCTAGCTAATTGCAGGCAAGATTAAAAACAACGGTCTAGTGATATTGCATTCTAGAGATCCCATTACTTCTCTACTCCAGGGGAGAATCCTTGTTGTCCTTGCTCCACAGAAGTCTTCTTTGTCCAGTTGCTGCTTTTCAGGTAGCCTGAGGAGTCTGCCATATTCCTTTGACTTACAGGAGTACTTAACCCTAAGAAACAGGCTTTCTAAAGCAATAACTGCTGTGTGAGCTCAAGAATCAGTTGCATATCCTTAACTTGGTGTCTGAATCTATGAAGATTTAAATTGTTGATATCTTTGCATTTAATGATAATAAACTTGGTAGTACATACATGCGTCACAACAGCTTTTGATTAAGAGTATCTCCAGTATCACAGTTCTGTTAGGTTGTTTAGTTTCCTGATCTTCTATCAGGTTTTAATAAGCCTCACTTTTCTGCTTCAATCCTTCTGTGTAGCACATTATTTACATTCCAATTCCTTATTATTTCCAGCTATAAAATGGGGATAATCATTCTTATGCTCTCCTTGATCACATACGTAAAAGGGAGATGAATGTTTTCTACTGTGTAGTTCTTCCAGCTCTTGGTAAGGGGTACAGGCTTCTGTTAATTCAAAACAGTAATAGAGAGAAAGGGTGGCTAGTAATTTAAAGTTTGATCATCTCAGTTGAAGTTTGCACAAAATAATTTTTAGCGTTTGTACAGATTTCAGAGGCTGTAATAGATCTTTCCAAAGCCATTAAAAAGGTGTTCAGGCATATGTTGATATTAATTTAAGTAAAATATGAGATCCTCCTGCAAGGAGGATCATTAAAATTATTTATTATTCGTGCATATTCCTTTACTAAAAAATTCTGAGGGAGAAACACCATCTCTCAGGCTAAAAAAAAATGTATGCTTTGAGAAGGTGGCATAGAGAGAAGAGTTTTGAGACTCTCGGAAAGTGTGGGACATAACTGGTGTCCGTCCATTTAATTAATTTATTTATTTACTTATTAAAAGAAAAATAATACTGGTTAGCCCACATTTTAAAACAATACTGACATTGGAGAGTGAAATAAAGCCTAAAGGGACTACATACTCTTGGGCAGTCTTCTGCTATCTGTGTCAAATAAACAAGCAAGGGTTAAAGAATTCTGCAGAGGCAGTAAGTATATTTAATGATAATAAACTTGGTAATACATACATGGTTCACAACAGCTTTTGATTAAGAGTATCTCCAGAAGATCTCTAGTATCGCAGTTCTGTTAGGTAACTGTTACCTGCCCTTGCTCAGTAAGTATATTTCTGGAATAGTCCATCATTCCTCTGCTACCTCATGAGATGGAATGTGCATATTGGGCAGTGGGATTGGAATTTGGAGTGTTTGGAAGCAGCAGAGAGATGACTTTGTGTGGTTCTTCTGTTAGTGAGCCTGCTTGAGCAATGACATATTGTGTTGCTGCTACTCTCAAACAGCATACTTGACAGCCCATACTGAGCTGCAGGCAATCATTGCAACTAAACTCTTTCACATTTCCCCTCTTGACTTCTCCTTGAACTTTATGTGCCTCCCTCCATTCATTTTTACTTTGTGGATTTAGATGTCTTGTTCTTCTCATTTAGAGGTTTTTATTGAAATCAATGTCCCTTCAGAATGATGAAAGGAAGAGATGAATTTTAACTGTTCAAGTAAATACCCAATCACAGATACATCAGACAACACCCCATCATCCACTCAGAAACCTCTGAAAGGAAAGATTATGTCTGTTGCACACAATGTTTGACTTGATTAAAAAATTTAGTGGTTTTTTTTATTCAAATACAGTACCATCATCAAATACTAACATGAATATTTACATAGTCATCAAGGTAGAAAAAAAGGAGCTTTTCAAAATTTTCTGTTGAATTTTATGTTGATCTTTTGATAGCTGAATCTGAGCTGTTAACTGTTCTACTCTCTCCATCTTGTTCACAAAACTATAGATATACAAATATGATTTTTAGTGGCAGTACCACAAGTTCCAAATACTATATTTCTTCTGTCACTCATAATCTTTGAAGCTTGGCTGAATATGGAGCTCAATTCTTAGCCTCAGAATGGGAATTTGTATGATTCTTAAAGGTACTTATTGTAGCACAATAAAAAGATGAAGCAACTGAAGTCAGAATATATATGTACTAGATACTACATAATCGCCATGTCTATAGCTAGTAAATGGCAAAACTGAGACACAAACCTAGGCTTGTCTAATTATATATCCGTGCTTCTAAACCCCAGCTGGCTAGATTATGAGAAGTACTATCCTTATCCTATTATGATTATAATTACCGTGTGACAGACACTTCGGTTACACATGTTATCACATTTACTGTGTCACAGTTGAGGAAATGGAGACTTAGGGAAATCTCTGTGATTTTTTTAAGTAAATCACTTAATTTCCCCAGACTTCAATCATCTATTCTGCTGTTTTAGGCCTTTAAGATAGTTTTAGCCATCCAGGGAAGGACAATCAGAAGTGTATGGGATGAGACTATTCGTGTTCCTCTCATTAGACTAGATCTGGAAGTTCCCACCCCAACTGTTTCCCCAGGTCCTTTTTAATTTTTTTCCCCATCACTGGCTTCATATTCTTTTGTTTCCACTCTTCTCCACCCAAGCTTTCCCAAGAGTCTTCTTCCATAATTATCTTGTCTCTTGTCTACTTTTCATGCTTTTTCTCTTTCCTATTAGCATTTAAGTATGCTCATGTATCACGCCTCTTAAAAAGCTATTGCTATACTTCTACCTCAAACTCCTATGCTCTTTCTATTAGTAATATATTTTCAATTACCATGAAAAAAAATTGAGTGTGCTAGGCTTCCATGTCACCTGCATGTTCTTACCTCCCTGTCACCATTCATCCCATTGTGATCTGGCTTCTGCCCCCATCTGTCTGTCTAAGATTCTTATTGGCTGTAACAAATTACCCCAATTTCTGTGGCTTTAGGCAACATTCCTTTATTATTGTATAGTTTCACAGCTTAAATGTCAAATGTAATCTCACAGGGATAGATTTAAGATGCGGGCAGGATTTTTTAACTTTCTAGAAGCTATAGGGGAAATTTTCTTGTGTTTTGTAGCTTCAAGACTTTCTATATTCCTTGATTCATAGCCACTTCTTTTGTCTCCTCTGCCAGTGACAATTGTTTGTATATCTATTTTATATTCTCTTGTAATATCTTTCAGGAAAGAACTATCACAAACTATTCATATTTACCTCAGTCTTTTTAGTTGCTGTTTCTCAGTATTTTAGGTTTATGTATACAGTCTAGCATTGAAAGACATTTAGGTTGTCTCTGTGTTTTGTTTTTATAAATATTGCTACGGGAATTATCCTTGTACAAATACCATGCAGTGAAAATGGGGAACTATACCTCTATAGTAGATATCAATAGAGAGCATTCTAATGACACTGATAATGGTAACCATAATGAATATTATCCATCTTATTGTTTGTCTTTTTCACTACTTCACCATCCTATCAAATGGAAGAAATGTGAGTTTATAGTTTTAGACCTTGACAGAGTCTAGTATGTAATAATTAAGACTTGGACTTTGTATGTATCATTAGAACTTAGGCAGAGCTTGGCACATAATATATGCCTATTAATAATTTATTAAATGAATGTACCTGATTGCTTTCATTGAACCAAGAAATTCTTCCTAACTATCCAAGAGGCTACCTTGTATCTCTCTTTTATAATCTTCATTTGGGTATCCTACCAGTCTTTTTAAGCAAGACTCTTCTGAGCATTAAGTAAGGAAATAAGTGGCACAGCCATGCTTTCCAAAGTTCCACTATCTCAAGAGTGCCATTTTCTCCCATTTACACAGGGCAATGCAATTCCATTGCATATACTTGGCCTTTCTTTGAACCTCTTTTGACAATTTTACTCTGGTATCCTGCCTGTATATAAGGCAATACAAGATCATCATGATTGTGAGCATTAAAATTAATCACTGTTGCCACTGTCTATAAAAATGAACCTTATATATACCATGTATCTCCCCTATTAGACATATAGCAAGAAACAAATACAATGGGCTTGTGCTATAATAGTATGGATATTATGTGACACAGCTATGAAATGGGAGCATTCTCAACTAGTTTCACTATGGTCCTTAGGTCAAAAGGTTTAATCTCATTTTGCTTTCATATACAATACAAAGCACCCAGTCCTGCTGTGTATTATATGCACTGCACATCATAATAGTAGTAAAATATTATATTCAGAGTTAATTTTGCATAAATAACTATTTTAACTTTCAGGGTATTTTGTTTGTTTGTTTGTTTTGTCACAGAAGTTTGAATGAGAAATGTCCTCCATAGTCTCAGGCATTCTCTGCTTCTTGTTTGCTGTTGAGATGTAAGCTCTCAGCTTCCTTTTTTTTTTCTCGAGACAGGATTTCTCTGTATAGCCCTGGCTGTCCTGGAACTCACTTTGTAGACCAGGCTGGCCTCCAACTCCGAAATCTGCCTGCCTCTGCCTCCAAAGTGCTGGGATTAAAGGCGTGCGCCACCACCGCCCACCTTCTCAGCTTCCTTTTATGCTCCACTGTAACTACCATATAAAACCATAACTTCTCTCCACCATCATGGACTCCTACCCTTCTAGAATTGTAAGCTAAAGTAAATAAATGACTTCTTTTGTAAGTTGCCTTAGTCATTGTATTTTATCAAAGAATCAGAAAATCATCTAATACAATCAAGGAAATTTAGAGTGATGAGATTTGCTGTCACTCTACTGTATGCCATTGATAGAAAGGAAACAAGGCAGGCACTGTCATATTATTAAAATATTCCAGTATAGCAATCTTTCAGCAGAAAGTTCTGCGATGAACAATGGTGAAATTCTTCTTCCTGTTCCACTAGAAAGCTATACCCTTTCACTCACTCTCCACCAAAGTACTGGCTTTATTGTTATGTTTTATAAAGGAGCCTAGCTGATAAAAAGATACCGCTGAACAGTTCTTTAATTTTTTTTCAATTATTCTTTTAAAAATAACTATATACTGATATTTGATGTGCTTAGATTATATCCACCCCACTCCTTTTCTGCATATATTTCTCATGTGGGGTCTTCTGCAAAGATTAACATAGTTTTTTTTTTTAATGTAGTGTCTATCATATAGAGTGGTTCAGAATATATCCATATTATTTTTAAATCTCACAGTTTTTTTCCCACAAAATCACATTGGTTGTTTGTCTGCTTTCTTTGGTGTCCTTTATTCCTTTTCATGCTTTACCCAGGAACTCAATGCCCTTCTATTGCCTTGCAAAATTAGCTCCTAGTTGTCTAATATCTCATGCTACAATGATTTCTATGACTTGGCCTTTCTTTGCTTGTATTATGCCCTCAACTTATTATCCTTTGTGTCTTGCCAAACTGAGTTTTCAAGGTTCAGTTCCAGTCTTGGCTCCTTAATATCACTTCAACCATTCACTCTTGCATCCATCTATGAACCCAATTTATGAGCAAATGCAGACAATATATCTCAGGATTGTTGTTCTCTCTCCAAGCTGACTAAAATCCCAAGGAGGACTGATTCCATGTGGACAAATTAAGAGTGTTATTAATTTTCAGTACCACTACTTTGATGTCATTTGAGTAAAAAATAAAATGTGTAGGAGATTCTTGAATCAAATAAATTAGGTTGCATAATTTTTTTATGGAACACTTCACAATTTGTGTGTCATTCTTGTGCAGGGGCCATGCTAATCTTCTCTGTATCATTCTAATTTTTTAGTATATGTGCTGCTGAAGTGAGCACTAGGTTGCATAATTTAATAATTAGGTACATAAGTTGATGTTTTTGAGACATGTATTCTGTGTGCAGCTCTGGCCATCCTGAAACTCAGTCTGTAGACTAGGCTAGCCTCAAACTCAGAGATCTACCTGCCTCTGCCTCTGGTACTGGGATTAGAGATGTGTGCCATCACTGATGAGCATAAATTGATAATATGTATGAAATTCTATTTTTTCTGTCAATGAACTTTTATGGGATATGTCTATAGGTCATGTATTATGTAAGGTGTTTGTCATTTATGAATGAATTATCTCCATGTCTTTAATAAACTGGTGCAACTCATCAACACAGAGATCAGCCAATGAATACAATATTTTATGATATTTTCTGTTGTTCAGGTGTGCTATGGAGAACTCATGGCAGTAAAGGAAAGTGGCCCTCAAATTGTCTCTGTGCAGGCTGGACTGGTTCATTGCAAGAAGTCAGGCTTGAAACTTTGGAAGAGACATATGATATAAGTCATAGCTGTTGTGTTAAAACAATGTATATCAATGACTTGTGAGAATTCACACCAAGCTAAATGGATATAATAATATATGTCTAGTAAAATTATTGGATTTCTCAGTGTTTTAGAGATGATTAGAAACTGCATATTAGTTTTAGTGCTTTTCATATAGGAACTAATTGAATTCCTGGAAAGACATTTTTCATTTCAAGGCAGAGCAAGGTTTTGTAGTAGATAGCAGTTTAGTATAATTGTTGTTTGAAGTCTACAAGATACATTCACAAAACTAAAATGTCAGGTTGACTATAATGTGTCTAACATCCAAGGTTTCTTTTGCCCAGCTCAATTCTCTTACCTATATCTTGAATGTTAAATAATTACAGTCACTTCCTTGTCTCAGGATAAAGGCAAATAGTGACTCTAGAAAGTAAGAGATTAAATTGGCTTAGCAAGCTTCCATATTCAACTTCCAACTAAAAGAGTAAAAACCTATTAGATTCTTGTTTCTTGGTTGTATAAATTTCAACACACCGTGTGTGTCAACATGTGGAGGACGTGTTCAATTTTTAATGCATATTTAGGTACCTTGCTAAGAATGCAACATTTTGGAGCTCAGTGACAGAGGCAAGAGACTTTTAGCTCACACTTCCAAACCTTTGGAGACTAACACTTAACCTACTCTGGAGGCAGTTCATCTGTTGGTGTCAGAAATTGGCTATTGAGTTCCCAGAAGCAGTAGGATAATCATGAGAATCCAAGGAGAATCTTGAATTTTGGCTGGACTTTTAGTAGAGCAGGTGGTTAGGCATAATTAAGGTCTGATTCCTAGTGGTCTCACACCAACATAATTAGGTGTCTTCAACCACTAATGAATCTCACACCCATGTTGGGCAATTTCAATCATCAAGAAAGCTTTGGCCACAAGGATGTATCTTACATCATATTCAATGACAACCTGCTGGACTCTGTCATTTTCTGTCCCCAGAACATGCCAATTCTCACAACTGTAGGCATTTTTTATCACCTAAATCTCACTCTAGGTCTCCTACTTAAGATAGCGAATATGAGATGCCACTCAGCAGTAGTTAAACATCCCCATCATGATATGACCTTGTGTTTTAGTAAAAACAAAAATCAGATTTTCTCTTGTTCCTGTGACTTCTGTTCTTATGCCAGGGTTTTGTGTTAGGTGCTGTTTTGAGCCTGAGGGTTTCAGCCTTAATCTCTCATCTAGCTTTCCCACCGAGTCCAATTAGTAATTCATATATGTACATGGATGTGTCCTTATCCACTAGTGCATGGATAACCTATCAGTGTCCACACCACCATAGAAAGGTCTCTCTCTCTCTCTCTCTCTCTCTCTCTCTCTCTCTCTCTCTCTCTCTCTCTCTCTCTCCCATCATCAACTGCTAACAGCTCCTCAGCTAGAGATGGAGAGTTGAGAGCTGTTTCCTCTCACATGCTGGAATTTTTAACTGCCCTGAATTTGTAGATTTTATATAGATAAATAAAATAACATATTCATACATGACATGAAACAGAAGTAAAAAATTATGGAAAACTCAGAGGAAGATAAAATAGTTGGTGTAAAGATTGCAGGTCAATGTCACGTTTGTGTGTTTGAAACTGGAAGGAAGAGTGGCTTGGAAGATATATAATAGATGAGTGAAAGGAGAGGAGAGATGAATGGTCAAAGAAATACAATCGACATCGTTGCATTCTGGATGTAGGACTGATGAAAGAGAGAGAGGGGTTCATAATTGAATGGACTTAGGGTTGATCATCATATAGGTATGGTGATAATAATTTTTGTATTAGGGGAGAGTAGTGGAGATTTTTGGATCATATATGTGTGCATAGGTGGAAGAGACATTTTGGATATGTTTAATTTGAGGTATGCATCATATATGGAAACATAGATGAGAGGGAGTAACAATGAACTAAATATACAAATTTGATCATCTTTATTATACTATTGAAATTAAATTTGTATGATGTAAAATTATCTGAGGAAGTATATACTAGATAATGTTATCTCAGCCTAACCCTTTAGACAATGAAAAAATCTAGAATGAAAAAAATTTAGAAATGAAAAATCTAGCAGAAGAGGATCAGTAGGAATAATAGGAAAACTGAATCCACAGTATTAAGGTGGTGTTTTAAAGAAGATAGTATGGCCAACTACATCAAATGCTTTTGTAATACCAAGCAAGATCAAAATACAAGCAAGTTATTGGATGCTTCTCTATTCAGTGACATTGGTAACTTTGAGCATAATGGTCAGTGGTAATGGTGTGGACAGAAGCTCTAATCAGATGATTTGAACAAAAAACTAGATGATAAATGGAGACAGAAGGATATACAACTCTTGGAAGGTATGGTACTGGGGAAGAGACCAAGGCAACAGGTATCTCTATCCCTGGTTTTTTACATTCCACAGTTTCACTTACTGGAGGTCCAGTATGGTCTAAACATTATTAAATATAATGTTATATAAACATACAATTCATGCGTTTTAAAATGTATTCCATTCTAAGTAGTGTGATGATCACTGGCTATGAATCATCCCTTTGTCCAGTGTATCTATGCTGTATAGGTAACCTGTCTGCTAATCATTTAGTGGCTGTCTTAGTTATCACTTCAACATCATAGTATTCTCAGTGATATTTTACTTCAGAATGATCTCTGACCACAAACATTGTGATAGAAGAAATGTATGTGTATGTCTGTGTGTGTGTGTGTGTGTGTGTGTGTGTGTGTGTGTGTGTGTGTGTGTGTGTGTGAAAGACAAGCAATAAAAGAGTTCTTTAAGTGAAAAGGTGAAAGTTTTCAAATTAATAAAGGGAAAAATATATGCTGAAAGTGTTAAGATCTATGGAAAGACTGAATCATCTGTAGGTGAAGTTATAAAGAAAAAGAAAAGATAAATGTATAGTGGTGTTTCTGTTATTTTTCAAGCCAACTGTTGTAACATGATGAAGAAGTACATAGTTACGATTAAAAGGCACTCTAAATATTAGGATTGTGCTTGGTAAGCTGTGGTTTCAGTCCTCTTCTGAGATCTTGGAAATGTATCCTGCTGAAATAGGGTCAGATTGACAAATACAGGACAGCATAAAATGAAATTTATTCTTTTTGTTCTGTTCTGTTCAGTTCTGTTCTGTTCTGTTCTGTTCTGTTCTGTTCTGTTCTGTTCTGTTCTGTTCTGTTCTGTTCTGTTCTGTTCTGTTCTGTATTGAGGGAGGTTCTTTTGTTGTTGTTTTGTTTGTCTATATGATTGTTTGAGATAGGGTATCTCTGTGTAACGCTGGCTGTCCTGAAACTTGTTCTGTAGACCATGCTGACCTTGAACTCGGAGATCTACCTGTCTTTGCCTCCCAGGTGGTGGGATTAAAGGAATGCACCACTAGTTTGTAATGCTTCTATAAGGAAATAATGGAATAGAAACCAAGAGACTAAGGTTGAGGAAGACAGCACAATTATAAGATCAACATTCTTGAATAGGGGAAAATGAGGTGAGATTGAGGGCACAATCAGGGGTTCACCTATCTATGTAAGTCTCTCCAGAGGTACAGTTGAGGCCAAATAAAAGAACTCTTGTCTTGCTCACGATAATCCAGTTACCGTGTAGTAATTCTCACTTTCATGACTGTTCATTCCTGTTTCTCTAGAGACTTGCTCAGATGACCTTTCATAGTTTGCTCTGGTTGTCTGGGTGCTAGACTATGGCCTAGTCTGTAATCAGTTGCAACTAGCTCTTGAGAATTCTGAACACGGCCATGAAGCTTGAAGAAGTTCATGCAGGACCTTATAATCAATGTAAACGTTTTTGTTGTTGTTTTGTTTTTTTTAATATTAAATGTGGTGGCAAAGTACTGTAAGGATCTTAGTGAGAGGTGATATGATTTCATCCTTGACTATTTGTATTTGAAGATGGTGACTCTTGCTAGTCTAAGTGTAACAGACAGAAAGAGGCAGCAGTAGATGAGAGAACACAAAGAAGATTGCTTTAAAAGTGCCAGTATTTTAAGCCCTTTAGGGTGGCACTGATATACACAGACAGAAGTAAACATATTTGAGCATTTTTTCCAAAGTAGCTCTCAAATGACTAGATAAAGTATTAACAATTGCATAGAATGGTGTGGCACACCTTAAATCCTAACACTCAGGAAGCAGAGGCAGACAGAACTCTACGAGTTTGGGGTCAGCCAGGCCTACATAAGAACTCCCAGGCTATCCAAGAATACATAGTGAGACCCTGTCTAAAAACAACAACAACAACAACAGCAACAACAATACTCATTAACTGAAATGGAAATTTAGTTGGATAACTGTACAATTGAATTTTTGTTGCTAATATATAATCAGAGATTCTTATGTGGTAAAGAAATTACCTATGTGGAAGTACATGGTGCATAGTTTTAAATGTACCAATTTTGGTATTTCGGTTTAAATGTATGATATATCTTTTAAAATTTACCATGAAGGGTAAATAGTTAAATAAGTTGACTCATTGCTGTGGTATATTTTAAAATATCATGAATGGAACCTAAAACTATTACATGGAATATTTCAAATGGAAGAATATATTCCAGGTCATTACAGTAACTGTGGAATTTTTACACTGGATATATCATATGCCTTATTGTCTTCTGAGGGATAAACACATACAAAAAAATCACTAGAATTTATTTGTTTTTAAATTATTATTATTATTTTCTTAATAGAAATTCATTTCATTTACATTTCCAATGCTATTCCCAAAGTCCCCCACCCATTCCCCCACCCACCCATCCCCTTTCTTGGCCCTGGCATTCCCCTGTACTGAGGCAGATAAAGTTTGCATGACCAATGGGCCTCTCTTTCCACTGATGACTGGCTAGGCCATCTTCTGCTACATATGCAGCTAGAGACACGAGCTCTGGGGGGTAATGGGTAGTTCATATTGTTGTTCCACCTATAGGGTTGCAGATCCCTTTAGCTCCTTGGGTACTTTCTCTAGCTCCTCCATTGGGGGCCCTGTGATCCATCCAATAGCTGACTGTGAGCATCCACTTCTGTATTTGCTAGGCCCCGGCATAGTCTCACAAGAGACAGCTATATCTGGGTCCTTTCAGCAAAATCTTGCTAGTGTATGCAATGGTATCAGTGTTTGGAGGCTGATTATGGGAAGGATCACCGGATATGCAGTCTCTAGATGGTCCATCCTTTTGTCTCAGCTCCAAACTGTGTCTCTGTAACTCCTTCCATGGGTGTTCTGTTCCCAATTCTAAGAATGGGCAAAGTGTTCACACGTCTGTCTTCGTTCTTCTTGAGTTTCATGTGTTTAGCACATTGTATCTTATATCTTGGGTATTCTAAGTTTCTGGGCTAATATCCACTTATCAGTTAGTACATATTGTGTGTGTTCTTTTGTGATTGGGTTACCTCACTCAGGATGATGCCCTCCAGGTCCATCCATTTGCCTAAGAATTTCATAAATTCATTCTTTTTAATAGCTGAATAGTACTCTATTGTGTAAATGTACCACATTTTCTGTATCCATTGCTCTGTTGAGTGGCATCTGCATTCTTTCCAGCAATTGGCTATTATAACTAAGGCTGCTATGAACATAGTGGAGCATGTGTCCTTCTTGTCGGTTGGAACATCTTCTAGATATATGCCCTGGAGAGGTATTGCCGGATCCTCTGGTAGTATTATGTCCAGTTTTATGAGGAACGGCCAGTCTCATTTCCAGAGTGGTTTTACAAGCTTGCAATCCCACCAACAATGGAGGAGTGTTCCTCTTTCTCCACATCCTGACCAGCATCTGCTGTCACCTGAATTTTTGATCTTAACCATTCTGACTGGTGTGAGATGGAATCTCAGGGTTGTTTTGATTTGCATTTCTCTGATGATTAAGGATGTTGAACATTTTCTCAAGTGCTTCTCTGCCATTTGGTATTCCTCAGGTGAGAATTCTTTGTTTAGCTCTGAGCCCCATTTTTGAAGGGGTTATTGGATTTTCTGGAGGCCACCTATTTGAGTTCTTTATATATATTTGATATTAGTCCCCTATCTGATTTAGGATAGTTAAAGATCCTTTCCCAATCTGTTGGTGGTCTTTTTGTCTTATTGACAGTGTCTTTTGTCTTGCAGAAGCTTTGCAATTTTATGAGGTCCCATTTGTTGATTATCTATCTAACAGCATAAGGCATTGCTGTTCTATTCACGAATTTTTCCCCTGTACCTATATCTTCGAGACTTTTCCCTACTTTCTCCTCTATAAGTTTCACTCTCTCTGGTTTTATGTGGAGGTCCTAAATCCACTTTGATTTGACCTTAGTAAAAAGAGATAGGAATGGATCAATTCACATTCTTCTACATGATAACCACCAGTTGTGCCAGCACCATTTGTTAAAAATCCTGTCTTTTTTCAACTGGATGGGTTTTGCTCCATTGTCAAAGATCAAGTGACCATAGATGTGTGGGTTCATTTCTGGGTCTTCAATTCTATTCCATTGGTCTACTTGTCTGTCTCTATACTAGTACCATGTAGTTTTTAATCAAAATTGCTCTGTAGGACAGCTTTAGGTCAGGCCTGGTGATTCCACCAGAGGTTCCTTTATCCTTGAGAAGAGGTTTTGCTATCCTAGGGTTTTTTTTTTTATTCCAGATGAATTTGCAGATTGCCCTTTCTAATTCGTTGAAGAATTGAGTTGGAATTTTGATGGGGATTGCATTGAATCTGTAGATAGCTTTTGGTAAGATAGCCATTTTTACTATATTGTTCCTGCCAATCCATGAGCATGGGAGATCTTTCCATCTTCTGAGATCTTCTTTAATTTCTTTCTTCAGAGACTTGAAGTTCTTATCATACATATCTTTCACTTCCTTACTTAGAGTCACACCAAGGTATTTCATATTATTTGTGACTATTGAGAAGGGTGTTGTTTCCCTAATTTCTTTCTCAGCTGTTTATCTTTTGTGTAGAGAAAGGCCATTGACTTGTTTGAGTTAATTTTATATTGAGCTACTTCATCGAAGCTCTTTATCAGGCTTAGGAGTTCTCTGGTGGAATTTTTAGGGTCACTTATATAAACTATCATATCGTCTGCAAAAAGTGATATTTTGACTCCTTCCTTTCCAATTTGTATCCCCTTGATCTCCTTTTGTTGTCGAATTGCTCTGGCTAAGACTTCAAGTACAATGTTGAATAGGCAGAGAGAAAGTGGGCATTGTCTAGTCCCTGATTTTAGTGGGATTGTTTCCAGCTACTCACCATTTACTTTGATGTTGGCTACTGGATTGCTGTAGATTACTTTTTATCATGTTTAGGTATGGGACTTGAATTCCTGATCTTTCCAAGACTTTTATCATGAATGGGTGTTGGATTTTGTCAAATGCTTTCTCCACATCTAAAAGATGATTACGTGGTTTTTGTCTTTGAGTTTGTTTATATACTGGATTACGGTGATATATTTCCATATATTGAACCATCCCTCCATCCCTGGGATGAAACCTGCTTGGTCAGGATGGATGATTATTTTGATGTGTTCTTGGGTTCTGTTAGCAAGAACTTTATTGAGTATTTTTGCATCGATATTCATAAGGGAAATTGGTCTGAAGTCCTCTATCTTTGTTGGGTCCTTTTGTGGTTTTGGTATCAGAGTAATTGTGGCTTCATAGAATGAGTTGGGTAGAGTACCTTCTGCTTCTATTTTGTGGAATAGTTTGTGAAGAACTGGGATTAGATCTTCTTTGAAGATATGATAGAACACTGCACTAAACCCATCTGGTCCTGGGATTTTTTAATTTTTTTTTTTTGGTTGGGAGACTGTTAATGACTGCTTCTTTGTCTTTAGGGGATATAGGACTGTTTGGATCATTAACCTGATCTTGATTTAACTTTGGTACCTGGTATCTTTCTAGAAACTTGTCCATTGCATCCAGGTTTTCCAGTTTTGTTGAGTATAGCCTTTTGTAGAAGCATCTGATGGTGTTTTGGATTTCTTCAGGATCTGCTGTTATGTGTCCCTTTTCATTTCTGATTTTGTTAATTAGGATGTTTTCCCCATGCCCTCTAGTGAATCTTGCTAAGGATTTATCCATCTTGTTGATTTTCTCAAAGAACCATTTCCTCATTTGGTTGATTCTTTGAAAAGTTCTTCTTGTTTTCACTTGGTTGATTTCACCCCTGAGTTTGATTATTTCCTGCCATCTACTCCTCTTGGGTGAATTTGCTTCCTTTTGTTTTAGAGCTTTTGGTGTGTTGTCAAGCTGCTTTTGTGTGCTCTCTCTAGGTTCTTTTTGGAGGCACTCAGAGCTATGAGTTTTCCTCTTAGAAATTCTTTCATTGTGTCCCATAAGTTTGGGTATGTTGTGGATTAATTTTCATTAAACTCCAAAAAGACCTTAATTTCTTTCTTTATTCCTTACTTGATCAAGGTATCTTTGAGTAGAGTGTTGTTCAGTTTACATGTGAATGCTGGCTTTCTATTATTTATTTTGTTATTGAAGATAAGCCATAATCCATGTTGATCTGATAGGATGCATGGGATAATTTCAATATTTTTGTATCTGTTGAGGCTTGTTTTGTGACCAATTATGTGGTCAATTTTGGAGAAGGTACCATGAGGTGCTGAGAAGAAGATATATCCTTTTGTTTTAGGATAAAATGTTCTGTAGATGTCAGTTAAATTCATTCGTTTCAAAACTTCTGTTAGTTTCACGGTGTCCCTGTTGAGTTTCTGTTTCCATGATGTGTCCATTGGTGAAAGTGGTGTGTTGAAGTCTTTCACTATTATTGTGTGAGGTGCAATGTGTGCTTTGAACTTTATTAAAGTTTCTTTAATGAATGTGGCTGCCCTTGTATTTGGAGTATAGATATTCAGAATTGAGAGTTCCTCTTGGAAGATTTTACCTTTGATGAGTATGAAGTGCCCCTCCTTATCTTTTTTTATGACTTTGGGTTGGAAGTTGATTTTATTAGATATTAGAATGTCTACTCCAGGTTGTTTCTTTAGACCATTTGCTTAGAAATTTTTTTTCCAGCCTTTTACTCTGAGATAGATACTATCTTTTTCACTGAGATGGGTTTCCTATAAGCAGCAAAATGTTGGGTTATGTTTATAATTGTTGCTTCCTATTATTGTTTTTAAATATTTTTATTATGTATTTTCCGCATTTACATTTCCAATGCTATCCCAAAAGTCGCCATAGCCTCCCCCCCCCCACTCCCCAACCCATCTACTCCCACTTTTTGTCCCTGGCATTCCCCTGCACTGGGGCATATAAAGTTTGCAAGTCCAATGGGCCTCTCTTTCCAGTGATGGTCGCCGAGGCCATCTTTTGATACATATGAAGCTAGAGTCAAGAGTTTCGGGGTACTGGTTAGTTCATAATGTTGTTCCACTTTTAGGGTTGCAGATCCCTTTAGCTCCTTGGTTACTTTCTCTAGCTCTTCCATTGGGGGCCCTGTGATTCATCCAATAGCTGACTATGAGCATCCACTTCTGTGTTTGCTAGGCACCGGCATAGTTGTACAAGAGACAACTTTGGGTCCTTTCAGCAAAATCTTGCTAGTGTATGCAATGGTGTCAGCATTTGGAAGCTTATTATGGGATGGATCCCCAGATATGGCAGTTTCTAGATGGTCCATCCTTTTGTCACAGCTACAAACTGTCTCTGAAACTCCTTCCATGGGTGTTTTGTTGCCAATTCTAAGAAGGGGCAAAGTGTCCACATTTTGGTTTTGTTTTTCTTGAGTTTCATGGGTTTAGCAAATTGTATCTTATATCCTGGGTATCCTAAGTTTCTGGGCTAATATCCACTTATCAGTGAGTACATATTGTGTGAGTTCCTTTGTGATTGGGTTACCTCACTCAGAATGATGTTCTCCAGGTCCATCCATTTGCCTAGGAATTTCATAAATTCCTTCTTTTTAATACCTGAATAGTACTCCACTGTGTAAATGTACCACATTTTCTGTATCCATTCCTCTGTTGTGGGACATCTGCGTTCTTTCCAGCTTCTGGCTTTTATAACTAAGGCTGCTATGAACATAGTGGAGCATGTGTCCTTCTTGCCGGTTGGAACATCTTCTGGATATATGCCCAGGAGAGGTATTGCTGGATCCTCAGGTAGCATTATGTCCCGTTTTATGAGGAACGGCCAGTCTCATTTCCAGAGTGGTTGTACAAGCTTGCAGTCCCACCAACAATGGTGGAGTGTTCCCCTTTCTCCACATCCTCACCAGCATCTGCTGTCAACTGAAAGTTTGATCTTAGCCATTCTGACTGGTGTGAGGTAGAATCTCAGGGTTTTTTGATTTGCATTTCCCTGGTGATTAAGGATATTGAATATTTTTTTCAGCTGCTTCTCTGCCACTTGCTATTCCTCAGGTGAGAATTCTTTGTTCAGCTCTTAGCCCCATTTTTTAATGGTGTTATTTGATTTTCTGGAGTCTACCTTCTTGAGTTCTTTATATATATTGGCTATTAGTCCCCTATCTGATTTAGGATAGGTAAAGATCCTTTCCCAATCTGTTGGTAGTCTTTTTGTCTTATTGACAGTGTCTTTTGCCTTGCAGAAGCTTTGTAACTTTATGAGGTCCCATTTATTGATTCTCGATCTTACAGAACAAGCCATTTCTGTTCTATTCAGGAATTTTCCCCCTGTACCCATATCTTTGAGGCTTTTCCCTACTTTCTCCTCTATAAGTTTCAGTGTCTCTGGTTTTATGTGGAGTTCCTTAATTCACTTAGATGTGACCTTAGTACAAGGAGATAGGAATGGATCAATTCATATTCTTCTACATGATAACCGCCAGTTGTGCCAGCAACATTTGTTGAAAATGATGTCTTTTTTCCACTGGATGGTTTTAGCTCGCTTGTCAAAGATCAAGTGATCATAGGTGTTTGCGTTCATCTCTGGGTCATTAATTCTGTTCCATTGGTCTACTTCTCTGTTGCTATACCAGTACCATGCAGTTTTTATCACAATTGCTCTGTAGTACAGCTTTAGGTCAGGCATGGTGTTTCCACCAGAGGTTCTTTTATCCTTGAGAAGATTTTTTGCTGTCCTAGGTTTTTTGTTTTTCCAAATGAATCTGCCGATTGCCCTTTCTAATTCCTTGAAGAATTGAGTTGGAATTTTGATGGGGATTTCATTGAATCTGTAGATTGCTTTTGGCAAGATAGCCATTTTTACTATATTGATCCTGTCGATCCATGAGCATGGGAGATCTTTCCCTCTTCTGAGATCTTCTTTAATTTCTTTCTTCAGAGACTTGAAGTTCTTATCATACAGATCTTTCACTTCCTTACTTAGAATCACACCAAGGTATTTTATACTATTTGTGACTATTGAGAAAGGTGTTGATGAGAAGGGTGATGATACTATCATATCATCTGCAAAAAGTGATATTTTGATTTCTTCCTATTATTTTTGTTGTTAATGTACGCATTCTGTTCTTGTAGAGGTCTTCTTTTAGGTTAGTTCAAGGATTACTTTCTTGTTTTAGGTTAGTTCAAGGATTACTTTCTTGTTTTAGGTTAGTTCAAGGATTACTTTCTTGTTTTAGGTTAGTTCAAGGATTACTTTCTTGTTTTTTCTAGGGTGTGGTTTCTGTCCTTGTATTGTTGTTTTGTTTTTTGGTTTTTTTTATTTTTCTGTTATTATCCTTTGAAAGGCTGGATTCAGTGAAAGATAATGTGTGAATTTTGTTTGGTCGTGGAATACTTTGGTTTCTCCATCTACAGTAATTGAAAGATTGGCTGGGTACAGTAGCCTGGGCTGGCATTTGTGTTCTCTTAGTGTCTGCATAACATCTGTCCTGGATCTTCTGGCTTTCATAGTCTCTGGTGAAAAATCTGGTGTAATTCTGATGGGCTTGCCTTTATATGTTACGTGACATTTTTCCCTTACTGCTTTTAATATTCTATCTTTATTTAGTACATTTGTTGTTCTGATTATTATGTGTCAGGGGGATTTCTTTTCTGGTCCAGTCTATTTGGAGTTCTGTAGGCTTCTTGTATGTTTATGGTCATCTCTTTCTTTAGGTTTGGGAAGTTTTCGTCTATAATTTTGTTGAAGATATTTGCTGGCCCTTGGAGTTGAAAATCTTCATTCTTATCTACTCCTATTATCTGTAGGTTTGGTCTTCTCATTGTGTCCTGGATTTCCTGGATGTTTTGAGTTAGGATCTTTTTGCATTTTGCATTGTCTTTGATTATTGTGCCGATGTTCTCTATGGAATCTTCTGCACCTGAGATTCTCTCTTCCATCTCTTGTATTCTGTTGCTGATGCTTGCATCTATAGTTCCAGATTTCTTTCCTAAGGTTTCCATCTCCAGAGTTGCCTCACTTTGGATTTTCTTTATTTTGTTTTCTTCCCTTTTTAGGTATAGTATGGTTTTATTCATTTCCATCATCTGTTTGGATGTGTTTTCCTGTTTTTCTATAAGGACTTAAAACTGTTTAGCAGTGTTTTCCTGTATTTCTTTAAGTGAGTTATGAAAGACCTTCTTGATGTCTTCTACCATCATCATGAGATATGCCTTTAAATCCGGGTTTAGGTGTTCGGGTATGTTGGGGTGCCCTGGACTGGGTGAGGTGGGAGTACTGAGTTCTGATGATGGTGAGTGGTCTTGGATTTTGTTAGTAATATTCTTTTTTTTTTATTACATATTTTCCTCAATTACATTTCCAATGCTATCCCAAAAGTCCCCCATACCCTCCCCCCTATTCCACTACCCACCTATTCCCACTTTTTGTCCCTTGCATTCCCATGTACTGGGACATATAAAGTTTGCATGTCCAATTGGCCTCTCTTTCCAGTGATGGCCTACTATGTATCTTTTTATACATATGCAGCTAGAGTCAAGAGCTCTGGGGTACTGGTTAGTTCATAATGTTGCACTTACAGGGTTGCAGATCTCTTTAGCTCCTTGGATACTTTCTATAACTCTTCCATTGGGGTCCCTGTGATCCATCCAATAGCTGACTGTGAGCATCCACTTCTGTGTTTGCTAGGCCCTGGCATAGTCTCAGAAGAGTCAGCTATATCAGGGTCCTTTCAGCAAACACTTGCTTGTGTATGCAATGTTGTCATCGTTTGGAGGCTGATTATGGGATGGATCCCTGGATATGGTAGTCTCAGAAAATTGGACATAGTACTACCGGAGGATCCCACAATACCTCTCCTGGGCATATATCCAGAAGATGTCCTAACCGGTAAGAAGGACACATGCTCCACTATGTTCATAGCAGCCTTATTTATAATATCCAGAAGCTGGAAACAACCCAGATGTCCCTCAACAGAGGAATGGATACAAAAAATGTGGTACAATTACACAATGGAGTACTACTCAGGTATTAAAAAGAATGAATTTATGAAATTCCTAGGCAAATGTTTGGACATGGAGGGCATCATCCTGTGTGAGGTAACACAATCGCAAAAGAACTCAAATGATATGTACTCACTGATAAGTGGATATTAGCCCAGAAACTTAGTATACCCGAGATATAAGATACAAGTTAGTAATATTCTTATGTCTGCCTTTCGCAATCTGGCAAACTCTGGAGTCAGTTGTTATAGTTGTCTCTGGTTAGAGCTTGTTCCTCTCCTGATTCTGTTATTCTCTACCAGAAGACTGGGGAGACTAGCTCTCTCCTGAGTTTCAGTGGTCAGAGCACTCTCTGCAGGCAGGGTCTCCTCTTTCAGGGATGATGCACAGATATCTGGCGTTCAGACTTGCCTCCTGGCAGAAGATGAAGGCCCAAAACAGGACCTGTCTCAAATGCTGTTAGCTTCTGTAGTCCACACTCTCACCTGTGTAGTCTAGGTGGAGTCCAGAATCCAAGATGTCTTCCGCAGATGCTCAGGCAAAGCCCTCCTGGGCCGGCCGGACTAGAATTTATTTTGATCATATCTATATGCTCAGGCAACTGCACTAAAATTCTGTCTATTTATAATTCTATCTTTTGGTATTTCAAATGTAATTCCAGGTTTGCCCTTGCTTTTAAAGCATCACTCACTCATTAGGACTGGATAAACCAGTGGTTTACATAAGAACAGCTCCAAGTATTGACTCATTTCTACAGTCTAAACATCACCATACTAAATTCTATTTCTACAAAGTTTCCAATCTTAAAGACATACAGCTTCAATAATTGATTAACATGGGAAGCTATTTCCAGAGGAATTAACACAATACAGGTAACAGAGCAAGTATAAGGTTCCACTGAGGTTGACACTCATCTAGGGCTGTTTTGTGAACTGTAGAGATATATGTTTTGTATTTGGAGTTATTAAGAGATAAGGATGGGAAAACAATGTAGGACAACACCACAGACAATGTTGTTAGCCTTAGTTGGTAATTTGAAGCCTAACCCTGATCTCAGCAGGGAGCCACTTGAGGACTTAAAGTAGAGGCATTTAAACTCTGCTTTCTTTATTTTCTTAAGTATAGAATTCACTTTACATATGCAAGTACTAGGGAGACAATGTCTAACTGTGGGTCTTTTATAGCTCATACAAACTAGTAGCTGCCTTATTATTTTTTTTCTCATATAGCCATGTCACTCATATTAATGGATTTGGGGGTATTTACTGAATGACTACTATGTAAAAGTCACTGAGCTAGGTGCCCCTTTGTTGTTTACTTAGTAGAGATATCAAGTCTAAATCCTTAGGTAGTCAGAATTTATAAATGATTTTTTTCTTGAACCTGAACTCAAATGTTTTTCTCTTCAATTTTTTCATATAATATATTTTGACCAAATTCTTTACCCTCTCCCTGCTCCTGCCAGATCCTTCCCACTACTCTACTTATTTTCCTTCATGTACTTTCTCTTTGTCTCTTAGTGGAAAAAGGAAAACACCTATATATGCTCCCACAAAATAGAAGATCAAAGAAAACAAGCAGAATCAATAAGGTTAAAAAATCTCACACACACACACACACACACACACACACACACACACACAAACACGCAAATACAAAGAAGAAGTTGGCCAACTACTCCTCTACTCTTATGCATGGGGCTCCTGGACTGTAATTGATATATACAGTAACATTCCATTAGGAAAAAAGCCTTGATTTTTCGAGTCAGTATCAATTGCATACAGCTTTTTGATTAGAGGTGTGACTTTGTGTCCACTTCCCCTCTTCAGTGTTGAGATTTTTTATGGCATGAACCTGTGTAGGAATTGTGCATGGTATCATAGTCTCTCTGAATTCATATATGCCTCATCCCTTTTGTGCCTGGTTGTTCCTGTTTCCTTGAAGTCATCTACTACCTCTGGTTTTTATAATCTTTCCTCTGCATAGTTCCCATAAACAAACACTTAAATGCTCTAGTAAAGTTTTCTTTTGTGGATTATTTATTGATGGTTGCATGAATAATGTAGGCTACTAGAATCCTTCCCAAGACTACAACCACTTCTAACATTGAGCAATGTCATTCCCTTTGCTTGTTCACTATTGCCTCCAGGATCAAATCCAAATCCTTTAATTTGGTATACTTTACTAATCTGGATTCAACCACCCATTTCTGAACTCATTTTTATACCCCCCACTTGTCTCTAGATACAAGTACCCTGACTACAGAACATGCTTGACTTATAATTATGACTTTGTTAGTACATCATGTTATTATTTCCTATCTTGGTAATTTTGTATGCCAGGGAAATTAATGAGAATGTGACAAATTTCTTAAGTGTGTTTAGACAGAAAAGAAATCAATGTTGGACTAGACTGAAAACCCTTTTTATTAAAAACAAAACCTATTAATTATTTTTAGGAAGGTACCATGTATTATTTTCTAGAAGGTACCATGTTGCCATGCTCATTTCCTTGTAGATCCTAACACAGTGTCTGGTAAATAGCAGATAGCCTGTCCAATTCAGGCAAAAAAATGAATACACCAAAAATTAACTGTGATTTCTGTATAACTCAAGCCAAGCAGAATCAAGATGCCAGGAAGGTCAAAACAGTAGGCTGTAAAAGGGAGAGTGAGTATGGGAAACACCTGTAAGTCCATGGGCAGGTTTTTTGATTATCTACTCTTGTAGGTCATCTGCCTCACTGCTTCCTCCACTGGTGTGTATAATTGAGAGCAAGGAATGGATCTTCTGGTTAATTGGCTTTTCTGATTAACCACCAGTTGCTTGAAAAGTTTTTGCTTAAGAATCATCTTCCCTAAGATACGTGAAATATTTTTTTCTTAGCCAATCTAATAGCAAAAATAAATCCGATGATGACTTAAGAACCACAAAGACTATTCAATCATAATGGAGACTAAAGATAACATTATTATAAAATCAGCAATTATTTAGTAAGTACTCATTAGAACCAAGCCTGTGGATAAAACATAAGACCCACAAAATCCTGAAGAGTGCTATGGGAACAATTTATGAAGGAAACGGAGTAAATGTCAGAATTTGAAATAAGATAGATGGTAGATCATAGGGAATGGAAGGAACAAAGATGTGTTCCATGTTGGAGTTTACAGTAAGATAGATGCATAGTTCATGGTGAATGGAAGGAACAGAGATGTGTTCAAACTGTACGTGTGAAAGAATAAGACAAAGAGGATTGCACTTGAAAATTGCGGAACATTAGCTATAGCTGTGGAATGAAAACTGATGATGTCCTGAAGAGGTCAGCTCAGGAACTTTAGAAAATTCCACCAGAACCCTCTCCTCCTGGAAGCAAAAGGTCATAAAGAACATAGGCACCCCTCCTTTCCAGAAGGAAGAAGCTAATTACATTTCTCAGACCACAGAAAGGATGGGACCAGCCACCTGCAGGTAGGGGTAGATACATTCTGTGACCGTTGCCCCCCTATCTCATTCCCTATAGACCAATCAGTTTAAAAGTCACATTGTTCCACCAATCACATTGTGCCTAATGGCTACTGCTTTGAGAACTGTATAAAGGCTCGCCAGACAGGCTGTGCATGGTTATTCTCTCTCTCCATGTGCCTGGCGAACCCAACATGTTGGAACAATAAATTCCTCTTGTTTTTGCATTGATTCCCGACTCTGAGCCCTTTACTCAGTAAGCTATGGCTGGCCAGTGTGTTACATTTGGTGCATTGGCTGGTATGTGTCTCTGTGGCTATGATAAAACAATTACCAAACTAACTTGGAGGATAAAAAGGTTTATAGGTCACAGTCAGCTATTGGATGGATCACAGGGCCCTCAATGGAAGAGCTAGAGAAAGTATCCAAGGAGCTAAAGAGATATGCAGCCCTGTAGGTGCAACAACATTATGAACTAACCAGTATCCCAGAGCTCTTGACTCTAGCTGCATATGTAGCAGAAGATGGCCTAGTCGGCCATCACTGGAAAGAGAGGCCCATTGGACACGTAAACTTTATATGCCCCAGTACAGAGGAATGCCAGGGCCAAAAAGTGGGAATGGGTGGGTAGGGGAGTGGGGGGGAGGGTATGGGGGGACTTTGGGGATAGCAATGGAAGTGTAATTGAGGAAAATATGTAATAAAAAATTTTAAAAAAAAGGTTTATAGGGTCTTACACTTCCAGGTAACTGATCATCACCAAGAGAAGTTAAGAGATGGAACTCAATTAGGAACCAAGGAAGAAACTATGGAGGAAATCTGCTTACTATCTTGGCTGCAGGTTCACATTCAGCTACCTTTATTACACCTTTCTAAACCACCTGCCCAGGTGTGCCATTCCCCCATACACAGTAAACAGGACCCTCTCACTCCAGCCAACAATAAGAAAGGCCACATTGACATGATCAGTCCAGTGGAGTCAATTTCTCAATTGATTTCCCCTTCTCCCAGATGGCTTGATTATGTCAAGTTGGCAAAAACTAACCAGCACTGAATGGATTCAGATGTATTAGGAGCACTAGATCAACTGAATACAAAGATGGAAAGTTTATCAGTTTTAATTTTAGATGACCTCAGATGTGAGATTAATAAAAGTGGTCCCAAGGGCTCGAGAGATGGCTAAGCAATCAAGAGTACTAGCTGTTCTTCCTGAGGACCAGAGTTTAACTCCCAATACCCCAATGGCACCTCATAGATGTACAGAACTCCAGTGCCAGGAAAAGAATGACTTTGAGGCTACTAATTTCATTAATTAGGGTCTCAACTTACTTTTACTCCTTGTGCCTCATCTGTCAAATGAAATTGTTGAAATAAGCCACCTCTGTAGTAGGTAGAGTTACAGTCCTCCAAAGGTGTCAATGTCTTAATTTCTAGAACCTATAACTATGCTACATAGCAAGGAAAGATGAAGGCACAGATGAAATTGAAGATGCTAACTGGGTGATGTTAAAGAACTTATCTTGAACTGACCAAGCCAGTTTAACCTTTCACAAGAGGAAAAGCAGAGTCACAGTCAGATAGATGTGTTCATGGGAAAAATTTTAACATTCACTTATAGCTTTGAAGCTGAGGGGCCACAAGCAAAAGTATCTAGGCAGCCTCTAGATTCTGAAGAAAGGAATACACCCCTACTGATACCTTGATTTTGGCCCTGCAAAATCATTTTTAAGCTTCTGACCCCTGGAGCAGTTAGATGCCATACTGTGTTGTATAAACTGCTAAGCTTGTGATATATTTTTTTAATTTAATCTTATTTTTAATTTATTTTTTACATTCCATATTCCATTCTCTGCCCCCACATCCACCCTCTGTCTGCTCCACATCCCATACCTCCTCCCAATACGACCCTGTCTCCATGTGGATGCCCCCACCCCACCTGACCTCTGAACTCCCTGGGGCCTCAGTCTCTTGAGGGTTAGATGCATCACCTCTGAATGAAAACAGACCCGGAAGTTCTCTACTATATGTGTGTTGGGGGCCTCATATTAGCTGGTGAATGCTGTCTGGTGGTCCAGTGTTTGAGAGATCTCAGGGGTCCAGATTAATTGAGACTGCTGGTCCTTCTTCAGGATCACCCTTCTCCTCAGCTTCTTTCAGCCTTCCTTAATTCAACAACAGGGGTCAGCTGATTCTGTCCATTGGTTGGATGAAAAATTTGCATCTGACTCTTTCAGCTGCTTATTGGGTGTTTCGGGGCAGTCATGATAGATTCCTTTTTATGAGCTCTCCATAGCCTCAGTAATAGTGTCAGGCCTTGGGACCTCCCCTTAAGCTGGATCACACTTTGGGCCTGTTGCTGGACCTTCTTTTCCTCAGGCTCCTCTCCATTTCCATCCCTGTTATTCTTTCAAGCTTGTGATATTTTTTTATAGCAACAATAGGAAACAACTACAAACTTAATCATCTAACATTCAAGAATCTCTTCGTTTTAAATTCTCATCATAGAAAATCATTTTAATTGACTGATATCAGAACATTTGAGCTTCCACAACAACTATGGCTACCTACCCATATAAGACCTGCACAAGATTAAGCCACTCTAAGTCCCTGCATAGATAGGGTGGATGGTCTCCAGGCCCTTCCCCTTACTGAGAATCTGTTGGCGGTGGACAGTTGCTAGGAGAGGGGTATTATTGTTCCTTGAGAATGTGACCCCTGGTGAGATCCAATACTCCAAAATGCCCTACATCCACATGCATATGGTCAGCACTAATTGCACTTAGTTATTTTTTTTTCTTTTCTTTTTTTAAGCCATGAAGTTGAGAATGGGATTCAGGGGATAATTTGGGAGAATTTGCAATGAAAATTGTGGGCAAATATGATTATATGCCAGTATATTCATGTATGAAATTCCCAAAAATTAAAGAAAAAGAAATCTATGCATCTGTCTTTCTATCTCTGGATTTCCTTTCTAGAAGTTTGGGTGCAGTGCTCTGAGGTGGTGACCTCTTTTTTATTTAATTTTTTTTTTTAAATTTATGTGTATGGGTGTTCTGTCTGCGTGTATGCCTATGCAACCATATGCTTGTCTTGTGTCTGTGGGGGCCAGAAGAAGGTGTCAGCATCCTGAAAGTAGAGTTATAGGCAGTTATGAACCATCATGTGGAATCAAACCAGGGTCCTCTGGAAAAGCAGTTAATTTTATGAAGCACCATCTCTCCAGCCCCACTGTATTATTTTCTAAAGCTGATGCTAGTGTAGTCTTCATTTCTACTACAAAATAACTGTAATTACTTCCAAGGTGTCTGCCAAAACAAGAAGAACTGAAGAACAGAGTCATCCCATTACAGTGGTGGAAATCAAGAAGAAGGATGAATGTGAAAGGTAGGCAGTAAAGTTCTTATCTAATTTTTAAAGTTCAGTTTTCAGAAATCCAAGAAAACCCTGGAATAGAAGCTGTGTGCCTTCTCTGATTATTAAACAATAACCTTAGTGTTGCAGAAACATTTTTTGCATATATATATATATATATATATATATATATATATATATATATTTCCTTGGTCTTTGCATAAATCAAATGACATTGTCTTATTGTAAAGTGTTTTCTAGGTCCACTTATTTTTAAAATTGAAAGCAAATCAATTGTATATGTGCTTATTCTCAGAACTCCACTGAAAGTATTCAAAGATCATTCCAAATAAAATCAACGCAAAGATCTGTGGAATCTTTTGATATGTTTAGTCCATCAGAATAACTTTAGCAGCATTATTATTACTACATCTGTCTGAAAAAAATTCCCTAATAAGAGTTTCTTTTTGTGGTGTCCAGTTTTAGAATGTTTCTGTCAGAAATTTAACATTTCCTATTAAGGCAAAGAATTCTTTGGCAGATAGACATTTTCAGGAGACCAGGAAGATAATTTGATTCTCTTATTGTGTAGTCTAGCATTTTAAGTGAGAGACATAGAGAAGCAGGGAAGGAAAGTATAAAATAAAGGCAACAACAGATTCTGAAGTCTTCCAATCAGATTTCCTATTAGCTTGAGTCCAAGAACACGATCATTCACATAAGAGCAGTTACCCAGTGATGGAGAAATCAATCACTTAGCCTATGGCCATCTTGTGAGCAGAAAGTCTTTCCAAGCATAAGGGACAATGAGGAATGGAACCCCTGGATTCAGCAAATTAAACAAGAGTCCTTGTGAAGGCAGAAGACAAGGCTGAGTACATAAAGGCGTTGCTGGAAATGAGGGATAACTGCGGTGATTAAACACTCGTTTTAGCTCATTACCACAGGAGAGTGACAATCTCAGCAGCAGAATGTAAAGCAGGGGACTATAGACTGATGTAGACAACAAGAAAGCAGGCCTTCTATGTGCCAGCACCGAAGGAGCTTCTGTCATCACAATCTGCCTGTGACATGTAAGTGAGGTCACTCCACATAAATAATGCATGATGGCTAAGAAGGAGGAAAACAAGCTTCCCCATCCAGCTGGGGCCTGATTTTGCATTATATTAAAATATATTAGGAGCGTATAACTCCCCCATGTTTCCATGGGATATTGCTGTGGCTGTGGATTTTAGTCTTTGCTTTGTTTAACTTCCCTGACTTAGCTCAGATATGCGAATTTTATCTTTCCAGGCCATTAGTGAGTCATAAGATTTGGGGTCGGAGCCTTGCACTTGGAATTCAGCAGCTTGAGTGCCAGGCATTGTTCTGACACTTGGTACTGATGTGATCAGGCATATCATTTAATCTCTCTGTGACTGGCTTTGACAATATCTAATTTTCTACTGCCTTACAGACTCATAAAGGGTCTCAAATAAAATGTGAACAGCTACACAAGCTATTTAAAAGTATAGAGACATATAAATGGTGATGGTTATTACTGGGAAGGTCTTCCCATCTGGACAAGGTCTGCCTCAGCCCCAGGACAAAGGGGACTTTTCAAATTAGTGGGTGGTATTGTGGGTACATGGCCTTTATGCTGAGCCAGGCACAGAACAGTGTTGTTGGCAGTTATAAATCTCCATCATACCAAGCAGCAAAAGGTAACCACTCCTTTTGTTTTGTGGTTGTTACTTTGTGATTTTATAAGCTCATGCTTTATGAAGTTAGTGCCAGTGTCACAGATTTCTAAAAACTCACTGAGGTGGCTGGAGGGATGGGTTGATGGCTAATAGCAGTGGCTGCTCTTTCAGAGAATCTGAGTTCAGTTCCCAGGGCTCATGTGGCACCTCACCAACACCTGTCACTCCAGTACCTGGTATTCCAACTTTCCTTTCTAGCTTCTCTGGGCACCAAACATGCGTGTGGTGCACAGACATACATGTAGGTACACACACACACACACACAAGATAAATAAAAGATTAGTGAATAACTGCAGCCTTTTCTTTTAAAAAGTTTGGGTTTTAGTTTAAATATAATCATATCGTTTCCCCTCTTTTCTTTCTTCTCTCCAACTTCCCCCATGCCTCATCCTTAAATCCATGGCATCTTTTTTTTTTTGGTAATTGTTATTGTTTCATATCTATATAAATGCATAGGTATATAAATACAACCTGCTGATTCTCCTTGGTATTGCTTAAATGTATATGATTTCAGGGCTGATCACTTTGTATTGAATAAACAATTAGGGAGCTCTTCCCCAGAGAAGACTAATTCTTCATCTCTCTGCTGGGACTAAACAAAGAGTTTGTGAGTCTTTGTTTAGAGGTAGAACCCCAAGGGAGTTTTATCTTTCTGCATTAGCATGTCTATTGGTATTGTACTTATTCTGGTCTTCTTAGGCAGCCATATTGTTGAGGTATTGCTGTGAAACTTCTTTGTTATTTCTAGGAGATACAATCTCACAGCAGGTTTCCTGGTCTATCTAGCACTTAAAATCTTTCTATTTCGCCCCTTCTCTTAATATTCCCCAAGCCTCTGACAACTGCAGGTTTTCTCAATGAGAACTACTCATTTTATAGGAAATAGAATGGTGTTGAAACTTTTCCAAAGGAGAAAAGGATTTCTGTTTATGGACAAAAAATAATAACTACCAGATTTATTCTCCTACTGGAAATAAACACACAATGGGTAAAATAAATGAAAAACTGTTTTCTAAGATATAAACTTTTAGGTCATGCTGTATGAAGGGACAGCCAAGGTAAGGCCTGGAAGACCCAGTGGAGAATGTAGAGTTAAGAGGTTATAGAGGCTAAGAGCTCAAGTTCAAAGTTAAGTACCTCAGCATGGAAAAAGCCATATGTAGATAAAATTGTAGAGATTTGCAGAGGCTCTCTTATGAATATTCCAAAGAATACTGATTTATACTTGAATATAAGAAAGAGACTATAAGCTGAGGTAAAACTCAGTGACTAGCATTCTTAGTGCTTGACATGCATGATCAGGAAGGGTACCTGCTAGCTATAGAGTAGAAAATCTTAAGATTAATGGACTATTGAGTTAAGTAAACAAAATATATTAACTAAATAGAGGGCATTAATTATTATTCCTAAACTCGCCACTACTCAAATATTGCATAACTACTATCAACTGAAAGACTCAAAAAGGGCCAAATTATTAACAAAAATGCCAAGCTTTAGACAAGGTAAATATCATACCTAATAACCATTTAGAAACTCACAGAAATCTTTAAAGAAATAGGAAAAGTCGACCCAAATTGATAAAATCAATGAGTCAATCAGCACTGAACTAAAACTGATGCCTAGATTAGAATTTTGAGACTAGAATATTAATATTAATATAAGTATATTTTATATTTTTTAAAAATTTAGAGACAGGGTGATTAAGAGAACTTGTTGCACTTGCAGAGGACCGGGGTCCAGTTCCCAGGATCCACGTGCTTGCTTCAAAATATTTGTAACTCCAGTTCCATAGGGTCTGATACCCTTTGCTGGCCTTCATCTATAGCGCATACATATGTGGTGCACAGACATACATGTATACAAAACAATCATATAAATAAAAACAAAAGCAAAAAAATGTAGACCTACAAAGTGAAAAAATAGAGCAAATGCAACTTCTGGAGATAAAAACCATGTCTGAGGTTTAAAACGCACTGGAGTTTATTGAGAGCAGATATGACATTACAAAAGAAAATAAAGGTAACCTGGCATGTAAATATCTCTTTATTCCAGAAGGAAAACAGCAAAAACTTTATAAGGTTAAAAAAGAACAGCATATATTTTGTTTTTTATAGTAAATGCTGCCCATGGGATCACTTGATGAACATTTGCATCTGGGCTGGGGTTACTGTTTGAGAGATGATAGGAGATTACAGGAAATTGAGAATCCAGAACATGTACTTTGTTGCACCTAGTTCCTGCTTTCTTACTTTCTCCCCTGCTTTCTGTCTCTCATGAGGTGAGCAGACTCCTACTTCCTATGGCCATGCTATTATGCTTTATGGTGAAGCTATCATCAATGTAACAAAGAACCATAGACCAAAATTGTTAAAACCATAAACCAAAATATATCATTTCCCCCTTTTAAATTTTTTTAGTGGTTTTTGTTGTTGTTGTTGTTTGCTTGCTTGCTTGGCTTGGTTAGGTTTCTGGCTTTGGTATTTAGTTTCTCAAGACGGGTTTCTCTGTGTAGCCCAGGCTCTGTTCTGCCCTGAAACTCACCCTGTAGACTAGGCTGGCCTCCAACTCAGAAATCCACCTGCCTGTGTCTCCTGAGTGCTGGGATTATAAGGAGTATGCCCCACCACCCTACACAATGAAATGATTTCTAAAACATGATAAATGATACATTGATCAGGGGGTTCCTGATTAAAGTAGTCATCTCTTCCTTTTAAGTTCTTGGTGTTAGGAATTTTAGTCATAGGTACCCAAAATTAACTAATATAGTTAATGAACTGAAAGACCTCATCAAGTAACTGAATAAGCACATGTTCTTAGAAATGAATAGGCAAAATATTTGAGCTAATAGAAGCCAGAAATATTTAATATTTTGATGAGAACTAGATATGTTTAGGTTCAATGAATTCAACACATTCCAAACACAAAGGAGCATAATGAATGCCTCAAGAGAGAAAATTACAAAGCAGATTGAAAATAAGAAAACATATCATACACAATAGATAAAGATGAGAATTTTTCACTTTGTTTTGTTTTTCTTTTTATTTATTTATTTATTTATTTATTTATTTACAGGCAGGATCTCACTGCACAGACCTTGGACTTACTATGCATTCCAAGCTGGCCCTGAATACCCAGAAATCTGCCTATGTCTGTTTCCAAGGTACAAACCACTAAACGGTGGATTTGATTTTTCACTAGAGACAATGAGGGCAAGAAATAAAGGAAAAAACATGTATGACATTCAAAAACAAACGAAAATCAAACAACCTGGACCTCTACACAGTCTACATTTTCATAGCCAAAGAAAACATCTTCAAAGGAGCTAGGGAGGTGGCTTAGCAGTTAAGAGCACTGCTCTTAGAGAGGACTGAAGTTCAGCTCCCAGAACCCATATGACAATTCATGATAGTGTACAATTAGTGTTCCAGTGCCTTCCAATGGCTTTTGTGTGCACAGCACACACATGCTGCACAGATATACATACAACAAAACATCCCTACAGATTACATGATTTTTAAAAAAAGGCTTAGGCATGTGTCTTAGTCAGGGTTTCTATTCCTGCACAAACATCATGACCAAGAAGCAAGTTGGGGAGGAAAAGGTTTATTCAGCTTACACTTCCACACTGCTGTTCATCACCAAGGAAGTCAGGACTAGAACTCAAGCAGGTCAGGAAGCAGTAGCTGATGCAGAGGCCATGGAGGGATGTTACTTACTTGCTTCCCTTGGCTTGCTCAGCCTGCTCTCTTATAGAACCCAAGACTACCAGCCCAGAAATGGTCCCACCCACAAGGGGCCCTTCCCCCTTGATCACTAATTGAGAAAATGCCCCACAGCTAGATCTCATGGAGGCATTTCCCCAACTGAAGCTCCTTTCTCTTTGATAACTTTAGCCCATGTCAAGTTGACACACAAAACCAGCCAGTACAATTGACTCCTTGTCAACTTGACACACAAACGCATCACTAGTAAGCCTCAATCCTTACTTTCTTATTCATCCCCAAGATCTAAATAATTTTAAAAGTCACACAGTCTTGTATATTAAAATTCAATCCCTTTAAAATGTCCAATATCTTTTAAAATTCAAAGTCTCTTAACTATGGGCTCCACTAAAATACTTTCTTCCTTCAAGAGGGAAAAATATCAGAGCACAGTCACAATCAAAAGCAAAAATCATTCTCCAACCATCCAATGTCTAGGATCCAACTCACGATCTTCTGGTTTCCTCCAAGGGCTTGGGTCACTTCTCCAGCCTTGCCCTTTGTAGCACACATGTTGTCTTCTAGGCTCCAGCTGCCTGTACTCCACTGCTGCTGCTGCTCTTGGTGGTCATCTCACGGTCCTGGCATCTCCAAAACACTGCATGACCCCTTCAATCCTGGGCCACCAATTGCAACTGAGGCTGCACCTTCACCAATGGCCTTCCACGGCCTCTCACAGTGCCAAGCCTCAGCTGCTCTGCATGAACCCTTCATGACTTCAAAACCAGTACCACCTGGGTGACTCTTACACATTACCAAGTCCTGCTGCAGCACAAGGTACAACCTTGGCTATCTCTGGAACACAGCCTCTTTGTGCTTTCAGAAAACACTTCCCAGAAGATTTCACCTCAACGATGCTGGTCTTGTCTTTTTATTATTATTTTTTATTAGGTATTTTCTTCATTTACATTTCCAATGCTATCCCAAAAGTCCCCCAACTCCCCCCCCCCCACTCCTCTACTCACCCACTCCCACTCCTGAAAAGAATCTAATCTTCCCTCTGGAATTTCACAAGCCAGGCCTCCATCTTCTGCACTGTTCTTAACATTTATCTTCCAAGCTCCTATACAACATCCCACAGAGCTCTTAACACTGGCCTTCTAGCCCAAAGTTCCAAAGTCCTTCTACAGTCCTCCCCAATACATGGTCAGGTTGTCACAGGAATACCCCACTATGCTGGTACCAGCCAGTACAGCATGTTAATGTATTCCTTTAATTTAGCACTTAGGAGGCAGAGGAAGGGGGATCTCTGAGTTCCAGGTCAGTAGAGAAAGCCTGTCTCAAAACAAAACAAAATGTAAAAGAAAAATAAATGGGAAAAAAAATCTGTCTTTGAAAATTTTTAAGGCAAAACATATTTTAGACATCTGTGTTTGATTACGCTTGGCCCAGAAAATGGCACTATTAGGAGGTGTGGCCTTGTTAGGGTAGATGTGGCCTTGTTGGAAGGAGTGTGTCACTGTGGGAGTAGGCTTTGAGACTCTCCTCCTAGCTGCCTGAGGAGTCAGTCTTCTGGTTCCCTTCAGGTCAAGATGTAGAACTCCCAGCTTCTCCTGCACCATGTCTGCCACAGTGCTGCCATGCTCTGCCTTGATGGTAATGAACTGAACCTCTGAACCTTAAGCCAACCCAATTAAATGTTGCCTTTTAAGAGTTGCCTTGGTCAGCCTGGTCTACAAAGTGAGTTCCAGGACAGCCAGAGCTACACAGAGAAACCCTGTCTCGAAAAGAAAAAAAAAAAAAAAAAGAAAGAAAAGAAAAAAAGAGTTGCCTTGGTCATGGTGTCTTCTGACAGCAGTAAAACCCTAATACAACATAGGAACTCAAGGAACCTGACTCTTTCAGGCTCTTACTGTAAGTCATGTTAAAGGGAGAAGCCAGAAGAACATGATAATGATAGCAGAAGGAATCTGTATCTGTATAAATAACATATAGGATGGCAGAAATGGCAAGTACACAGCAGGCAGTTACTGCTAAAGAAATATCTGGTTGGGCCCAGGCAGCATACACTAGCTGGTATGAGGCCCCCAACACATATACAGCAGAGAACTGCCTGGTCTGGCCTCAGTAAAAATAGAAGCACTTAACCTTTGAAAGACTTGAGGCACCACGGAGTGGGGAGGGCTGGTAGGTGGGGTGGGGTGGGGTGGGATGAGTGAGGTGAGGGGACTGAGATATCCTCTTGGAGATGGGGTGGGGGGTGGGGCAGGGAGAAATGAAATGAGGAGCTGTGGGAGGGCTGACCTGCAGGGGGTAACTACTGGACTATAAAAAATAAAAGTAATTAAAAATCTGATTGGACAAGTAGCCGCCACAGCATGTTTCCCAACCTTGTTCAGTATGCCCTCTTTTACATGCTGTAGCTTTCACTTCCTACAGAGTTGTTTGCTTGTGTGCTCTTACAGTGTGCAGTACATTGTCTTTTTCTGTTTTCACCGGCTCCTGCTGTATTGGGGTGCGGGAGGGTAGGGTGAGGATGGGACTGAGTGGGTTTGGGTTTTTGGTTTTGGATTTGCCTCCTTTTTTGTTTACTCTGCCTTTGCTCTGTCTCCTCAACACAGTGCCTCTATTGGTCATGGAATCTCTTTCATCCATGCTGTTCTAGAAACCACAGTGAGTTCTTTTTTTGCCTTTGGGTGTGGGGAAGTTTCTCTGGGGTTTTGTTCTTTTCTGATCATTTCTCTTTCTCTGTATATTGAATGCTATGTTTACTTCATCAAACAGGTCAAAGTTAGTTCATCTATTCTTGTCAGCACATTAGTGATGAAGAGTGATCTCTAGTATAATTCACAAGTATCTAGAGTCTTTTTCCCAGTTCATACAAACAAATGTTCAAGGAACACACCATGTGCCTGCAGGTGCCAGTTTTGAAGATCTCTATTTCATTTAACTTTGTTTGCTTTAACATTTCCAATTAATTGAAAGCTGCAAACTTTACCCATCATTACAGACAATATCTTCTAATTGGACATGTGAGGCCTTTGCTTCTAACCCAAATATCTTCACTTTCTTTCCTTCTTTTTATTCACTTGCATTTGAAAATTGGAAGGGAAGAATACTACAGAAGATTTATGCAGAGGTAGAAACAATCAGGCTCCTCCAAGCTGATGGGGTAGCTGGTAACATTTGCCCAGGTTGTCAGGTCAATTAATTCTTCTATCTGGCAAACAACCTTGTCATTTACACAAGTTGGCTCTGACTCACAGGACATAACAGAGAAGAGATGGTCACCTGCATTTGAATTTTTAAATACAAATGTAAGGCTCTGAAAGGTAGCATGTTATCTGAAATGCTTTGCAAGCACTAGAAGAAGATGCAGAGCAGCACACACAGGCTATGATAATGGCCCTAATCCTGTTTGTGTTCATAAAGGGAATAGAAGAGTCGCCAAGTGTCTTTACTGCTTATCAAAATACAAATGGAAAACCTGGGTCTAATGACTTCGCTCATGGTTCAGCTTGAGGAAAAGAATTGCTTATGTAAGAGGGTTTCATTGTAAATAAAATGAATCATTGACAATTTTTAAATGACATCAAACCAAAAGAACTTACTATAAGCAAAGGCAAAAAACAAAAGTTCTAAAGATAACTTAGTTTTATTTGACAGTGTTTGTAGCAAAAGTATGCAGCATGTATACTGCTTTGACTGTAGACATAAGAATCAAGAGCCATTTATTTTCCATTAACCTATAGCTTTTGGGGAGTGTATTTAATGATCTATAGTTGTCTATACTTCTGTGCACTTGAAAAGTTAAGGATATTTTGGATTATTTAGGCCCAGAGTAAGTCATATGAATTGGGAAAAAGCAGAAAGATTTTGATTCGTGTAATATTAATGTCTCAGTTTTTCATTTCATTATGTGTACATAGATAGCCAGTTCAGCTGTACAAAATGCCATTTTGAAATCATTAGCACACTTAGAATACACATTTGTGAATTTGATATAAAATGCCATCTGATTTTGTAGTAAGTTGTCAACAAGTCTAACAACAGGGCCTGAAGAGAAGGCTTGGTGGTTAAAAGCACCGTTGTTCTTGCAGAGGATCTGGGTTCAAATCCTAGCATGGACATGATGTTTCCCAACTATCTATAACTCCAGTTCCAGGATAATTCATACCTCTCTTCTGACCTCTGCAGGTACCAGGCATGCATGTGGTACACAGACACACACAGAGGCACACAGACACAGACACACAGAAACACACACACCAAATAAAATAAGTTAAAGAATTCTAACTCCTATGAAAAAAGATGGGTGGTCTCATTCTGATATTCAATATAGTTAAGAAACGTGAAAGATCGGTTTTCCTAGAAATGGTTAGTAGGTTATTTCATGGCGCTAGTAATCATTCCAAAAAATACTACTCAAATAATATGTGTCTCTGAAAAAAAGAGAAAATCCTGAACTCCTATTTAATACAAGGTATCTTACTCTCTCTGAATTTAATATTTATAATCTATGTATGTTCTTTGATGTTATGGACAATATGAGAGAAACTCTGGTGTTGGGAGCATTCAGGAAATGGTACTACTCTTGTGCATCACTGAGTGTTAGGGAGGAAGGACACACTGAGGCTTAGAAATACTTTTCTGCTTGGTCCTATACAGTTTCCTTCCTCTCTGTGCTGAAATGGCGCAAAAGTAATGAGGAAAAGATCAGAGCTCAAATAAAATAAATAAATAAAAGAGAACACAGCTTTCTTGTAGAAACCCTGTCATTTACTCTTTCCTCTGTAACAGATCCTGCAATTTGAAAGTTCATTTGGTTTTCTCTGTAAGGTATGCAGGTGCATTTTCAAGTCTATTCAGGCATTCTTAATCCTTCTTTTCTGGAAGATCTAATTTGGTAGAGTTTACTTGCCTCTTTGCCAAGCGCTTTTTAATTCATTTGTACTGAAAGAACTGCAGTTTTAAAATGTAGACTTCTGGCAGATTATGGAAAGCAAAATTATCTTTGTGTGCTGAAGTTGACTGGGAAAACCACCCCCTCAGTGGTGGTTTATTCATCTGTTTGCTTGTTTATTTATTTGTATTTATATATGTATTTATTTTATGTGTTTTGCTTGTATGTATATGTGTGTGTAACACATGCATGTCTGGCATTCTCTTGGAGGCAAGAAGAAGGTGTTAGATTCCCTGGACTTAGAGCTACAGACAGGTGTGAGCCAGCATATCAGCTACGGGATCACACTCAGATCCCCAGAAGAAGCAATAAGTGCTCTTACTGGGTCCAGTCCCTATTTTTACTTCATTATAGTTCTTACAGTAGCATGTCTCAGGTCCTAATCATTTGATTACATGTCTCAATAGTACAATTGATTGTAGAATTTATAGGTAATTGTAGAACATTCCAAGCATAATACAAATGACTATCTTCATCAATGTAGGTGTGACTACTCAGATCCATCACTGCAATGCCTGTTGACATTCTTTAGTAGGAAGGAGGGTTGGGCATGGCCATCATAGTGTCACCTGAGATCTCAACCATTCCCTCTGGAGCTCCTCTGTCAACTGTATGTAGTTCTTCCCTAATTTCATGTGGCATGGTAGTCTCAGGAGGGGCTAGAGCATATAGCGTATAAAAGATTCATTGAGGGGAGAATTCTATTTATGCAGTTATGACAAAGTTACCATCCATGCTGAAGTGGGATTTCTTTTTTGGCCATGCAGCTGTGTCTGTGTCATACATGCTCCTGTAAATAAACACTCACTCTAAATAAGCCCAGTGCACTCAGTGCTTCCTCAAGTTGGACTCTAGGGGAATCATACTTTGCTTTGTCATTGCAGCCTGATCTTGGGTGAAGACATTTTTGCTCATCCCCTCAAAAGTTCATGAAATAATAATATTGTGTGATAATAATCCTACTTAATTTTGTAACTTTAGAAAGCTAACAATATGTTTAATGTATTTTAGCTGTTTAAAACATGATTTCGAAGCTGGGGACTATTAATCCTACCACGCAAGAAATAAAACCATTACCACAATTTTTGAGTCAAACTTGAAGCAAGCTTTATTAAATACTGGCCAGGACTATGGGCATTGGCCATGTCCATTGCCGGGCTTGCTAGAGTATACAATTATATTAGTTAGGTACTTATAAAGGCAACCACCCAAGGCTACATACTTGCTGCCTTTGTCCAGTGAGAGAGCAAGTGTACATCCCAATCCTCCTCCTCCCTATGTACCTCCCTATGTGTGATCAAACACATCCTTTGCAGTTGGGGCAACAAAGCTTGTTTATGGAAGTTGAAAATGCATGGGTTCTTATCTTACATGAACAGCAGCTTCCAGCATTCCAGAAAGTTATCTGTTCTTGGGCAAGTTTGAGGCATTTTTACTTTATAGTTCTCTTAAGCCTAGTAATTTAAACTTAAAATGTAACTTTAGCCATCACAGACCATTCAGTTGCTAAAAGTGCTTTCTGTGCAAGCATGAGGGTCTGAGGCCAATTCCCAACACCCATATAAAAACTTGGATAGGCTGATGACCCATGTCAGATGAAAGAAGTAGTGAAGATTGACAACCCCCTCTTCTGAACTTCCTAAATAGAAGCTAGGATTACCTCTTCAGAGAGGGAATGATGAGAATGGGTAAGGTACACCTTAGGAAAAAGATATCCTGAAAGCAATAGTTCCAGAAATATTGTCGATTCACCAGCCAGGAATGACAGAAGGAACTCTAGTTTCTTATTCGCTCCTAAATAAGCATCCTTGCCTGCAGGGTATATATATATATATATATATATATATATATATATATATATATCCCCATATATATGTTTTATATATCCCCATATATATGTTTTATATATATCCATATATATATGTTATATATATATATATCCATATATATATATGAGACTCCAATTCAGACATTAATCCCTAATCCCTTTGGAACTTGATCTTTATATTTTCATGGTAGAAATGGTTTATACCTATTTTTCAATTCTAGCTTACCCACTCCTTAAATAATTTTAGAGTTGCTTCTTCAGAGTAGAGAATGTTACAGAGTCATTTAATGTCCATTCAGGGAATGTTATTAGCTTCTAGTCAAAAGATTGGACTATACCTCTGAGTAGTGTCACACTATTGTCTCTTCCTTTAAGAATTAATAAGGCAGGCTGATTGCTGAGTTGAAGGTCAGCCTGGTCAAGTTTCAAGACAGGCATGAATACAGAGAGAAACCCAGTCTCAAACAAACAAACAAACCAAAAAAACCCAAACAAACAAAAAAGAGTTAATTAAGATGATCAGTCATCTAGCCAAAGCACTATTTCTCAGAAAGGTTAACTCGTTTTTAACCAAACTAAAGAGATAAGAGAACAATTACCTACTCAATGAGATAATAGACATTTCTTTCCCAGGATTCCCTTGACTCCCAACATTGTTGCTGCAGAGTTATAGCCATGGTTTTCTGAAATAAATGTTCCTATTCCTGGCTAAATATAGTAGTATATGCCTTTATTCCCAGTACTTCAGAGGCAAGGGCAGGTAGACATGTATGAAGAATCTGAGGCAAGCCTGGTCTACATAGTGGGTTGCAGGACCGGCAGGACCATGTAGAAAGATGCTGTCTAAAACAACAAAGAGTTCCTTTTCTTCTATTTCTCTTCTAAATATGCTTTCTTTAGCAGCTGAGCTTCTTTATTCTTTCTCTGGAGATTCACCTGCTCCATCCTCTGAAAAGGCATGGCTTTCTTTCTTCCTCCTATTTCCTTCCTCTGGACATATGACAAGATTTACCCGTTGAAAATTTGTCCTCCTTAAAATAAAATGCAAGCCAGGTATGGTCATGTGTGCTTGTAAACCCAAGGTGAGGGAAAGCAGAAACAGCAGATCCTTGGGGAAACAGCTGGTCAGCCAGCTGAGCTTTAAATAAATGAGAGTCCCTATCTTTAAAACAACAACAAGTGAATAGGGGGCTGGAGTTATAGCTCAGCAATTAAGAGCCCTGGCTACTCTTCTAGAAGTTGCTGGTATAATTCCCACACCCATAAGGAGGCTCATAACCATCTGTAAATCTACCCAGACATACATATATGTGGTTGAAAACAATAAGGTGAACATCACCTGAGCGATGACACCCAAGGTTCTACCTTCAACATGCATGCTCTTACACGTATTCATACCTACTTGCAAACTCCTGTGCACCTGGATGAGCATTCACCTACATGTACTGACCCCTATGCACACAAAATGATTTTTGATTCACTGATTTACAGAGACTGTAATAACGGGCACTCTGATGGTTTCCTCTTTTTAATCACTGGACTTTAAGAATGATGATACAAATATAGTGGCCCATGACTTTCATCCCAGCACTTGGGGGGCAGAATCTGTGTTTAGGCAAGCCTGGTTTTTGCATAGCAAGTTCCAGGATACTGATGACTACCCTACCTTAAACAAAAAACAGGGAGAAAGAATAATGATGCTGAGTATACGTGAAACTTCAAATAAACTACATAAGTCGATAGCCCTAGTATTTTTGGTACTGCTTGTTTGCTTGTTGAGACAGGGTCTTTCTCAGTAGTCCCAGATGTCCTAGAACTCTCTATATAGACCAGATTTGCCTCAAATTTATCAAGCCTCGACTGACTGGGAATAAAGGTGTGTGCTTCTATGCCTGGCTTTTGTTGTTATTATTTTTAATGGCAGTTGAAGGTACATTGGGTAATTTTCCTAGAATTTATTTCAATATCATATATGAAAACTCTTAAATACTTTTCTGCCAATTGATACTTGGCTTTAAGCATCTTCTTTAAAAAAATAAAATAAAACAAAGAAACAAATGATCATTAACAATGATTCAGCTTTGAGCATGCTCACAATATAGTGTATTCCAGAAAAAAAAAAAAAAGAAAAAAGAAAAGAAACCCTAAACAGTATGAATATGAGATGATAGGGAAGTATTTACAGATATGTGATAGTTACTCTAAAAAAATACATTCTATGGATTTTAGGAAGCAATAATGTAGAACTACATTCATTAAGATAGAAGGATATTCCCTAAAGAGTGAAGTGAAAAAATAGTTTACAAAATAGGACAAGTCCATTTTTATTATAAGCCCATATATTATTTATCTACAGCTCTATGTCTGTACACTGAAATATTAATAGTATTTATAGAAGATGGTGTCATCTTTCTTTTCTTTGCTAAGTAGTAGGCTTTCCATTTTCTGAAATGAATGTGCAGCTCTTGTGTTAAACCTGTTTCTAAATGAATACAGGGAAAGTAAAGAAACGCTGGAAGAAATGAATAATTACAAAATACTTCTTAACAATTTCATGCTAATTCCACCCCTGAGGGCTCAGCCCCAAGCCACTGAAGTGCAAATGAGGATCTGAATTTTAAAGAGGGCCACAGAGGTCCTCCCAGAATTCCCATTTTAAAGAGATTGACATGGAAATGGGACTTTGCTTTCCATTTTGAATAAATAAAACTTTACAAGAACACAAGGAAATATGTGGCAAAATGTTCAGACACAAACTATGAGGTAATTTAAAAGCATTATTTGTCTGGTTCAAAAACTGCACTGTGATTTTAAAAGCGAAAAACAACAACAACAATAAAAAAAAACCCACCCCACCCCCACACAGACACACACCACTGTTGTCAGGTAACCAGATTATCGTCGGTTTTGTTCCCCCTGTAACAAATACCCCTCTCTTTCTTTTTTTCCCTGAAGATATGAAAATCTGGTTTTAATATCAGAATATTTATGTAGAAACAATCAGCATGGCAATTTGACGGTAGTCTGCTCAAAACACATATATCCTTTGTCTGCTGGGGATTTAGTAGTCTACTGATGTCTTTGTGAAGATTTGCAGGGTAGAGCTAAGCCTATAATAACAGTGCCACAGATTCCTTCATTAAAACACACAACTACACTATTTCATTTTCCAGAAATACCACAGAATAACAATGTTTTAGCACTGTGGCACCTTCTTTAAAGGCAGATTTGCATTACTTCTTAGGAAATGAAAATTTCAAAGATACATAATTGCTATTTCCAGGGAGGCCCAGATGGTTGGTTATAAGGGAGGAAATGGAAGATACCTAGAGTGATAAGAAGTACAAGTACCAAAGAATGGTACACCTTGAATCTTGCTCAAATGTTTGCCTCTGTGTAGATGCCAGTATGAACCAGGGCTGTCTGGTTTTGGGTATCTAGCAGCCCAAAGGTAATTGCTGTACAGCATGCCCTCCCTATACAGCCTCATAATGGGTATTTAAACTAAAATCAAATTGGAAAGATGTACTAATTTATCATATTTTAGGTTCTTTCTTCCCTTTGTTTCCTACTATCTGTCTTTCCATTGGCCTCCCCTACATAGCCATGCTGCTGGTCTTAGTTGCAATGGTCACATGGGTTACATCAAGCTTTGCTAATACTGAGAATATCAGTTTCTAGATAAACAGTGGAAGCTCAAGGATTTGGACTTCAAGGAATGTTTAAGGCTTCAAATCATCACACAACAAAGACAATGCATTTCTCCATAAACTTTTCAAAGTATTGAGATTGTTGTGTTTTATAAAAAGAAAAAGAAACCAGGGGTATGTTTGGTAGAGGTACAGTATGGTGTGGGGGAAGCCGGTGCCTCTGCCTCTGTGGGCCTATGCTGAGGCATCTCTTCCCCCTGAGGTGCCAGCCACACAATGAGTATAGTATAGAACAGAGTTTATTTAAGGCAATGTGAAGGGAGTTGAGGGGGTAGTAGAGAGAAAAAGGCAGAGAGAGAGAGAGAGAGAGAGAGAGAGAGAGAGAGAGAGAGAGAGAGAGAGAGAGAGAGAGAGAGAGAGAACAAGAGTGAAGTAGAGGCTGGCCATGAGAATGTGGAATGGGGGGAGAGGAATGTGGAGAGACAGAGACTGGACAGAGGGGGAAGAGAAGAGAGCAAGAGAAGAGAGTAGGAGGGGGCGTGCAGCCCCTTTCATACTGAGTCAGGCATACCTGGCTGTTGCCAGGTAACTGTGAGGCAGAGCCTAGAAGAAATGCTAACCAAGATGATTCCCTGCTTTGTTATTTTCTTGGTACTTACTACCTCCTGTCATACACTGCTTCAGAGTTTGCTAACTATGTTTACATTCCCACTGAGACATGAGCTCCAGAAGAAAAGGGCCTCTGTCCTGTCCTCAGTTGTTTTCTCAGTGCTTGGAAAGTTCTTGGAATATAGCAAGTAGTGAATAAAGAACCATTGAATTATTCTAATGCCTATTTTTTTAATGGATAACAGTAGGGTTATATTTATGTTTGTGATCTTGCCACCACTTAAAAGGTAGAACTTGAAGTTTAAATTATGACTCTATTTAAATTATCAGCCTGTCCATTTTAATGGTAGTTTAGGTAGTCAGAACTGTTGCAAATGGTATGTTTTCTCTTCTAATTGATTTTCTTGCACAGTTACTAAGTTCTTCTTCATTTTTTAATGTCTTGGGATAGGTCAAACAAAATATAACTATCGATCTAAAGGAGTGCACAGTATAATAAAACAAATGTATAAGGATGTATCTTTGACACAGTACTGTATGTGTGAAAGTGGGGGTGGAGGCAATGCTAAGAGGGTGGAGGCAATGCAAAGGAGGGTGGGGTTCAATCTTTGTAAGGATTGGGCCCTAAAATAAATGAGATAAAATATTCTTTTGTCCTCTCAGAGTTCAACATCCAGGGATGGAGCCAGACATGCAGGTATAAAGTAAAGCTTCCAGTGTTATACCAGAGATGCAAGTCAACTGTTATGACTATATCAAGCAAATAACAATTCTGCTTAAAAAGTGAGGATGCATCTTTATGAAAAATGGTTGGTGCTTTGGGTCTTGGATTAATACAGCATAATCAGAGTGGATGGTAAGATAAGCATGGGGCTGGAGAAAATCATAGAAGTTAGAGGAGCTATAGAATGTAGCAAGAAGTTAATGCATAAAGGTTATGATTATGAAGTATACAATATTATTCCATGAGTGTAGGGATACTAAAGATTTAGCTATCTGTATGTCTGTCTGAATTCAGTTTTGTGAGTTGTCCTTGAGAGTGTTCTTGTCATATTTGTTTACCTCTAAGGAATCAAATATATGCTACCAAAGTGCAGAGCAATCCTTTATAGCCAATTTTGTTCATTTGCAATGATGTGTTTACACCTTTCTTGGGAAAAGTCACGAAAAGGACACAAGAATATTTAGAGGCATAGAAAAAGGTAAAATAATTCTTTCAGTTTTCAGATCCATTATTAGGTAAAGTGCATACTCTTCTTCCTACCATCTACCTGACACAGATAACTGACATTGTAGAAATTCCAAAATGAGGGTTTTCTGGGTTTATTTAGAACAAACCAAAGGAATTGCTTAGTCTTTTGAAACCCTGTTGGTCAGCAATTCAAGATTCTGTATTGTACTACTCAGTAATTTTGAATTTTCTTTCTGATGTTTGTTATTTTCTTTTTTTATTGTTTGTTTCTAGAGACAGGGTCTCTCCATAGAGCCCTGGCTGTTTTGGAACTGGCTACATACATGAGACTGGGATTAACACTTGTGCCACTACACCTAGCCTCTATAGACTTTCAAATGTAGAAATGTCCACTGCTTTCTATAGAAAATTCCTGCTAAAGCTCGGAGACTACCCAGGGCATATATCCATCACTCATGTTAGTTTACTTTCAAAACACTTTGTGCTTGAAGGGAATGAAAATGAAATAACAGACACAACATGAATAATCTATACTACAGCCAAAGCATATATCTTCGACTTTAAAGTGTAGAATGAGAATGCATCTATAATAGTATGGAATTAAACACCTAAAACTGAAATCAATATATGTCAAAAATTAAAAATGGCACCAAAAGTCAATTCAATAATTCTAACAGAAGCCAACTTACAGAGTATGTAAGGACACGGGAAAGCCATAGCAGAGGCAAGTAAGAGAGAATAGAAGATGGAAGAGAAAGAGTTTGAAGAAAAGAGAAAAAAAGTTAGCTGGAAGGAAAATGATACTTGTTCATAAAAAGGTAGGAGTTTTACAGATTGTGCTAGGCCACATGATAGAAGCTAGCTCACTAGGGCCACTTAAAATAACAACACTGTGGCTGAGATACACCAGTTTTTTTCTTTTCCTGTTTTAATGTCTTTCAAATTTTGTTTATTTTATATGTCTGAGTGCTTTGTTAGCAGACAACATGTGTGCAGAGCCCTTGCAGGCCAGAAGAGGGCATAGATTTCCTGGAACAGGAGTTACAGCCAAGACAGCTACCATGTGGGAATTAAAATACAAACCCCCAGTCCTCCTGACATTTATTACTTAGTCTGACATTATCTCAAATACCCAGAAAGAAATTTGAACGTAGAATCAGGTTCATGAAGAGCTCTTAGAAGAATGGGAAGGCATTGTAACTTTTCTTCTATATTGATTTGGCATTACTTTTTCTCTTTTTTCTTTTAACTCAGGCACTTTTTAAAAAGGCTCACCCTGTTCCCAGTAGGATGATTTGTCTTGAGCTTCATAAAGAAGAAAGCAAGCAATGGCTCAGTGATAGTGCCACATGGCACACCTTCAATTCCAGCACTCAAGAGGCAGAGGCAGGTGAATCTTTTGAAGTTTGAAGCTAGTCTGGTCTACAGAGTCAGTTCTAGGACACCTAGTGTTACATAGAGAAACCCTGTCTCAAAAACAAACAAACAAAAAAAGGTAGCCAATGGTTGATAAAGTTTAAGGACTCAGGATAGTTGTTATTTGTCAAAAAGATTAAGGAAGTGAGGAGACTGACACAGATAGAAGAAACTATATATTTAAGAGCATAAATGTATAGGAGAACATGCTGTGTGAACACAGACCATTACTAAAAGACCACTACTAGAAGAGCAATTGAAGGGGTGGTTAGAAATGGTTAGGTAGGTACATAAGGATCAGCTATAGCATGCATCATCATAGGCAATGTCCTTGGGGGTTTGAAATAAGTCATGGATGGATCTATCCTTAGGAGAAAGCCTTGGTATTTTACTTTCAATAGATCATTTGTCAATTCACAGTAATTGTTTTCATTGTTTCCCCTACAGCAGTTGCCTTTTACAAAGAAGGTACTTACTGACTTATTACTGAGGTTGAATCACCTGACAGGCTACCTAGGAAAACTACTGGGTCTTAAGTGGAGTGACTCCATTAACAATAATGGAGTGAACCTGTCAGAATTGAAAAATGTTCATTTTGTCACTGGTGCTGGACTCCCAGAAACAATGTTTATTAAAGTTTTGTTGAGGTTGAGAGGGAGAGGATTTCCTCAAGTATGGGCTGTTTTGGAATGATCCATAATGGAGTGTTCATTCCAGACCTTGTGGTAGTGTGATGGTTTGTATATGCTTGGCCCAGGGAGTGGTACTATTAGCAGGTGTGGCCCTGTTGAAATAGGTGTGGCCTTGTTGGAGTAGTTGTGTCACTGTGGGTGTGGACTTTAAGACCATCATCTTAGCTCCCTGCAAGCAAGTATTCTGCTAGCAGCCTTCAGATGAAGATGTAGAACTCTCAGCTCCTCCTGAATCATGCCTGCCTGGATGCTGCCATGTTCCTGCCTTGATGATGATGTACTGAACCTCTGAACCTATAAGCCAGCCCCAATTAAATGTTGTCCTTATAGAGTTGCCTTGGTCATGATGTCTGCTCACAGCAGTAAAACCCTAACTAAAACAAGTAGAATCTAGATTTCTCTGATACAAAAATCAATGTTCTCAGTATGCCCCTTTTCATCAAACTCAGACATCTTTAATCTTACCACCACTAGCTTCTCAGTTTTTAATAACTATCTAGAAGTGTGGCTTTTGCATAAAGCACATTCTTTTGGTTAGAAGTTTACTATAGGAAAGAAAATGGCATGTCACAGTACTACTTTGTGGATCCAGACAAAGGTCAAAGAGGACATGATTTTATCAGGAAACATGCCCACAACACCACTATAACACATTGTTATTGTCCATTAAAGAAATATTCCTGTCTAGAAAACTAGGATTTGTTTTTAGAATCAAGACATTGGTCCACCCAACACATCATCACATTTTTTCCTAAAATCCCTAAAATACTCTCCCATCCTGGTTTGTTATGATATTACTCATCATAGTGTAGCTTATATATAGTCATAGTTTGTCCAGGTACAAAATGAATTGACATTGAAAATTTATCAGCAGTACATTAATAAACCATCTTAATATGGAAAGATTTTTATAAGGTAGCCAGCCATATTCATTATTTTGTTTCAGTTTCAGAAAGAAACCTCTTCTTTTTTTGATAGCCAATTTGGGGAAACTCTCCACATATTGAAGTTAGTATACCATTATGTCTTTAAACAGTTAAAAATTATATATGATATATATATGTATGATATATACATATATATACCATATATATGAATATATACATATATATCAGCTATATATGGATATATTAATTAAGCAGGAAACAAGCATGAAAAATTCCAGTTTAAAGATTGGGGAATGGTTTTTCAAGCATCGGAACTTTTCTGACAAATGAAAGCATACTCAGAATATACAAAATTGCTAATATAGGGCTCCAAAGGAGCACTGACCTATTTTTGTTTGCTCATTTTTCTACATGGGGGAAACGATGCTATTGTAGGAAGGGCGATATGCCCAGAATAGGACAGCTGTCCCAGTGAGAGATCTAATGTTAAAAGATAGATTATTTGACTCCTAGTCTAGTGCCATTTTACTCTCCCATTCACTGTTCCTGGAATGGAAAGGAAGCACAATCTGCAAGACACCCATTGACAATTCTGACTAGAAAATCCCCATTAAATGTTTCAATTACTTCTTTGGTAGAAACAAAATGAAACAGACCCAAAAGACAGTGGAGGATATCACTTTTTGCTGCTAGAAATTTCTACCAATGCACCCTACAGCAGTTTGCTTCCTATCTAACCATTTGTATTCAAACAGCCAACTCCAGTTTTATTTTTAGGCAATTTAACCCATGTTTTTTAAAATGTAGCTTGGCTGTCCTAGAATTCACTTTGTAGACCAGGCTGGCATTGACCTGCCTCAGCTTCCTGAGTGTTGGGATTAAAGACAAGGGTCACCACCACCTGGCTAGGATACTAGAATTCTTACCCAAGAGATTAAGAAGGCTTGTTGACGACATAGTAATGGTTTCTTTAGGGCTGTTTAGGATTTTATAAGTTATGAATAAACACAGCAAGAGAAAAGACATTCAAGATAAAGAAGTCACCAGCTCACTGCATAGTTTGAACACTTAACTCAGCAATGTATGATTCACAGTAATCTTATAAAATCATGGAAAACCTTATAATTGTTAACCTCCCTTTACTTCATTTTAGAGTTGGCTAGCCTGGAAACTTCTATGTAGACCAGTGTTGCCTCAATCTCACAGAGCTCCACCTGTCTCTGCCTTCAGAATGTTGAGTTTAATGGCATGGACAACTGTGCCTGGCTTTTTGCTCCATTTTAATATAAAATCACTGTGTGTGTGTGTGTGTGTGTGCCTTATGTTGTTTTGATGGGGCATATGTGCCACTATGTAATTGTTGAGATCAGAGGACAACTTAATAGAGTTGGTTCTCTCCTTGTAGCTGTGTGTGACTTTGGGGGGGGATTGAAATGCAGTAGCCAAACTTTTATGTGAGTCATATTGCTAGCTCTTACTTTTTTATGAGTATAATAACTTTTACTTCATGTTTCCATATAATAAATCAAAAACAAACAAACAATAAAACGAGTCCCTTTTCTCTTATTCAACTCATTGTGAATCATCTCTGCCAAATTTTGTTTTCTAGATATATCTTTTTTTTCCATTTTTTAATTAGGTAATTTCTTCATTTACATTTCCAATGCTATCCCAAAAGTCCCCCATAACCTCCCCCGCACTCCCCTACCTACCCACTCCCACTTCTTATCCCTGGCTTTCCCCTGTAGTGAGGCATATAAAGTTTGCAAGACCACTGGGCCTTTCTTTCCAATGATGGCCGACTAGGCCACCATCTGAAACATATGAAGCTAGAGACACAAGCTCAGGGGGATACTGGTTAGTTCATATTATTGTTCCACCTATAGGGTTGCAGATCCCTTTAGCTCTTTGGGTACTTTTTCTAGCTCCTCCATTGGGAGCCCTGTGATCCATCCAATAGCTGACTGTGAGCATCCACTTCTGTGTTTGCTAGGCCCCGGCATAGCCTCACAAGAGACAGCTATATCTGTGTTCTTTCAGCAAAATCTTGCTAGTGTATGCAATGGTATCAGCGTTTGGAGGCTGATTATGGGATGGATCACCCGGTAGGGCAGTCTCTAGATGGTCCATCCTTTCATCTCAGCTCCAAACTTTGTCTCAGTAACTCCTTCCATGGGTGTTTTGTTCCCAATTCTAAGAAGAGGCAAATGGTCTTCGTTCTTAAGTTTCATGTGTTTAGCAAATTGTATCTTATATCTTGGGTATTCTAAGTTTCTGGGCTAATATCCACTTATCAGTGAGTACATATTATGTGAGATCTTTTGTGATTGGGTTACCTCACTCAAGATGATGCCCGCCAGGTCCATCCATTTGCCTAAGAATTTCATAAATTCATGTTTCTAACACCTGAGTAGTATTCCATTGTGTAAATGTACCACCTTTTCTGTATCCATTCCTCTGTTGAGGGGCATCTGGGTTCTTTCCAGCTTCTGGCTATTATAACTAAGGTTGCTATGAACATAGTGGAGCATGTGTATTTACCAGTTGGAACATCTTCTGGATATAGGCCCAGGAGAGGTATTGCAGGATCCTCCAATAGTACTATGTCCAATTTTCTGAGAAACCACAAGACTGATTTCCATAGTGGTTGTACAAGCTTGCAATCCCACCAACAATGGAGGAGTGTTCCTCTTTCTCCACATCCTTGCCAGCATCTGCTGTCACCTGAATTTTTGATCTTAGCCATTCTGACTGGTGTGAGGTAGAATCTCAGGGTTGTTTTGATTTGCATTTCCCTGATGATTAAGGGTGCTGAACATTATTTTCAGGTGCTTCTCAGCCATTCAGTATTCCTCAGGTGAGAATTCTTTGTTTGGCTCTGAGCCCCATTTTTTAATGGGGTTATTTGATTTTCTGAAGTCCACCTTCTTGAGTTCTTTATATATATTAGTCCCCTATTTGATTTAGGAAAGGTAAAGATCCTGTCCCAATCTGTTGGTGGCCATTTTGTCTTATTGACAATGTCTTTTGCCTTACAGAAGCTTTGCAATTTAATGAGTTCCCATTTGTTGATTCGCAATCTTACAGCACAAACCATTGCTGTTCTATTCAGGAATTTGTCCCCTGTGCCCATCTCTTCGAGGCTTTTCCTCACTTTCTCCTCTATAAGTTTCACTGTCTCTGGTTTTATGTGGAATTTCTTGATCCACTTAGATTTGACCTTAGTACAAGGAGATAGTAATGGATCAATTCACATTCTTCTACATGATACCTACCAGTTGTGCCAGCACCAACTCTTGAAAATGCTGTCTTTGTTCCACTGGATGGTTTTAGCTCCCTTGTCAAAGATCAAGTGACCATAGGCTTGTGGGTTCATTTCTGGGTCTTCAATTCTATTCCATTGGTCGACTTCTCTGTTCATATACAAGTACCATGCAGTTTTTATCACAATTGCACTGTAGTACAGTTTTAGGTCAGGCCTGGTGATTCCACCAGAGGTTCTTTTATCCTTGAGAAGAGTTTTTGCTATCCTAGGATTTTTGTTATTCCATCCAGATGAATCTGCAGATTGCCCTTTCTAATTCGTTGAAGAATTGAGGTGGAATTTTGATGGGGATTGCATTGAATCTGCAGATTGCTTTTGGCAAGATAGCCATTTTTACTATATTGACCCTGCCAATCCATGAGCATGGGAGATCTCTCCATCTTCTGAGATCTTCTTTAATTTCTTTCTTCAGAGACTTGAAGTTCTTATCATACAGATCTTTCACTTCCTTAGTTAGAGTCACAACAAGGTATTTTATATTATTTGTGACTATTGTGAACAGTGTTGTTTCCCTAATTTCTTTCTCAGCCTTTTTATCCTTTGTGTAGAGAAAGGCCATTGACTTGTTTGAGTTAATTTTATATCCAGCTACTTCATGGAAGCTGTTCATTAGGTTTAGGAGTTCTCTGGTGGAATTTTTAGGGTCACTTATATATAAAAGTGATATTTTGACTTCTTCCTTTCCAATTTGTATCTGCTTGATTTCCTTTTGTTGTCGAGTTTCTCTGGCTAGGACTTCAAATACTATCTTGAATAGGTATGGAGAAAGTTGGCACCCTTGTCTAGTCCTTGATTTTATTGGGATTGCTTCCAGCTTCTCACCATTTACTTTGATGTTGACTACTGGTTTGCTGTAGATTGCTTTTATCATGTATATATATGGGCCTTGAATTCCTGATATTTCCAAGAGTTTTATCATGAATGGGTGTTGAATTTTGTCAAATGCTTTCTCAGCATCTAATGAGATGATCATGTGGTTTTTGTCTTTGTGTTTGTTTATATAGTGGATTACAGTGATGGATTTCCATATATTAACCATCCCTGCATCCCTGGAATGAATCCTACTTGGTCAGGATGGATGATTGTTTTGATGTGTTCTTGGATTTGGTTAGTGAGAATATTATTGAGTATTTTAGCATCAATATTCACAAGGGAAATTGGTCTGAAGTTCTCTATCTTTTTTGGGTCTTTTTGTGGTTTAGGTATCAGAGTAATTGTGGCTTCATAGAATGAGTTGGGTAGAGTACCTTCTGCTTCTATTTTTTGGAATAGTTTGTGAAGAACTGGGATTAGATCTTCTTTGAAGGTCTGATAGAACTCTGAAATAAACCCATCTGGACCTGGGCTTTTTTTGGTTCAGAGACTATTACTGATTGCTTCTATTTCTTTAGGGGATATAGTTCTGTTTATATCATTAACCTGATCCTGATTTAACTTAGGTCCTCAGTATCTCTCTAAAATTTGCCCATTTCATCCAGGTTTTCCAGTTTTGTTGAGCATAGCCTTTTGTAGTGTTTTGGATTTAATCAGGATCTGTTGTTGTGTCTCCCTTTTCATTTCTGATTTTGTTAATTAGGATGCTGTCCCCGTGCCCTCTAGTGAATTTGGCTAAGGATTCATCCATCTTGTTGATTTCCTCAAAGAACCAGCTCCTTGTTTGGTTGATTCTTTGAATAGTTCTTCTTGTTTCTACTTGGTTGATTTCACCACAGAGTTTGATTATTTTCTGCCTCCTACTCCTCTTGAGTGAATTTGCTTCCTGTTGTACTAGAGCTTTTAGGTGTGTTGTCAAGCTGCTAGTGTGTGCTCACTCCAGTTTCTTTTTGGAGGCACTCAGAGCTATGAGTTTTACTCTTAGAAATGCTTTCATTGTGTCCCATAGGTTTGGGTAGGTTGTGGCTTCATTTTCATTAAACACTAAAGAGTCTTTAATTTCTTTCTTTATTCCTTCCTTGACCAAGGTATCATTGAGAAGAGTGTTGTTCAGATTCCACGTGAATGTTGGCTTTCTATTATTTATGTTGTTATTGAAGATCAACTTTAGTCCATGGTGATCTGATAGGATGAATGGGACAATTTCAATAGTTTTGTATCTGGTGAGGCCTGTTTTGTCACCAATTATATGTTCAATTTTGGAGAAGGTACCGTGAGGTGCTGAGAAGAAGATATATCCTTTTGTTTTAGGATAAAATGTTCTGTAGATATCTGTTAAATCCATTTGTTTCAAACTTCTGTTAGTTTCACTGTATCCCTGTTTAGTTTCTGTTTCCACGATCTGTCCATTGATGAAAATGGTGTGTTGAAGTCTCCCACTATTATTGTGTGAGGTGCAATGTGTGCTTTGAGCTTTATTAAAGTTTCTTTAATGAATGTGGCTGCCCTTGTATTTGGAGCATAGATATTCAGAAATGAGAGTTCCTCTTGGAGGATTTTACCTTTGATGAGTATGAAGTGCCCCTCCTTGTCTTTTTTGATAACTTTGGGTGGAAGTCGATTTTATTTGATATTAGAATTGCTACTCCAGCTTGTTTCTTTAGTCCATTTGCTTGGAAAATTGTTTTCCAGCATTTCCTTCTGAGGTAGTGTCTGTCTTTTCCCCTGAGATGGGTTTCCTGTAAGAAGTAAAATGTTGGGTCCTGTTTGTGTAGCCAGTCTTTTAGTCTATGTATTTTTATTGGGGAATTTAGTCCATTGATGTTAAGAGATATTAAGGAAAAGTAATTGTTGCTTCCTATTATTATTTTTTGTTAGAATTGGTATTCTGTTCTTGTGGCTGTCTTCTTTTAGGTTTGTTGAAGGAGTACTTTCTTGCTTTTTTTAGGGCATGATTTCTGTCCTTTTATTGTTTTTTTTTTCTGTTATTATCCTTTGAAGGGCTGGACTCATGGAAAGATAATGTGTGAATTTTGTTTTGTCTTGGAATACTTTGGTTTCCCCATCTATGGTAATTGAGAGTTTGGCTGGATATAGTATCCTGGGCTGGCATTTATGTTCTCTTTGTGTCTGTGTAACATCCTGTCCAGGATCTTCTGGCTTCCATAGTCTCTGGTGATAAGTCTGCTGTAATTCTGATAGTCCTGCCTTTATATGTTACTTGACGTTTTTCCTTTACTGCTTTTAATATTCTATCTTTATTTAGTGCATTTGTTGTTCTGATTATTATGTGTTGGTAGGAATTTCTTTACTCGTCCAGTCTATTTGGAGTTCTGTAGGCTTCTTGTATGTTCATGGTCATCTCTTTGTTTAGGTTTGGGAAGTTTTCTTCTAATTTTGTTGAAGATATTTGCTGGCCCTTTAAGTTAAAAATATCCATTCTCATCTACTCCTATTATCCATAGGTTTGGTCTTCTCATTGTGTCCTGGATTTCCTGGATGTTTTGAGTTAGAATCTTTTTGCATTTTCCATTTTCTTTGATTGTTGTGCCGATGTTCTCTATGGAATCTTCTGCACCTGAGATTCTCTCTTCCATCTCTTGTATTCTGTTGCTGATGCTCGCATCTATGGTTCCAGATTTCTTTCCTAGGGTTTCTATCTCCCGCATTGTCTCCCTTTGGATTTTATTTATTGTTTCTACTTCCCTTTTCATGTCTTGGGTGGTTTTGTTCAATTCTATCACCTGTTTGGTTGTGTTTTCCTTTAATCCTTTAAGGACTTCTACCTCTTTAGCAGTGTTCTCCTGTATTTCTTTAAGTGAGTTATTAAAGCCCTTCTTGATGTCCTTTACCATCATCATGAGATATGCTTTAAATCCAGTTCTAGATTTTTGCGTGTGTTGAGGTGCCCAGGACTGGGTGAGTTGGGGGTGCTGTCTTCTGATGATAGTGAGTGGTCTTGGTTTATGTTATTAAGATTCTTACTTTTGCCTTTTGTCATCTGGTAATCTCTGGAGTTAGTTGTTCTAGTTGTTTCTGGTTAGAGGTTGTTCCTCTCGTGATTCTGTTAGCCTCTATCAGCAGACCTGGGAGACTAGCTCTCTCCTGAGTTTCAGTGGTCAGAGAACTCTCTGCAGGCAAGCTCTCCTCTTGCAGGGATGGTGCACAGATATCTGCCATTCAGACCTGCCTATGGCAGAAGATGAAGACCTTAAACAGGGCCTGTCCCTGAAGCTGTTTGCTTCTGTAGTCCAAGCTCTCACCTGGGCAGACTAGTCCGGGAACCAAGATGTGTCCCCCAGGTGCTCAGGCAAAACCCTCCTGTGTGGGGCGGACACCTCTCCTCTGGCAGGAAAGGTGCCCGGATGTCTGGAGCCTGAAATGGGATCTGCCTCAGAAGCTGTCCTCTAGGGACCTTGGGGGTGTCTGCTGACTCTGTGCCCAGGTGACCTGGTGTTGGCTCTGACCGGAAGGGACTTGTGATCCTGGTCAGGCCGGGTTTTCTGCTTCCCTAATGCTGTCTCATGTCCCACGAGATTGGAATGGAACAGAAGTTGTGTTCCACTCACTGGTGTTCCTAAGATCGAGTGGTGAGTCCTCTAGGGACCTTGGGGTGTCTGCAGACTCTGCGCCCAAGGTGACCCGGTGCTGGTGTCAACCAGAAGGGATTTGTAACCCTGGTCAGGCCGGGTTTTCTGCTTCCCTAATGCTGTCTCATTTCCTGTGCAATTGGATTGGGACAGAAGTTGTGTTCCACTCACCAGAGGTCCTAAGATCACGTGGAGAGTCCTCTAGGGGCCTTGGGGGTGTCTGCTGACTCTGCACCCAGGTGCTAGCTCTTATTTTATAGATAAGAAATAAAACCTCAAACTATATTATTCATCCAAAACTGCATAGTTTAAAAACACCAGATTCTGAAAGCTACATCGTCTATATTTTATCCATTTTATAGCTGAATAGAATAGCCAAAGATTATCCTCCCCCACTCATATATTGAAGCTGTAACCCCTAAAATAGTATTTTGTGGTGAAGCATTTAGGAGATCATTTATATAAGACCATAATTATCAGAACCCCCATGATGGGACTGGGAACCTTGTAGACAGAGACTTCAAGAAAATCACTTTTTCTCTCCACCATGTGATGATATAGTGAGATGAAAACTATTACAAGATAGGAGGCCAGTCCTTACTGTGTTCGTCCTGTACTCTTGAATGTTCTGTCTCTAGAATATAAGGAAAGACATTTTCAGTTTAAGTTACCCAACATTTGGAAGCATGTTAGACCTAAGGTCTACTAGAGAGCTTTGTTGGAGGATTTGAATGCTCCATTAAGAATATGGGATTTTGTTCAGTAGCTCAACACCTACTAAAGGCTTTTGAGTCAAAGAAATTCAATTTGATCTGATGCTACTATTTGGCCCACACTCTGTAAGAATGCAAGGAGAACAATTGTAATATAGCCACATATAAAGAAAACCCAGTATCAAAGTGAGTGGTAGGCAATGAGTTCAGTGGGTAGTGGAAACAATTTATCCACTAGAGTATGAAGGGGAAGGTTTTGCCAAGGGAAATCAACTTTATTCGGGGCTAAATGTGTTTGTAAAAGGAAGTGAGTATGGGTTCAGAATTATCAGAGAAGGAAATGGCATGTAGAAGACACAAAAGGAGTAGGGAGTAGCATTTAATTTATAGGACATGGTTCCACCTGGTTGGAAGAGACTGATGTGTCAAGAAAGGTAGTGAGAAATAGGTTGCAAATGCTACATAATGAATTGTCTTGAGGTTGAGATAAGAAAGCAGTTTCAGAATGACATGATTATGTCATGTTGTATAAAGGGGAGAGATGACAGGTGGTCATAGCACTTGAGTTCTGTGTGTTTCTTTAGATGCTAATATTCTCTCTGTGTACTCAGGATTTCTTTGGTTGAATAATATATGGCTTTAAAGAGCTTATAGTCTTACTATTGAAAAGAGTGGAGAAGGTGGCAATCTTAGGATATGCCAGAGTCTTGGGATGGGAGGAAGGCCTAGGGTGTTTATTGGCATCACTCCTAACTGAAACTCCTAAGAGTGGGGGATATGGATCCTGAACTGGCCACTTCCTTTAGGCAGACAGGACTACCAGTGGAGGGATAAGGACAGCAACTCATCCCAAAAACCTTTGACCCAAAATGTGTCCTGCCTACAAGATATGCAGGGACAAAGATAGAGCAGAGTTAGAGGGAATGGCCAATCAATAAATGCCCCAAATGAGACCCATCCCATTGGCAAGAACTTGCCACTATTAATGATACTCTGTTATGGTTGTAGACTGGAGCCTAGGATAACTGTTCTCTGAGAGGCTCCACCCAGAAGCCAATGGAAATAGATACAAAGACCAACATCTCAATATTAGATGGAGCTAGGGGAGTCTTATGAAAGAGTTGGAGGAAAGATTGAGGGACTGAAAGAGAACAGGGACTCCACAGGAAGACCAACAACATCAATGAACTTGGACTCTTGGGGGCTCCCAGATATTAAACCACTAACCAAAGAGAGAGCATGGGTTGGACCTAGCCATCCCTCACACTGGTAGATATGTATCAGATGTGCAGCATTTTCTCTATCTGAGTCTCCCAACAACTGAAGCAAGGCTGTCCCTGAATCTGTTGCCTGCCTGTAGATGTTCCCATAACTAAGCTGCCTTGTCTGGCCTCAGTGGGAAAGGATGTGCCATGTCCTGCAGTGACTTGATATGCCAGGGGATATGGGGGTGAGGGTGTGGGGAATATCTTTGTGAGTGGATACTAGAAAGAGAGAGGGAACTAATATTGGGATGTAAAGTGAATAAATGAATAAATTAATTAAAAAGAAAAGAATCTGTTTTAAATTATGATAAACATTATATGAATATCATACATAGAAACATGAGTAGTATATTTAAATCTATGCACAAGTTGAGAACCAAGAGCAGAGGTACTAACTGGCTTGACCAACAGATATAAAGTCTAATACTCTGTAAGTACAAGTGGATAGGAATATCCTCTGAATTGGGAGGACAAAATTTAAGGATAGTTGGGTGCTAGGAAACATCAGCTGGAGAGTTCTAAGACTGAAGTTTTAAAATCAGGGATGAGATGGTTTTATGATAAATATAAGGATTTATTAATTTATTATTTGAAGTTTCAAGATCTGAAAAATTTTCATTTTGTTTTTTTTTTCCTGAGGGGCAAATAGATAAGTGATACATGGTGGGTTACATGTAGACTGTATCTTTGGTAAATTTCAGAGCTAGGAGTTCTTAATCAGTTTATCTACTTTTTATTGAACTTTAATTGAAATGCATACCTCTGTTTTCATAGCTGCCTTAGTTTTCTTTAGTAAGTGAACTACCTTAGAGCTTCTAAGATTCAGAACTTTATTATTGAAAGTAAGGCTGTCTCAATTTCACCTAGTAGCCATCAATACAATGTCCTATATTTGAATGTTATGAGACTATGGGAGACATTCTCATGGAAAACACCACTTTGTCCTTAGGCTTACAGTTAGAGGTATGTCTTCTTTCTATAGGATTGTAAGTCATGACACCTATAATTTGAAACTATAGACACTATAATTGTGACTTGGATTGGCTGACACTGTTTTGAAGGGCATGTGCTGAGCCTAGAGGAAGGAGTAGATGTTGATAAATGTGAGAAATAAAGTGAAGACCACAGTTTAAGTAAATATGCAAAAGGAAGCCTGAACATGGCATTTTACAGGACAATGAAGAGACTCCAGTGGTCCTAGTAAAGGATTTGTGTGAAATGATGAGAGATGACTTTTCTGAAAGCTGATTACAGAGCCTTATATGTCATGCTAAGGAGATTGGACTCTATTCCTGAGGCAGTGGGGAGCCATAATAATGAGGTTTAGCACCTTATCCCTCAGACAGATATTAAACTAAAGATTAATTGCATCTTTATATATGTATCATATCACAGAGCACCAAGGGGCAGTATTTAATGTCTCAGTATAAGTTGAAGATCTTGACTCAAAAAGTACAGAGGATTGAACTAGATGGAAAAAGGAATGGAAAAAAGCATCATTAATATTCATACCCTGTCATAGTCACAGTTGCACTTCATTTCTTTGTTCTATTCTTAATCTACTTTAAATATTTTAAGCATTAACTACACTATGTAAAAGATTCTAATGAAAAGTTAGGACCGTTGTGCACTTGGTGTCAAATTTTCCAGCAAGATATGCTTCTCTTTTAAATGGATCAGTTAAAAGTGAATCGTGCCTTTAAATTGTCATGAAGATAACTATTACCAAACTGAGGGCAAATTAGGTGAACAATTATTACTGAATATCAAATCCATACTAGAGCATCCATTTCCTCTTCAAGATTAGTGGAGCATTCAAACCTCAAGCAGAAACGGTTGATGTTCTGATGGGGAACCTAAACAATAATATGGCCAGCCAACAGCAGAGGAAGGCTGTATCTACATTATGCTACTCTCTTTGTTTTGCATGGGGGAAAACTGAGAACTTTGAGTTACCATCCAGGTGATTGTGGCTATTTCTATTCACAATGAAGAAATTTTCCATTCGTAATTCTCTTGTGGAATTTTTTTTCGTGAAGTTTTCAACATTGGTACAGATGTATCATTGCCAAGAAACTGCTGAGAATTCACATTTTTCCCCTTTCTCATTCCATCCTATTCTCTTTAAAATGCAGTTGTCTATGAGATAAGTGATGACACATGGTTCAAAGGGAAAGGTGCAAGCTTGCCCAGAACAACTCGTTTTGTGGTCAGCTCACTGGGGATTTATACCAGTCTAAGAAATAGCCTTCTCTTTCTCTCTCTCTGTCTGATTAGTAAAGCACAAAATATGATGCTGTACTCCAGAAGTTTACACATTCCCTACATCATAGTTACAAGAAGTTTTGGCCTCTTACAAAACATGTACAATGCTTCTTGGACAAGTGAGGCAAGAGTATGCCAAGTTCAATGCTTACTGTGGCTGCAAAAGAAGTTCAAGGTCACCCTGGTAAATTCAGTGAGTATTTGTCTCAAAATAAGTGAAAAGAATGACTGCAAATGATATGGCTCAGTGGTATAATGCTTGTCTACTATGTGGGAGACCCCATATACAATCTTCTGTCCCAAAATTAAAAAAAAAAAAGGTGCTGGAGAGATGGCTCAATAATCAAAAGCACTCATTGCTCTTGCAGAGGACCTGAGTTCAATTTCTAGTACTCACATGGTGGCTCATACACATCTGTAACTCCTGTTCCAGGAAATCTGGTGCGTTCTTCTGTCCTCTGCAAGCACTTGCATGCAGTAAACATAAGTACATGGAGACAAAAACATTCACACATGTAAAATAAATATGTCTAAAAACAGCAACAAAAAATGCTGCTATCTGCACAGCTTTGGAGTTGATTTGATGTAGGCAATGGGAAAAAAACAAAAACAAAAACAAACAAAACAAAAAACAAAAACAGGCACATGTACAGGAAAGTTGCCATAAGGTGAACTGTGTACTCCCAGAAATTCACCATGTTTATTATATACAGTGGAACAAGGAGGCAGGTTTATAGTATATAGCTGATTGAGGAGGCAGATTGCCTAATCTCAGTAGCAGGTAGGTCTAAATAGCAAGTAGGCTACAGCCATGTGGAGAAGGATGTTGTGGGTGATCCTTTCTACACATGCTGTCAACATCTATTCTAGGAGCAGAGAAAGGACTTGTTTTTCCCATGGATCTGAGGCATGGGGGTTCATGCTCATGTCCTAGCTGTGCTCACATCAATAATACATATGCACTCAGGACTTCATCCACTTGTCACATCTCTTAAAATAAATAAACAGTGAACCCTTAGAGAAGACTCTTAGGAATCCCTATCTTCATAATTGCTGTCATTGGAACTAACTAGCAACTTGCTGATACTGTTCATATGGCACACATGACACTATGCTTTGCACTTGGCTAATTTGAGTATATTGCTTTCTGTCTTCTGGGATAAATTACCAAAGGATAGAGATTATATCTCATATATATTTATATTCCCAGGCAACACACACACACACACACACACACACACACACACACACAGAGAGAGAGAGAGAGAGAGAGAGAGAGAGAGAGAGAGAGAGAGAGAGAGAAACACAGCACATAGGAAGTCCCCAGAAAAATATTAATTGAACAAATTCATGCTTTCTCTGCCTATGTAATTATAAACTTTAAGGAGATATATACACGCTTTAGGCAAAAATGACCCCCCTCCTCTCTCTCTCTCTCTCTCTCTCTCTCTCTCTCTCTCTCTCTCTATATATATATATATATATATATATATATATATATGTATATACACACACACAAACGCAAGGCTACTGATTGGGGCTACAAAAGATATACTGAAATTTAGTCAACTTTTTTCAAAGTTAAAATCATGAAGGGATAATTATTTTTTGAACAATCCCTTACTTGTAAATCCCTTACAATTTATACTTTGTTTTCCATGTTGTTTCTTAACTTATTTAGCAAACATTTTTTGAGACTGCCTTCCAGGCTGATGTTGCAGTTGAATAGATAAAAGAATCTCTGCCTCAAAGATGTTTCAAGAATGTGAGGTCAGGGAATGAGAAGTATCAATAAGCAGAGAGAATGATGTGCTAGACGACTGATACCAGTGAGACACTGGGAACCTATAATACATAAGCAGATCCTTGAAACCTCCCTCTCCTACCTTCCTGTTGCATGCTGCTTTTACTGCTTATGACAATTCATAAGCACACAGAGGCCAGAATTTGCCAATTAGACTGGGCTTCTAGGGAGAAAACTCTTGTTTAGTAACCTTCCTGTACATTTATATGTCTCTCTACCGCCTACTGTAATGTGAAGAATGTGACTAATACTCAAAGACTAGGTAAGGGCATATACATGGATAGAATAGAAAGAATGATATCAAGAACATATTTTCTTTTTGCTTGTTTGATTTTCAGACAGGTTTTCTCTGTGTAGTTCTTGCTGTCCTGTACTTACTATGTGGAACAGGCTAGCCTTCAACTTACAAAGATCTGTCTGCCTGTGCCTTAAAACTGCTAGGACTAAAGGCATGCACCAAGATAGCTGGTCTTATTTCCATTTCTTATCCTGAAAGCTTTTCTTGACATACACATTCATGACCAGGAGTATAGAACATCACATGCGTATATCCATACTTATAGCTCACTTTCACACAGGCACTGATGTATACCATGGCAAGTGCTTATGTATCCATGAGTACATACATGAATTTATATGTGGAGAAGCCGTAAATTCAGCCACTCGATCCTGATATTTTCTATTTTCCATGGAGTTAAGAGATACAATTATTATGTGAAATAGGTTCAATTGTGCACACACTAGACTCCTCACTGCTTTCTTACTGTTCTTGAAGATTTGGAAATGCCAGTTTCCCTAAGAATATAGCTTCTGGAGTTTTACCATTCATTGCAAGGAAAGTCAGATGCAAACTTCATCTCTTTACCTCTATAGGACCATGTGGGTCCTTTTAAATGAAGCATGTGGTCATGAGGAAATGCTTAAAAGAGACAAACATGAAAAAAAACCATTAATATGCTGACACTGTTTTATGAACATGCTTATCTCTGTTTATTAATGTCCCAATAGAAAACTGAGCTTCAGGTATTCAGTTGGTTCAGGCTCTGATTTTTCACTTTATAGGTTTGGTTAAATGGCAACAATTGCCTATCAAGCTGATTGACAGATTGATATCCTTTGCCTTTGGGAGCATTGTACATGATTGTCTGGGGGCAGTTTTTCTGGTATTCATTTCTCTGGTAAGGGTACCTTTAACTAATGATGAGAGTCTCAAATCTTTTTTATATGCCCAGAATTTATTGCATGTGAGACTGGTGAACTTGACATGTTTTATGAGGATCAATAATACAATTCAGATGCTTGCTGTATTTCAAGCTAAATGGAAAAATATCAGTTCAAGCCATAAACAGCATTCAGGAAATCCAAATGTCAAAGTTTTTGAAAGGAGACATGAATCGAAGAGATTCCTGCACTCCCAATAGCAGGCAGTGTGTTCGCTATTTTTAATTAGAACCAGCTAAATATAGCTCTTATCTTTATAGACTAGAAATATGGTTGACATTTCGCTAAACCTTTTAAAAATACAAGGCTTATTAATAAATGATGTTAATTCCTGGAATAAAAGAAATATCTCAGACTTCGGGCTGACCTAGTTTAGAAGTCCAAGTCAAAGGAAAAGCAAATGGAAAGCAACCAGGATTGAAAAAAACAGAAAGTTTATTGCTATCTTGTTAATAGCCTGAGAGCAGAATGAGAGGACGGAGGCGTCACCATGACAGGAGATTTTTGAGAAGTAATTATAGAACTGAAATAGCAATAAAGAGGCTCAGTAAAGAAAATCAATCATAGTTACATGGAGATCACCAAATATGTCACACTGCAAGCTTTGTGTTTTAGTCCTTAGAAGCTGGATTGCCATTGTTGGGTACCTACCACCAGCAGCTCACCTCATATGAAGGGGCAACATAGACATTTACTGTGTAAGCACATCTTTGATTGGCCTGTCTGCTGTGTCCACCTGCTGTGAATTCTAAATGCTGGCCCTGATCTTCCAGCTTGCCCTGATCATAAAGGAGATGAAGATTATGGTTGACCTGAGCAGTCAAGCCACAGGGTGTTCCCAGTTTTGACAGTGAGTGAAATGCAAAAGCTGCTATCTAGGGTATCATTTGAGGTAGCAAGCAGGCTTAGGGGAAAGGAAGAATATTGATTTTATGAAGCAATTTCTCTACAATTTTATGAAATACTGATTTCCATTTTAAAATGTATAATTTAACTATATATTGTAATAAAGTGTGTGTGTGTGTGTGTGTACATATGTACAAATGTCTTTACATTTCTTCCTCACAATAGTGGCTAAGAAATGTGCTTTTGAATATTTATTTCTTTTGAGATAGGGTTTAACTCTACAACTCTACAGCTCTGTCTGGCCTGAATCTTGATCTGCTGACCAGCCTGGCCTTGGAGTCATACAAAGCTGTCAGTATTTGCCTCCCAAGTGCTGGGACTAAAGGTGTATTCCACACATCCATCAAAAGAGAACTTATCCTACTACCTCTTTTTAAAATTCTTTACTTGTTTTTATGTGTGTGGGTGGTTTGCCTGCATTTATTGCTATGTATAATGTGTGTGTCTTGTTCCTACACAGCCCAGAAGCAGGAGTTACATCTCTTCTGTCCTAAAGACCATTACAGACCATCACTGCTATGTAGTGTTACAATTAGAAACCTCGGTCTTCTGGAAGAACAGCCAGGCCTCTTAACTGAGGAGCTATTGCTCCAGCACAGTAGGTTCTTCTCTTCAGATTTATTTCTCTCCTTCCACTGCTCCCCCTTTTCTCCCCTCCTCTGTCTCTGTGTGCGTGTGTCAGGGAGTGTTGGCATGCTCACACCCCAGGACATGGAGTATGACCAATCTAACAGGGGTTCTGTGGACTAAACTCAAGTCCTCTGCAAGAGCATAAGTGTTTTTAACTATTGAGCTATCTCTACAGCCCCTTTATGAGATTTAAAAAAAATAATTGTTAGTGAGCATGTATTACAACCTTTATCTCTTTTTCTATTCATTATCCATCTGCAAAAGAATAATAAAACATTTAGGGGGGGGGGGGAGAAAGACATCCATTTAGCTTATAAACTTAATTCCATAACTGATACTGAGAATTGCACAAAATCAGACAATGAAATAAGCTAAGATAAAAATATTGATCACTCTTAATGGTACACTGAAGCCATTGCAATATATGCTCTATTATTAGATGCATTCATATCTGTGCATAGGTCAACACAATCATAATATACAGTGAAAGAATGAGAGCCATAGGTTGTCTCTTTTTCAGTTAGTCAAACTTGCCAGGAAGCGGGAGTGGGTGGGTTGGGGAGCAGGGCATGGGGAGGGTATAGGGAGCATTTGAAATGTAAATGAAGAAAATATCTAATTAAAATGCCTTAATTAAAAAAAAAGGATTTCTAAAAACATGGAAAAAAACATATTTAGCTGCTGAAAGGCTAGTGTTTTCTGATTACAGACTTTAGTGTATTTCGGAGAAAGTTGCACATAATAAAAGGTGAAAGAGATAAAACTTTTCTTCTTACCAGAAAGCGTCTAAAAGATAAGAGAGGGAGAAGAAGATGGAGTGAAATTCAAGTTCTTACTAACGAATTCTTTATAATCCAAACTATGGAGGCATTGACTCTTCCTTGGATGATCCAAAATATTAGGGGTTTTCAACCTTCCTAATGCTGCAACCTTTTAATACAGTTCCTCATGTTATGGTGACCTCCAACGAAAAAATTAGTTTGTTGCTACTTCATAACTTTAATTTTGCTACTGTTATAAATTGTAATATAAATATCTAATATGCAGAATATCTTGTATGCAAACCCTGTAAAAGAATCATGCAGTCCCTCCCAAGGTGCTGCAACTCACAGCTTGAGAATCACTGATCTAAAATATGTCTTGTGCTTGTTTGCTTGCATTTTCTTTTTTTAGGCAGTATCTCATTATACCACCCTAGCTGGCCTAAAACTTGTTATATAGATAAGGCTCCTCTCCAACTCCCAGAGATCCTCCAAGCTCTGCCTCTCAGTGCTTCAATTAAAGCCATACACCACAACACATAACAACATATGGTTCTTAGCAGATGGTTTTTATGGTATTGTAGCAAATGTTGTAACGTAATACTTAAAAAAAAAACTACTAATTATCTTATGTTATTGAGGACAGAGGTCTGAAATGAGTCTTACTGGTTATCAATCTTTCACACTGAAGAAGAGATCAGACTTTTATCTTTCCTGTTGTCAAGGATAAAATCTTAGATGTCAATTTATTACCTCTAGAAGCAACTAAAACCCAAGCTGCTAGGCATGCAGGTGAGGGATTTTCTGGATTGGATTATTTTGAGGTGTGAAGAGCCACCTTAAATAGGGCCAAAACTTCTTGTGGCAGTTCCCATAAAAGGGCATGGAAGAAGACAACTTTTGCTTATTGCCTGCTTTCTGTCCTTTCTGTCACTGTTGCTGAAAAGTTCATCCACTGTGTTCTTGAGGCTTTTTTCTTTTTTTTTTCTTTTTTTTTCTTTTTTCTTTTCTTTTCTTTTCTTTTCTTTCTTTTTTTTTTTTTTGAGACAGGGTTTCTCTGTGTAGCCCTGGCTGTCCTGGAACTCACTTTGTAGACCAGGCTGGCCTCAAACTCAGAAATCTACCTGCCTCTGTCTCCCAAATGCAGGGATTAAAGGCATGCACCACCACTGCCTGGCTTTTTTTTTTTTTTTTTTTAACCTCATAGACTGAAGACCAAAGCCCATTCTTGGCTACCTGTACCCACAACCACTGATCTATTCCAATAATCAGTTCTGTTCCTTTAAAGAACCCTGCCTGACTAATATACCTAGCTTCTACAGATGCCTGGTTTTTTGTTTGTTTGTTTGTTTGTTTGGGGGGGTCTATGTCTCCTCTCTCTGATTCTAAAACCTACAGACTACACGTTCAAATATGTTTATGAGTCTCTTCCCTCTTTCTTTGTGCTGTAAAATCCCTCAAGAATTCTTCCCATCTCAGGTTTTTTTTTTTTTTTTTTTTTTTAACTTAACACATAAATGTACTTTTGCTATGTGAGGCAACCATCAGTTTCCAGGCATGAGGACGCCTTTTTGTGGAGTGATTATTCTGCCTGTCACAGCAGAATGGGTGCTTGTCAAGTAAAAAGAAGGAGGCAAACTGTATTCTCATCAGCTGGAGCAGAATGTGCTGGCCAGAGACATTAGGAAGAACTAGCTCATTCTTTTTCCTCTGCAGCCAGTCCTCAGAAATTACTATCACTGTCAGTTCTCGAGCAAGAGGAAAGACTATCTACCAGGATGTCAGGAGCACACAATCTGTTTAACATCCCTACCTACATGGAGAAGAAGCTGCTTCAGCAGAAATGCAAGTTGTTCGAAAGCACCTTTCGGCTGAGTGGAAAGACCTTGTGTTTAGTCTGATGGTCCCCATTGCACCTGAAGGGATAGATTGCTTTGATAGACAAGCTTATCAACTTTTAGCCTTAATTTCCTTCTCTGGAAAAAGTAGAAAGAGGGACTGGAAAGATGGCTCACTGTTTAAGAGCACATGTTACTCTTGTAAAGCACCCAAGTTTGATTACCAGGACTCACATGGTGGCTCACAACTTTCTGTAACTCCAGTTGTAGGAGATCTGATGCATTCTCCTTACCTCTGCAGGCATCAGCCATGCATATGGCAAATATGTACGTGGAGGTAAAACACATATGCAGATAAAATAAAATTTAAATCTTTTCTTTTTAAAAATGGAAATAGATCTCAATCTTATGGGGCTATCACCACAGTTTGTGGTATGGGACTTGTAAAGACTTCCAGTATAATTCCTAGTTCACAGTTCCTGTTTTATAGTCAGGTAGAAATCCACATACTTTTAGAGCCCGGAGAGCCTGTGAATATCAAGAATGAAAGAGACCGGACACTGAAAATACAAACATGGCAATGATGATAGAAAATTCCTTGGAGATCAGGAAAGACTAATTTGTGAGTATTTCAGAAAGAAAATAGATTTATGCCTTTTAAATATTCATGTTTGTACCCACAGACTATTACTACTCTCAACCTTTTTCAGAGATGCTTCTTTTTTGCTCTGGGGAGAGGTCGATGCAGAGACTTATATCTGGTCACTGTGCCAAGCATTAGTATTGCAGAGTGCTTGGATCCTAAATAGGCCATCTATATCACCCTTTTCAAGAATCAGAGAATATCATGAAAGAGTGAATGGAAAGAATGTAGCAGCCAGTGTCTAGGTGTGGCAAAAAAATATCTTCTAGATGTGACATAGATATTGTATTCGTGAACTCACAGCGGCAGTAGTTTCCTGCATAAGTCCTGAACAACACTAGGTTCTTCAACATTTTATTGTTAATGGAGGAAGGGCTCATGAGGCCCCTATGTCCCTAAAGGACAATTGGCAGTTAATAAGTAGTTTCTGGGGGTAGGAGTAGCCACTGGAAATTTGTCTATGCTTCAGTAAATAGCCATACACCAATGCTCATGCAAGGAACCCTATTTAAACTCAATGGGTCACACACAGGAGATAAGAAAGTAGGAGGTAGATTTCTTGGGAAGTGCTTCAAATGAAGAGGGAAGGTGTGTAAAAGAAGGTTGTGGAAATGAAAACGTTTAAAATTCATTACACGCATGTATAAAACAATCAAGGAATAAATCTAAATAAACATTTAAAAATACATTCAGCAAGTGGGTGAGTGTAACTATAGTATAAGGAGAAGCTATGATTTAGGGAAACTTTACTTAGAATAGGAAGACAGTTAGGACTCGGCTAGTATGGTTCCGGAAAATTTCAGAATCTACAGGCTGCTCAGTGTTTGCAACCTTTGTCCATTTTCAGATGACTGATAAATCAACATGGCTAGGTACTATTCAAATGCATGATGAAGATATTGTTTCTACACTAGCCTGCATAACAGCTACCAGCATTCACTGTGCACATACCACACGCAGGAAGTGCTCCCACCAACACCAAAGGGACAGAATTTCAGTGATACCCCTTTTATAAGTTAGAAGGCCTAGGATTGAAGGTACTTAACCAAAATTTACAAAAGTAGCATTACTCTAGTTATAGATTAAATCACACCCCTAATAAATGCATTGTGCTATTGATGTTCTATCTCATACAAAATCCTTTGTCATTGTGGAAAGAAATTGTAGTCTCATCTTGCTTATTGCTTTAAGATGTCTATGTCTAGGTCTTCTCAGTCTAGGGTTTACTGATGTCATATAGTCTTGCTTTTAGTTTCTCTTCTCATTTATGCCCTAGGTCTAACCTTAAGACAAACTCTCATCACCACTGGAAATCTTGCTAGAATGTCTCTCTGATTTCTTCAGGCAGAAAAGGATAGTAAAAATGAGTCATATCATGAAATCAAAATATTCTCAAGCTCTTTCTTTATCTTTGTGCCTAAAATGTCTTTGATAAGTTGTCTCATATATAAATGTATGACAGGGAGGAATGAAGTATCCACATGTTTGCCTTCCTTCTTGATTTTCTTGTGTTTCAGAATAAAATATCCCTGGAAGGAGTTGCAGAGACAAAGTTTGGAGCTAAGACGAAAGGATGGACCATCCAGAGACTGTTCCACCTGGGGATCTATCCCATAATCAGCCACCAAACACAGACACTATTGCATATGCCAGCAAAATTTTGTTGAAGGGACCCTGATATAGTTGTCTCTCTTGTGAGGCTATGCCAATGCCTGGCAAATGCAGAAGTAGATGCTCACAGTCATCTATTGGATGGAACACAGGGCCCCCAATATAGGAGCTAGAGAAAGTACCCAAGGAGCTGAAGGGGTCTGCAACCCCATAGGTGGAACAACAATATGAACTAACCAGTACCCCCTGGAGCTCGTGTCTCTAGCTGCATATGTAGCAGAAGATGGCTAGTCAGCCATCACTGGAAAGAGAGGCCCATTGGTCATGCAAACTTTATATGCCCCAGTACAGGGGAATGCCAGGGCCAAGAAGTGGGAGTGAGTGGGTAGGGAATCAGGGCGGGGGGAGGGTATAGGGGACTTTGGGATAGTACTTGAAATATAAATTAAAAAATATCTAATAAAAATGTGGGAAAAAATAAATGGATGACAGTGGAGCATAGTTGCTTATTTTGACAATTATAGAAAAATATGCAAAAGTCTTGTTGTAGTATTATCAAATATTCCTTACCCCCCTTTCTTTCTACTGGACTCCACACTAGGGAGTCCATTAGCAAGACTTAGAAGTCTGCAGAAATTTGTCTTAGGAGTCAGACTAACCAAGTTGAATTTAAGCTCTGTCAGTAGCTGTGAGATCTTATCTTAGGGCCTCCCACTTGCACAGCAGAGCGATACTATCTCACACTAAGCTGTACCTTCACTTTGTAGCTGTGATTTTTTTTCCAATTTCCACAGAAAATTTCTAGTAGATATTAAATTCCTTCCTAGCCATTGATAGGCTTGAACTTTTGATCTTTCTGGCTGTTTCCTAAGTACTGAGATTACAGGCCTTAACCTCAATGTTGTTATATAGAGTGCTAGGAATCAAACACAGGGCTTCATTCATGTAGAGGGAACATTCTACCATCTCAGCTACATCTGCATCTTACCACTGCCCCATCCCATCTCCTTGTGCTGGGATTCATCCATGGCCTCATACAGGTTAAACAATTGCTTTACCACTACAGTCTATATACTTCAGTCCACAAATGAGATTTCTGGTCCTATATTTTCTCTGTCATAAATAAGAGTAATTATATTGCCTCTTTTATAATAATATGCAAGGGTATTAAATTAAGCATTTAATAGTATATGCTATGGTAACATGTATTTCATATATGTTGTTCTTATGAGTCTTTTGTCAGTTACAAATTTGTATTGACTGCTTCTCAATGCTTGATAGTGTTGTTCAGACTAGAAAGAGATGAAAGGTAAAATCAATTTAGTACTAAACAACACAGAGCTTTCAGTCCAGTAGAAAATACAGATGTAGTAACAATTGCTATGGTGAGCTAAGTGACTGCCAAAGACTTTGGTTGAATATGACATTGGAATGTATTGATGAAGGGACACAGAAAGGAATGGCTTGACAGGTTTCAGGATTGATCATTTATGCTGGGTGCTGCCTTTAAAGACAAGAATGGCAGGCATTCAAAAGTCTGAAGCATACTGACTACAGTGTGGCCAACTGCAGCATCATTTGGCAGCAAACCCCATTAACAATTATCCACAGGGAGCAGTGAGGCGAAGAGCAATAATACACTTTCTTTGTGAAAGTCTGAGGATGATTAAGCTCCCTAAAATCTTTGCCTGGCCTGGAAAGAAACATTCCAAATATTCACATTTAAAACCCCATGAAATAGTTATTGCCCTTTATTAGTCATTAGAATGAGTAGGAGATTGCATTTTAGAGATTTCCTGAAATGTGTAGGTCTTTATGGAACCTCATTTAGTCCACGTAAAAGACATGCTGATGATGCTTTCAAAAATGCAATTGCTAGGTAATAAAAATTCTTACGTTGTAATGCTTCTGGAGGCGTGGTAGATTTGAAGGTAACTGGCCTTTAAGTTTTTAACCCATGTACACAAAACCAGCCTGGTTACTAAATATAGTTTCCTTTTGATTTACATAGATCTGCTCATTTCTGCCTTTGATGAGAGGGTCTAAAATAGATTCCCCCTCTGTATCAAAGAGAGGTCTATGAGGTCAGAAGTTGTCAAAGACCAGTAAAGTCAAAATTGAAACCAGGCTTGCATTTGATAGCCTCTCTGGGATTTTTGCTGAAGGAGAGTGCTGGCAATTAGAGCTGAGTGACAATGGCGATAGATCATTGTCTACATCACAGTCCCAGTAGACACAACTCAGTTCAATCACTCTTTTCATGCTTAACTACCATTCTGATAATGGACTCTGAGGGCTATGGTGTCACTGAACTGCCATTCAATACACATCTCATATATTTAAATTTTTCCATTGAAAACTTTAGCATTTTGATGGAACAAAAAATAGTGACACTGAGTTTACTATTTTAGAAAATAAAATAATTTTGAAGCATCGATTGATGAACATAGCAGACTATTGAGAGTATACTGAGAGGCAAGATTAAGGCAGACTTTGCAGCAGCTAGACAACCTTGTTAGAGGACTAGGGACCAATTAATAGGAAGAATTAAGATTTGGGATCCAAGGAGTTGAAAAAATGCCTCAGCAGTTAAGACTACTTACTGCTATTGCAGAGTACCAAGACTGAGTTTCTACTACCTACATCAGGTGCTTCATAACTGTCCATAACTCCATTTCTAGGAGACCCAACACCATCTGGCTTCCAAGGAGACCCACATACACTTGATTCACAACATCTCACACAGACAAACATACAGAAAAATAAATACATACATAAGTGATTCTTTAAACATTAATTTGAATCTAAATATCAGGACAGTAACTAGTAGAAATTATTATTTTTTTTATTTTGTTTTTGTTCTTCAATACAGGGTTTCTTTGTGTAGCCCTGGCTGTCCTGGACTCACTGTGTAGACTAGGCTGGGCTCTAACTCACACAGATCTGCCTGCCTCTGCCTTCTGATGCTAGGATAAAGGTATGTGCCACCACGTCTGGCAGAAATTCCATTTTAAATGCCAAGATATGACATAACTAGATCTGACATGCTCTCCTGGCCTCTGTAAGTCACCAGGCATACACATGGTGAACATATTTACATGCAGGCAAAACACCCTTATACAAAACAGAAAATAAAAAAAAATTAAGATAGACAAATAAAATCAACTATTGGATATGCCCAATTTTCCTTGTGATAACATTGTATCTGCTCCTCTGTTTATATTTCTAAAAACCTGAAGTCAAAGGTAAAACTTAAGGAATTTAATTTAGGCATTTTTCTTGGGTGTAATTAATTCACAGATGAGGCCTTGTATATTACATATGTCACCACACTGAGAAACATGTAATATGGGGTTAACTTCCATCTCAATGAATGAGTCACTAGGTTAATGGATGACTTGGCTGTGATGATGACTGTCAACTTGTTCTATTGAAAAGTTAGCACTTTCTCCACTTGTAGATAGGAAAGTAATCCATAAGGACGATACTTTGACACTAAATAAAGACCAACTCTACATCTCCCCATGTGCTAAAAGTGTTCACTCAGTTTGACGATTCTTGCCCAAATCAATGATCTTAATGGAGTTCCAACTGCCTACTCAACATATTTTGAAGGGTAGTATTGGTTTTGATAAATGCTTTGCTTTATTCGGAGGCTAATGATCTTGTTGCATTTGACTAGTTTTTCTGTTTAACCAAATCATTCATCCAACCGTGGCTTCTTATCACTCTTGAATTTCATTAACCCAGTATCCATTGGTACAAGTGTAGTCATTGGTGACTGTAAGTAGGTGGGAGTCACTATTTCTGGATAGAGCTTTCAAAATGAAACATATTTTGGATGAGAGCACAAACAAGAAGTTCAAAAGCTAGCAGAATGAAGGAATTGCCAATGCTACAGGATAACTGAAATAAAGATTGTTGGAGACGATTAAAAACAAAGTTTGTATAAACATTTAAGCTAAGGTGAGATTTCATCCTGAGTCTCAGAGTATGCCTAGATCATGGGCCACAAAAAAAAAAAAAAATGCCTTTATAGACCTCATGTAAAGGCAGTAGGCAAAACAGATGTTAAAACCTCAAATTAGTGGTAGGGACCAAAGAAAGAAGCAGATTTTTCAAGTTTAAATTGAGCTCTCACACTAATTACAATATTAAAAATGGATTTGTTGCTGTAGGTATTTTCATATTGTAAGAAAAATGTAAAATAAGGTGAAACATTGAAATTTAAAATGGAAAAAATAAAGGAATAAATGAAATCTCTATGTGGTATGAGGCACTAGTCATCAACCCCATTTGTCTTGTTGGGCATGATTTTGAAAAGTTTAACATGAAAAAAATATCAGAATGTGAATATCTTAAACTCCAAAGCTAAGTAAGGGTCTCATTATGTTATCCTGGCTGGCCTAGGACTCATTATGTATTACCAGGCTAACCATGAATTCATAGAAATTCTATTTCTTCATCTCCTGTGAGAAAGGGTCTATGATATGCCTGGCATATACATGTACATCTTTTCCTTCGACAGAAGTACCAGTGTTGGTGATGGCAATGATGAGATGATAATATAGGTGGCAATCTCTCCCAGTAAAGATTAACCAAAGTATGTCTGGAGAGATTGCTCAGTATTTCAGAGCACTTGTTGCTCTTGAAGATGACCCAAGTTCAATTTCCAGCACCCACCCACAAAGTGGTTCACAGCTGTTTGTCATTACAATCCCAGAGGATTTCATGGCTTCAGGCGTACTAGACACACATGATGTACATAAAAATAAATAAATCCATTTCAAAAATCAAGGAAAGTTATTTTGTATTGATCTGATCATAGATAAGTATGATGAATTTTCCATGCAGAATGGAACACTGTAGAGTTTATCTGTGACCCTATTTTGCCATTTAATATCCCTTTTCACAAAGCTCTCATGAAATTTGTATCCATTGCTCTTCCACATGATTACATTCTATCTCTCACATTTAATAAGCCACTCCTCGCTTTTGTATAGTAATGTTTGAGAAAGCAGGGAATGAGTAATTGGAGATACATTGAGTCACAAGGAAGACACACACATATTTGAAAGTTAGGTTTGAAGAGTGGTGTGGAAATGATAATACACTAACTCTATCATAACACCCAGAAAATTTATATTGTCTGCTGGATCCAGCTCCATTTTCTGGAAAAATATGTTCTTAAATGTGTCACATTTATCACCTAGCTGCTGAAGTCATGAATCTAGACAAAGATGAGACCTTTTCTTCTTTCTAATTTTCCCAAGCATTTTCTGATATCTCTTTCTAACCAAATACCAATTTAAGGACAGAAGGGCATAAATGGTAGAGTCTAAATATAGATAAGGCAAATTATGTATTTTACAACTTTGGCTGGAGATGACTCTTTAAGTGAGTAGCTCATTAACCCATGGGAGTGAATTTTTAATGGTGGCACTTCAGTAGAAAGATTTTTCATTAATAATTCCATTTACTAAACGTCTTTTATGTGCCAAGCATTTAATAGATGATTTTAGTATGAGTTTCAGATTATTGTCTCTACATTTCACTACAACCTGACAAAGAAAGTGGCATTAACTCCATTTATAGATAAAGAAACAGGTTCATCAAGTTTAAGTAACTTGTCTGTTGCCACCCATATAGACTGGAAAGTATGAGATAAGAACCAAAGCCTATAATTTTTGCCTTGTGCCTGCCATATTGCCTCTGCCATTTTTATATAGTGGTTTTGAGGAAAATAGGGATTAGACATTCATATGGTATAGTAATATAGATAGACCATCATTTATTAACCTCTGCTCAAAAAAAAGTGTGGATTTTTGTCTTAAAAAATAGAATGATCATGATGTAACCATAAGGCTCTCATATTCCAGAACACTGTCTTTTCCTGGGTTGAAATCATAGATGGAAGACTGGATACCTCTCTGTGTTTCCTTTCGAAACCACAATTATAACAGCTGTCTTCTTCCTCCTCCTCCTCCTCTTCCCCTTCTTTTTTTTTAATTTTTAATATTTTTTATTACGTATTTTCCTCAGTTACATTTCCAATGCTATCCCAAAAGTCCCCCATAGCGCCCCCCACTTCCCTACCCACCCATTCCCAATTTTTTGGCCCTGGAGTTCCCCTGTACTGGGACATATAAAGTTTGTGTGTCCAATGGGCCTCTCTTTCCAGTGATGGCCGACTAGCCAATCTTTTGATACATATGCAGCTAGAGTCAAGAGCTCCTGGGTACTGGTTAGTTCATAATGTTGTTCCACCTATAGGGTTGCAGATCGCTTTAGCTTCTTGGGTACTTTCTCTAGCTCCTCCATTGGGACCCCTGTGATGTTTTATTGATCTTAAGCATTCTAACAGGTGTAAGACAGAATCTCAAAGTAGTTTTGATTTGTATTTCTCTGTTGACTAAGGATGTTGGATGTTTCTTTAAGTGTTTCTTAGCCATTTGCATTTCCTCTTCTGAGAATTCTTTGTTTAGATTTGAAACCCATTTTAATTGAATTTTTCTCTATATCTAGTTTTTAAAAATTCTTTATATATTTTGTATATTTACCCTCTATCCTTTTGTGTAGTTGGCAAAAATCTTTTCCCATTCTGTAGCCTCCCACTCTGTCCAAATAATGGTGAACTTTGTCTTACAGCTCTTTCAGTTTCATGAGGTTCTATTTATATATTGTTAATCTTAGGGCCTGTGCTAATGGTGATTCTCTGAATTTCCTAGGTATCTATCAATAGTTCAGTCTCCCATTTGTTTCTGATTTTGTTAACTTGTATATTCTCTCTCCATCTTTTATTTAGTTTGGGTAAGTGTCTGTCTTGTTGATTTTCTCAAAAAACCAACTCTTGTTTTCATTGATCCTTTGTATTGTTTTTTTGTTTCTATTTTATTTATTTCAGCCCTCAGTTTGATTATTTCCTGCCATCTACTATTCTTTTTTTTTCCTCATAACCATTTTTTTAATTAGGTATTTTCCTTGTTTACATTTCCAATGCTATCCCAAAAGTCCCCCATACCCACCCCCCCCCAATCCCCTACCCACCCACTCCCCCTTTTTGGCATTGGCGTTCCCCTGTACTGGGGCATATAAAGTTTGCAAGTCCAAAGGGCCTCTCTTTCCAGTGATGGCTGACTAGTCCATCTTTTGATACATATGCAGCTAGAGACGAGAGCTCCAGGGTACTGGTTAGTTCATATTGTTGTTCCACATATAGAGTTACAGTTCCCTTTAGCTCCTTGGATACTTTCTCTAGCTCCTACATTGGGGGCCATGTGACCCATCCAATAGCTGACTGTGAGCATCCACTTCTGTGTTTGCTAGGCCCCAACATAGTCTCACAAGAGACAGCTATATCTGGGTCCTTACAGCAAAATCTTGCTAGTGTATGCAATGGTGTCAGCGTTTGGAAGCTGATTATGGGATGGATCCCTGGATATGGCAATCACTAGATGGTCCACCCTTTTGTCACAGCTCCAAATTTTGTCTCTGTAATTCCTTCCATGGGTGTTTTGTTCCCATTTCTAGGAAGGGGCAAAGTGTCCACACTTTGGTCTTCGTTCTTGAGTTTCATGCATTTAGCAAATTGTATCTTATATCTTGGGTATCCTAAGTTTCTGGGCTAATATCCACTTATCAGTGAGTACATATTGTGAGAGTTCCTTTGTGATTGGGTTACCTCACTCAGGATGATGCCCTCCAGGTCCATCCATTTGCTTAGGAATGTCATAAATTCATTCTTTTTAATAGCTGAGTAGTACTCCATTGTGTAAATGTACCACATTTTCTGTATCCATTCCTCTGTTGAGGGGCATCTGGGTTCTTTCCAGCTTCTGGCTATTATAAATAAGGCTGCTATGAACATAGTGGAGCATGTGTCCTTCTTACTGGTTGGGATATGTTGGGATATCTTCTGGATATATGCCCAGGAGAGGTATTGCTGGATCCTCCAGTAGTACTATGTCCAATTTTCTGAGGAACCACCAGACTGATTTCCAGAGTGGTCGTACAAGCTTGCAATCCCACCAACAATGGAGGAGTGTTCCTCTTTCTCCACATCCTCGCCAGCATCTGCTGTCACCTGAATTTTTGATCTTAGCCATTCTGACTGGTGTGAGGTGGAATCTCAGGGTTGTTTTGATTTGCATTTTCCTGATGATTAAGGATGTTGAACATTTTTTCAGGTGTTTCTCTGCCATTCGGTATTCCTCAGGTGAGAATTCTTTGTTCAGTTCTGAGCCCCATTTTTTTAATGGGGTTATTTGATTTTATGGAGTCCACCTTCTTGAGTTCTTTATATATATTGGATATTAGTCCCCTATCCGATTTGGGATAGGTAAAGATCCTTTCCCAATCTGTTGGTGGTCTTTTTGTCTTTATTTTTTTTTTATTTTTAATATTTTTATTACATATTTTCCTCAATTACATTTCCAATGCTATCCCAAAAGAACCCCATAGCGCCCCCCCACTTCCCTACCCACCCATTCCCATTCTTTTGGCCCTGGCATTCCCCTATATTGGGGTTAATAAAGTTTGCAAGTCCAATGGGCCTCTCTTTCCATTGATGGCCGACTAGGCCATCTTTCAGTACATATGCAGCTAGAGACAAGAGCTCCGGGGTTCTGGTTAGTACATCATGTTGTTCCAACAATAGGGTTGCAGATCCCTTTAGCTCCTTGGGTACTTTCTCTAGCTTCTCCATTGGGAGCCCTGTGATACATCCAATAGCTGTCTGTGAACATCCACTCCTGTGTTTGCTAGGCCCCGGCATCGTCTCACAAGAGACAGCTATATTTGGGTCCTTTCAGCAAAATCTTGCTAGTGTATGCAATGGTGTCAGCATTTAGAAGCTGATTATGGGATGGATCCCTGGATACGGCAGTCTCTAAATGATCCATCTTTCATCACAGCTACGAACTTTGTCTCTGTAACTCCTTCCCTGGGTGTTTTGTTCCCAATTCTAAGAAGGTGCACAGTGTCCACACTTTGGTCTTCATTCTTCTTGAGTTTCATGCGTTTAGCAAATTGTATCTTATATCTTGGGTATCCTAAGTTTTGGGCTAATATCCACTTATCAGTGAATACATATTGTGTGAGTTCTTTTGTGATTGTGTTATTTCACTCAAGATGATGCCCTCCAGGTCCATCCATTTGGCTAGGAATTTCATAAATTCATTCTTTTTAATAGCTGAGTAGTATTCCATTGTGTAAATGTACCATAATTTCTGTATCCATTCCTCTGTTGAGGGACATCTGGGTTCTTTCCAGCTTCTGGGTATTATAAATAGGGCTGCTATGAACATAGTGGAGCATGTGTCCTTTTTGCCGGTTGGGACATCTTCTGGATATATGCCCAGGAGAGGTATTGCTGGGTCCTCCGGTAGTACTATGTACAATTTTCTGAGGAACCGCCAGACTGATTTCCAGAGTGGTTGTACAAGCTTGCAATCCCACCAACAATGGAGGAGTGTTCCTCTTTCTCCACATCCTCGCCAGCATCTGCTGTCACCTGAATTTTTGATCTTAGCCATTCTGACTGGTGTGAGGTGGAATCTCAGGGTTGTTTTGATTTGCATTTCCCTGATGATTAAGGATGTTGAACATTTTTTCAGGTGTTTCTCTGCCATTCGGTATTCCTCAGGTGAGAATTCTTTGTTCAGTTCTGAGCCCCATTTTTTAATGGGGTTATTTGACTTTCTGGAGTCCACCTTCTTGAGTTCTTTATATATATTGGATATTAGTCCCTTATCTGATTTAGGATAGGTGAAGATCCTTTCCCAATCTGTTGGTGGTTTTTTTGTCTTATTGATGGTGTCTTTAGCCTTGCAGAAGCTTTGTAGTTTCATGAGGTCCCACTTGTCAATTCTCGATCTTACAGCACAAGCCATTACTGTTCTACTCAGGAATTTTTCCCCTGTGCCCATATCTTCAAGGCTTTTCCCCACTTTCTCCTCTATAAGTTTCAGTGTCTCTGGTTTTATGTGAAGTTCCTTGATCCACTTAGACTTGACCTTAGTACAAGGAGATAGGAATGGATCGATTCACATTCTTCTACATGTTAACAACCAGTTGTGCCAGCACCATTTGTTGAAAATGCTGTCTTTCTTCCACTGGATGTTTTTAGCTCCCTTGTCGAAGATCAAGAGACCATAGGTGTGTGGGTTCATTTCTGGGTCTTCAATTCTATTCCTTTGGTCTATTTGTCTGTCACTATACCAGTACCATGCAGTTTTTATCACAATTGCTCTGTAGTAGAGCTTTAGGTCCGGCATGGTGATTCCACCAGAGGTTCTTTTATCCTTGAGAAGAGTTTTTGCTATCCTAGGTTTTTTGTTATTCCAGATGAATTTGCAGATTGCGCTTTCTAATTCGTTGAAGAATAGATTTGGAATTTTGATGGGGATTGCATTGAATCTGTAGATTGCTTTTGGCAAGATAGCCATTTTTACAATGTTGATCCTGCCAATCCATGAGCATGGGAGATCTTTCCATCTTCTGAGATCTTCTATAATTTCTTTCTTAAGAGACTTGAAGTTTTTATTATACAGATCTTTCACTTCCTTAGTTAGAGTCACGCCAAGATATTTTATATTATTTGTGACTATTGAGAAGGGTGTTGTTTCCCTAATTTCTTTCTCAGCCTGTTTATTCTTTGTGTAGAGAAAGGCCATTGACTTGTTTGAGTTAATTTTATATCCAGCTACTTCACCGAAGCTGTTTATCAGGTTTAGGAGTTCTCTGGTGGAATTTTTAGGGTCACTTATATATACTATCATATCATCTGCAAAAAGTGATATTTTGACTTCATCTTTTCCAATTTGTATCCCTTTGATCTCCTTTTGTTGTCGAATTGCTCTGGCTAGGAAGACAAGTACAATGTTGAATAGGTATGGAGAAAGTGGACAGCCTTGTCTAGTCCCTGATTTTAGAGGGATTGCTTCAAGATTCTGACCATTTACTTTGATGTTGGCTACTGGTTTGCTGTAGATTGCTTTTATCATGTTTAGGTATGGGCCTTGAATTCCTGATCTTTCCAAGACTTTTATCATGAATGGGTGTTGGATCTTGTCAAATGCTTTTTCCGCATCTAACGAGATGACCATGTGGTTTTTGTCTTTGAGTTTGTTTATATAGTGGATTATGTTGATGGATTTCCGTATATTGAACCATCCCTGCATCCCTGGGATGAAACCTACTTGGTCAGGATGGATGATTGTTTTGATGTGTTCTTGGATTCGGTTAGCAAGAACTTTATTGAGGATTTTTGCATCAATATTCATAAGGGATATTGGTCTGAAGTTTTCTATCTTTGTTGGGTCTTTTTGTGGTTTAGGTATCAGAGTAATTGTGGCTTCATAGAATGAGTTGGGTAGAGTACCTTCTGTTTCTATTTTGTGGAATAGATTGTGAAGAACTGGGATTAGATCTTCTTTGAAGGTCTGATAGAACTCTGCACTAAACCCATCTGGTCCTGGGCTTTTTTTAGTTGGGAGACTATTAATGACTGCTTCTATTTCTTTAGGGGATATAGGGCTGTTTAGATCATTAACCTGATCTTGATTCAACTGTGGTACCTGGTATCTGTCTCGGAACTTCTCCATTTCATCCAGGTTCTCCAGTTTTGTTGAGTATAGCCTTTGGTAGAAGGATCTGATGGTGTTTTGGATGTCTTCAGGATCTGTTGTTATGTCTCCTTTTTCATTTCTGATTTTGTTAATTAGGATGCTTTCCCTGTGCCCTCTAGTGAGTCTGGCTAAGGGTTTATCTATCTTGTTGATTTTCTCAAAGAACCAGCTCCTTGATTGGTTGATTCTTTGAATAGTTTTTCTTGTTTCCACTTGGTTGATTTCGCCACTGGGTTTGATTATTTCCTACCGTCTCTCTTGGGTGAATTTGCTTCCTTTTGTTTTAGTGCTTTTAGGTGTGTTGTCAAGATGCTAATGTGTGCTCTCTCTAGTTTCCTTCTGGAGGCACTCAGAGCTATGAGTTTTCCTCTTAGAAATGCTTTCATTGTGTCCCATAAGTTTGGGTATGTTGTGGCTTCATTTTCATTGAACTCTAAAAAGTCCTTAATTTCTTTCTTTATTCCTTCCTTGACCAAGGTATCATTGAGAAGAGTGTTGTTCAGTTTCCACGTGAAGGTTGGCTTTCTATTATTTATTTTGTTATTGAAGATCAGCCTTAGTCCATGGTGATCTGATAGGATGCATGGGACAATTTCAATATTTTTGTATCTGTTGAGGCCTGTTTTGTGACCAATTATGTGGTCAATTTTGTAGAAGGTACCATGAGGTGCTGAGAAGAAGGTATATCCTTTTGTTTTAGGATAGAATGTTCTGTAGATATCTGCCAGATCCATTTGATTCATAATTTCTCTTAGTTTCTCTGTGTCCCTGTTTAGTTTCTGTTTCCATGATCTGTCCATTGGTGAAAGTGGTGTGTTGAAGTCTCCCACTATTATTGTATGAGGTGCAATGTGTGCTTTGAGATTTACTAAAGTTTCTTTAATGAATGTGGCTGCCTTTGTATTTGGAGCATAGATATTCAGGATTGATAGTTCCTCTTGGAGGATTTTACCTTTGATGATTATGAAGTGTCCCTCCCTGTCTTTTTTAATGACTTTGGGTTGGAAGTCAATCTTATCAGATATTAGAATGGCTACTCCAGCTTGTTTCTTCATGCCATTTGCTTGGAAAATTGTTTTCCAGCCTTTCATTCTGAGGTAGTGTCTATCCTTTTCTCTGAGATGAGTTTCCTGTAAGCAGCAAAATGTTGGGTCTTGTTTGTGTAGCCAGTTTGTTAGTCTATGTCTTTTTATCGGGGAGTTGAGTCCATTGATATTAAGAGATATTAAGGAAAAGTAATTGTTGTTTCCTGTTATTTTTGTTGTTAAAGTTGGCATTTTGTTCTTGTGGCTGTCTTCTTTTAGGTTTGTTGAGGGACTACCTTCTTGTTGTTTCTAGGGCGTGGTTCCTGTCCTTGTATTGGCTTTTTTCTGTTATTATCCTTTGAAGGGCTGGATTCGTGGAGAGATAATGTGTGAATTTGGTTTTGTTGTGGAATACTTTGGTTTCTCCATCTATGTTAATTGAGAGTTTGGCTGGGTATAGTAGCCTGGGCTGGAATTTGTGTTCTTTTAGTGTCTGTATAACATCCGTCCAGGATCTTCTGGCTTTCATAGTCTCTGGTGAAAAATCTGGTGTAATTCTGATAGGCTTGCCTTTATATGTTACTTGGCCTTTTTCTCTTACTGCTTTTAGTATTCTATCTTTATTTAGAGCATTTGTTGTTCTGATTATTATGTGTCGGGGGAGGTATTTCTTTTCTGGTCCAGTCTATTTGGAGTTCTGTAGGCTTCTTGTATGTTCATGGGCATCTCTTTCTTTAGATTTGGGAAGTTTTCTTCTATAATTTTGTTGAAGATGTTTGCTGGTCCTTTGAGTTGAAAATCTTCATTCTCATCCACTCCTATTATCCGTAGGTTTGGTCTTCTCATTGTGTCCTATATTTCTTGGATGTTTTGAGTTAGGATCTTTTTGCATTTTACATTTTCCTTGATTGTTGTGCCGATGTTCTCTATGGAATCTTCTGCACCTGAGATTCTCTCTTCCATCTCTTGTATTCTGTTGCTGATGCTGGTATCTATGGTTCCAGATTTCTTTCCTAGGGTTTCTATCTCCAGTGTTGCCTCATTTTGGGTTTTCTTTATTGTGTCTACTTCCCTTTTTAAGTCTAGTATGGTTTTGTTCATTTCCATCATCTGTTTGGATGTGTTTTCCTGTTTTTCTGTAAGGACTTCTACCTGTTTGATTATGTTATCCTGTTTTTCTTTAAGGATTTGTAACTCTTTAGCAGTGTTCTCCTGCAATTCTTTAAGGGATTTTTGTGCTTCCTCTTTAGTGTCTTCTGCCTGTTTAGCAGTGTTCTCCTGTATTTCTTTAAGTGTGTTATTAAAGTCCTTCTTGAAGTCCTCTACCATCATCAGGAGATATGCTTTTAGATCCATGTCTAGCTTTTCCGGTGTGTTGGAGTGCCCTGGAATGGGCGAAGTGGGGGTGCTGGGTTCTGATGATGGTGAGTGGTCTTGGTTTCTGTTAGTAAGATTATTACGTTTACCTTTCGCCATCTGGTAATCTCTGGGGTTAGTTGTTATCGTTGTCACTGTTTAAAGATTGGAGCAGAAGCTGTGTTCCACTCACCAGCAGTCCCAAAATCCTGCGGCGGGGGTCGTGGGTAGCTGGCGGGTGTCAGGCAACCCTGCGCCCCAGCTACCCTGGCGCTGATCCGGCCGGATGAGGCCTGTGGCCCTACTCAGGCCGGTTTCTGCTTCCCTAACTAATGCAGTCTCAGGTCCTGCGCGCAATTGGATTGGAGCAGAAGCTGTGCTCCACTCACCAGAAGTCTTAAGATCCTGTGATGGGTGTTGTGGGTAGCTGGCGAGTGTCAGCCGACCCTGTGCCCCAGCTGCCCCGGTGCTTTTCTGACCGGAAGAGGCTTGTGGCCCTATGTAGGCCGGATTTCTCTCTCCCCAACCAGAGCAGTCTCAGGTCCCCCGTGATTGGACTGGAGCAGAAGCTGTGTTCCACTCACTAGCAGTCCCAAAATCCTGCGGCGTGGGTCGTGGGTAGCTGGCGGGTGTCAGGCAACCCTGCGCTCCAGCTACCCCGGCGCTGATCCCGCCATCTACTATTCTTCTGTGTGCTAACTTCTTTTTGTTTTTGGAGCTTGTAGATGTGCTGTTAAGTTGACAGTATGACATCTCTCCAGTTTTCTTACTTAGGTCCTTGGTGCTAGGAACTTTCCTCTTAGCAAGGTTTAATTGTGTCCCATAAATTTGGGTACATTGTGTATTCATTTTAATTAAATGCTAGGAAGTCTGATTTTTTTAAAATTTTTGCCTTAACCCATTTTTTTCATCCAGTAGAGAGTTGTTTAATTTCCATGAGTTTGTAAGCTTTCTGTTGTTTCTGTTGTTGATATTCAGCTTTAATCTGTTATAGTCAGATATGATACAGGTGTCATTTCAATTTCCTTGCATCTTTAGAAAGTTGCTTTGTGTCCTAGATTGAGGAACAAAATTCATTTATAAAAATTCATTTATTTTTTTGCATTTTTATTAGGTATTTTCCTCGTTTACATTTTCAATGCTATCCCAAAAGTCCCCCATACCCACCCCCCCAATCCCCTACCCACCCACTCCCCCTTTTTGGCCCTGGGGTTCCCCTGTACTGGGGCATATAAAGTTTGCAAGTCCAATGGGCCTCTCTTTCCAGTGATGGCCGACTAGGCCATCTTTTGATACATATGCAGCTAGAGACAAGAGCTCCGGGGTACTGGTTAGTTCATAATGTTGTTCCACATGTAGGGTTGCAGATCCCTTTAGATCCTTGGGTACTTTTTCTAGCTCCTCCATTGGGAGCCCTGTGTTCCATCCAATAGCTGACTGTGATCATCCACTACTGTTTTTACTAGGCACCAGCATAGTCTCACAAGACACAGCTATATCTGGGTACTTTCAGCAAAATCTTGCTAGGGTATGCAATGGTGTCAGCGTTTGGAAGCTGATTATGGGATGGATCCCTGCATATGGAAATCACTAGATGGTCCATCCTTTCGTCACAGCTCCAAATTTTGTCTCTGTAACTCCTTCTATGGGTGTTTTGTTCCCATTTCTAAGAAGGGGCAAAGTGTCCACACTTTGGTCTTCGTTCTTCTTGAGTTTCATGCATTTAGTAAATAGTATCTTATATGTTGGGTATCCTAAGTTTCTGGGCTAATATCCACTTATCAGTGAATACATATTGTGTGAGTTACCTTCTGATTGGGTTACCTCACTCAAGATGATGCCCGCCAGGTCCATCCATTTGGCTAGGAATTTCATAAATTCATTCTTTTAAATAGCTGAGTAGTACTCCATTGTGTAAATGTACCACAATTTCTGTATCCATTCCTCTGTTGAGGGGCATCTGGGTTCTTTCCAGCTTCTGGCTATTATAAATAAGGCTGCTATGAACATAGTGGAGCATGTGTCCTTCTTACCGGTTGGGACATCTTCTGGATATATGCCCAGGAGAGGTATTTTGGGATCCTCCGGTAGTACTATGTCCAATTTTCTGAGGAACCGCCAGAATGATTTCCAGAGTGGTTGTACAAGCTTGCAATCCCATCAACAATGGAGGAGTGTTCCTCTTTCTCCACATCCTTGCCAGCATCTGCTGTCAACTGAATTTTTGATCTTAGCCATTTTGACTGGAGTGAAGTGGAATCTCAGGGTTGTTTTGGTTTGCATTTCCCTGATGATTTATATTGAACATTTTTTCAGGTGCTTCTCAGCCATTTGGTATTCCTCAGGTGAGAATTCTTTGTTCAGCTCTGAGCCCCATTTTTTAATGGGGTTATTTGATTTTCTGGAGTCCACCTTCTTGAGTTCTTTATATATATTGAATATTAGTCCCCTATCCGATTTGGGATAGGTAAAGATCCTTTCCCAATCTGTTGGTGGCCCTTTTGTCTTATTGACAGTGTCTTTTGCCTTGAAGAAGCTTTGCAATTTTATGAGGTCCCATTTATCAATTCTCGATCTTTTTTTTTCTGTTCACTTTCTTTTTTTTTTAATTTTTAATATTTTTATTACATATTTTCCTGTTACATTTCCAATGCTATCCCAAAAGTCCCCCATAGCGCCCCCCACTTCCCTACCCACCCATTCCCATTCTTTTGGCCCTGGCATTCCCCTATATTGGGGCATATAAAGTTTGCAAGTCCAATGGGCCTCTCTTTCCATTGATGGCCGACTAGGCCATCTTTCGATACATATGCAGCTAGAGACAAGAGACAATTCTCGATCTTACAGCACAAGCCTTTGCTGTTCTATTCAGGAATTTTTTCCCCTTTACCCATATCTTTGAGGCTTTTCCCTACTTTCTCCTCTATAAGTTTCAGTGTCTCTGGTTTTATGTGGACTTCCTTAATCCACTTAGATTTGACCTTAGTACAAGGAGATAGAAATGGATCAATTCGCATTCTTCTACATGATAACCACCAGTTGTGCCAGCACCATTTGTGGAAAAGGCTGTCTTTTTTCCACTGGATGGTTTTAGCTCCCTTGTTATAGATCAAGTGACCATAGGTGTGTGGGTTCATTTCTGGGTCTTCAATTTTGTTCCATTGGTCTACTTGTCTGTCACTATACCAATACCATGCAGTTTTTATCACAATTGCTCTGTAGTAGAGCTTTAGGTCCGGCATGGTGATTCCACCAGAGGTTCTTTTATCCTTGAGAAGAGTTTTTGCTATCCTAGGTTTTTTGTTATTCCAGATGAATCTGCTGATTGCCCTTTATAATTCGTTGAAGAATTGAGTTGGAATTTTGATGGGGATTGCATTGAATCTGTAGATTGCTTTTGGCAAGATAGCCATTTTTACAATGTTGATCCTGCCAATCCATGAGCATGGGAGATCTTTCCATCTTCTGAGATCTTCTATAATTTCTTTCTTCAGAGACTTGAAGTTCTTATCATACAGATCTTTCACTTCCTTAGTTAGAGTCATGCCAAGGTATTTTATATTATTTGTGACTATTGAGAAGGGTGTTGTTTCCCTAATTTCTTTCTCAGCCTGTTTATCCTTTGTGTAGAGAAAGGCCATTGACTTGTTTGAGTTAATTTTATATCCAGCTACTTCATTGAAGCTGTTTATCAGGCTTAGGAGTTCTCTGACGGAATTTTTAGGGTCACTTATATATACTATCATATCATCTGCAAAAAGTGATATTTTGACTTCTTCCTTTCCAATTTGTATCCCCTTGATCTCCTTTTGTTGTCTAATTGCTCTGGCTAGGACTTCAAGTACAATGTGGAATAGGTAGGGCGAGAGTGGACAGCATTGTCTAGTCCCTGGTTTTAGTGGGATTGCTTCCAGCTTCTCACCATTTACTTTGATGCTGGCTACTGGATTGCTGTAGATTGCTTTTATCATGTTTAGGTATGGGCCTTGAATTCCTGATCTTTCCAAGACTTTTATCATGAATGGGTGTTGGATTTTGTCAAATGCTTTCTCAGCATCTAACGAGATGATCATGTGGTTTTTGTCTTTGAATTTGTTTATATAGTGGATTACGTTGATGGATTTCCGTATATTGCATCCCTGGGCTGAAACCTACTTGGTCAGGAAGGATGATTGTTTTGATGTGTTCTTGGATTCGGTTAGCAAGAACTTTATTGAGGATTTTTGCATCGATATTCATAAGGAAAATTGGTCTGAAGTTCTCTATCTTTCTTGGGTCTTTTTGTGGTTTAGGTATCAGAGTAATTGTGGCTTCATAGAATGAGTTGAGTAAAGTACCTTCCGTTTCTATTTCGTGGAATAGTTTGTGAAGAACTGGAATTAGATCTTCTTTGAAGGTCTGATAGAACTCTGCACTAAACCCATCTGGTCCTGGGCTTTTTTTGGTTGGGAGACTATTAATGACTGCTTCTATTTCTTTAGGGGAAATAGGACTGTTTAGATCATTAACCTGATCTTGATTTAGCTTTGGTACCTGGTATCTGTCTAGAAACTTGTCCATTTCATCTAGGTTTTCCAGTTTTGCTGAGTATAGACGTTTGTAGAAGGATCTGATGGTGTTTTGGATTTCTTCAGGATCTGTTGTTATGTTTCTCTTTTCATTTCTGATTTTGTTAATTAGGATGCTTTTCGTGTGCCCTCTAGTGAGTCTGGCTAAGCGTTTATCTATCTTGTTGATTTTCTCAAAGAACCAGCTCCTTGATTGATTGATTCTTTGAATAGTTCTTCTTGTTTCCACTTGGTTGATTTCACCCCTGAGTTTGATTGTTTCCTGCCTTCTACTCCTCTTGGGTGAATTTGCTTCCTTTTCTTCGAGAGCTTTTAGGTGAGTTGTCAAGCTGCTAATGTGTGCTCTCTCTAGTTTCTTTTTGGAGGCACTCAGAGCTATGAGTTTTCCTCTTAGGAATGCTTTCATTGTGTCCCATAAGTTTGGGTATGTTGTGGCTTCATTTTCATTAAACTCCAAAAAGTCCTTAATTTCTTTCTTTATTCCTTCCTTGACCAAGGTATCATTGTGAAGAGTGTTGTTCAGTTTCCTCGTGAATGTTGCCTTTCTATTAGTTATTTTGTTATTGAAGATCAGCCTTAGTCAATGGTGATCTGGTAGGATGCATGGGACAATTTCAATATTTTTGTATATTTTGAGACTTGTTTTGTGACCAATTATGTGGTCAATTTTGGAGAAGGTACCATGGGGTGTTGAGAAGAATGTATATCCTTTTGTTTTAGGATAAAATGTTCTGTAGATATCTGTTAAGTCCATTTTTTCATCACTTCTGTTAGTTTCACTGTGTCCCTGTTTAATTTCTGTTTCCATGATCTGTCCATTGGTGAAAGTGGTATGTTGAAGTCTCCCACTATTATTGTGTGAGGTGCAATGTGTGCTTTGAGCTTTACTAAAGTTTCTTTAATGAATGTGGCTGCCCTTGTTTGTGGAGCATAGATATTCAGAATTGAGAGTTCCTCTTGGAGGATTTTACCTTTGATGAGTATGAAGTGCCCCTCCTTGTCTTTTTTGATTATTTTGGGTTGGAAGTTGATTTTGTTAGATATTAAAATGACTACTCCAGCTTGTTTCTTCATACCATTTGCTTGGAAAATTGTTTTCCAGCCTTTCATTCTGAGGTAGTGTCTATCTTTTTCTCTGAGATGAGTTTCCTGTAAGCAGCAAAATGTTGGGTCTTGTTTGTGTAGCCAGTTTGTTAGTCTATGACTTTTTATTGTGGAGTTGAGTCCTTTGATATTAAGAGATATTAAGGAAAAGTAATTGTTGCTTCCTGTTATTTTTGTTGTTAAAGTTGGCATTCTGTTCTTGTGGCTGTCTTCTTTTAGGTTTGTTGAGGGATTACTTTCAACAAGGTAGGGTGTTTTCTAGGGCTTGGTTGCCATCCTTGTATTGGTATTTTTCTGTTATTATCCTTTGAAGGGCTGGATTCGTGGAGAGATAATGGGTGAATTTGGTTTTATTGTGGAATACTTTGGTTTCTCCATCTATGGTAATTGAGAGTTTGGCTGGGTATAGTAGCCTGGGCTGGAATTTGTGTTCTTTTAGTGTCTGTATAACATCCGTCCAGGATTTTCTGGCTTTCATAGTCTCTGGTGAAAAATCTGGTGTAATTCTGATAGGCTTGCCTTTATATGTTACTTGACCTTTTTCCCTTACTGCTTTTAGTATTCTATCTTTATTTAGGGCATTTGTTGTTCTGATTATTATGTGTCGGGAGGAATTTCTTTTCTGGTCCAGTCTATTTGGAGTTCTGTAGGCTTCTTGTATGTTCATGGGCATCTCTTTCTTTAGATTTGGGAAGTTTTCTTCAATAATTTTGTTGAAGATGTTTGCTGGTCCTTTGAGTTGAAAATCTTCATTCTCATCCACTCCTATTATCCGTAGGTTTGGTCTTCTCATTGTGTCCTGGATTTCCTGGATGTTTTGAGTTAGGATCTTTTTGCATTTTCCATTTTCTTTGATTGTTGTGCGGATGTTCTCTATGGAATCTTCTGCACCTGAGATTCTCTCTTCCATCTCTTGTATTCTGTTGCTGATGCTTGCATCTATGGTTCCAGATTTCTTTCCTAGGGTTTCTATCTCCAGCGTTGCCTCACTTTCGGTTTTCTTTATTGTGTCTACTTCCCTTTTTAGGTCTTGGATGGTTTTATTCATTTCCATCACCTGTTTGGTTGTGTTTTCCTGCAATTCTTTTTTTTTTTTTTTTGTGGTTTTTTCGAGACAGGGTTTCTCTGTATAGCCCTGGCTGTCCTGGAACTCACTTTGTAGACCAGGCTGGCCTCGAACTCAGAAATCCACCTGCCTCTGCCTCCCGAGTGCTGGGATTAAAGGCGTGCGCCACCACGCCCGGCTCCTGCAATTCTTTAAGGGATTTTTGTGTTTCCTCTTTAATGTCTTCTACTCGTTTAGCAGTGTTCTCCTCTTTATTGTCTTCTACTTGTTTAGCAGTGTTCTCCTGTATTTCTTTAAGTGAGTTATTTAAGTCCTTCTTGATGTCCTCTTCTATCATCATGAGATATGCTTTTAAGTCCAGGTCTAGCTTTTCAGGTGTGTTGGGGTGCTCTGGACTGGGTGAAGTGGGAGTGCTGGGTTCTGATGATGGTGAGTGGTCCTGGTTTCTGTTAGTAAGATTCTTACATTTACCTTTCGCCATCTGGTAATCTCTGGAGTTAGTTGTTATAGTTGTCTCTGTTTAGAGATTGTTCCTCTGGTGATTTTGTTACCCTCTATGAGCAGACCTGGGAGACTAGCTCTCTCTTCTGAGTTCTAGTGGTCAGAGCAGTCTCTGCAGGCAAGGTCTCCTCTTTCAGGGAAGGTGCACAGTTATCTGGTGTTTGGACCTCCTCCTGGCTGAAGATGAAGGCCCAAAATAGGATCTTTCCCAGAAGCTGTGTTGCTTTGGCCTGTCCCAGAAGCAGTTGTTTCAGTAGTCCACACTCTCACCTGTGTAGACTACTTTCAGCGGAGTCCCAGAACCAAGGTGGCTCCTGTGGAACCTGAGGCAGAAGCCTGTCAGGCCGGGCGGACACCTGTGCTCGGACCAGGAAGGTGGCCTGTTTTCTGGAGCCGAAAATGGAGCCGCCTCAGAGGCTCTGTGACTCTCGCCTGTCCCAGAGACTGCTGGCCTCTGTATTCCACACTCTCACTTGTGCAGACTGCCTTCCGCGGAGTCCCGGAACCAAGCTGGCTCAGGTGGAACCTGAGGCAGAATCCTCTCAGGCCAGGTGGACACTTGTGCTCTGACCAGGAAGGTGGCCGGTTGTCTCTATTTTCTCTTTTCTTGCATTATTTTTTCAGATTCCACATGAGAACATGCAATCTTCTGTTTTATGTTGGATCTTCATTTTTATCCATTTTCCTGCAAATGACAGTATTTTTCTCATCCTTAATGATGTATCCAATTCCACGTTTTCCTTAGTCTCTTCATCTACCATTTGGCATCAAGGCAGACTCCATGTCCCAGCTCCTGTGAACAAAGCAGCAGTGAATATGACTATGCAGGGTTCTCTGGGGTATGGTAATGTAGACTTGTTCATCCATGCATTGTTTTGTACAATGAATGTTTGCTGATGACAAATATACCCGCCCCAAATACACACACAGGAAGAGAATACTTGATTATATGGAAGTTTTAACTCAGTTTTGTCCATAGCAATGTTCATAATGGCCTTCCATACTTATATTCCTATTAAAAATATCTAAGAGTCCCTCTTCTCCCGTGTTCTTGCAGGCACTTTCCACAATTCTAATTAGTACATGTTTTTTTATATAACGATGAGTTTCATTGTAGCACTCAGGCATGTTTATTATATATTTTATCTTAGGCACCTCCCACTCCCCTCACCTCTTCCACTCACCTTCCTGTGTTTCCCATTTATCTTCATAAACAACTTTATTGTCCATTCCATCAAACATTTTTGTTTGAAAATATATTCTGGAGCTGAAAAGATAGCTCCATGGTTCAAAGTACTGGTTGTTTTCCCAGACAAACCAGGTTAAATGCCTAGCACCTATAAGGGAGATAGACATTCTCCAGGGTAACCAACACCTTCTTCTTGCCTCCGTTAACACCTGTACACATGTGGTCACACAGACATACATGCAGGCAAAATGGCCATACACATAAAAAATAAATTATTTTTTAAAAGCCTGTATTCAATATATAAGAAAAGAATCGCAATGTTTGCCTTCCTGGGCCTGGATTATTTTATCTCACATGATCAATGTGCAATATTTAATTTATTTATTTTTTTTAGATTTTGTTTCAATGTTGAGAATTGGACATAAGGAATTACATATGTCAAACAAATATTGTACTGTTGAACTGTATTCTTACCTCTCTTCCTGATGTCTGAATACCCAAATATATATATATATATATATATATATATATATATATATATATATATACCAGACTTTAACTATCCACCTATTGTAGGGCACAGTAATGATCCTACAACTTGTATATTGAGACTAAGGTCTCACAAACATGAGAATGCACACAAATATCTGTGGTATGCTGACTGTCATTCTCTATTTTGTTGGATTTATGCGCAGAAGTAGTCTAGGTGGCCCATATGGAAGATCCAGTTTTAGTATTTTGAGGAATCTTTACAATGATTTCCATTCATACCACTATTATTCAAGTGTTTCTTTTTCCTGACAGCCTCAGTAATGTTTGTTTTCTTCTTTAAAAAAATCTACTTGTATTTTATGTGTGTATGTCTGTGAGCTACATACATACAGTGCCCCTGGAAGACAGAATTTTCTTTCCTTTTGTGATTTGGATTTTTTTTTTAATGTATGGATCACAAAACATATCCTTAGCCTGGTCCAGTCTACAAATAGTCTTCATTAATTGAAGATATTCCTCTTGACCTGTGTGTGTGTGTATGTGTGTGTGTGTGTGTGTGTGTGTGTGTGTGTACATCTGTGTATGTACCATCTGTACCTTTAGTGAAAATATTTTCTAGGCTTTCATAGCCCTTATGAGAATTGGAACATTTTTCAACTAGATATGAGATCTCAAGTGGTCTAACTTACTGCTTTCTCTAGCCATTCCTTGTCTGGCTTCTGAGTGTCACCTTATGTGTGAATGTAATCTTAATCACCTAAAGACTTAATGGGAATTTCCTTCAGACTTGATGGGTCTGTCTAACTGAGTCCTTCTAGAAGGTTGGCCAATCTATATCATCTACTACCTCATATATGGCAACAGTGATTTTGTGGTTTTCTCTTTTTATCTAGTCTATATTTTTGGTTTAGATTTTAAAAAATAACAGAAGGTTATGTCTAGTGACAAGCCCTTTGTCATAAGAAGAATCAAGATTCTTTTCAAGGTAAAGTTTGAATACATTTTTGTTTTTTTATTTCTCTATTTGTCTAGTGAAAGAGAAGCTCTTAAGTTTGTAATATCCCTAGAAAATAGTTTGGGAAAAGTTCTTTCTCCTTGATTTATACCACCAATAAAATTTTCTTTAGAATCATTATAAGTAAGCTATTCTGTGGTGTCAATTTTTACACTATGAGGCTCTAGGAAGTTAATCTTTAAAAAGACTTTTGCACTTGATTGGAAGAACTGGGATTTGAATCTGTCTAACAACGAAAACTAAATTCTTATTCAGTAAGATTTTTTGTGTGGATGTTTATTTTGAAACAGGATTTTACTATATATCCCAGTCTGGTTTTAAATTCATTAATATCCCAGGCTGACATCAGATTTGCACCAATCCTCCTGCCTCAGCTTCCTCAGAGATCGGAGTACAAATGCCAGCTATCATATCTAGCCTTATTTAGTTTTTAATGAAACTTATTATTGTGCATTAAAAAATGTATGCTAATAAAAAACAAGCAAATTATCCCTGACTGTCCAATCTAGGGACATAGAAGGTCTAGCTCAACTGAGAATTGAAACTGGGAACAATTAGGCCTGAATATTACTAGGGTTTAAATGGATGACCATTTAGAAGGAAATAGGCTATGTTTCAATTGGCTGTGGGTACCTACAAGATATAGTCAACACAAGTTGTAGTGGGATATTTCATAGTTTGCAAACCAATAAAGCAGGAGTCACTTGGTGATTAAGGTCAGCAAGCAGGGTAGAACTACTAGGAGGCAGGACTACTACTAGGTCTCTAATGGGAACTGATTAGTTATTGCAAAGAAAAGTCAAGGCAACCATGATAGTTGTCTTAGCTAGGGTTCTAATGCTATGAACGACATTATGACCAAGGTAACTTTTATAAGGACAAGATTTAATTGGGTTTAGCTTACAGGTTCAGAGGTTCAGTCCATTATCACCAAGGCAGGAACATGATAGCATCCAGGCATACATGGTATAGGAGGAGCTGAGAGTTCTACATCTTCATCTGAAGGCCATGATAGAAGGATGGTTTCCAGGCAGATAGGATGAGGGTCTTAAAGCTCACACCCACAGTGACACACCTACTCCAACAAGGCCACACCTACTTCAACAGGGCCACACCTCCAAATAGTGCTACTCCCTGAACTGGACATATGCAAATCATCATAGTAGTGTTTCTAAATTTTCCTCAAATAACTTAAACACAGGCATGAATCGTTTTCTTTATATGTCAGCAGTTAGTCCTTATTTAACACCCTCTGTGTTTTATGTAAAGGCATTACTACACTTTTTCCTGGACTTTAACTGCTTTTTCAGTGGTTTAGCTGGGAGTCCTTACGAACAAGAGTTACAGCTTCAGTTTTAACAAATTCATTCCTGTAGCCTTTGAATGCAGCAGGGAAGAACAATAATTAAATCCTTGGACTATGATTTTCTTACACATCAAATGAATATGCTATTTCTCTCTTCAATTAATTATGGTTTGACTGAAGTCTTATGGAGAACATTAATAAATAAATAAAAATGAAAAAAATATTGCAAAAATATCTGAATGCTATGTCTTTATATTTAATGTCATTTAAAGGAGCAGCAAGGCCTGATTTAAGAAAATAAAAGTACAAACAGAATAATAAATAACACTGTTTTAATTTCCCATTGCTGCTGTAGCAATTTACTACGTATATAGTAGCTGAAAACAATATAAATATCTCTCCATCGGGTTCTGAATATTACCAAGTGACAGGTCTCTCAGTGGGTAAAGTCCAGATGGTAGTGATAGTGCTACTTTGGTCCTTTGGAGGACAGAGGGGATAATCTGGGACTTACATTTCACACCCTCCTGTGGTATTCTGCATTCCTTGACATGGCCCATTCCTTGACATTCCAGCAATTGTGCTACACCAAGCATTACTTATATTGTCACACGCCCCTTTCTCCCTTCCCTACCTCCCTCCTTTCCCTTGTAAGCATCGTGTGGTTATTTGAATAACTGGTTTCCAAGATCTTCACCCCTGAAAAAGGAGAGTGGGACCCTCCATTAGTAATAAAGGGGAATTCTGTAAGGCAGAAGCTGTGTGTGTGTGTGTGTGTGTGTGTGTGTGTGTGTGTGTGAGAGAGAGAGAGAGAGAGAGAGAGAGAGAGAGAGAGAGAGAGAGAGAGAGAGAGAGAGAGAGAATTCATGGCCACAGACTTAACTTTCACAGTAGTATAACAGCTGTGTGGTTTTAATCACTTTTTCAATAAAATAGGAGAAGGGGCTGGATAAAAGACTCAGTGGTTAAGAGCACGGACTGCTCTTCTAGAGGCTTGAGTCCCAGCACACACAGCAGTTTGTAACTCTAATTCCTGAATGCCACAGACAACAGGGACACAAGGGATGCACAGACATTCATGTTGAATATTTAAGTATTCTAGTATAGACGTATGATCTTTGACGAAAAAGTCACTTCGAGGGTCAGTTTCCATATTGGGGCTGAGACTTAGGGCTATTTATAGAGTATATGCCTTTATGGAGAAATTCTAGCTCTGTTTGTGTATATACTTAATCTCATGCTTTAAAAAAAGTATAATTTAATCAGTTACTGTTCATCAAATTTTGGGTCACTTATGTTGGATAGAGTGCTAAATAAGCCACATGGATTTAACCTTCCCTGTATCCTAACTCCACATAAGGCCTAAGACCTTGGGACCAATCACATCTTCCATGACAAAAACAAAAAACAAAATACAAAAAACAAAAAAAACAAAAACAAACCAAAAACAAAACAAAACACCCTTTATTCAATAAGCAATTTCTGAACCTGCTCACAGAAAAATTAGGGCTTTGTAAAGTCTTTTTTATTATTGTGAAGTAGCTTCAAAATGAGCTCAGACTGATAAAGTTAATATTTATTGAACGTTTGCATTGATACTGTGCTTGGCTCTAGGTTGCACTATTTTTATAGCCTTTACTCTCTGATGATCTAATCTGTGTACTCACAGATTACCAAATGCCAGGTAGAAATGACTAGTCTAACATTTATTAGTGTTGTGATATTTGCCAAATCACAGCATTTGTGCTTTCATCCTTCGTGGCTAAAATGCAGACATAGCCTGTGGGGGGCTTATGATTTGTAAAATAGCATGCAAATGGATGCTGTTGGTAATCTTCTGACCCTCTTAACATTAATACCATGTTTAGCTGATGCAAATAGTTCTGGCATGCTGCGGCTGATACGGTATATTTGATCATCCTTATGACTGACTGCAATGCTATTCATTTTACACTCACCAGTTTTCTTGGTGTGAACAACTCCAGCTATAGTGGAAATACACACAAAGACAAACTCCATGTTTAGAGAGGGCCTGTTCACAAAGGAGCAAACACAAGTGCATGTAAAAATGATAGAATGGAGTAGTCCTTTAGTGATGTTAGGTGGATTGCTTGAAATTACATGTAGATAATATTTAAAAGGATAAGTTCTGTCCAAACTAAACAGAACTGTATATGTTTGGAACCTGAGGAACACTGGAGAAAGGCACAGCAAAACAGGAAGGAGACAAAGCTTGTTTAATTCTTTAAAAGGTGGTTCATAGATGCTTCATAAATAAATAAGAGGTAAGAGAGAGCAAAATGTCCCTATAAAGTATAAAAATGTTGTCCCTTCAGGTGCTTTCTTTAAAATCTTTCAGCTTTTATTTATTTTTATTTTATGTGTATCAGGGTTTTGCCTTCATGTATGCATGTGCACTCTTGGTGCCCAGAGTGGCTAGAAGAAGACATTGGACCCCATAGAACTTCACTTACGTATGGCTATGAACCATTATGTGGGTGTATGGATCTGAACCTGGTTCCTTTTCAAGAGTAGCTGATGCTCTCTCAACTGCTAAGCCATCTCTCCAACCCTTCTTCAGATCCTTTCTGCCGAAGGTACCTGAAAGAGATTTGACAGGAGTAATACCTGCCCTGCTTTGACTCCTTTCAGGAAGGGTGTGAGGATGTAAATACAAAAATATAAAGTGAGCCCATGCACCTCAAATAGTAGCTGAGGAAGCAAAGAGTGGCATGAAACCTGAGATTTTTAAACTGAAACTGAGACAACCTGGAGGTGGGGTGGGGAAAAATGGGCCAGCATTTTAAGATGTGGGAATTAAGTTAAGAATAAATAGCTTACTGAGCTTTCTTTTATTGTTCAGTTTGAGTTTAAAGTGGATATTTTACAATGTCTTAGTTTAAATAACTTAGGCAATATATGTGCTGTAATCCAATTATTAGCAAAATGTTTTTCTCTAAAGGCCTAAGGAATAGTAAACAGAGTGGCTGCCCTCGCTTAAACAAGGGTGTCCAGAACACTTTTACTTTACTCTGATTGTATCATCCCAGGAAGACTCCATTCTTGCAGATTTCCCCTGTCCTGTAAAAGACACAGACTATTCTCTAACTTGTCTGGAAGTCTATGTTATTTGAATCATTAAACTATTCTGATGATTTATTTCCATGAGCTATTCCAGTAGGATGAAATATTTGCAATTGAGAGAATTCAATCTGTTACTGTTTCATTACCAGAAATGGTCTTTCATACTAATGGGGTGAGAGCATGCATCAAGAACTTGCTTGGAATCTTAACCCTAAAAAGGTTTTCCTTGTGATAATTAGAATATTTGAGATATAGAATATTGTAGCCTGAGATCCGTAATTGATACTGTTGCCATAATGGACCCCATTTTGAAGGCCTGTAGCAGTGGATGAATAGTAGGCTAGCTCTTCCATTGCATTAAAGCATTTAGGCTACAGGGTCAATTAGTAAATGACTGCTGTGATGCACTTACTCACCTCAGAGGAGCCTTAGGGAATTACTGCACCTCCGAAAGCCCCAGAGAGTAATTTATATACTGAAAGGATTTGACAGAATAAGTACAGTCTGATGTGTCTTAATGGGCTTTGATGAGCACCAAGGACTAGCTATTACAAGAACCACGTGTGCGTTGTAGAGGTGGGATTGAGGGCTACACAGTTTAGAATTTACATCTCTTCTTTTCAAATAGAACAAAAATCATGTTACTTTGACCTTTTCAAGAAGCAATTTGTTTAGAAGGCTAATGCTATTTTCCTCTGTTAAATGGCCCCATAACCACCAAGGAAGAGGCAGAATAGGCAATCAGTCAAGACACAAAGTGTTGAAAATGGCAAATGCTCAGGCTGATTAAATTAGAAGACACCCCTTATTCTAAAGTCTGCTAAGCAGTTTTATCAACATGCAGTAGTCCCTTAGTCACATCGTAATAATTCTATTGTGATAGTCTTTTCCTTAGATACTGTATTAATGAGAGAGAGTGAGAGAGAGAGAGGGAGAGAGAGAGAAAGAGAAAGAGAGAGAGAGGCAATGGTTCTTTGCCTGTGCTTTACATTAGAAAATACCATTTAGATCTATCTGTACTCAACTTTCATCCAGAGTTTATTTCACTTAATAGGCTTAGAAGCATCATGTATTTATAAAGTGATATTTTACCCTTCATTAAACCTTATATCCCAAGAAAAACTGTCTTTGTGACATTTAACAAGGGAGATGTTATGATGATATTTAAAGTCTAGAGACAGGCAAAATTCACAGTAAAAAATAATGTGGGTGCTTTGTATAATTAAGAGAAGTCAATCAGCACTAAAGGAAAAAAAGTCTCTACAAAAATATTTAGGGTTCTCAACGTGGCTGCAATATTTTTGTCCCTAAATTAATGAGGACTCCAGTCCTAGCCTTATGAAGGTTAATTAACTCCCTTTAGAACAGTGCTTCTAAAATTGTGATCCAAGGATGCCTTCATTAACATTATCTGGATGTTTATTTAATAAGCAGTCAAAGTAGAGAGGGAGGAATTCTAAGGGTGGGAAAGGTTAGGCAGGGAATGGTGGGTGCAACAGGAGGAGATGAGGGGAGGAGAGGGTTGTTGAAAACAAAGGGTACATGAAAAATTGTATGCCCTTGGTCTTGTGAAAACTTATTCTCCAAATCAAATAAGTTAAAAGAAAACCAAGAATTAAAATCATATTTTGTGGATTACATTGATGGATTTCTGTATATTGAACCATCCCTGCATCCCTGGGATGAAGCCTACTTGATCTTGATGAATGATCATTTTGATGTGTTCTTGGATTCACTTTGCGAGAATTTTATTGTTTATGGATTTTTCATATTTGCTTTAATATATGGAGCTGGATCCAATGTTTCACTATTGGTTTTTCTTTATTTTATCATTTATGTTCAATTTTTAGAATTTTCTTTTGTAAATACCACCAGGGGAGATGAAGTCTTGAAGTAACACTTCAAAGTAGATTGTCTGCAAATGCTTTATCAGATTCTTTTATTTTATTTATCCCGATAACTAATTGACTGCTTTAATGTATAGATAATGTACATACTATTTAAAATAATAGACTCTGAAGCTAGATTACACTAATTATGAAGCCTGTAACCCTTAGCAAGCTATAACCTCTCTGTTATAAAAGGTAGTATCAACAGTGTTTTTCATTGAGATTAAATTAAGTCATATGTGTAAAGCTCTTAGAAGTATGTACAAACATGTACTAGATGTCATACCAACAATAGTGAAACATTAGTGAAACAATAGTGAAACATCATTGGCTCTTTGCACTAGAAAAGTCTCCATTTACTGTCTAAAGTAATTTCTTAGAGCTGCACTGCACTCTATTCTGGGGTCAACCCAATTCCCAGAGTACTTTAGGAATTCTTCCAGATCCTCCAATGTATGATTAGAAAGATTTATGTTTTCTTTCTAAGGAAAAGAAATTGGAAGGAACCAATTATAATTACTAATGTTCCTGCTTACTGAGTTATTAGGCAACCCCTTAAGTCCCATATCTGATTTCCCAAAGATATCTGGCTTTTCCAAGTTTGCCACATTGACTATGTACAGTTCTATGTGTGCTCAAGTAAATAATTTTCATTATTTGGATTATAAAAGCTATAAATGATGCATAGCTATAAATAATTCCTAAATCCTACATCTAAGGTTACTCTTGTGTCACCTGTGATGGAGAAGTATGTTCATCTTTTTAAGCCAGGGTCAAAATTCTTTCTCTTCTCGTTTTCTTAGATGAGTCTCTTTTGCTTAAAACCAGCAAAGCTAATCATGAAATAAAATTCTTTGAACAAAGTTTAATCAAGGAAGGGATAGATCTGTGCTATAAAAATGGTAAAACATAGATAAAACCAGAAGATACACAAATAAGTGTAAAGGTGAGGTGTAATCACAGACCTGGGTGTCAAAAAGTCCACAATACTCAAGGAATGTATGTAATTCTTGTAAAAAAATCTCAACACCTTTTTGCACAGAAAAAAAAATATCCTGAAATTAAAATAGAATCACAGAAGACCTGAATGTATGTCTATGCACCATATACATGTACTGCCCTTACTACTGGAGTAATAAAAGGTTTTGAACCACCATGTGGGTGTGAACAATTGACCTTGGGTCCTCTGGAAGAGCAGCCAGTATTTTTAAAAGTTGTTTCATCTTCCCAACTCCAGTCAAAGAAATTTTTACCAAAAAAGAGCAAAGTATAAGCTGGGCATGGTGGTGCACACCTTTAATCCCAGCACTCTGGAGGCAGAGGCAGGCGAATTTCTGAGTTCGAGGCCAGACTGGTCTACAAAGTGAGTTTCAGGACAGCCAGGGCTATACAGAAAAACCCTGTCTCGAAAAAAAAAAAAAAAACAAGAACAAACAAACAAACAAAGAAACAAAAAATAAGAGCAAAACATAGACATCATATATCCTAATATTAAAATATATTACATAACTGTAGCAATCAAAACCAGTGTAGTACTATCAAAAAAAAAAAAAAAACCTACATATAAGTAACTGGAAGAGAAAGACGAGCCCAGATATAAAGACAAGTATATATGATAAACTAACATTTGACACAATTGTGATGAAATCACACTGGGACCAGGTAGTCTCTTCAATAAATAGTGTTGGAAAAATGAAATGTGTGCATGTGGAAAAAAATTCATTGGACACTTGTTCTATATCACATAGAAAATAAACTAAAAAATGGATTCAAAGTCTAAATTTAAGACCTCAATCTGTAAATATTCTTATTGGCCAATATAGGGGGAAATCTTCTTGCCAATATTTTGGCAATGAGTTTTGGATATGACTCCAAAGTATCAGCAACCAAAGCAAGGTAAAATAAGTGGGAAACCTTATACTAAAAGGCTTTCAACTAAAGACACAATTAAAAAGGTCAACCTATACATTGCATGAAAATATTTATAGACTTTAATATCTTTTAAATGGAGGATAAAATATATAAATAACTTATACAATTCAATACCAAAAATGAATAAAATACTCCCTCTTAATATATGTATATGCAGGAACATCAAAGTGTGGATACTTCGTTCCTTCTTAGAATGGGGAACAAAATACCCATGGAAGGAGTTACAGAGACAAAGTTCGGAGCTGAGACAGAAGGAAGGACCATCCAGAGACTGCCCTACCTGGGGATCCATCTCATAAACAACCACCAAACCCAGACACTATTGCATATGCCAGCAAGATTTTGGTGACAGGACCCTGATATAGCTATCTCTTGTGAGGCTATCCCAGTACCTGGCAAATACAGAACTGGATGGTCATAGTCATCTATTGGATGGGACACAGGACCCCCATTGAAGGAGCTAGAGAAAGTACCCAAGGAGCTAAAGGGGTCTGCAACCCTATAGGAGGAACAACAATATGAACTAATCAGTACCCCCAGAGCTCGTGTCTCTAGTTGCATATGTAGCAGAGGATGGTCTAGTCAGCCATCAATGGGAGGAGAGCCCCTTGGTCTTGCAAAGATTATATGCCCCAGTACAGGGGAATACCGGGGCCATGGATTGGGAGTGGGTGGGTTGGGGAGCAGGGCAGGGGGTGGGGATAGGGGATTTTAGAGAAGAAACTAGGAAAGGGGATAGCATTTAAAATGTAAATGGAGAAAATATCTAATAAAAATATATGTATATGCATATATGTGTATGCATGCATGCACATACACATGTTTCTAGACATTAAAATGACATTAAAGCAGGTATATGAATGGATGGATACTCCTCACAATTAATGATCAGTGAAATGTAAGTAAGAATTTCAAGGAAATATCACTGACTTCTGTCATGTCAGCTACAATAAAAAAAAAAAAAAGCAGTAGATAATAAATGTTACCAAGGATGTGAAGCAAAAGACATCCTTGTACATGACATTTGGGGGTGTAAGCTAATATAACCATTGTGGAAATCACTATGGAATGTCCTCAAAAAAAGTAATCAAAAAATGCAATAGAGATGAGTCAGTAGTTAAGCATGTACTGTTCTAGCACAAAAACTAAGTTTGACACCTACCCCCCTTGCAGATGGATCAGAGACTTGGGCACATACCCCCCCATATATGTGTGTGTGTGTGTGTGTGTGTGTGTGTGTGTGTGTGTGTGTGTGTGTGTGTAGTTATCAATACATTCTTTCAAATAGGTAATCCAAGGACTACTGTGTGACCCAGCAGTCCCTGTTTTGGGTATAATCAAAGGGATTGAAATCAGAACTTCAAAGAGATATCTGTGTTCTCTCTCTCTCTTTACAACAGTGACAATATGCAAATCCCCCTGTTTACCATTTTCTCATGGCAGGTCACAGAGTCTCTTTAGGTAAGATAGCTATCTGGTGAATCTGGTATCCTAGAGAGTATGAAAGTAGCTCACTTAGTGTCTGGTTACTTCCCAGTCCAAAGTCTTTCTTGGAGCATTTTACCTGAGAACTGAGTCTTTAGATCATATGTGCTTAGAAGAAACAGAAGATGTAAAAATATTAGAAAGTTCCACTAGGAAAATGTATATGCTGCCTGATTGAACATCAATATAGATGAAAATGCAAGTTGGTGACAGAACTGATGATGCAAGAGAAGGCCAGTCATAGTGGTGTACTCCTTTAATCCCAGCACTCAAAAAACAGAGGCACTAATTACAGATGGAATCTGTTACATAAACTTTTGTCCCTGAGAATGAGGTATATATGTATCTTAGTTAGTGTTTTACTGCTGTGAACAGACACCATGACCGAGGCAAGTCTTATAAAACACATTTAATTGGGGCTAGCTTATAGGTTCAGAGGTTCAGTCCATTATCATCAAAGTGGGAGCAAGGCAGCATCCAGGCTGTCATGGCGCAGGCAGAGCAGAGAGTTCTACATCTTCATCCAAAGTCAGCTAGTGGAAGACTGACTTCCAGGAAACTAGGGTGAGGATCTTATGCCCACATCCACAGTGACACACCCATTCCAACCAGGTCACACCTATTCCAACAAGGTCACACCTCCAGATGGTGCCACTCCCTGGTCCAAGGATATACAAACTATCACAATATGTATGTCACACAGAAGTCATCTGATTGGTAAAGAATGTAAGTATGGAGCTAGAGAGGGAGTTCAGTGGTTAAGAGCAGTAGATGCTATTCTAAAAGACCCAGATTTTATTCCCAGCACACACATGGCAGCTCACCACAACCCATAACTCCAGTTTCAATGGCTTCAACAGCCTCTTTTGGCCTCCATGGGTACCAGGTGCTTACATGGTGCACAGATATACATGCAGTCACCTTCTCTACTAATGTAAATGGAAAGAGTTAGTCTACAATGTGAACAGTCTCTTTTAAAGACCCTTTCTGTGGAAGGTAGTTCCAAAACATCCAAGTGAAGTTTGAGGGGGGCCATATAGCTTTAAGTCCAGCACCCAGATGATAAAGACAAGTGAATCTGTGAGTTCCAGGCCACTCTGGCCTAAATAGGGTGTTCTAGAACAGCCAAGGCTACATAACAGAGAAAGCCACTATAATACCAAAACAAAACAGCAAAATTCAATTACTATCTTAATGCAGAAAGGAAACAGAGAACACACTGAGGAATTATTTGAGTGAGGTTGAAAAAGAGTGCAAAAAGAAATAAAAGCCTTCCATAATACCAAAACAAATTTAAGTGGGGGGTGGGGGATAAATAGATGTTCTAAAGAAAATGCACAAAGATAGAGATGAATGATGATATGAAGTGAATCATTAATAAAGCAGGGTAGAATTAAGAGAAGCCACCTGAAGAACACACCAAATTGTGAGGCTTTCCATTCTTTTTGGGAACTGTGATGTGGAAATACTGATTTTCCAATAAAGGAACATTGTTGGTAAGCTGCACACATAAAATTTGACATATAACTGCACACATAACTGTTTAAACAGATGCCCTCTAAGTAAAAGTTTTGAATTCTTCATTTCTTCCTGGAATATTTATTAAAATAAAATATGCTTATAAAATTTCCTTCAAAGATGGTTTCATTATTACCCTGATCTTATTAAAGACATGGCTTTATGTCATTCTTATTAAAATGTGAAAAAAACATCTTTTTCTAACAAAAAGGCTACATTATGTGTTTTTGTTCAGCGAGGAGGTAAAAAAACAAAACAAAACTATTATTTGCTTGTATGTTCCACCAGCTCTCAAAATGATAATAGGAATTTTTGCATAAGATATAGGGATGCAGTTTTGTAGGATAAATAAGGTTTTAGATTTAAAATAAGGACTCTAGTTAATGATACTAGAAAATTTCCAAAGGAATAAAATTTAGGGCATCAGATTGCTAAAACTGGCGTTAGGGGTAGTTTTGAGCTGCCTTGTGTGCTGGGAACAGAATCCGGTTCCACTGAAAGTGCAGTCGGTACTCTATTTCTGAGTCGTCTCTCCAGGTCCCCAAATATTTTATATACATATTCTATAAGTATATTTTCTATTTCTACCTGTAATTTTTGTTGCTGTTTTCTAGCCAGAGTTTCTCTGTGTAATCATGACTATCATGGAACTCATCCTGTAGACCAGGTTGGCCTTGGATTCAGAAATCTGCCTGCCTCTGTCTCCTAAATGCTGGGATTAAAGGCATGTGCTACCATGACCATGTAGGTGTTAAATTTCTTGATATGTAAGGATACACTGTAAGTGGCATTTACAAAGTATCATGAACATTAATAGCATTATCATCTATCCACACATCTTGTCCCACTGCAAACCCCTCAGACTCAATGAAGCATGTGGAGGTGTCATCTACTATGATTTCAATACTGTCTCCTGGAACACTTCCTAGCCATGTCTGAGGCTGCTTTACAGTTACTTTAAATAGGCACAAGGAATTCCTTTTAAACATGCTAATCTAAACCAAACCTCTTCATGTTACTGGTTGAAGGTATTATTAGTAAAGATTATTTGTCTTGTGAGTTGCAGAGATTTGTGTGAATTCCTCAGTTTTTTTTTATGATGAGATGAACTACTGTATACACCAGTAACAGTTTATTGTAGTTATCAAGTACTGTATATAATTATCAAACTGTGCTTCATGTGATGGACAGCACAGTAGATCTATTTATACCAGCTTCAAGACAAACCTGTAAATGTCATAAGACATTGCATTATAACATTAAGATGAATAATGACATAAAAATTGGTATGACATCACTAGGTGAAAATATATTTGTCACCTTTCCAATCATGTAAATCCAATAACCTACGTCACTACTGCACTCTTTCTCCAGGAAGCCCTTCCTTATTGTGATCTAAGGATCATAAGACTAGCAGCACTATTGCTATGTCTGCAGGCTATTTATCCTTGAACTTTACTGAGTCTAGTTCATGTCTTGTGTCATTCATCTTTAAGTGTCCCTGACTCTGATTCATGTGTTCAGATTCATGTAATCATCAAAATCTAAATACTCTGATGAGAAAACCCATATCTCTGCAAACCACCACTATATATATATTTTTTTGCAAAGAATATATATATATATATACATTTTTGCAAAGAATATATATACATAATATATATATTCTTTACCTAATAGCTTCTATCTGTGACCTGAAGAGCTTGGATTTAGATTCACATATTTAAGAAGATGAAACCATTTTCATACCACACTTAAACTTCCTGCTACTTGACAAATGATCTGTGTCTAAAAACAGTCCAATTTGTGTTTCTACGGTAATTTACTGCACTTTCCAATGATCCCTCCTTGCTTGACAAGAAGAAATTTGTAGCAGTCATGTTTCTTTTTTTTAAAAATCTTTTAAGATATACTTTTTTTTAAATAAAACCTTTGGGGTTGAGGATTTAGCTCAGTGGTAGAGCACTTGCCTAGCAACTACAAGGCCCTGGGTTCAGTCCTCAGCTCTGAAAAATAAAATAAAATAAATAAAATAAAATAAAGTAAAATAAAATAAAATAAAATACAACAATCTTTTAAAGGAAGTAAATGAGATGGCTCAAAGAAATGGGTAAAGTGCCTGCTTCACAAACACAGGGACCTCAGCTTGTATCCCTAGAATCCACAAAATTTGGGCAACATGATTCATGTCTATAACTCAGCATTGGGGGTTGGATAGTTGATGGAGAGGAAACAGAGGTCCAGGTTCAATGAGAAACCTTGTATCAATAAACAAAGGTGTACACCTTTAATTCCAACATTTTGAATACAGAGGCAGGAATATCTCTCTGTTCAATGCCAGCTTGGTTTATATAGAAAGACCCTATCTCAAAAACAGAACCAAATGACGGGATGAATGAATAAATGAATGTGGAGAATGATAAAGATACCCAACAGGAATGCATATATTTATACATAATCACACATTCACACAATAATAGTAATCATAAAACATTTAAAAGAATTACTAACTTGCAAAATACTGGACAAATAGAAAACTCAGAGTAAAATAAAGAATATGGATTTCAGCCTCAGAGTAAATATTATATATATGACTTTGGAGTTGTAAACATGCAGAGATCCATTCCGTGACTAGTCCTAATCCAGTCTAGGTTCCATAAACCTAGACTAATGGTTCACTAGTTTGCAACTCCAGCTGGGTTTCTATGAGAATCTTCTAAGTTGCCTATGTAACATAAATATGTGCCCCTCCCCCCAAAATAAGTGCCACTCTTCAGCTGGCACTGGGAACAACGCTACTGAGACTGCTTGTGGCTGAGCAATAATAGGGTTCCCAGGGTGAACGCTTTAGTGCTGAGGTCTGTGCAGCATTGCTTTGGCTAACGATATGCCAGAAACTGATGTGAGAGGTGGGGTTCACTTTCCTTTTTCCTGGATGTGCCTGTTTGGCACTGAACCTGTCTTACAGAATGGAGTCTGGCATATTGCCTCCCTCTGCTCTTTCTGTTTATTCTTCAAGTGCCAAGAGAGCTGTGAGGGAAACAGAACTCAAAGTTAGATCCAAGAATAGGTCCTTGAGTCGAAAGATGAAAAATAGAAAGCTCTGGCCTTCAAAGGCATCTCTTTTCCTGCTTCTTTGCAGAGCCCTGATAAAATCTATTAAATTCCCCCACCCAGGGGGTAAGTTTTGAATGATTACTATCAGTCCTTTGCCAAAACTTTTCAGAGGAAACAGAAGCCCACCCATGAACCTGGTTATTCACATCCACCCTGTTTATTAGTAGCAGAGAAGGAACTTAGTGTTAAATTATTGCGCACCCACTGTCTGTTCCATTTTCTTGATCTATTTGGTTATATCTGTTTTAGATTTCAAATTTATCTGAAAGCAGTATAGTGCAGATGTTTGGCAGTGAGACTCAAGAGGCAGAATTAAATTTGACCTCCTATTTTCACTTACGGATGCTTCACGATCTTCCAGTAATCTTAGTTTAAGTTGTGTATTTCTACAGATGCTAAAATGAAAATTTTTTTGTTTACACTATTACTGTTTTGAAGTTAATCTGTGATTTTTTAAAAAGATTTTAGTAGTGGGGACTCAGCAGTTAAGAGCACTAGTTCTTGCAGAAGACCCAGTCTTGGTTCCTGGCATACACAGGCAGTTCCCAAGTGTCTGTAACTCTGATTCTAGGGAATCTGACACCCTCTTCTAGACTCATAAGGCATTGTATTCACGTGGTTAATATAAATTCATAAGTACATTCAAAACACTCATACACATAAAGTAAATAAACTAAAAATAAATCTAGTTGTATTTTCTTTACATAGTTAGATGAGGCTATGTTAGGTACAGAAATACTTAGATTTGTAATGATGGGAGCCATTCTAACTGGGCTAGGATGGGATCTCAATGTATTTTTTATTTGCTTTTCCCTGGTTCCTAAAGAAGTTGAAATATTTTTATTTATCGAGCATTTTCATTTTATCACTTGAAAATTGCTGTGCCATTCAGGTGATCCATTCATTGATCTAATTATTAAGTTTTGGACATGTATATATACTATGTTCAGAATTTTCTTTTTTTTAATTTTTAATATTTTTATTACATATTTTCCTCAATTACATTTCCAATGCTATCCCAAAAGTCCCCCATAGCGCCCCCCATTTCCCTACCCACCCATTCCCATTCTTTTGGCCCTGGCATTCCCCTATATTGGGGCATATAAAGTTTGCAAGTCCAATGGGCCTCTCTTTCCAGTGATGGCCGACTAGGCCATCTTTCCGTATATATGCAACTAGAGACAAGAGCTCCGGGGTTCTGGTTAGTACATCATGTTGTTCCAACAATAGGGTTGCAGATCCCTTTAGCTCCTTGGGTACTTTCTCTAGCTTCTCCATTGGGAGCCCTGTGATACATCCAATAGCTGACTGTGAACATCGACTCCTGTGTTTGCTAGGCCCCGGCATCATCTCACAAGAGACAGCTATATTTGGGTCCTTTCAGCAAAATCTTGCTAGTGTATGCAATGGTGTCAGCATTTAGAAGCTGCTTATGGCATGGATCCCTGGATACGGCAGTCTCTAAATGGATACAGTTTCATGTACATGTTTGTGAAATTTAAGTATTATATCATGCTATACAACTAAGCCTCTCTTAATATTTCAATCTGTTGAACATCTCTGTTGGGATAGTGAGGCTTTGGATAACATAAAACACTTGGCTATCAGAATATATTTGGTATCTTAGCTTAGATAGGAAATAATGGATATCATACTGAGGAGTATAAATATTTTAACTCTGGTTAAGACCCCTTAATACAGTTTTTCATGTTGTAGTGACCCCCAACCATAAAATTATCTTTGTTACTACTTCATAACTGTAATTTTGCTACTGTTATGAATCATTATGTAAATATATGCAGATGATCTTAAGAGACCCCTGTGAAAGAGTTATCATTCAACCCCAAAAGGGGTCATTACCACAGGTAGAGAACCACTGTTAACTATTATCTTCTTGAAACATTTGGTGATTGAGTTTGTTTAATAAGAGTTGGTGTAGTAGGTATTTCATTTTTTACACTTTTTCTATGCATTTTTATAGACTACATTTATCTTGAGAATTAAGGTCATGTCTTTATTAATATTTGGTTTCTCAGTACTTGTATATTATTTAACAGATGGTAAGTGTGCATTCTGTTGCATTTTTAAATAATCTAAAGAGAGAGAAACATATTATCAGGCATTTCTCAAGGAACTTAGCAGCTAGAGGAAAGGATATTACCTTGACGAGGGAATAGAATTAAAAACTGAAAGAAATCTTGTTATATTTTGTTCTTCAAAAAAATGATATGGTAAGCTACATAGAATGTAAATGTATTGAAGCCAGGTAATAAGTGCCTTAGGAACAAGGAGTATGTGAAGATAGAGAAGAAAATGTAGTTGTTAATAGAGCATATTTTCATACCAGATAAAGTACACAAGTATCTGACTTTATCATGCAGTGGGCAACATTACAATAATTTAAGCTATTTTGATCTTAGGTACATAGAATGTTTCTTAATTATAATATTATGCATTCATGGCTATCACTGCAAATAAAAGGAATTCAGTGCTTCTCAGTGGCCTTATATGTAGGTGAGTATGAAGAACCTGAATCATTCTTATTCTGTGCAACCTTACCCATTCAATATCCTTGCTCATTGCCTGGATGAGTTCTCTTCCAATTTGGTTTTGTTTGTTTGTCTTCTAATAAAGTATGAAAACAGTGAACTTCCTGATTTCTAATTTTAGTTTGGCATCCCGATGCTTTCTGATGGATGAGGATGTAGAGATCTGTCTGTTCCCATATAGCCTAGATTTCTTTATGGGTTTCATTACCAAATGATGGCACATAGCTTCATTCTGTTGCTACAGTAGCATTTGGTGAACTGAAATTTGTTTCCTGAACTGAATTCAAGAGTGCAAACCTCCTGTTTTTTAACGAGGAAGAAAGAATTGCTGCCATGGAGCCTTTCTCTAAAATAAAAAAACAAAAACAAAAGCATTTCCAAAGAAAATGTCATTATTGTATAATTTTGTATGCCTGCATTCATGAGTGTGTGTTATGCTGTAGATATAATTTCTGTTTAATATGTGTTTGTTCTTATATGTAGAATCACTGATTGCTTATGTATTATTTGTGTTTTGCAATCTGTTGTTTTTGCTCTGAGCAAAAAATTTACAAAGCTGATGAAACTATTTTGACAACTGTGTCTATATATCCAGGAACTTCAATTTAGTGTAAATTTCCTTCCTTAAACACCTAGTTTGAAGATACAAAATAGAATATTTAAAATTTATAGGAAACTGATGTAGTTAGTCCAATATAAGGAATAATACAATTAGGATTTTATATATTCTAAAAAAAAAAATCTTAGCATAGAAATCTGATTATAAATTCGTTATCTCAGTCTCAAATTCTTCCAATAATATTTAATAAAATTAAGTTCTGACAAATGTTATGAGGAACTCTAGTTCTATGTTAAAAACATAGTTCAATTTACATCCGGGCGTGGTGGCGCACACCTTTAATCCCAGCACAGGAGGCAGAGGCAGGCGGATTTCTGAGTTCAAGGCCAGCCTGATCTACAAAGTGAGTTCCAGGACAGCCAGGGCTATACAGAGAAACCCTGTCTCGAAAACAAAACAAAACAAAACAAAAAAACAACAACAAAGTTCAATTTAATTAATTAATCAATTAATTAACATCCTAAATACTGGCCCCAACAAGTACCTCTATCACAAAGTCCCTCCCCTTTCCCCTCCCCTTCTCCTCTGAGAGGATGCACTCCCGTGGTATCCCCCAACCCTGGTGCATCAAGTCTCTGCAACTTTAGGTGCATCCTCTAGCACTGAAGCCAGACAAGGGAGCCCTGTTGGGGAACAGATACCATAGTCAGGCTACAGCTTTAGGGAGAGCTTCTTCTCCAGTTGTTGGAGGACCCACATGAATACTGAGCTGAACATCTGCTACATATGTGCTGGGGGTCTCTTTCCAGCCCATATATGCTCTTTGCTAGGTGGTTCAGACGCTGGGAGCTCACAAAGGTCCAGGTTAGTTGATTCTGCTGGACTTCCTGGGGAGTTTCTATCCCCTCTGGGTCCTTTAATCCTTCTACCAACCCTTCCATATGACTCCTTGAGCTCTATCTAATATTTGGCTTTGGGTCTCTACGTCTGCTTCAGTCAGCTTCAAGGTGGAGTCTCCCAGAGAACAATTATGCTAGACTCCTGTCTGCAAGCATAACAGTATCATTAATAGTGTCAAGGATTGGTTCTTGCCCGTGGGATGGGTCAGGAATTGGTCCTGTCATTGGTTGACCATTCCCACAGTCTCTGCTCCATCTTTTTTAAAATTATCATATACAGACAAGTTTATTTACTTTAGTATAAAATAGGCATTTTTGTGTTAGGCAAGTTTGGCCAATTCTGGGCTAGCAGGTTTAGGATGTGCTGGAATTGGCTGGGGCTAATGTCCACCAAGTTAAGTCATCTGGGTGCCATTTTTCCTTTTGGAGGACATGCCTCTCTAGGTAGCCCAGGCTAGCCTTACAGTCCAAATCCTCCTGCTTCCTTTTCTAGAGTTCTAAGATTTGACATCTTGGCAGCCAGGCCTGACTTCCAGTGCACTTAATTTTATTTATTATAAGTAAAATTTTTCTTACTTTGAATTTTCTGATTCCTTTATTTCAGTAGAGTCTTCCAAACAGCAGCCAGAGCTCTGGTATCCTGCATCTTGCCTGTTCTCCTGGCTCCCAGCAAGATTAACTGTGGTCTTGTCAGCCTGACAAGTTCCTTCCCAAATAGTATTCCATAGCCCCAGGAGGTTTAATCACCTAAATAGAGGGCCTAGCTCCCTGTCTACTTGTGCTTTACTGGACAGCCATGGGCAGCCTAGCTCTATGTTTTCTCAGTGATGAACATGGTGCCCAGAACTCCTGGGGCATCGTGCCTGAATGGGAGAAACCATATAAGGAAGCCAAGAAATGGTATGGAGCTCCGTGGTACAACTCTCAGCCATCCTATTGTCCTATATTGCCTTTGCTCCAGGTGGCCTCAGAAAGTAGGCCTTAAGGAAAAGGTCATAAACCTTGCTCAGTCCTATCGAGTTCATGGTTTTAGTGTATATGCTAATATGTTAGTGGTGCAGAGAAAACTTCCAATGTCAGGATTTCAGGTACAGATAAAGAAGAAAACCATGGTGCAGATCAACATGTCTCCTCAAGACTAATGATCTATCTTGTCGATTTTCCAAAGAACAAGCTCCTGGTTTTGATTGTTTGCATAGTTCTTTTTGTTTATATTTGGTTGATTTCAGCCCTGAGTTTGATTATTTCCTGCCATCTACTCCTCTTGAGTGTATTCACTTCTTTTTATTCTAGGGCTTTCAAGTATGCTGTTGAGATGCTAGTGTATGCTGTCTCAAGTTTCTTTTTGGAAGCATTTAAAGATATAACTTTTCCTCTTACCACTGCTTTTATTGTGTCCCATAAGTTTTGGTATGATGTGTCTTCATTTTCATTAAATTCTAAAAAGCCTTTAATTTTTTTTCTTTATTTCTTCCTTGACCAAGTTATTACTGAATAGAGCATTGTTCAGCTTCCATGTGTATGTGGGCTTTCTGTTGTTTTTTGTTGTTGGTGGTGGTGGTATTTAAGACCAGCCTTAGTCCATGGTAATCTGATAGAGGGCATGGAATTATTTCAATCTTTTATCTGTTAAGGCCTGTTTTGTGTAAGGATATGATCAGTTTTGGGAAAGGTACCATGAAGTGTTGAGAAGGCATATTCTTTTGCTTTAGGGTGAAATGGTCCATAAATATCCATTCGATACATTTGGTTCAAAACTTCTGTCTATTGCTGTGAGTCGGGTATTGAAGTCTCCCAATATTAATGTATGGGGTGCGATGTGTGCATTGAGCTTTATTACAGTTTCTTTAATGAATGTGGTTGCCCTTGCATTTGGAGCAGAGATGTTCAGAATTGAGAGTTCATCTTGGTAGATTTTTCCTTTGGCCTGTATGAAGTGTCCTTTTTTGATAACTTTTGGTTGAAAGTTGATTTTATTCAATATTAAAATGGCTGCACCAGCTTGTTTCTTGTGACAATTTGCTTGAAAAATTGTTTTCTAACCTTATACTCTGAGGTAGTGTCTGTCTTTGTCACTGAGGTACATTTCCTGAATGCAGCAAAATGCTAGGTCCTGTTTATGTATCCAGACTGCTAGGGTATGTCTTTTTATTGGGGAATTGGGTCCACTGATGTTAAGAGATATTAAGGAAAAGTGATTATTACCTGCTGTTATTTTGTTGCTAGAGGTGGAATTATGTTTGTGTCTATCTTCTTTTGGGTTTGTTGAAAGATTATTTTCTTGCTGTTTTTTAGGGTGTAGTTTCCCTCCATGTGTTGGTGTTTTCCATCTATTATCCTTTGTAGGGCTGCATTTGTGGAAAGATATTGTATAAATTTGGTTTTGTCATGGAATATCTTGTTTTCTCCAGCTATGGTAATTGAGAGTTTTGCTGGGTATAGTAGCCTGAGCTGGCATTTGTGTTCTCTTATGTGTATGACATCTGCCCAGATCTTCTAGCTTTCATAGTCTTTGGTTAAAAAGTCTGATGCAATTCTGATAGGTCTGCCTTTATATGTTACTTGACTTTTTCCCTAGTGTTTTTAATATTTTTTCTTTGTCTACTGCATTTTGGTGTTTTGATTATTATGTGACAGGAGGAATTTCTTTTTTCTTTTTCTTTAAAGATTTATTTATTTATTATATGTAAGTACACTGTAGCTGTCTTCAGACACTCCAGAAGAGGGAGTCAGATCTCCTTATGGATGGTTATGAGCCACCATGTGGTTGCTGGGATTTAAATTCAGGACCTTAGGAAGAGCAGTCAGTTGCTCTTACCCACTGAGCCATTTCACCAGCCCCAGAATTTCTTTTCTAATCCAGTCTACTTTGTGTTCTGTAAGCTTCTTGTATGTTCATAGACATCTCATTCTTTAGGTTAGGGAAGTTTTCTTCTATAATTTTGTTGAAGATATGTACTGGCCCTTTAATTTGAGAACCTTCGCTCTCTTCTATACCTATTATCCTTAGGTTTGGACTTCTCATTGTGTCCTGGATTTCTTGAATTTTTGGGTTAGGAGCTTTTTGCGTTTTGCATTTTATTTGACTGTTGTGTCATAGGTTTCTATGGTATCTTCTGCACCTGAGATTCTCTCTTGTATTCTGTTGGCTTTTACATTTCAAATGTTACCCCTCCCCAAAATCCCCTGTCCTATCCCCCGCTCCTTGATTCTATGAGGGTGTTGCCCCACCTACCCACCCAATTCCAACTCCCTGCTCTGAAATTCCCCTACACTGGGGCTTTGTGCCTTCATAGGACCAAGGTCCTCTCCTGCCTTTGATGCCCTAAAAGGCCTTCCTCTGCTATATATGCGGGTAGAGCTATGGATCCCTCCATGTGTACTCTTTGCTTGGTGGTTTAGTTCCTGGGAGCTCTGGGGGGTCAGGTTGGTAGGTATTGTTGTTCTTTCTATGGGCTTGAAAACCTTTTCTGCTCCTTCAGCCCTTCCTCTAACTCCTCCATTGAGGACCCCTTTGCTCAATCCAAAGACTGGCTGCAAACATTTGCCTCTGTACTTGTCAGCCTCTGGCAGAGCCTATCAAGAGTCAGTTATATCAGGTTCCTTTCAGCAAGTACTTCTTGGCATCCACAATAGGGCCTGGGTTTGGTGACTATATATGGGATAGATCCCCAGGTAGAGCAGACTCTAGATGGCCTTTTCTTCAATCTCTACTCCACACCCTGTCTCCTTATATCCTCCCATGAGTATTCTGTTTCTTCTTCTAAGAAGGACCATACTTTGGTTTCCCTTCTTTGTGAGCTTCATGTGGTCTATGAATTTTATTTTGGATATTCCAAGCTTTTGGGCTAATATCCACTTATCAGTGAGTACATACCAAGTGTATTCCTTTGGGATTGGGTTACCTCACCAATCACAAGTATGGGAGGGGACCTGGGAGGGAAAGTGGACAGGGTCTGGGGAATGAGGGGGGAAGGGACCTGATCTGGTATTGGATGAGGGAAAAGGACTAAAGCCCTGAGGGCCAGCAAAAGAATGGAAACAGGCAACCTCAGAAAATAGGAGGTTGTGGGGACCCCCCCCCCCCAGAATGCACCAGAGACGTGGACGGTCAGAGATTCTCAGGACTCAAAGTCAGGGACCTTAGATGAAATGGCCAACAGTAGGGAGAGGGAACTTATAGAGCCCTCCTGTATCTCTTTAAGGGAGTTAATGTCCTTCTTTAAAGTCCTCTATCATCATCCTAAGAATTGATTTTAAATCCAAATCTTGCTTTTTCAGTGTGATGTGGTATCCAGGACTTGCTGTGGTCGGAGAACTGGGTTCTGATGATGCCAAGTTGCCTTGGTTTTCATTCCTTAAGTTCATGTGGTTATCTCTTGTGCTACCTGCCCTTGCTGTGTCTGACTGGAGCCTGTCTCTCCTGTGATCCTGGTTGTGTCAGAACTCCTCAGAATCCAGTTGTCTCTGTGATCCTGTGATTCTTGAATCCTGTGGTTCTGACCCTTGTTGTGTCTGAGTTTCTCGAGTCAAGCTGCAATCCTGAAATCCTGAAATCCTGTTGTGACAAAGCTCCTGAGATCCTGTTCTGTCAGAGCTCCTGGGAGTCAAGCTTTCTCTGGGTATTGTGAGAGCCATCACCCAGGGTCTGCTCAGGATAGAGACTCACACTGGAAGAAGTCAATTTATTTTTTAAAGAAATGATTCATTTGACATTTAAATTTTTTATTTGAGCCTTCAAAAATACATATTTTTCCTCAAAGTTCTTAAATGTTTGATGCTATCAATGTATGTAGGCCTAAATAATTATTTTAAATGTTTAACATGTTTTATGTTTTGTAGTCAATAATCTCTTCACTGCTTTTATGTAATTCATTGATATTCCTATTGCCTAATTTCTGTTGCCTAAATATATTCAAATACTTCATTTTTAAGATTCTGGTCCTGGGAAGAGAGTCACACCTCAGCAGTTAAGAGCATACCTGAGTTTACTTCCCAGTAGCATGTCAGGTGACTCATAACCACCTGTAACTCTAGCTATGAGGGATCTGATGCACTCTTCTGACCTTTACAGACACAGAGATACTTGCATATGTGATATTCACTCATAAAGACATACAGATACACATAAAATTTTTGAAAAGTGATATCAAAAGTTCTGATCATATAAAGATATGTACATGGGCCAGGTATGGTGGTGAGTTCCTTTACTCCCAGCTGTAGAGAGTCAGAGACAAGCATCTATTGTGGGTTACAGGCCAGCGTGGTCTACATACACGAGGTCTACAGTCCTAGTGTCAGCTAAGGGACATGGTGAGACTCTGTCTACAAAAAAAAAAAAGAAAAATAATTATTTAAATTTAAAAATGAAAAGATGAAAAGTAAGGCACACGGAATTTTACAGCTACCCAAGGGAGTGTGTGTGTGTGCGTGTGTGTTTAAAAGCTAGCTTATCATTTGTAAGTATGTTTTGTAAACTTTAATACATTAAAAATCCAGAACTTATTTAGCATAAAATGCATACCTGTTATTATTTATTAAAATGTCTTTATCATGGGAGCAGTAAAATAGGCTTTTGAATTCTCTCACAGGAAAAAGAAAGCAATCTGTATTCCCTTGACATGTTGTGTTTTAGCAGCTTTCCTCTGTAGGATTGAGGCTGGTTTGATAGGATTGATTATATTGACCACTTTTTGGGTTGATTCCTGAGCAGTTGAGTAGTTGATTTGATTTGGTTTTCTGAATGGCCAAAAAGACCAGATGGCTTGATTGGAACTATGACTGAAACTAGCAATTCAAACATGGAAACAGTTGGATCAATGGCAGTGTGTTAACATTATCCAACTTCTCAAACAGCTAAATGTAGACCCTTCAAACTGATTTTTTTTTTCCTGACACAACTGGCATTCTAAGTCATCATGATAGCTAGTTCATAATTAGTATTGTAGTAGACAACTTTAATTGGGGATATGTTCAAATTTTCTATAATGCCAAACAACATTCTAAAAGGTAGGCCATTAAAGCAGACAGAAAGAAAAATGACAAAATGTTAAGGCTATTGAGAAACTCTGAAAGCATGCCAAGCTGCAATGATGATGGAACATCATATGAGAATCTATAATGAATTTATAGCACAAACATTGTGACTCATAAGCTGTCACACATGAGCAATTTTAAAAAGCAGTCCTTGGAGAGTATGATCAGGTTTACTTGTTCTGTTATATATTGAAGTGAGATTCTTACCAACTTAAAATTTTAGCTTATGAAACTGATAATATTAATAGCTATGAGAGAAAGAAAAATCAGTATTATAAACTAAAGCATATATATATATATATATATATATATATGCCTGGTTTTACAATATTCAACTGACATGATTTTGGTGTTGTTCTGCACAAACAAGAGGAAAACAAATAACAGTGTTGATAGTTATTGTATCTCTTGGGTCAGAAACTAGGAATAATAAGACCCATGGATATATATATATATATATATATATATATATATTTTTTTTTTTTTTTTTTTTGGTTTTTTGAGATAGGGTTTCTCTGTGTATCCTATCTGTCCTGAAACTCACTCTGTAGACCAGGCTGGCCTAGAACTCAGAAATCCGCCTGCTTCTGCCTCCCAAGTGCTGGGATTAAAGATGTGTGCCACCACTGCCCGGCTGACCCATGGAATCTTTAAACTTCAACAGAACTACATTTTCCTAAGCACTGATGTCTCTTTGAACTTTCTTTCTTTTTTCTTGGAGGAATACTTAATAGTTCCGTGTCTTTCATTCTGCATTTTCTCACTTGTCCATATCAGATATGTTCCCACCTTAAGTTTGTCATATGAAAGATGGTTGCCTAAGTTTCAGGAAAGACTGAATCTGAGAAGCTATCAGCATGAATGTCCATGAGCTGAGATTCAGGTTCTTCCTTATACCAGGTAAGGATTGACAGCATACAACTTTTTTCTGGTATGCTTCCCCAAGAATATTATAGAGTTGCCTATTAGGTAAAGTATTAGTCAGAGTTCTGTAAAGGAACAGAACTGGTAGAATGAAAACTGAAAACACACACACGCACACACACACACACATTCACACATTATAGGAGGATTTATTAGAGTGGTTTACAGGTTGTGGCCTGAGTAGTCCAACAATGGCTGTCATCCTGCCTGGATTAGGTTGTAATTTTGCATTGACTTTAATCATAAAACATGGCAATATGGAGATATCCCTGGGATCCCCTGCTCTCCAGACATAAACTTCCTTACCTCTATTGTGGAGAAACCATCCATTTTCTGCCTGGCAATCTGTTGAATCAACCCTCTGAACATTATTTCCTTTCTAAGCTTTTTTGGCTTAGGGGCATCTGAAGGGAAATTTCTGAGCTTCCAGTTCAATGGAATGTTTCTTGTATCTCTAGGCAAAAGTACACTCCCATCTTTAACCAAAACTTCTAGGCCAGGAAAACTCAAGGTCATAAGAAAAGGGAAACAAAAATCTCCTTATTTGATCACGAGGGGAGATAGTGAGTGGAAACATTTCCTTGTCTACCCTTTGTTTCCTTGATGCATGAATCCTGACTTTAGGAGAAACCATATTATATACTGGGTGTTCAATGTATATACCACCTTCTGGAGAACCCTTCCCCAGTTCTTTAAGAGGCTATTCCATCATTCTATCAGGCCAGCTCCTAGGTTTTTAGTTAATTCCAGATATAATTAAATTGACAACCAATATTGGCCATCATAGGCATCTACTGGTTTTCTTAGTTAATTCCAGATATAGTCAAACTAACAACCAAGATTAGCAATCATAGGCGAATGTTAATGGATTATGAGGCAGAAACAAGTGGAAAATGAGTTTAAAGACGATTTGATAAGAAATCATGCAGAACATGCATTTATTTGTTCACTCAGTAATAAATACATAATAGCCCCCCCATCAATTATTAATCAGTAGTTAATCCAATGCTAAATAGTTTGCTAGGAATAGTATATGCAATGATTAATATTATAGACATGGCTCTCACTGAGAGCCATTGGTAAAATAATCTTCAAAATATATTTGTTAGAAAATGTATTTATAGTGTGGACACTTTGCCTCTTCTTAGAATTGGGAACAAAACACCCATGGAAGGAGTTACAGAGACAAAGTTTGGAGCTGTGACGAAAGGATGGACCATCTAGAGACTGCCACATCCAGGGATCCATCCCATAATCAGCTTCCAAACGCTGACACCATTGCATACACTAGCAAGATTTTGCTGAAAGGACCCAGATATAGCTCTCTCTTGTGAGACTATTCCCGGGGCCAAACAAACACAGAAGTGGATGCTCACAGTTAGCTATTGGATGGATCACAGGGCCCCCAATGGAGGAGCTAGAGAAAGTACCCAAGGAGCTAAAGGGATCTGCAACCCTACAGGTGGAACAACATTATGAACTAACCAGTACCCCGGAGCTCTTGACTCTAGCTGCATATGTATCAAAAGATGGCCTAGTCGGCCATCTTTGGTAAGGGAGGCCCATTGGACTTGCAAACTTTATATGCCCCAGTACAGGGGAATGCCAGGGCCAAAAAGTAGGAGTGGGTTGGTATGGGAGTGTGGGGGAGGGTATGGGGGGGACTGTTGGGATAGCATTGGAAATGTAAATGAGGAAAATACCTAATAAAAATATTTTTAAAAAGAAAGAAAATGTATTTATGTGTGTTCTTTTGTGATTAGGTTACCTCACTTAGGATGATATCCTCCAGACCCATCAATTTGTCTAAGAGTTTCATAAATTCATTGTTTTTAAAGAGCTGCTAGTACTCCATTGTGTAAACGTACCACATTTTCGATATTGATTCCTCTGTTGAAGGACGGCAGGGTCCTTTCCAGCTTCTGGCTATTATAAATAAGGCTGTTATGAACATAGTGACACATGTGTCCTTATTACAAGTTGTAACATCTTCTGGATATATTCCCAGGAGTGGTATTGCTGGGTCCTCATGTAGTACTATGTCCAGTTTTCTGAGGAACTGCCAGCCTGATTTCCAGAGAGGTTGTACCAACTTGCAATCCCACCATCAATGGAGGAGTGTTCCTCTTTCTCCACATCCTTGCCAGCATCTGCTGTCACCTGAGTTTTTGATCTTAGCCATTCTGACTGGTGTGAGATGGAATCTCAGGGTTGTTTTGGTTTGCATTTTCCTGATGACTAAGTATGTTGAAGATTTCTTTAGGTGCTTCTCAGCCATTCGGTATTCTTCAGTTAAGAATTCTTTGTTTAGCCCTGTATTCCATTTTTTAATAGGGTTATTTGGTTTTTCTGGAGTTTAACTCCTTGAGTTCTTTTTATATATTGGATATTATCCCCCTATCAGATTTAGGATTGGTAAAGATCTTTTCCCAATCTGTTGTTTGCCTTTTTGTCTTATTGACAGTGTTCTTTGCCTTACAGAAACTTTGAAATTTTATGAGGTTCCATTTGTCGGTTCTTGAACTTACAGCACTAGCTGTGTTCTGTCCAGGAATGTTTCCCCTGTGCCCATATCTTCAAGGCTCTTCAGCACTTTCTCCTCTATAAATTTCAGTGTCCCTGGTTTTATGTGGAGTTCTTTGATCTATTTAGACTTGAGCTTTGTACAAGAAAATAAGAATGGATCAATTTGCATTCTTCTTCATGCTAACTGCCAGTTGAGCCAGCACCATTTGTTGAAATGCTGTCTTTTTCCCACTGGATGGTTTTAGCTCCTTTGTCAAAGATCAAGTGACATGATATTCACTCACTGATAAGTGGATATTAGCCCAGAAGTTCAGAATACCCAGGATACAATTTGCAAAACACATCAAACTCAAGAAAAAGGAAGACTAAAGCGTGGGTTCTTTGATCCTTCTTAGAAGGGGGAACTAAATACCCATGGAAGCAGTTACAGAGACAAAGTACAGAGCAGAGACTAAAGGAATAACCATCCATAGACTGCCCCACCTGGGGATCTATCCCATAAACAACCACCAAACCCAGACACTATTGCAGATGCCAACAAGATGTTTCTGACAGGAGCCTGATAAAGCTGTCTCCTGAGAGGATCTGCCAGTGCTTGCAAATACAGAAGTGGATGCTCATATTCATGCATTGGATGGAGCAAAGGGTCCCCAATGAAGGACCTAGAGAAATTACCCAAGGAACTGAAGGGGTTTGCAGCTCCATAGGAGGAACAACAATATGAGCTAACCAGTACCCCCCAGAGCTCCCTGGTACTAAACCATCAATCAAAGAAAACACATTGTGGGACTCATGTCTCTAGCTTCATATGTAGCAGAGGATGGCCTAGATAGTCATCAATGGGAGGAGAGGCTCTTGGTCCTGTTAAGGTTCCATGCTCCAGTACAGGGGAATGCCAGGTCCAGGAAGTAGGAGTGAGTGGGTTGGGGAGGAGGCAGATAAGAGATTTTTAGAGGGGAAACTAGGAAAGGGAATAACATTTTGCAATATAAATAAAGAAAATATCTAATAAAGAAGAAAAAAGAAAATGTATTTATATGAGAAAATACAGAAAAGATCATAGCACTATGAATGAATAATAGGGAATGGCTGCACCTTTGGATTGGCAGCTATAGAATGTCTCTAGGCAAGTAATACTTAAATTGAGACCTTTAGGAGTAGTTCGTATTTTCCATATAATAAGTGATAAGAGATGAGCCATGAAGAATGTATAAGTGCTTAGAAAGAAGAAACTAAGCTGTGCTTAGTGGTGCATACCTTTATTACCAGAACTCAGGAGCAGAGGCAGGTGTATCTCTGTGAATCTACAGGCTAGTTGAAGCTATCCTGATCTACATATCAAGTTCCAGCACAGCCAGGACTACATAGTGATATCAAACAAGCAAACAAACAAACAAGCAAGTGAGTACGAAAGAAAAACCGAAAAAGAGACTCATGAATTTGGAAGGCAGAAAGGCAAAATGGGAGTAACTGAGGACAAGCCAAAAGATGTACAATGTGGCCAAGCCAAGCAGGGCACATTATTTTTCTAGGGATTTGTATTATGTATTGGAAGACATAAGCAATAGAAATATATTGTATCATTGTTCTGGAGGCAAGAAATTAAAATTCAAGATGTCAGCACATTTTCTAAGGGCTATGTCCTACTTTGCTTTTTATTGCTATGATAAACACTATAATCAAAAACAACTTGAAGAAGAATGGGTTTATTTGGCTTACAAGTCCTGATCACTGTGGACCATAGAAGTAAATCAGGGAAAGATGCTTCTTGGATTGTTCTCTGTGGTTTTCTCTACCTACTTTCTTATACCACTCAAGACCACCTACTTGGGGTACCACTATCCAGTGAGCTGCCCTCCCCCATCAATCATTAACCAAAAATTGCCCCATAAATTTGCCAATAGGACATCTTATCGAAACATTTTCTCAGTTGAGGTTCCTCTTCCCAGATAACTCTAGCTGTGTCAGGTTGACAACTGACCAGAACAGGCTATGAAAATAATCTGTTTAGAGCTTCTCCTGTTGGCTCATAAACAGGCAGTCATCTACTCTCTGGCTCTTGACATTGTCTTCTCACTATACATGTGATACTGTCTTCATATTTCTTTCTTCTTTTAAATAAGGACATACATCATATTGCACCACAGGCCTTTGCTATTGCCTTACGTGATTGTTTCTGCAAAGCCCTCACTTCTAAATAAGGTCACATTCTCAGTCACTAAAGATTTAGAATTGCATAATGTTGATTTTGAGAATACCAACCAGTCTATAGTACATATTCTTAGCAGATATATGAGGTGCTTTTGTCTTTTTCCTAAGTGCCTGGAGAACTACAATTTTATAAGATATTGTTCTATGTAAAGTCTATTGCAAATCTTTGTATTATTTTCCTACTATAGCTAATTTTAAATATAATTTGATGGTATATATTACAAATTCATTATCTTACAGTTCTAGAAGTCTGAAATTCAAAATCGGTTTTACTTGGATAAAATTAAGTAGGAAATCCCTTTACTTGTCTTTTTTGTTTCTAGACAATATTTCTATCCTATGCCTTCCTCCAGTTTGAGAGTCAGGAGTATAGCATTATTGGATCCTGTCAGCTCCCTAATTCCAGCAACAATCATAACATCCTCCATCTTCCCCCTAATAAGGGCTCCCTGGATTCCTTGGGAAAAAATAGATAAGTCAAAAAATATATACTTCTCTCAACACCTTAATTTGATTCCTCTTACAAAATTCTTTGCAAAGTAGCAAACTGTAATAGCAAAGGTAAATGCTTTGCAGAATTAGATATAGGGAGCTTGTGTGTGGCAGGGTGAGTGCTGGGTGCTTCGGTGCATAGAAAGGGAGAGGGTTATTAAATAGCCTACCACAGAAACCAAGGAGGGTGGCAAAACTTAAGTAAAAAAGCTATGGCAGAAATTATAACAGGAGATGACTTGTACTGGAGATCATTGAAGATGGAAAAAAATTGTCCAATTGAACAATTATTCACAAGAAAAATAAGAGGCCATGCTAGTTAATACCTAGTAAGGGGGACTAGAGAATCACATATATTTTAGTTCAAATCTAACATGCCTTTGGCTATCCTGAATCTTATCTTTATATATGGACACTAAAACATTAATATTTTAAAATGTGTTCTATTATATTTCTAAAAATAGCTATGCCTACATTCAAAAAGAAGTATAATTTCCATGTTTATTTCAGTACAGGTAGGGATATTGTTTTTAACATTTTTAGATACATTGTATAAAACAGTTTGCTCAGATTTTGTACACTTATGAATAAATCATTTGAAATGGCCTACTAAATTTGCTATTTATCTCATTAAGTTAGAAAATGAAAGCAAAAAGGAAGTTAAAGGCTTGGAAAATAAAGTCAATTAGCAAATGAAACTGGTTGAATGTTCAATGTGAATCATGTACGTGTTATATTTAAAATAATAAGAATTTTCTTACGCATATGACTGAATGTAGAACACATTTTGAATAGCATTACAGAAAGGCAGGCTGTATTTTAGTTGAAAATCGAAAGAAAAATTGAGAAAACTAGCAGAGAGAGAGTTCTGAAGAAGTTACCTTGACGGATTGTTATAGCAGGGATCTCATGGGGATATTGCAGGACGAGCAACAAGAGAAGATAAATATATACAGACATCCCAGGACTGTACATTCTGCACATTATAGATTCATCCTCAGGCAAACATTGGCAAATAAATACTGATCATATTATTAGATTTGGCAAGTCTCTAGGTACACATCCCAAAGATCACATTAAATTAAAATCCCCTTTAGATAAAATGAACATAAGCAAGATGGTGGAATATAAGCTTCTACCATTCACAGATACATCCATTTGATGTACATAGAGTGATTTGGTCTAGTCTTTGAGAACGAAACATTCAAGCCCATAACAATACATTAACAAAAGTTAGGGAATCCATGTGAGAAAACTACTAAGGAAGAAAAGAGAATTAAGAAAAGATATGTTGGAGACTTCAACACACCACTTTCACAATGGACAGATCATGGAAGCAGAAACTAAACAGGGACACAGTGAAACTAACAGAGGTTATGAAACAAATGGATCTGACAGATATCTACAGAACATTTTATCCTAAAACAAAAGGATATACCTTCTTCTCAGCACTTCACGGTACCTTCTCCAAAATTGACCATGTAATTGGTCACAAAACAAGCCTAAACATATACAAAAATATTGAAATTGTCCCATGCATCCTATCAGATCACCATGGACTAAGGCTGATCTTCAATAACAAAAGAAATAAGAGAAAGCCAACACACAGGTGGAAACTAAACAACACTCTTCTCAATGATAACTTGGTCAAGGAAGGAATAAAGAAAGAAATTAAGGACTTTTTGGAGTTTAATGAAAATGAAGCCACAACATACCCAAACTTATGGGACACAATGAAAGCATTTCTAAGAGGAAAACTCATAGCTCTGAGTGCCTCCAAAGAGAAACTAGAGAGAGCACACATTAGCAGCTTGACAACACACCTAAAAGCTCTAGTACAAAAGGAAGCAAATTCACCCAAGAAGAGAAGAAGGCAGGAAATAATCAAACTCAGGGGTGAAATCAACCAAGTGGAAACAAGAAGAACTATTCAAAGAATCAACCAATCGAGGAACTGGTTCTTTGAGAAAATCAAAAAGATAGATAAACCCTTGTAAGGAGCCGTCCTCACATTCGCCATTATAAGATGGCACTGACACCTGTGTTCTAAGTAGTAAACAAACCATCTGCACATGCGCTGGGGTAGTTTCCCACCCCATGTGCTCTGCCTTTCCCGTGATGACAACTCTGGCTGATGGGCTGCAGCCAATCAGGGAGTGACACGTCCGAGGCGGAGGACAGTCCTCCATAAAAGGGAGGGGGCTCCGCCATCTCTCTCTCTCTCTCTGGCTCTCTTCTCCACTGGCTCCTGATGGGGTAAGCAATAAAGCTTGTGCCGCAGAAGATTCCGGTTGCCCTGAGTGTGTTCTTACCAGGGGGAACAAAAGCGGCGGGCAATAAATGGTGCTGAAACCCGCGAGCTACTACATCACGGGGAAGGAGCGGTTAATGAAGTGTTCCCGGAAAACAGCCTGTTGAGAAGGATCCGGTGTGGATTCAGAACTCTTCAGCTGGGGAACGGATGAGCGTTCGTTACAGCTTTACAAGGTATGTCTGGTCTTGAACTTTCTCTAGTGTTAAAAGCCCTTTTATTTCTTTTCACATGTCAACAAGTGGTTAAGGCAGGGTGGAGAATTCTGGACAAAATTCAAGACAGTCTATCAGAAGTAAAGCGGGGAGAGAGAGCAGGAGCAAAGAGGAAACATAGTGCGCCAAATAAGTATACAGGCCTTTCCACGGGTCTTGAACACAAGGAAAAGTTAATGTCAGGGAAGAATACCTGGGGAGAGATTAGAAGGAAAGAGGAGAAAAAACAAAGGAAAAAAGAAAAGTTAATGTCAGGGAAAAATACCTGGGGAGAGATTAGAAGGAAAGAGGAGAAAAGAGATGAGTTTAAAGAGCCAGTTCTTAGTAGCTGTGAATCAGATAAAGAAATTAGCCCTTCTGAGGAAACAGACTTGGAGGAGGGAGCAGCTCGTTATGAGAGAGAAATGCGAGCTTATAGGTCAAGAAAAAAGCCAAAAGCAGCTGGCAAAGGCCAGCTTGCTGCTTGGCCTCAATGTCATAGTGCACCTCCGCCCTATGCGAGCCCCCTCCCTGCGTAGTGCGTCAGCCCTGTGCAGAGAGGCAGTGCATGGACTCGTTCATTTCAAGAGAGGCACAAAGGAAGATACAACAGGCATTTTCAGTCTTTGAAGGAGCCGAGGGTGGGCATGTCCACGCTCCAGTAGAGTATTTACAGGTTAAAGAGCTTGCTAAGTTGGTCCGTAAATATGGAGCCAATGCTAATTTTACCTTGGTGCAGTTATACAGGCTTGCTGGCGAGGCATTAACTCCTGCCGATTGGCAAATGATTGCAAAAGCCGCTCTCCCCAGTGCGGGCAAATATATGGAATGGAGAGCTCTATGGCAAGAGGCTGCACAAACGCAGGCCCGAGCAAATGCTGCTGCTTTGACTCCAGAGCAGAGAGATTGGACCTTTGACCTGTTAACGGGTCAGGGAGCTTATACCGCTGATCAAACAAATTATCACTGGGGAGCTTATGCCCAAAGTTCCTCCACGGCTATTAAGGCCTGGAAGGTGCTCTCCATTAATTAAGGCCGAACAGGTGAAGCCACTGGACAATTAACAAAGATACAGCGGCTGAACGTCATTGTTCAGAGCCAGATAGGCCCAAAGAGATGGTTAAATGGAAAGATGTTTTAAATAACAAATGGAAAGGCCCGGATCCTATTTTGATAAGATCCAGGGGAGCTGTTTGTGTTTTTCCACAGAATGAAGACAACCCATTTTGGATACCAGAAAGACTCACCCGAAAAATCCAGACTGACCAAGGGAATACTGATGTCCCTCGTCTTGGTGATGTCCAGTGCGATAACAACAAAGGGAGAGCAGCGTTGGGAGATACAGAATTGGACGGCTAAATTTGAACAGACCCTTTGAAAATTGAGACTTGCCCCACGCACTTGGACCTGTCCCTGACCTAAGGACTATCTTTTCAACATTTTCCTTCTTTAAAAAATGGGTGGGGGTGGAATTATTTGGAGCTGTTCTTTGCTGTGGTTTAGTGTTGCTTCTCTGATTGGTCTGTAAGCTTAAGGCCCAAATTAGGAGAGACATGGTGGTTATTGCCCAGGCGCTTGCAGCACTAGAACATGGTGCTTCCCCTGATATATGGTTATCTATGCTTAAGCAATAGGTCGCTGGCCACTCAGCTCTTGCACCCCACGAGGCTAGTCTCATTGCACGGGATAGAGTGAGTGTGCTTCAGCAGCCCGAGAGAGTTGCATGGCTAAGCACTGCAGTAGAAGGGCTCTGTGGCATATATGAGCCTATTCTAGGGAGACATGTCATCTTTCAAGAAGGTTGAGTGTCCAAGTATCCTTCCCCCAGGAAAAACGACACGGGAGCAGACCAAGACCCCTTCGGGTGATGAGCCTGGGAGGAGGTTTTGTGTAAAGCCCCTATTTTACACACTGGGGATTTGACCTCTATCTCCACTCTCATTATTATGGGTGGCCTATTGCTCTTAAATAAAAGAAAAGGGGGAGATGTAAGGAGCCGTCCTCACATTCGCCATTATAAGATGGCACTGACACCTGTGTTCTAAGTAGTAAACAAACCATCTGCACATGCGCTGGGGTAGTTTCCCACCCCATGTGCTCTGCCTTTCCCGTGATGACAACTCTGGCTGATGGGCTGCAGCCAATCAGGGAGTGACACGTCCGAGGCGGAGGACAGTCCTCCATAAAAGGGAGGGGGCTCCGCCATCTCTCTCTCTCTCTCTGGCTCTCTTCTCCACTGGCTCCTGATGGGGTAAGCAATAAAGCTTGTGCCGCAGAAGATTCCGGTTGCCCTGAGTGTGTTCTTACCAGGGGGAACAAAAGCGGCGGGCAATAAACCCTTAGCCAGACTCACTAGAGGGCACAGGGAAAGTATTCTAATTAACAAAATCAGAAATGAAAAGGGAGACATAACAACAGATCCTGAAGAAATCCAAAACACCATCAGATCCTTCTACAAAAAGCTATACTCAAAAAACTGGAGAACTTGGATGAAATGGACAAGTTTCTAGACATATACCAGGTACCAAAGTTAAATCAAAATCAGGTTAATGATCTAAATAATCCCATGTCCCCTAAAGAAATAGAAGCAGTCATTAATAGTCTCCCAACCAAAAAAGGCCAGGACCAGATGGGTTTAGTGCAGAGTTCTATCAGACCTTCAAAGAAGATCTAATCCCAGTTCTTCACAAACTATTCCACAAAATAGAAACAGAAGGTACTCTACCCAACTCATTCTATGAAGCCACAATTACTCTGATACGTAAACCACAAAAAGACCCAACAAAGATAGAGAAATTCAGACCAATTTCCCTTATGAATATCAATGAAAAAATCCTCAATAAAGTTCTCGCTAACCGAGTCCAAGAACACATCAAAACAATCATCCATCCTGACCAAGTAGGTTTCATCCCAGGGATGGAGGGATGGTTCAATATACGGAAATCCATCAATGTAATACAGTATATAAACAAACTCAAAGACAAAAACCACATGATCATCTCCTTAGATGCTGAGAAAGCCTTTGACAAAATCCAACGCCCCTTTATGATAAAAGTCTTGGAAAGATCAGGAATTCAAGGCCCATACCTAAACATGATAAAAGCAATCTACAGCAAACCAGTAGCCAGCATCAAAGTAAATGGTGAGAAGCTGGAAGCAATCCCACTAAAATCAGGGACTAGACAAGGATGTCCACTCTCTCCCTACCTATTCAACATTGTACTTGAAGTCCTAGCCAGAGCAATTAGACAACAAAAGGAGATCAAGGGGATGCAAATTGGAAAGGAAGAATTCAAAATATCACTCTTTGCAGATGATAGTATACATAAGTGACCCTAAAAATTCCACCAGAGAACTCCTAAGCCTGATAAACAGCTTCAATGAAGTAGCTGGATATAAAATTAACTCAAACAAGTCAATGGCCTTTCTCTACACAAAGGAAAAACAGGCTGAGAAGGAAATTAGGGAAACAACACCCTTCTCAATAGTCACAAACAATATAAAATACCTTGGCGTAACTCTAACTAAGGAAGTGAAAGATCTGTATGACAAGAACTTCAAGTCTCTGAAGAAAGAAATTAAAGAATATCTCAGAAGATGGAAAGACCTCCCATGCTCATGGATTGGCAGGATCAACATAGTAAAAATGGCTATCTTACCAAAAGCAATCTACAGATTCAATGCAATCCCCATCAAAATTCCAACTCAATTCTTCAACGAATTAGAAAGGGCAATCTGCAAATTCATCTGGAACAACAAAAAACCTAGGATAGCAAAAACTCTTCTCAAGGATAAAAGAACCTCTGGTGGAATCACCATGCCTGACCCAAAGCTGTACTACAGAGCTATTGTTATAAAAACTGCATGGTACTGGTATAGTGACAGACAAGTAGACCAATGGAACAGAATTGAAGACCCTGAGATGAACCCACCTACCTATGGTCACTTGATCTTCAACAAGGGAGCTAAAACCATCCAGTGGAAAAAAGACAGCATTTTCAACAAATGGTCCTGGCACAACTGGAGGTTATCATGTAGAAGAATGCGAATTGATCCATTCCTATCTCCTTTTACTAAGGTCAAATCTAAGTGGATTAAGGAACTCCACATAAAACCAGAGACACTGAAACTTATAGAGGAGAAAGTAGGGAAAAGCCTCGAAGATATGGGTACAGGGGGAAAATTCCTGAATAGAACAGCAAAGGCTTGTGCTGTAAGATCGAGAATCGATAAATGGGACCTCATAAAGTTGCAAAGCTTCTGCAAGGCAAAAGACACCGTCAATAAGACAAAAAAAACCACCAACAGATTGGGAAAGAATCTTTACCTATCCTAAATCAGATAGAGGACTAATATCCAATATATATAAAGAACTCAAGAAGGTGGACTCCAGAAAATCAAATAACCCCATTAAAAAATGGGGCTCAGAACTGAACAAAGAATTCTCACCTGAGGAATACGGAATGGTAGAGAAGCACCTGAAAAAAATATTCACCATACTTAATCATCAGGGAAATGCAAATCAAAACAACCCTGAGATTCCACCTCACACCAGTCAGAATGGCTAAGATCAAAAATTCAGGTGACAGCAGATGCTGGCAAAGATGTGGAGAAAGAGGAACACTCCTCCATTATTGGTGGGATTGCAAGCTTGTACAACCACTCTGGAAATCAGTCTGGCTTTTCCATAGAAAATTGGACATAGTACTACAGGAGGATCCAACAATACCTCTCCTGGGCATATATCCAGAAGATGTCCCAACAGGTAAGTAGGACACATGCTCCCCTATGTTCATAGCAGCCTTATTTATAATAGCCAAAGCTGGAAAAAACCCAGATGCCCCTCAACAGAGGAATGGATACAGAAAATGTGGTACATTTACACAATAGAGTACTACTCAGCTATTAAAAACAATGAATTTATGAAATTCCTAGGCAAATGGATGGACCTGGAGGGCATCATCCTGAGTGAGGTAACACAATCACAAAGGAACTCACACAATATGTACTCACTGATAAGTGGATATTAGCCCCAAAACTTAGGATACCCAAGATATAAGATACAATTTGTTAAATGCATGAAACTCAAGAAGAACGAAGACCAAAGTGTGGACACTGTGCCCCTTCTTAGAATTAGGAACAAAACACCCATGGAAAGAGTTACAGAGATAAAGTTTGGAGCTGTGGCGAAAGAATGGACCATCTAAAGACTGCCATATGCAGGGATCCATCTCATAATCAGCTTCCAAATGCTGACACCATTGCATACACTAGCAAGATTTTGCTGAAAGGACCCAGATATAGCTGTCTCTTGCGAGACAATGCTGGGGCCTAGCAAACACAGAAGTGGATGATCACAGTCAGCTATTTAATGGATCACAGGGCCCCCAATGGAGGAGCTAGAGAAAATACCCAAGGAGCTAAAGGGAACAGCAACCCTATAGGTGGAACAACATTATGAACTAACCAGTACCCCAGAGCTCTTGACTCTAGCTGCATATGTATCAAAAGATGGCCTAGTATGTCATCACTGGAAAGAGAGGCCCATTGGACTTGCAAACTTTATATGCCCCAGTACAGGGGAATGCCAGGGCCAATGTGTGGGATTTGGTGGGTAGGGGAGTGGGTGGGAGAGTATATTGGGGACTTTTTGGATAGCATTGGAAATGTAAATGAGGAAAATACCTAATAAAAAATTAATTAAAAAAGAAAAAAGAAAAGATATGTTGAAGGTCAGAAGGAGAGTTTTATATTAGTTTTTCACTCAACCACTAAGCCTAATGGGTGCCCAGGGAAGAGACACAGCTTCTATGCAGAAGAGGAAATATTGTGGCAGCATGCCCAAGTGCACCAGTCTGGACCCCATAAACCAGGACTTCTGCAAGTTTCCCACTACAGGTTGGTTTCTTAACATGAAGATATAGGCTTACCATGACACTGGATTAGACTAATAGCCACAGACCACAGGCTGGCAATTACAAACTCAAACTCCTAGGCCTATTTTGGTTTGTTATTGACAATGTGGCACTCATTAATTATATATGGAAAAAAGAGAATGTCAGTTGAGGATTGCTTCCAAAAAATTGGCCTGTGGGCATGTCTGTGGGGCACTTTCTTGATTCGTGATTGAGGTGACTCATCACCTCAATCATGGGTTGCATAAGAAAGCAGGCTGAGCAAAGTTATGGGGAGCAAGCCAAAAAGCAGAATTCCTCCATGATTTGTGCCCCTGCTCCTGATTGACTTTCTGCCCTGACTTCCTTCAATAATTGGGAATTGTAAGCCAAGTAAACCTTTTCCTCCACCTGTATGGCTTTAGTTAACGGTTTAGTTCAGCAATAGAAAGTTAACTAGGACACCCTAATTGCAGCCTTAAAGCTTTCCAAAGTATTAGGCCAGACACGTAAGTCTGCATTTCAATCATCTCCCTCTGCACCAAGGATCAAGGTTCAGCTAAGTAGTCACTTAAACTAGATCGATCATCTTTGGAGACTCAAATTCAGTATTATCCTTGTGGATCTAGGCTACAGGCCTACTCCAACAAATCTAGGTCTATGCTAACAGATCCCACCCAAACAGCAGTTATTGAATACAACTGAAGATCCTGTCAATAAATGACTCCATCAAGTGAAAGAACAAATAAATAAATTTGAACCCAGGGTATTTAAAATTATATGAATGAAAAAACAAGGTCATTATATTAACAAACATAATGTTATTATAATTCATGGTATATACTAATTTACTATTACTTCAAACAATATAGATTATTTGTATAATATGTAATATGTTGTTATAAATGAAAGCCATTGTGATTATATGATACCAAAACTTGAACCAGCATATGCATTATAACAAACTCAGTAGAAAAAATAGAGTAAAATAAATAAACTTTATTTATTTTCCAGGTACAGTGACACATTCCTTTAATCCAAGCTTTTGAGGTATGGGTGTGGGTGTGTATTTTAAGGAGCAGAGGCAGGTAAATCTTTGTTTGTGTCCAGTCTGATCTACACAATGAATTTCAGACCAGCCAGGTCTATATATTGACAGAGAGGGAGAAAGAAAGAAAGAGAGAGAGAGAGAAAGAGAGAAAGAGAGAAAGAGAGAAAGAGAGAAAGAGAGAAAGAAAGAAAGAAAGAAAGAAAGAAAGAAAGAAAGAAAGAAAGAAAGAAAGAAAGAAAGAAAGAAAGAAAGAGAAAAGACAAGAGAGAAGGACAAGAAAAGTAACAACACCCCCTCCAAAAAAAGAAAAAGTTATTTATTACATTCATGACAGAATCTTGTCAATCCTGGGAGAGAGAGATGACTATTCAGAATGATAAGACACAAAAAGGTTAAAATACATTAACTATAACATTTTCTTAATGAAGATATATTATATGTAATTTCTCAAAAATCAGTGTCAAAGAGAATTTCAGAATCAGCAAAAAAGAAGGGACTTATCATATAGTAGGGAATTGCAATGACATACCTGTTTCTCAACAGAATCCTTGTAAGCCTGGAGAGTGGGATAGAGCACTCCAAGGGTAGAATGAAAGACATAGAAAAAGATAAAAAGCCAGTCAAGTAGAATATTTTACCTACTAAAGCTGTCCTTAATGGGGCCAGAGTCTCATCAGGTAAGAGCACTGGTTACTCTTCCAAAAGACTCATGTTACATTCCCAGCACCCATATGGCAGTTTACAACAATCTGTAGCTCTAATTCCAGGAAGATCTGATGATCTGTCCTAGCCTCCACAGCAACCAGCCATGCACATGTTCTATGCATACACATGGAGAAAAAACACTCATACACATAGAAAAGAAAGAAAGAAAGGAAACTGACCTTTGGAAAGTGAGGGATATTAACTCTCTTAGATAAGCTAGATAGTGGTGGTACACACATATAATCCCAATACTTAGGAGGCAGAGGCAAGCGAATCTCTATGAGTTTCAGGCCAGCCCAGTCTTCATAGTGAATTCCAGAGCAGCCAGGACTACACAGAGAAAAAACAAGAAACAGGAAAAGAACTTTCTTTCTTTTTTTTTTTTTTTTTTTGTTTTTTCAAGACAGGGTTTCTCTGTGTAGTTCTGGCTGTTCTGGAACTCACTCTGTAGACCAGGCTGGCCTCGAACTCAGAAATCCGCCTGCCTCCGCATCCCAAGTGCTGGGATTAAAGGCGTGTGCCACCACACCCAGCTCAGAACTTTCTTAGACAAATAAAAGATGAACAAATTCATTTTCTAGCAGACCTCCCTTGTGAGGAATGCTAAAGGAAGTTTGTAAGTTAAAATGAAAAGATGTTAAGTTACAACAAATACATAAGAGAATGTGAAATATGTGTTAATGGTAACATTACATAACTTGTTAATCAAACATAATATAAAAGTAAGTAAAATGTAATATCAATAAAATAAAATATAGATAGGTAGAAAGATAAAAAGTGTATAACTTTTATGAGACTTGAATCATATGGGTTTGAAACAGAGTCATAAAAGCTTTATGAAGAAATGGTATAGAAGAAATACAAATGAAAATGTAATCCAAGGATGCTTATAAGAGGAAAACCAAAGCATAGCTTCAATTCCTACATTCAATACATTTAAGAATGCTTCAGGTCACTAAAACATGTGAAGCTTTTTCCACCAGGTACCAACTGATTGTCCTGCAATGCATCTCTATTTTGACAATGTTTGGACTATATGCACAACTCTTCATGTTAAAGGCTCAGATTCACTGGCTATCTTTAATTCCAGATGCCCATCAAAAGGTCTAGGTTGTGAGCTATGGTCATTCTGGCTAGTTATAAATTTGTGTCTTCATGATGCTCTAACAAGATATTAAAAACTAATAGTAGCCGGGCGTGGTGGCACATGCCTTTAATCCCAGCACCCAGGAGGCAGAGGCAGGCAGATTTCTGAGTTAAAGGACAACCTGGTCTACAAAATGAGTTCCAGGACAGCCACGGCTATACAGAGAAACCCTGTCTCGAAAAAACAAAAACAACAACAAAAACTAATAATAATAACATGCTTCATAGAACTCAGGAAAACATTGTAGTTACATTTTTACACATTTATAGAGAACCATATGACAATGTATACAGATGAATAGCTAAATGTAAAAGGCCATTTGGGGAAGGTATATAAAACAGGTTTTGTAGACTCCTTACGTCCTCTATATGTTTAGCAATGTAAAATCCTTCTTAAACCACTTTTGAAAGTATCAATGGCAGCTTTCAAAGGTCAAGGATAGGACTAAAAGTTCCAGGATATTCTTTATTCCTCTACCATACTATCATGGAGCTACCATTCATTTGTTCTCATTATTGTATAAAGAAAAAGCTTCACATTGAAGCCCCCAAGGTTATAGAATCTCTATTCCCACTACAAAGATTATCAAACACAATTATGATGTAACACAGTAAGTAAAAAAAAAAAAAAAAAAAAAAGAAAGAAAGAAAGAAAAGAAAAGAAAAGAAAAAAAAGGAGCCCGGTAACTATAAAATAGTAAATATTACAATAATTAGTTTTTATAGTTTTCATTAAAAATTTCTTAAAATAAGTACTTTTTATATTAACTGTTCTACAGGTAGGAGTGTGTGTGTGTGTGTGTGTGTGTGTGTGTGTGTGTGTGTGTGTGTGTGAGAGAGAGAGAGAGAGAGAGAGAGACCTGGTCTAGATAGGGGTTTGTGAAACCTCAAGGCCCTCCCCAGTGATACACCTTCTCCAACAAAGCTACATCTTCAATCCTTCCTAAATAGCATACTAACTGAGGACCAAACATTTAAATGTACAAAACTATGGGAAACATTCACATTCAAATTATCTCATTAATAGATTAAATTCTCCAACCAAAAGACATGAAATGGTCTATAAAACAGAGAAAACATGAGATCATCTATGCTTTCAAACCTATCATTCATGAGACAAAGGGAGGTGTCTGAGTTTGCGGCTAGTCTGGTCTACATAGCAAGGTCCAGGACAGCCAGGGCTACAAAGTGAGAGCCTGTCTTAAAAATCAAATCAAATCAAATCAAATCAAAACAAAGACCAAAGTAAACTCAACCCAAAACAAACAAACAAAAAACTAGACCCAATGACATGCTGTCTACAAGAGACTCATTTTAGTTTTAAGAAAACATAGATGATAGATAGAACAAGATATTCCATGTAAACCACAATTAAAGCCATGATGGACTGAAAAAAAAAGGTAACCTATGTAAACAAGCACTAATCAGAAAAAGCAACTCTGGTGGTTTGAATGAAAATGACCCCATTAGAGCCACAGGGAGTGTCAATATTAGGAAGTATGGACTTTTTGGAGTAGGTGTGGCTTTGTTGGAGTGGTCAGGCTTTGATGTCTCAGAAACTCAAACCAGTTCTCTTCTTGCTGCCTGCCAATCTGGATGTAGAACTCTCAGCTCTTCTATCAACATGTCAGCCTGCAGGCTGCCATGCTTCCTAGCATTAAGATAATGGACTAAATCTTTAAACTGTACACCAGCCCTAATTAAATGTTTTCCTTTATCAGAGTGGACATGGTCACAGTAATTAAATCCTAAGACAGCAGCTATGCTTTATCTGACAAAATATACTTTAACCAAAAAATATAATAGGACTATGATAAAGTGTCATCCTATAATAAGAAAATGGATAATTTTTGAGAGGATATTACTGCTACAAATATGTATGCATCATTAATTGTAGCAACTAAATACACATGAAAATTTTCATTGAAATGAAAGAAAATAGCATTAGAACAGACTGTATATTATCTTACATCAATAGATACATCATAGAGATGAAAGACCATAAAGAAAAGAGTAGAGCTGAACAATATTACAGAAAAAAAAAACCACATTGAACAGATGTGTATGGGACATTCCATGCAATTGTAGTGGAACATACAGTAATCATGGTATGTTGTGTCGTATTTTGGACCAGATGAAAATATTAACATATTTTAGTAGGAATGAATTAACATCATATATGGAATACAAGATAATTGTAGGGAAAATTGGCATTTTACATGATTGTGAACATGAAACAACATATTGCTGACTAGCAAATGGATTAAAGAATTAATAAAAGAAATGAAAGAAGCTTGAGATAAAAATTAATTGGAGGCCAAGCATGGTGGTTACATGCACTTGAAGGGCAGAAGCAGGTGGACCTCTGTGAGATCAAGGTCAGCCTGTTTTACATAGTGAATTCTAAGCCAAGCAGAACTACAGAGGGACATAGTGACACTTTGTTCCAAAGTGGGGGTTTGGGAGGCAGGGAAGAGAGAAGGAGAATGGAGACAGAGAGAGACAGAGACAGAGAGAGCAAATAAATACATTTCTACATTGCCTCAGGATTCTAGTCAGAAGATTAGCAGTTTCAGCCTTGCAACCTGAGATGATATCTGTGAGCAAGATTAACCCCATGTAAATTTTTGAATAGGTATGGCCCCCATAGACTCATGGGTTTGACTGCTTGGCCTATATGGAGTGGCACTATTAAGAGGTATGGCCTTGTTGGAGTGGATGTGGCTTTATTAGAGGAAGTATGTCACTGGGGGTACAGGCTTTGAGGTCGTATATGCTCAAGTTATACCTAGTGTGATGATACACAGTCTTCTGCTGTCTGCAGATCAAGATGCAGAACTCTCAGCTTCTTCTCCAGCCCCATGTCTGCCTGCATGCTGCCATGCTTCCTGTCATGGTGATAATGGACTATACCTCTGAAACTGTAAGCAAGCCTCATTTAAATATTTCTCTTTATAAGGGTTGGCATGGTCATGGTGTCTCTTCATAGTAATAAAACTCAAACTAAGACATCCTGTTTATTCAATAACTTACCAATTCAGTGATAGTATGTTAGCAACAGAAAACACTTGAAAAGGCCAAGTTAACTTCTTGACATTTAAATACAGTCAAATGTTTGAAAACATTTAACATTCTTTCATGATAATCTTAACAACCTAAGTGTAGAAAACACCTTTTTTAATATAATAAAGGTCATATGTGTATATGAAAAAGTCAGAGCTCTCATCACAGTCAATAGTAGAAGGCTGCAAGCTTCCCCATATAATCTCAGGAAGAAAACATGGTCCATTTTTTTTTTGGTCTCTTTCTTATTTATTTATTCATTTATTTATTTATTTATTTATTTATTTATTTATTTATTTTACACTCCAGATTTTATTCCCCTACCCCATCCACCCTCTGACTGTTCCTCATCTCATACCTCCTCCCTACCCCCTGTCTCCACAAGGATGTCTCTACTCCCCACCCCCACCCACCCAACCAGACCTCTAAACTCCCTGGGGCCTACAGTCTCTTGAGGGTTAGGTGCATCATCTCTGACTGAACCCAGACCTGGTAGTCCTCTACTGTATGTGTGTTGTGGGCTTCATATCAGCTGGTGTATGCTGCCTGGTTGGTGGCCCAGTGTATGAGAGATCTCATGGTGGGGGGGGTCCAGGTTAATTGAGACTGCTGGTCCTCCTACAGGGTTGCCTTCTCCTCAACATGATAAATATTCTTTTTTTTCCTTCCTTCTTTCTTTCTTTCTTTTTTTTTTTTGTTGTTGTTTTTTGAGACAGGGTTTCTCTGTGTAGCCCTGGTTGTCCTGGAACTCACTCTGTAGACCAGACTTGCTCGAACTCAGAAACCTACCTGCCTCTGCCTCCCAAGTGCTGGGATCAAAGGCGTGCACCACCACTGTCCAGCATGACCCATTCTTATCATTGTTGTTTGGTATAGGGGTTGGGAGTCCTAGCCAGAATGGACAGGCAAGACAGAACAAAATTAATCGATTAAAAAAAGGGGTGGGGGGCAGAAACTTGTATCAGTTTGTTTATAACACAGTCCTTATATAGAAGAAACTCCAACTATTCCATGAAAAATATTGTTAGTACTGAAAATCAAAGTTGCAGTATATAAATATCAGCATAAGGTTTGGTCTGGTGGCACACATCTTTCATCTCAAAGGCAGAGACAGGTAGATCTCTGTGATTTTGAAAGCAGCCTGGTCTACATAGTGAGTTTCAGGACAGCCAGCACTACATGGTAAGATGATGTCTCAAAACAAAAGCAAAACAAACCAACAAAAACAACATAAATAGTAAGTTGTATTTCTAAATAATAACAAGGAATGTGAAAGAATGAAGAAAAATCCATTTACAATACCAAGATTAACTGAACCACTTAGAGCTTCACTCTGTAAACTCTAATATATTAATAAAACAAACCAAAGATGTGGAAAGACCTGCTTACAAATGGAAGGAATTAATATTGTTTAAATGTTATTTCTACTTAAAGAAATCCATAGACTCAAAGGAAACTTTATCAGTATTCCACTGACATACTTCACAGAAATAGAAAAAAAATTCATTAATACGGTATGCAATTACAAATGACTTCAAATTGCCTACATTATACTGAGTAAAGAGAACAAGGCTAGATACATTGTGTTATGTAACTTCTAAATATATCTTCAAGCTATAGTAATCAAACTCAGGCCTGGGTTATTTATTACTCCTAATTAAATAAGAATAACAATTCACCCTCCTATCAGGGTATGGCTGATAAAAAAAGCAAGGCTCTTTTTATATTCTGACCAAGCTTGTTGTCACTAATATACTAAGACTGTATCAGGACGTAGCAGAGGGCAGCCTACACATTTTCTTTGATTTTATCTTTTGTGATTGCAAGAATCCTGTCCCATGTCACTGCTGACACCAGTCTCTTGCCCCTGGCTAGAAATGTCAGTTTTAGGCATATGAAGGTTTTTTAGCTCTCAACCTTCTGAAATATGACCCATCTGTAGTTAATTTAAGTAACACAATACATTCTTCATTCCTCCTCCTAAACTTCCTGTGGCTTGGGCAAATGAGATCGAAGGGAAGTAGAAGGCGTAATATCTGAAATGAATAGTCAGAAAAGTCATTATAATTAGTATAATGGCAGCTAACAGCGACAGAGCATTTACTGTGTCCCAAGCTTTGTGTTCAGTATTTGACCTGCATAATTACTTAGTCATCACAACAGTGTGATTAGACAGGTACTATTATTATTATCACCAAGCTAAATCAAATACAGTAAGACTCATAGAGGTTAAAAAGCTTGCCAAAGGTTACAGTTCTAGCAGATGTATAACTGAGTGTTTCAACCCAGGCCTGTTTGACTGCAGCCTGAGTCTCAAGCATGAAAACTATTTTATATGATATCAATTGCTTTGTTCAAATGAGACTATAAATGTGATGTTGCTTTAAAAACCTAGAAGAGCTATCAAAATGAAAGGGTTTATTATAACCCAAATGCTTAGCTGAGCCTATCACTATTTATCCAGATGCTTGGCAGCATGTAGACAAAGCCTAAGGCCATAATGGACTTTTGCCAAGTGGCAAAGGATTAACTGTAATATAAACTAATTGGGGATGTGTCTTTATTTCCAAAGCGGCAGGGAAGGCTTCTCAGTGCAGCTTCCTAACTGCATGCCCTTCACTTTTAAGTAACTGCACCTGTTCTGCACCCCAGAGAGATTACATAACTTGAGGACATTTGTGATTATTCTCTAGAATTTTGTTTGACAAACATTCATTGAACATTGTATTGTATTGTGTGATATGCATATGTATGGGCCATTTGTGTATTCAGATTGTTCTGAAAATCTTTGGGATTTCAAAAATTGGCAAATACAGTGTTGTAAAATACACTTTATGGGCCTAAAGAAAACATGTCCTCGGGCTGCTGATCCAGTTTTCTCCTACAATAGTTCAACAGTTTTGAAATATTCATCATGCCTTCACGATATACTGCATCCATCTCTCCATGTTCTGAGCAACCAAATAAAATAGAAAAATACTAGTGTGTTGGTTAGTTTTAGCCAACTTGATACAGACTAGAGTTATCTAAGAAACCTTGATTAAAAGTTGTACCAATTATATTGTTCTGGAGTCATATCTGTGTGGCAGTTTCTTGGTTGATGTGGGCAGGCCCAGCTCTGGGTGCTGACATCCAAGGGCAGGTAGTCCTGGCATTGTGAGAAAGCAGAACAAGCCAGGACAGGAGGAGCAAGCCACTAAGCAGTGTTCCTCCATGGCCTCTGCTTCAGCTTTAGCCTCCAAGTTCATACCTTGAGTTCCTTCCTTGACTTTCCTTCATGATAGACTATAAGCTTTAAGATGAAGTGAATTTCTCAGCAAATTATAGCTATTATTTCCTTTAGAGATAGGCTCTTTCTATGTAGCTCAGTCTTAGCACACACTCAGTAGTAGCCCAAATGGCTTTGAAGATGAGACCCTCCAGCCTCATTCTACTAGGATTGCAGGCATGAACTAGCACATACAGTGAAGTAAATGGTAGGTATTCCCAAAAGAGTTCTTAAAATGTATTGTGGGCAGTAGATGAAGTAGATGAATGGTCTTATGAATACAAACACAGGCATGTCAAAAAACCTGAATGCCTACAGACCTATGGAAATAACAAGGCTTTCTGCAGTGAGGCTTTGTCTGAGTATATATGTCAACTATATATATGGAATGTACACAGCTTTCTACTCCCATATACTACAGCCGGAGATTGTTCCTCCCATATACTGCAGCTGGAGACTCTTCCCCTACAGAGATCCCCAACTAAGGTTAGATAACCCATCTCAGCTGCTAGTTCATATCACCAGAGCTCAAAGGCCTCCTGATCACGGGTTTTCTGGACATTTATCTGTTGTTTCTTCACTCTGTGTCACCAAGATGCATGGCAACCCCAAAGCCATGCAGGTTGTTGCAAGGTATTTCCCTAAATCTCAGCTTAAAAAAATTATATATATATATATATATATATATTCTTAGTCAGGGTTTCTATTCCTGCACAAACATCATGACCAAGAAGCAGTTGGGGAGGAAAGGGTTTATTCGGCTTACACTTCCATACTGCTGTTCATCACCAAAGGAAGTCAGGACTGGAACTCAAGCAGGTCAGAAAGCAGGAGCTGATGCAGAAGCCATGGAGGGATGTTCTTTATTGTCTTTCTTCCCCTGGCTTGCTCAGACTGCTCTCTTATAGAACCAAGACTACCAGCCCAGAGATGGTCCCACCCACAGGGGCCTTTCCCCCTTGATCACTAATTGGGAAAATGCCTTACAGTGGGATCTGATGGAGACATTTCCTCAACTCAAGCTCCTTTCTCTGTGATAACTCCAGCTGTGTCAAGTTGACACAAAAATAGCCAGTTATATATATATATATATATATATATATATATATATATATATACCAATCTATATATATGTGTGTGTGTGTGTGTAAAATAATATATATTATCCCTCTCTTTCAGAGAGAGAGAGAGAGAGAGAGAGAGAGAGAGAGAGAGAGAGAGAAGTGAAATTTATTTTTAAACAAACAAAGGAGGTATTAGATTCTGGGAACTGGAGTTACAGAAACAAACCCAAGTCTTTGGCCAGAAATTCTTTATACTGCTGAGCTATCTCTCCAGCCCTAATGTTTCTTAATGGAAAAGGTTTTTGCAGTTATTACAATTTTTAAATTATGGATGTAATTTTTTAAATTAATGTTATGCTTCATAGAAAGCATAGTGCTAAATTATTAAAAGTAATACAAGTATTTCAATTTTCTTTATAAATAATTTTGACAAGACTTCAACAATAACTTTTTTGTTCAAAATTTAAATTGTGAGTGCATAAAATTGCACAAAATTTATAATTATTTAGTATAACATCCGCCTCATATTGAGATTTATTAGCATAAATCTTGAGTCATTCAGGATGCAACACTCAATTATATTTATGGAATAAACTCAACAAATTGAATTTAAATTAGATGCTATAAAAACACAAAACATGGTCTATGACTACTTCCATGTTTAATTATTTAAAATTCATTCATTTAAGAAAATATATTATAAGGCCTTAGAGCATAATAGAAGGTGATAGAATAGAAAGTCAGCTAAGTGTATAGACTGTTGAAATCAAGGAGATTGGTTTAAGTATTGGTTCACATAATATGAGACCATTTGGCAAATTAATCACTGTAACCCATCTAAGCCTCAGTGTTTTGTTTCTATAATAGGAAAAGAACAATAACTGCATCATAATATTGTGAAGGAATGATAAATCAATTGAAATGACTCACAGCATTATAGCACATAGCTAAATTACTAATATATCAAAGAAAAACAAAACTACTGCATCAGTGATTCCTTTCTGTTACCCTTTCTACTGTTAACTTTTCTGCTATGTTAGGTTTCTCTTCTATTTCTTTTCGAAATTGTTTGCATACTATTTTTCAAAAACATTTTATTAATTCTTTGAGAATTTCTTACTTTGTGTTTGGATAATATTCACCCTCCTTTTCCCTCAATTCTTCCCAGATCTACCCCACCCTCATACCTAAGCATTTGTTGACTAATGAAGAAGATAGTAAAGTTTTGAATTATCTTTTTCTCCTTTCCTTTACCTTTGGGAATCAATTGTATTTGAGGCTTTACTAGTTTTAGCCATAATTGCTGGATGTGTCAGAGAATCATCACTCAGAAAATATACTTTCCCTGGAAGGGGGTTCATGTTGAAAATGGACAAAAGAACAAATTAAAATAAAAATTGAGTCTATACAAGATGAAGGTCACCACCACTAAGTTATAGAAGGGGTAAGCTACTGGGACCTGATTCCTCCTAAAGTTTCATTCAAGGATATAGCCAAGATACCCATGTTCCTAGATACAAACTTTCTGCTAGGCTTCTGTTAAAAAACCTAATGAAACGTACTGGTCACATAAAAAGTTATAAAAGTGGAAGGTTTAACTGAGAAGAGCTGCAAAATCATAAGGAGTGGAAAGAAGGCAGGAGAGGGTAATGGGCCCCAAACACTAGGGCAGCAGAGGCAAGAGGATCCTTGGGAGTTCATGACCAGACAGATCTATATAAGAAACTCTACGACAGCCAGGAGTACATAAGACAAGTTTCAAAAATACCAAAGTGGGGAAGTGAATATGATGGAAATACATTATGTATGTGAATGAAAATGTAATAATGAAACTTGTTATTATATAAAATTATTCCATGGTAATAAAACATTAAATATAAATATTAGTGAAAAAATCATTAGCTATATACACCATGTATAGGAAGTAGGAAATATGTACAACTGCTCCCATCACCCACTTTTACTCCTTTTCAATCATGCCACCTTAGCTTTGTTCTGTACCTCCTCCTCTTCCTCCTTCCTCTTATCCTTCATCATCTTCTTATTCTTACCCTCTACTTTTCCTTTCTCCTCCTTCTCTTTCTACCCTAACCCACAAGACACATATTTCATAAGCTTTCATTTAATTTTTATAAAATAGAAACCTATTTATTATTGTTCTGGAGGCTAAGAAGTTCAAGATCAATGTATTAGTGAACTTGTTATCTGATGAGAGTGTCCTGTGTTTCAAAATGGCACTTTGTTTTTTGTGTCAGAGGATAGGATGGCAGCCCTGCATCTCTAGTGTGTGACTCATTCCATTCATAAGTACTCTAACATTGTGCTCATCTAATTACACCAAGACTGTTGATTTGGATTTGACATTTGAAATTCAGGGGAATGTGGGCATAAGAAAACAAATTACAAGATATAAACAAATGCTTAGGGTTGTGAGTTGGTTTGAGTATACTAGGCCCAGGCAGTGACATTATTAGGAAGTGTGGTTGTGTTGGAGTAGGTGGGGCCTTGTTTGAGGAAGTGTGTCATTTTGGGGGTGGGATTTAGTCTCTACTAGCTTCAGTTGAATTAAGATGTAGAAGTCTATCTGTGCCCAAAGCTGACCCTGTGCCACAGCTCTTCATTCCAAGGTCCCACCCAGAGTGAGCTGCTCTCCAGAGAGTGCTGACACACCTATGAGCACAGGTCCCAGGGAGCCCTCAGGACACAGGAACTGAGGAGCAGCCTGGTACAGGATCCTTCCATTTTCCATCTGCAACTGCAGCTGAGCCTGTGCCACAGCTCTCCATTCTTGACAGCGCACCTGAAAGCTCTAGAATAAAAAGAAGCAAATACACCCAGGAGGAGTAGATGGCAGGAAATAATCAAACTCAGGGCTGAAATTAACCAAACAGAAACAAAAAGAACTATACAAAGAATCAACAAAACCAGGAGCTGGTTCTTTGAGAAAATCCACAAGTCAGACTAACCAGAGGGCAGAGAGATAGTATCAAAATTAACAAAATCAGAAACGAAAAGGGAGATATAACAAGGGAAACTGAGGAAATTAAAAAACTCATCAGATTCTACTAAAAAAGTTTATACTCAACAAAATTGGAAAATCTGGAGGAAATGGATAATTTTCAAGAAAGATATCAGGTACCAAAGTTAAATCAGGATCAGATAAATGTTGTAAACCGTCCCATAACCCCTAAAAAATAGAAGTGGTCATTAAAAGTACTCCAACCAAAAATAGCCCAGGACCAGATGTGTTTAGAGCAGAATTCTATCATACCTTCAAAGAATACCTAACCAATACTCTTCAAAAATTTCCACAAAATAGAAACAGAAGGTACTCTACCCAGTTCATTCCATGAAGCCACAATTACTCTGATACTAAAACAGCACAAAGACCCAACAAAGAAAAAGGACTTCAGATCAATTTCCTTTATAAATATTGATGCAAATATACTCAATAAAATTCTTGCAAACCAAATCCAAGAACACATCAAAATGATCATTTACCACAGTCACATAGGCTTTATCCCAGGGATGCAGGAGTCTTTCATTATATGGAAATCCATTAATGTAATCCACTACATAAAGGCAAAGAAAAAATCACATGATAATTTCATTAGCTGCTGAAAAAGATTTGACAAAATTCAACATTTTTTCATGTTAAGAGTATTGGAAAGATCAATAACTCAAGCCCTATACCTAAACATAGTAAAAGCAATATACAGCAAACCAGTAGCCAACATCAAACTAAATGGAGAGAAACTTGAAGCAATCCCACTAAAATCAGGGACTAGACAAGGCTGCCCACTCCCTACCTATCTACTCAATATAATACTTGAATTTCTAGTTAGAGTAATTAGACAACAAAAGTAGGTCAAAGGGATACAAATTGGAAAGGAAGAAGTCAAAATATCAGTATTTGATATTATAGTATACTTAAGTGACCCAAAAAATTCCTGCAGAGACATTCAACTTCAGCAAAGTGGCTGGATATAAAATTAACTCAAACAAATCAGTAGCCTTCCTATACTTAGAGCATAAATAGGCTGAGAAAGAAATTACGGAAACAACACTCTTCACAATAGTCACAAACAATATAAAATATCTTGGTGTAACTCTAACCAAACAAGTGAAAGATCTGTATGACAAGAACTTTATGTCTCTGAAGAAAGAATTCAAAGAAGAACTCAGAAGATGGAAAGATCTCCCATGCTATGGTTTGGCAGGATTAATACAGTAAAAATGGCCATCTTGCCAAAAGCAATCTACAGGTTCAATGCAATACTCATCAAAATCCCAACTCAATTTTTCAGAGTTAGAAAGAGCAATTCTCAAATTCACTTGGAATAACAAAAAAATCCAGGAGAGCAAAAAATGTTTTCAATAATAAAAGAACATTTGGAGAAATCACCATCCCTAACCTCAAGCTCTACTACAGAGCAATTGTGATAAAAACTGCATGGTACTGGTACAGTAACAGGCAGGTAGATCAATGGAATAGAAATGAAGTCCCAGAAATGTACCCACACACCTATGGTCACTTGATCTTTGACAAAGTAACTAAAACAATCTAGTGGGAAAAAAGACAGCATTTTCAAGAAATGGTTCTGTGTCAACAAACTGGAAGTCAGCATGTAGAAGAATGTAAATCTATCCATTCTTATCTCCTTGTACAAAGCTCAAGTCCAAGTGGATCAAGGACCTCCACATATAGCCAGATACACTGAATCTAATAGAAGAGAAAGTAGAAAGAACCTCAAACACATGGGCACAGGGGGAATTTTCTCTGAATAGAACAAAAGTAACAAAATCAGAAATTAGTATCAAAATTAGCAAAATCAGAAATGAGAAGGGAGATATAACAAGAGAAACTGAGGAAATTCAAAACCTCATCAGAAATGCTTGCTGACAGGAGCCTGATACAGCTGTCTCCTGAGAGTCTCTGCCAGATCCTGATCAATACAGATGTGGATGCTTGCAGCCAACCATTGGACTGAGCAGTGAGACCTCAGTAGAAGACTTAGGGAAAGGACTGAATATGCCCAAGGGGACTTATCAATGGGAGTTGATACCCTTGGTGCTGTGAAGGCTTGATGCCCCAGTGTAGAAGAATGCTAGGGCAGTGAAGACGGTGTGGGTAGGTGGGTGGGGGAGCACCCTCATAGAAGCAGGGTAAGGGTAATGTGATAGGGGGTTTGCAGAGGGAAAACAAAGAAAGGGTACAGTATTTGAAATGTAAATAAATAAAATATCCAATTAAAAAAGAAAGAAAGATGTAGAACTCTCAGTTCCTTCTCCAGCACTATGTTGTCCTGGATGTTGCCATCCTTCCCACCTTGACGAGAGTAGACTGAACCTGTAAACCTATAATCAATACCTAATTAAATGTTGTCCTTTATAAGAATTGCCTTGGTCATGGTCTCTCTTCACATGCATGCATTGCTTCACCTTGTACTTGAGACATTGGCTTCTCCTTTCTCTACTAAGGAGCTATGGTTGGAATTGCTGTCTGCTTCTGACTTTTCTCACAGTTACTTTTGGCATTTTCCCATTCATTTTAGTTTTTCCATCAACTTGTTCATTATTTCTAAAAATAATTTTTCTATTTGTGTGAAAAATAGCTTTTTTTCTATGTTGTTGTTTCTCTTTTCACGTGCACAAATCACATTACAGGGACTTAGCAGGTTGTATTTTAGTGGAAAATGAAGTAGAGATTGAGGACTACTTCAAAAGTATGGAGAAGATTATTAATGTAGGTATAAGAGAGAAAGCAGTCAGAGCCTGGCAGGCAGACTAAACCAAACCAAAAGAGGAGAGATTGGGGAGAGGAGTAATAGAGGAGCTGTGTACCAAGACCTGACCTGGGCCAATGGAGCAAGGGAGTAAAGGGTAGACAAAGGGACAAGGGAACCAAAATGGCTGGATTATGTATATAGGCAGCTGGGGTAAGGGCACTGGACATCTCAGTTAACCATTTGTGCCTGGTTTAAGACATAACAGTAATTAAGACTATATATGTATATACAGAAATGTATACAATAACAATTAGTGAAAAAAGAGACCATCAATTTGAAGGAGAACAGGGAGACATATATGGAAGTGTTTGGAGGAAGGGAAGGGAGGTGAGAAATTTTGTAATTATAATCTCAAGAAAGAGGTATTTAAAATATGGAACTTGAAATCTAATCAGTAGCTGGGAATGGTGGTACATGCCCCTATCCCAGCACTCAGGAGAGTAAGGCAGGTCAGCTGTCTATGAATTGGACTTTTATCCGAACAAGAGCAGCAAAACCACGACCGACAAATAAATCTAGTCAATACACAATTTGTATTGTGATAATTTTTTAAAAAATCAAACCATAAGCTACTTTTACATTAATTGATCATTTACTGGTGTTGGTACATGCCTTTAATCCCAGAACATGGAAGCAGAGGCAAGCAGATCACTGTGAGTTCAAGGCCAACTTGGTCTATAGAACTAGTTCCAGGACAGCCATGTCTCTAAATATCAAAAATGATAGCTTTGGAACTCTATTGATTTATCATCAAATCCTGTATCTCCTCTGTGCTTACTGTCTTCCATCAAATGACAAATCCAATGATCACTTTGATTCCCATAATTCTGTGCAACTGTGGTAGTAATCACATCTCCCAGCATTGTTTTAGGGAGTTACTGGTATAATTATCTATCTGTCTGTCTGTCTGTCTATCTATCTATCTAAGTATCTATCTATCTATCTATCTATCTATCTATCTATCTATCTATCTACCTATCTATCAATCTATCTATCTATCTATCTATCTATCTATCTATCTATCTATCTATCTATCTATCTATCTATAACTCCTGGCATATCATACAATTTAATGACTAACAGCTATTTTTTTTTTTTTTTTGAGACAAGGTTTGTCCGTATAGCCCTGGCTGTCCTGGAACTCACTTTGTAGACCAGGCTGGCCTCGAACTCAGAAATCTGCCTGCCTCTGCTTCCTGAGTGCTGATATTAAAGGAGTGCGCCACCATGCCAGGCTATTATTATTATTATTAATTATTATTATTATTTATAATTCATTAGTCCAGAAATTCATAATTGTATTATAATGAATGCATTCTTTATTAGATTGTATAAGGTCATTGGCTACTTAACATTCCTGCTATTGCTAGTCATTCTTCAAAGTAGGAAATGGTTGTAATGTTGGTTTGATGTGATCTGGCCATTTCCAAGTAGCATGCCTGCTGAAGGTTATAATTCAACCTCAGGTCTGTAATGCTAAAAGCAATCTAGAGCAGAGGCAAGAGATTACTATAAACAAATGAGGAGTCTAATTACCAGAAATGTTTTCATTAAATGACTAAAGCTTAGGCTGTGATTGTGTTACATTTGTTAGTGGCAGTGGTGAATGACATGCTCAGTGCTTCAGCTTGGGAGGCATGTCCTCGGGCTGCTACAACAGCTGTCTGTATCAGTCAGTGGAATTCAATATCTGAATAACTAATAGCCAAATAAACATATTGTTCTCTGCCTCTTGCCATATTAAAGTAGAAGGAAATATGTCTAATATTTGAAAATGATGCCATTCACTTTCTTTAAGGACATGAAAATTCTTTCCCCGTGGTATAAATGAGCTGTTGTTATGAACCATATAACATTACCTTTTTTAGTCTATTATTAGTGTAATCTTATGGCTCAAATAATGGGTTTAAATTTCAGTATGTGTGCCTCAGAAGCAAACATAGTGGTGGGTTATAATATTTTGGTACATATATCCTGTACTTTGGTCATTCTCACCCACTCCCCACTATGTTTCAGAATACACTTGGGGCAGAAGAAAACATGTCACTGCCATCATTGTTTTATTCACATCTTCAGGATGCTCACACCAACACTTGAAATCAGACCTTGGATCACCATAACATCTCTAAACTGTCAATCTGCTGTTGCTCTTTGGGATTGAATTGAATTTCAGATATTTTCATGTCAAGAGTCACTATATAGCTAGACTCTATTCTTGCAGGAGCATATATATGGTGAAAGAAAGATCAGGGAGAATGTATTAGGGCAAGGAAGGGGGTTCACTTTGAGACTCTAGCTGCAGACAAGGCTAGTTTAGAACTAACAAAGATCCCTTTGCCCCCCCCCCCCCATGAGCCAAGATTAATGGTGCTTGCTACCATACCCAGCTAATGAATGCATTCTAAAAAAAAATTCTTTGGCTGTAACCACTGTCCAGATCTATTAACCAAAATAATTACTGTTATGTCTAAAATAAATACTATGCTCTGCCAGGAATGAAGGTTTCAAGGTTACTCTGACCCTTATACTTGGGTATATCTTTGTGGTCATTCCCTTTAAAAACTCTAAATTCCTGAACTTGGCCACCAAGAGACTGAAACCTACTCTTGGTAGAGCCATCAATAAAAAGGACTTAAAACTTTTATTTGGCTTTATCAGTGTGATTATTAATAACTCTCTCCATGAATCATGACTGTGACCATTTAAATAATGGACACCAAAAAGTTAGTATTTCCCTGGGAAGCTTCTTCTGGTAAAGGGAATAGCTAAAGCCCTGAGTGTATCTAGAGGAGAAAGCTTTACAGTACATTTGATGACTTTGTAAGAGAAAAATGGAACTAAGACTGGGATGGGCAGGGGGGACCCACGTAGGTAGACTGTTCAGTTATGCATATCTCTTGCTTCCTATTTAAACCCTACCCTCAAGTTAGGACTTTGAAAATGAACTTGAGGGAGTCCTGAATTTTCTTTGTACTTTCTCCCTATGTGGATGCTTTGGACAGATTTCTCTTTTCTCTTTCTCACTGTCAGTTTTGGATTGCTTAATTGACTTATTGAGGATGGACACCTGAACCTGGCTTGTTGTTACACAGGCTATAAGCCCAATTCCAGTAACAATGTAAAGACTATGAAGACACAAAAGGCATACGTTGGGGTGTCAGCAGCCCAGCACATATTAATTTTGGAAGGAGAAATGATGCGTGTTTCTTGCAACTACTGAAGTCACTTTAGCTACTATAAGTTCTTGATGAAATTGAGTATGGACTTCATTCTGAATTCTGGAGAAACTCTGACCCTTGGTAAGTCTCTCCCTGTGAGTACACTTTTGGCTTTGCTTTCCTGTTTCTTTTTGGGTTCTTTTGAACAACTTGGGATTCTTTTGAATGATTTCGGGTGGCTGCCATTTGATGAGTGGCTTTGCCTTTGGAGCTCTTCAGCAGAAATCTTTAAGCTGCTGTTGCTGCTGCTGGTGGTGGTGATGGTGATAAGGATTTTTGTTTTTTGTTTTTTTTTAGACAGGGTTTCAACTGTGTACTCCTGACAGTCCTGGAACTCTGTAGAGCAGACTGCTTGTCTCTGCCTCCTGCTGGGATTAAAGGCTGTTATTATCTGGCTAGATCTATAACAAACTGGCTTCAGCAAGCATCAGCAGAGAGAGAGAGAGAGAGAGAGAGAGAGAGAGAGAGAGAGAGAGAGAGAGAGAGAGAGAGAACTCACAGAGACACTGGGAACCTGACCAGAATTCACAGGAACTGCAGACATGTGTTTCCTGCAGTGAGAAAGTTCAGGGGGGAGGAACCATGGTTAATTCTTCTTTGCCTTGAACTTCACCTTTTCCCTGCCAAGACCTGTGGGTTCTAATACTCTCCTAAAGAGCTTATTAGCTCTAAGAGGGGACAAGGTTTGATTTCTTCAGGCTCTGTATTTGACTAGTCTTTAGTGGGTAGGGTGACAATCTAATCTTTTGTAGAACATGCCATGTCATTTTGGAAGTTTTTTTGAACAAATCTGGGCTTCTGCTGTGTGGCAGAAAAGGTTTGGGGGCTCCATTGCTCTACCAGCGTTCCGTTGATCCATTTGAGATAAATAAGGGTTTTGATATGATCTCTACTTGATGAAATGAAGTCTTTATTCCTTTGGTATCCTCCAGGAAGAATTTCAGACTAGTCCTCAGGATGCTTTCTAAGATTGCAAGGATCAGGGCAAAAGCTTCTGAGAAAGCTTCAACCATTTTATTTTTGCATTTCAAACTCACAATACCTGCTAACAATTAGGATTGGCGTGCTGTTTTTTAAAACTGTATTTCTCTGTGCGAATGGGTATGTTTTGTTGTTTGTTTTGCTTTTTGAGAAAGGGTCTCTACATAGCCCAGACTTTTCTGGAACTGACCTTTATAGAGCAGGCTAATATTGAACTCAGAGATCCACCTTCTTCTACCCCAGGGCTTGGATTAAAGGCGTGCACTATCAAGCATGACTTTTTTTTTTTTTAATTTCAGAACAATTGTTTCCTTGGCAGTATTTTGAAACTAGGTGAAAATGCAAAGAGTTCGATACAATTTGAACTTGAAACAAAACAGGAACTGGTTTCCCCCTAGGTAGGTTTATTTAAAATACTAATTAAAATGTTAATTTTAGGCTTACTTAAGGTGTTTGGTTGGGTGCTTTCAAATGTTAATAGTGGAAACTGGGAATGGGGAAAAAGTTCATCATAGAATTTAGGAGACATTGAAAAAAATTATCAAATGTTCGGAAGAAAAATTTAACGTGCTTTTGTCAGACAGTTTTAAAATGTAAAATTGAAAGGTTAATTTTAGGAATGAACTGTCTATCATATTGATACACTGTTGCCTTGGTCCAGTTAAAATGCATATAGGTTTTGTCAATGTAGAGAGATGGGCTATTGCCTTGGCATAGTTTCTAAGAGATGTTTTGTAGTACAATATGTCATAAAAGATGTTGCTGGGATCCAGGATTTCCTTTTGAGTTCCTCATCTTGAGGATGTGGGAATTTGGAAACAGGACTCAGAAGAAATCTTGAGGGCTGTTGTTATTGTTATTGTTATTATTATTTTATTATCATAAGATTTAAGTATTTTATTTATATGAGTATACTGTAACTGTCTTCTGACACATCTGAAGAGGGCATCAGACCCCATTACAGATGGTTGTGAGCCACCATGTGGTTGCTGGGAATTGAACTCAGGACCTCTGGAAAAGCAGTCAGTGCTCTCAACCACTGAGCCATTTCTCCAGCCTATTACTATTTTGTTATTATTACTATTAATTATTTGAGAGAAGGGCAAGGTAGATGACTCAGGAATGGAGTTGCGCAAAGCTGCATGAAAGGTCTGGGGTCTTTCACAGTCAATAAAAAGGGTAGGTTGGGAGCAGTGGCACAGACCTTCAATCCCAGCACACAAGGCAGAGGCAGGTGGGTCTTTGTGAATTCAAGGCCAGCCTGTCTACAGGAACATAGAGAAAACATGTCTCATCTTTAAAAAAGAAAAATGTCTATGCAGGTAAGCTTGTGATTTTGATCCCTAACTAAAGAAGAGATGAAAAGGGGAGCAGAAAAAGTAAGGTTTTTAGAATGTTTTGGGGGTAGTGGAGCTCGGAAAAGCAGACAAACATAACTGTAAAAGGTTTATAGGGCCTGAACTACAGTGTGTAGTGTTACAAGCTTTGGAGTAGATGAGAGGGGCTTGTGTCTACCCAGAACTAGAGATAAATTTCTGCTTGCATTTTGAGAAGGAGCTTTCTCTTAATGTGCCTTGGGCAGGTCTGACACCACCCGCTTCTGCCTTTCTTTTTTTAATTGGATGTTTTACTTATTTTAATTGGATGTTTTACTTATTTATATTTCTAATTTTGTCAGAGTCCAGCCTCGACACAGGATCGGAGTTCTCAACTGGAAGCAGGGATATCTGGAAGGTGCATAATAAATATACGCAGACTACTTTTTTGGGTACAAGCTGACAGGCAATTTCTCAAGTCTTAAAGTATCCCTCTCCTCTCTCTCACTCTCTGGTCTCTTTCTCTCTCTTGCTCACTCACAGCTTGAGGGTGCACATACTCTGCTTTCTCCTGTGCACTCTGCTTTTCTCCTGTGCCCTTTTCTTTTCTTGAACTCTCACACTCATACACACCCCTGTGCATTCCCCTTCAACTCTCACACACACTCTTCACACACATCTCACGCACAGACTACATGTACTCTCCTTTCACTTACATACTCTCCCTACACACCTCACATTCTCTCTTCACTCACTCTTCACATGCTCTTTTTTCTTGCCCCAGTCTTTTACTGATACTCCAAAAGCAGGTTAAAAAAAAAAAAGACATTGTATAATCATTGCCAAATCAAATTCAAAAGAATAACCATGTCCCACAAAGAATCAAGAATTACAATTGTTCCCCAAAGTTTCAAGCTTCCCTACTCCCAGGCCTATACCCAAAATAATAATAATTAAAAACTTATCACTATTTAAACTTTAACTTATACTTCAGAGCTCAGAGCTCCGAGGCCAGCTCCTTGCATTTACTTGTAAAGCTCTAATGATAAATGACCTGGGCAAAGCTGCCAGGCCAGAAAGAATCAAGTTAACCCTTATCTCAATAGTTCTGCTAGCTTTCTCCTGCACATTGCACACAATGACTCTCCTTAGAGTCCCAGGGTTTTGACTTAGTTTTACTAATATAAGATTTTACATATTCTATACTTGCTTATCCAGGAACCACTCTCAAATGTTATGCAAAACTTATTTCATAACTTTAATAATTTTTTCCTTTCTTGGGCTCCTGATGTTGGCTCTATTTCTTTTTTGTTTGTTTTTGTTTTTGTTTTTTTTGAGACAGGGTTTCTCTGTATAGCTCTGGCTGTCCTGGAACTCACTTTGTAGACCAGGCTGGCCTTGAACTGAACTCAGAAATCCACCTGCCTCTGCCTCCCGAGTGCTGGGATTAAAGGCAATAGTGTCTGGGTTTGGTGTCTACATGTGGGATGGATCCCCAGGTGGGTCAGTCTCTGGATGGCCTTTCCTTCAGTCTCTGATCTACTTAGTTTTTGTCCTGTTATTTCCTTTAGATAGGAACAATTCTGGGTTAAAATTTTGGAGATGGGTTGGTGGCCCCATCCCTTAACCACTGGATATGGTCTGGACTGATTTTCCCTCCACTTTGTAGGGTATTTCAGCTAATGGCATCCTCATGAGGTTCTGAGAGGCTCTTGCTTTCCTGGCATCTGGGACTTTCTGGTTGCTACACCCCCCTCCATTTCCCATCTCCCATGCTACATACCTTTGTTCAATTTCCTAACCCTCTGTACATCTCCTCCAACTCCTCCCATACCTGATTCTTCCCCTCTTTTTACCCTCTCCCTCTTCTCTTCCTCCCGAGTACCTCTCACCCTCTACTTCCCATGATTATTTTGTTCCCCCTTCTAAGAAGGACTGAAGCATCTACTTATTTAGTCTTCCTTCCTCTTGAGCTTCATGTGGTCTGTGAGTTGTATCGTGGTTATCCTACACTCTTTGCCTAATATCCACTTTCCATTATAGGTCTTCCTGGTTTTTATTGGTTGTTTGTGGGAATGTGAGGTAGAGTGCCTAAGGTGACAAAAAGAAGGGAGTCTATCCTCATTGACTTCCAAATCCTGCTAATAGTTGTTGCCTATCCAGCTTAACAGTTTGGTCTAAAATGTACCTTGTAAAATAGTTGAGATGAAACCCAGTATTCGCAGGGAAACATGTGTGTTCATTGAATTGTTGAACTCAGTATTCATGATCATGAATACAATGTTCTTCTGATATATGCCATGTGCTATACTACTTTGGCAGATGAACATGATGAAAATTCCATTAGAGACTTTTGTTCATTGTTTTAAAAGATGTTTTAATGAAATGCAAGGATTATGGATGTGCATATATATTTATAATTGCAATATAGCATGTGATGGAATTTCATCATAAAAATCCATTTAGTGGCTTCCTTTTGATAAAATGGAATCCCATCCTGTTGTACAAGGAGGTAGTTAAATCATCCTTCTCCATTTTTTCTCTTTCTTCAGATGTTTTTCTTAGTGAACTGCGCCTTGTTTGCTGGAAATCATGGTCTTTAATCTTGGGCTATTTCCATGGCTCAAGCTGCTGCACGCTCGGTTGCTCAGATGTTATTTAAGCTATATGTCACCTCTTACTACAAGGGAATCATAAGTTTTAAATGGCAATAACAGTCTGGATGACAATGTTTATCTTCATTATTCTGAGTCCTTTCTGTTTAAGTTGAACTCATTAGTTTTCCTTTTCATATGGAGAAATAGCTAGAGATAAGTGTCTGCCCCTATTCTCTTTTTGCCCTAGTCCTTCTTTAGCCATTTGGGAAGGAGGTGGCAGTTGTAGATACTAGGCATTTTAGTACTGGATGATTGTTATAGAAGGAGACCAAAAAAAAAAAAAAAAGTTGGTGTTTTTTGTTTGTTTTATTTTGTGATACAAAGCATCACCATGCAACTCAGGCTGGCTTTGAATCTGCTATACACACTAGGCTGGCCTCAAATTCAGAGATTCACCTGTCTCTGCTTTCTCGATGTTGGAGTTAAAGACATGTGTCATCATGCCCAGCTAAATCTTTTGGTCTTTTCAGGTTTTCTGGATGTTATTGCTGTTGTTGCTTTGAGGCAATGTTTCTTTATGTAATAGCTCTGGCTGTCCTGGAACTGGCTCTGTAGACCAGGCTGACCTCCAACTCAGAGATCAGCCTGCCTCTACTTCCCAAGAGTGTTGGGATTAAAGGTGTGTACCACCACTGCCTGACTCATTAATTCTTATTCTTCTTATTATTATTTTTGGTTTTTCAAGACAGGGTTTCTCTGTATAGCCCTGGCTGTCCTGGAACTCATTCTGTAGACCAGGCTGGCTTCGAACTTAGAAATTCACCTGCCTCTGCCTCGCAAGTGCTGGGATTAAAGGCGTGTGCCACCATGCCCCTGCTTCAATAATTATTTCTTAATAGTAGAAAATCATGTTGACGCTGCAAAAGGTAAATGAACAGTTTCTTGGCTCTTAAAGTGTATAGTGGGTGGATGTGGGTGCTTGTTTTAAAAATTGATTTGTGTGCTTTTATAGGGTTTGTTGTGGCTTAGGAAATAGAAATCCATTTGCATTTTTTATTCCTTGACATGTTGAAACTTAAATGTTGGCTTGTTCTGTTTATTTAGAAACTTTGATTTGTCTTTAGATGAAGGCTGAGTAGAATTATGTAACTGAATTAAAAAAAACAAAAGTTTATGTTTTGTTAAAAATTTATTTATGCTTATATCTCAGACTTTTGCCTTTTTGGGCATTTTTTTTTAAAGTAAAAGGCCAAGTTTCTATTGAAGTCATTTAAATGAACATCTCATAAAATTACGTTAACATATTTAATGTCTTACGTATCATGACTCAAAATATGCAAAGCCATGTATCTTAACTTTATATATTTTGCAAAAGTTTACTGAATTAAAGGCATGCAAATTTGATACATGCAAAATGGCCAGTAAGTTTTGGTTAGCACGAGGCTTCCTTAGCAGCTGGGTGGGGCTAATACAGACTGTAATAGCAACTATAGTCAGAGTCAGTCTTAACAGTGAACACAGTGGGCCAGAACACTGTCCTGCTTCCCTTTGGTCCTGGGTCAGGCTGAAGACCTTGATTAGCCCCCAAAGCATTGTGAAATATAATGCAGTCCCATGGAAGCATCTGAATGACAAAGAGGCATAATTCTTGGAGACTAGGTTAGGGAGGGTTAAGAAGGAAGTGTCTCCTATTTAGACAGCTGTACCTATCTCTGATCAACTAAAGGAACAGCTGATACAAATGATGGATCTTTTCATGGTGTATTGAACATTGAACTTTGCTAATTTTGTTTTGATTTCTGTTGGCTACTTATTCTAGAAACCAACTTGGCACCTGCTTAAAATGGGTAATTGTGAGCCCTCAGAAATCTTGATCAAAAAGTGCATTTCCTCTGTGATATAATGCTTTCCTCATATTTTCTTACAGAATTGAAAACACAGAGAAGAGAAATATACCATATGTATCTCCTTGCTATTTGAAATCCTGGTATATATTCTTTGCCCTGACCATATTTTATTATTGTGTCTATGACCTGTGCATGTACACAATCTGTTTGTAATAATCAATACTTCCCCTGAATTTGTAAGAGTTTTAAATCTTTGATTATCTGTTTTTATTTTATTAAACATCCTACTAAGCCAAGCATTCAAAGTTTCCCTTTAGAAATAGAAACTGAATTCATACATCTTCTGCAGGATTCTTCTGTATACTGAGGGTGGATGTTCCTGGCTCTTTTCTATGCATAGATGTCTATTCCATTGTCAGCCTTGGAAGGGTTGATAAGTATTGGGTGTTTGTGTAAGTCTGTACACATTGCTTAATTTTCTTTTTTTTTTTGATTTTTAATATTTTTATTACATATTTTCCTCAATTACATTTCCAATGCTATCCCAAAAGTCCCCCATAGCGCCCTCCACTTCCCTACCCACCCATTCCCATTCTTTTGGCCCTGGCATTCCCCTATATTGGGGCATATAAAGTTTGCAAGTCCAATGGGCCTCTCTTTCCATTGATGGAGTTTACTCTTTTTGGCTGTGGTTTCGTTAAGGTATATAATTAAATATTGTCCTTGTCAACACAAAAACCACACTTCTCACCACAAAGGGAAAAAGAGAGTTTATTCTAGAGTTACACTTGAGTCACCTTGGACTGGGAAACAGAGAGCTAGGTTCTGTTTCCACATGGAAGCAGTTTCATGAATATTTGCAGTAGCAAACGAAGAAAGTCATAAATCAAAGGCCATATTGAAATACACTTCTAGGTACATCAAAGAAGCTGTTACAAGATAGGGAATCTGTCCTATGGGCCTCAGACGCTAGTTGAAGAAGTTCTTAGCTTTCTGTTGGTGGAAGCTAGTTAGTGGTCTGCTAAGTTAATGTTTTCCAAAGATGTTTATCAGATAATCACAGGTGGGCAAGGAAAGGGCTATTTAGGGAGCCTCAGCTAGCCCATGGTAAGGCAATTAGTCTTTTGACTTGTAAAATTCCAACTTCTCCACATCACTGTTGGTGTGGAGAAGAGAATAAAAAGAAAGTTATATTTATTCAGAATAATAGGTAGGTCTAAGGCACTTTATGGGTGTGGTCTCTCAAATTTTCCACACTAGGGGTGTGAAGTCTGAAAAGGTAAAGTGTACAGCATCTTAGTAAAGGATTATTTTGCCCATCTCTTTATCAAAGCTTTAGGTAAGTCCATTTTCGTTGAGTCTCAGCCAAAGTTCCTGAGCAAGACCAACTGAAATGCTAGGTTTGCACTCATAGCCAGAAATTTTATTTTCGTGACCAGGAGCTTTTCCTACTGTAACATAAGAATGGACACCAAAAAAACCCCTAGTATTTCTCAAGGAAGCTTCTTCTGGGACAGGAGATGACTGGGGCCCCAGAGGGTTCCAGAGGGTGGGGGAAATGTGTTCTGGAGAAAAATTTATAACTCTGATGACCTTGAAAAGAGTCTTGTGTCTGAGTCTGTGGTAGCCATGGGATAGCACCTCTCCAAACTGTTTACTTATGAATATCCCTTACTGAAAACATACTTCATGTCAGGACCTTGAAGCTGGATTTGGAGAAGTCATTGGAGTTCATTTTCTCTTGTCCTTACATGCCTCCATGGAAAAGATCTCTCTGTTCTGTTTTTCATTATTAATTTTGATCTTGATTTGGCTTATTGAGGATGAGTAGCCAGACCTGGGAAGAACTCTGCCATTTAAGTCACTTAATTTCTGAGATTGCAGAAGGTCTTTGAGCAAAAAATTTCAAAAAACATCAAATACATCTTTTATAAGTTGCAGGGAGATGGTACAATTTGAATTCCTTATTATTAACAAAACTTTCACTGTGTTTGACAGAAAAGACTAATACTTAATGTCTCTCTTATATCATGATTCTCTGTCTTCATCAAATTCCTCATTGTCTTGCCTCAGTTTATTTCAGAGGGACACAAGGAGGAAGATATACTTTAGAATACTTTTACTTGGATATATCAGTGATTTGGGGTTTGCAGTCAATCTAAAAGTGCCTCTAGTGATATGCACATCCCCCAAAGGTGGAATACCGCAATGATATCACTGAACAACTTGCTTCACTCTCTACACAAGTTCCCTGACTTAGATACTCTATTTATCCAATATATGTGTTTACTACATTCCTTATCCTTTGTAATGAGAATAAAAGAATAAAAGAAAGAAACTCACATTTCTAGAGGAGTTCACAGTCTCTTTTTTTCTTTTGGAGACAGGGTCTTTGTATAACTTCCTGGGTGGCCTGGAATACACTATGTAGATCAGGCTGGCCTGGAATTCATAGAAATCCACCTGCCTCTACATCCTGGATACTGGGATTAAAGGCACAGAATTCATAGTCTTAAAGGTAAGAAACATGTAAATAAGAATAATTAATGTAACACCCTATGATATTTAAAATTATACAAATCCACTATGTTGTAGAAGAAAATTTACTCAGCTTTAGCTGTTAGAAAACAGGCAGGACAGTTCTGTTGGAATTGTCATTGTTGTTCTTCTTGTTGTTGTTGTTTTAATAAAAGGAGATGACACTAAGCTGCCCTTCAGAAATAAGTTTTTTTAATTTCTTTATTAAATATTTTCTTTATATACATTTCAAATTTCAAATGCTAACCCAAAAGTTCCCTGTACCCTTCCCCCGCCCTGCTCCCCTACCCACCCACTCCCACTTCTTAGCCCTGGCATTCCTCTATACTGGGGCATATAAAGTTTGCAATACCAAGGGGCCTCTCTTCCCAGTGATGGCCAACTAGGCCATCTTCTGCTACATATGTAGCTAGAGACACGAGCTCTGTGGGTACTGGTTAGTTCATATTGTTGTTCCACCTATAGGGTTGCAGACCCCTTCAGATCCTTGGGTGCTTTCTCTAGCTTCTCCACTAGGGGCCCTGAGTTTCATCTTATAGATGACTGTGAACATCCACTTCTGTATTTGCCAGGCACTGGCATAGCCTCATACAAGACAGCTATATCAGGATCCCTTCATGAAAATCTCGCTGGCATATGCAATAGTGTCTGGGAATGGTGGCTGATTATGGGATGGATCCCTGGGTGGGGTAGTCTCTGGATAGTCCATCCTTTCCTCTTAGCTCCAAACTTTATCTCTGTAACTCCTTTCATGGGTATTTTATTCCCTACTCTAAGGAGGAACAAAGTATCTACCCATTGGTTTTCCCTCTTCTTGATTTTCTTGTGTTTTGCAAATTGTATCTTGGGTGTTCTATGTTTCTAGGCTAATATCCACTTATCAGTGAGTGCATATGTAATGACTTCTTTTGTGATTGGGTTATTTCACTAAGAATAATATCCTCCAGATACATCCATTTGTCCATGAATTTGACAAATTCATTGTTTTTAATAGCTGAGTAGTACTCCATTGTGTAAATGTAGCATGTTTTCTGTATCCATTCTTTGGTTGAGGGACAACTGGGTTCTTTCTAGCTACTGGCTATTAGAAATGAGGCTGCTATGAACATAGTGGAACATGTGTTCTTATTACCAGTTGGAACTTTTTCTGGGTATATGCCCAGGTGAAGTATTGCTGGATCTTCTGATAGTATATGTCCAATTTTCTGAGGAACCTCCAGACTGACTTCCAGAGTGGTTGTACAAGCTTGCAATCCCACCAGCAATGGAGGAATGTTCCTCTTTCTCCACATCCTCGCCAGCATCTGCTGTCACCTGAATTTTTGATCTTAGCCATTCTGACTGGTGTGAGGTGGAATCTTGAGGTTGTTTTGATTTACATTTCCCTGATGATTAAGGATATTGAACATTTCTTCAGATGCTTCTCTGCCATTTGGTATTCCTCAGTTGAGAATTCTTGTTTTAGCTCTGTACCCCACTTTTTAATGGGGTTATTTGAATTCCGGGAGTCCAGCTTCTTGAACTCTTTGTATATATTGGATATTAGTCCCCTATCAGATTTAGGATTGGTAGAAATCCTTACCAATCTGTTGGTGACCTTTTTGTCTTATTGACAGTGTCTTTTGACTTACAGAAGCTTTGCAATTTTAGGAAGTCCCATTTGTCAATTCTTGATTTTGCAACACAAGCCATTGCTGTTCTGTTTAGGAATTTCTCCCCTGTGCCCATATCTTCAAAGATCCCCCCCCCCTTTCTCCTCTATAAACGTCAGTGTCTCTGGTTTTATGTGGAGGTCTTTGATCCACTTAGACTTGAGCTTTGTACAAGGAGATAAAAAATGGTTCAATTCACATTCTTCTACATGATAACTGCTAGTTGTGCCAGCACCATTTGTTGAAAATACTATCTTTTTCACACTGGATGGTTTTAGCTCCCTTGTCAAAGATCAAGTGACCATAGCTGTGTGGATCCATTTCTGGGACTTTAATTAGATTCCATTGATCTACCTATCTGTCACTATACCAGTACCATGCAGTTTTTGTCAAAATTGCTCTGTAGTACAGTTTAATGTCAGGCATGGTGATTCCATGAGAGGTTCTTTTATTGTTGAGAATAGTTTTTTTTTAATTTTTAATATTTTTATTACATATTTTCCTCAATTACATTTCCAATGCTATCCCAAAAGTCCCCCATAGCGCCCCCCACTTCCCTACCCACCCATTCCCATTCTTTTGGCCCTGGCATTCCCCTATATTGGGGCATATAAAGTTTGCAAGTCCAATGGGCCTCTCTTTCCAGTGATGGCCGAATAGGCCATCTTTCGATACATATGCAGCTAGAGACAAGAGCTCCGGGGTTCTGGTTAGTACATCATGTTGTTCCAACAATAGGGTTGCAGATCCCTTTAGCTCCTTGGGTACTTTCTCTAGCTTCTCCATTGGGAGCCCTGTGATACATCCAATAGCTGACTGTGAGCATCCACTCCTGTGTTTGCTAGGCCCCGGCATCGTCTCACAAGAGACAGCTATATTTGGGTCCTTTCAGCAAAATCTTGATAGTGTATGCAATGGTGTCAGCATTTAGAAGCTGCTTATGGGAAGGATCCCTGGATACGGCAGTCTCTAAATGGTCCATCCTTTCATCACAGCTACGAACTTTGTCTCTGTAACTCCTTCCCTGGGTGTTTTGTTCCAAATTCTAAGAAGGTGCACAGTGTCCACACTTTGGTCTTCATTCTTCTTGAGTTTCATGCGTTTATCAAATTGTATCTTATATCTTGGGTATCCTAAGTTTTGGGCTAATATCCACTTATCAGTGAATACATATTGTGTGAGTTCTTTTGTGATTGTGTTACTTCACTCAAGATGATGCCCTCCAGGTCCATCCATTTGGCTAGGAACTTCATAAATTCATTCTTTTTAATAGCTGAGTAGTACTCCATTGTGTAAATGTACCATAATTTCTGTATCCATTCCTCTGTTGAGGGACATCTGGGTTCTTTCCAGCTTCTGGCTATTATAAATAGGGCTGCTATGAACATAGTGGAGCATGTGTCCTTTTTACCGGTTGGGACATCTTCTGGACATATGCCCAGGAGAGGTAGTGCTGGATCCTCCAGTAGTACTATGTCCAATTTTCTGAGGAACTGCCAGACTGATTTCCAGAGTGGTTGTACAAGCTTGCAATCCCACCAACAATGGAGGAGTGTTCCTCTTTCTCCACATCCTTGCCAGCATCTGCTGTCACCTGAATTTTTGATCTTAGCCATTCTGACTGGTGTGAGGTGGAATCTCAGGGTTGTTTTGATTTGCATTTCCCTGATGATTAAGGATGTTGAACATTTTTTCAGGTGCTTCTCTGCCATTCAGTATTCCTCAGGTGAGAATTCTTTGTTCAGTTCTGAGCCCCATTTTTTAATGGGGTTATTTGACTTTCTGGAGTCCACCTTCTTGAGTTCTTTATATATATTGGATATTAGTCCCTTATCTGATTTAGGATAGGTGAAGATCCTTTCCCAATCTGTTGGTGGTTTTTTTGTCTTATTGATGGTATCTTTAGCCTTGCAGAAGCTTTGTAGTTTCATGAGGTCCCACTTGTCAATTCTCGTTCTTACAGCACAAGCCATTACTGTTCTATTCAGGAATTTTCCCCTGTGCCCATATCTTCAAGGATTTTCCCCACTTTCTCCTCTATAAGTTTCAGTGTCTCTGGTTTTATGTGAAGTTCCTTGATCCACTTAGACTTGACCTTAGTACAAGGAGATAGGAATGGATCGATTCGCTTTCTTCTACATGTTAACAACCAGTTGTGCCAGCACCATTTGTTGAAAATGCTGTCTTTCTTCCACTGGATGTTTTTAGCTCCCTTGTCGAAGATCAAGTGACCGTAGGTGTGTGGGTTCATTTCTGGGTCTTCAATTCTATTCCATTGGTCTATTTGTCTGTCACTATACCAGTACCATGCAGTTTTTATCACAATTGCTCTGTAGTAGAGCTTTAGGTCCTGCATGGTGATTCCACCACAGGTTCTTTATCCTTGAGAAGAGTTTTTGCTCTCCTAGGTTTTTTGTTGTTCCAGATGAATTTACAGATTGTACTTTCTAATTCATTGAAGAATTGATTTGGAATTTTGATGGGGATTGCATTGAATCTGTAGATTGCTTTTGGCAAGATAGCCATTTTTACAATGTTGATCCTGCCAATCCATGAGCATGGGAGATCTTTCCATCTTCTGAGATCTTCTATAATTTCTTTCTTCAGATACGTGAAGTTTTTATTATACAGATCTTTCACTTCCTTAGTTAGAGTCAAGCCAAGATATTTTATATTATTTGTGACTATTGAGAAGGGTGTTGTTTCCCTAATTTCTTTCTCAGCCTATTTATTCTTTGTGTAGAGAAAGGCCATTGATTTGTTTGAGTTAATTTTATATCCAGCTACTTCACCAAAGCTGTTTATCAGGCTTAGGAGTTCTCTGGTGGAATTTTTAGGGTCACTTATATATACTATCATATCATCTGCAAAAAGTGATATTTTGACTTCATCTTTTCCAATTTGTATCCCTTTGATCTTCTTTTGTTGTCGAATTGCTCTGGCTAGGACTTCAAGTACAATGTTGAATAGGTATGGAGAAAGTGGACAGCCTTGTCTAGTCCCTGATTTTAGAGGGATTGCTTCAAGCTTCTCACCATTTACTTTGATGTTGGCTACTGGTTTGCTGTAGATTGCTTTTATCATATTTAGGTATGGGCCTTGAATTCCTGATCTTTCCAAGACTTTTATCATGAATGGGTGTTGGATCTTGTCAAATGCTTTTTCCGCATCTAACTAGATGACCATGTGGTTTTTCTCTTTGAGTTTGTTTGTATACTGGATTATGTTGATGGATTTCCGTATATTGAACCATCCCTGCATCCCTGGGATGAAACCTACTTGGTCAGGATGGATGATTGTTTTGATGTGTTCTTGGATTCGGTTAGCAAGAACTTTATTGAGGATTTTTGCATCAATATTCATAAGGGATATTGGTCTGAAGTTTTCTATCTTTGTTGGGTCATTTTGTGGTTTAGGTATCAGAGTAATTGTGGCTTCATAGAATGAGTTGGGTAGAGTACCTTCTGTTTCTATTTTGTGGAATAGTTTGTGAAGAACTGGGATTAGATCTTCTTTGAAGGTCTGATAGAACTCTGCACTAAACCCATCTGGTCCTGGGCTTTTTTTGGTTGGGAGACTATTAATGACTGCTTCTATTTCTTTGGGGGATATAGGGCTGTTTAGATCATTAACCTGATCTTGATTCAACTTTGGTACCTGGTATCTGTCTAGGAACTTCTCCATTTCATTCAGGTTCTCCAGTTTTGTTGAGTATAGCCTTTGGTAGAAGGATCTGATGGTGTTTTGGATGTCTTCAGGATCTGTTGTTATGTCTCCTTTTTCATTTCTGATTTTGTTAATTAGGATGCTTTCCCTGTGCCCTCTAGTGAGTCTGGCTAAGGGTTTATCTATCTTGTTGATTTTCTCAAAGAACCAGCTCCTTGATTGGTTGATTCTTTGAATAGTTTTTCTTGTTTCCACTTGGTTGATTGCACCCCTGAGTTTGATTATTTCCTGCTGTTTACTCCTCTTGGGTGAATTTGCTTCCTTTTGTTCTAGTGCTTTTAGGTATGTTGTCAAGCTGCTAATGTGTGCTCTGTCTAGTTTCCTTTTGGAGGCACTCAGAGCTATGAGTTTTCCTCTCAGAAATGCTTTCATTGCGTCCCATAAGTTTGGGTATGTTGTGGCTTCATTTTCATTGAACTCTAAAAAGTCCTTAATTTCTTTCTTTATTCCTTCCTTGACCAAGTTATCATTGAGAAGAGTGTTGTTCAGTTTCCACGTGAAGGTTGGCTTTCTATTATTTATTTTGTTATTGAAGATCAGCCTTAGTCCAAGGTGATCCGATAGGATGCATGGGACAATTTCAATATTTTTGTATCTGTTGAGGCCTGTTGTGTGACCAATTATGTGGTCAATTTTGGAGAAGGTACCATGAGGTGCTGAGAAGAAGGTATATCCTTTTGTTTTAGGATAGAATGTTCTGTAGATATCTGCCAGATCCATTTGATTCATAATTTCATTTAGTTTCTCTGTGTCCCTGTTTAGTTTCTGTTTCCATGATCTGTCCATTGGTGAAAGTGGTGTGTTGAAGTCTCCCACTATTATTGTATGAGGTACAATGTGTGCTTTGAGATTTACTAAAGTTTCTTTAATGAATGTGGCTGCCTTTGTGTTTGGAGCATAGATATTCAGGATTGATAGTTCCTCTTGGAGGATTTTACCTTTGATGAGTATGAAGTGTCCCTCCCTGTCTTTTTTAATGACTTTGGGTTGGAAGTCAATCTTAACAGATATTAGAATGGCTACTCCAGCTTGTTTCTTCATACCATTTGCTTGGAAAATTCTTTTCCAGCCTTTCATTCTGAGGTAGTGTCCATCTTTTTCTCTGAGATGAGTTTCCTGTAAGCAGCAAAATGTTGGGTCTTGTTTGTGTAGCCAGTTTGTTATTCTATGTCTTTTTATCGGGGAGTTGAGTCTATTGATATTAAGAGATATTAAGGAAAAGTAATTGTTGTTTCCTGTTATTTTTGTTGTTTAAGTTGGCATTCTGTTCTTGTGGCTGTCTTCTTTTAGATTTGTTGAGGGATTACCTTCTTGTTGTTTCTAGGGCGTGGTTCCTGTCCTTGTATTGTTTTTTTTCTGTTATTATCCTTTGAAGGGCTGGATTCGTGGAGAGATAATGTGTGAATTTGGTTTTGTCGTGGAATACTTTGGTTTCTCCATCTATGTTAATTGAGAATTTGGCTGGGTATAGTAGCCTGGGCTGGAATTTGTGTTCTTTTAGTGTCTGTATAACATCCGTCCAGGATCTTCTGGCTTTCATAGTCTCTGGTGAAAAATCTGGTGTAATTCTGATAGGCTTGCCTTTATATGTTACTTGGTCTTTTTCTCTTACTGCTTTTAGTATTCTATCTTTATTTAGAGCATTTGTTGTTCTGATTATTATGTGTCGGGAGGTATTTATTTTCTGGTCCAGTCTATTTGGAGTTCTATAGGCTTCTTGGATGTTCATGGGCATCTCTTTCTTTAGATTTGGGAAGTTTTCTTATATAATTTTGTTGAAGATGTTTGCTGGTCCTTTGAGTTGAAAATCTTCATTCTCATCCACTCCTATTATCCGTAGGTTTGGTCTTCTCATTGTGTCCTGTATTTCTTGAATGTTTTGAGTTAGGATCTTTTTGCATTTTACATTTTCCTTGATTGTTGTGCTGATGTTCTCTATGGAATCTTCTGCACCTGAGATTCTCTCTTCCATCTCTTGTATTCTGTTGCTGATGCTCGTATCTATGTTTCCAGATTTCTTTCCTAGGGTTTCTATCTCCAGTGTTGCCTCATTTTGGGTTTTCTTTATTGTGCCTACTTCCCTTTTTAGGTCTAGTATGGTTTTGTTCATTTCCATCATCTGTTTGGATGTGTTTTCCTGTTTTTCATTAAGGACTTCTACCTGTTTGATTATGTTATCCTGTTTTTCTTTAAGGATTTGTAACTCTTTAGCAGTGTTCTCCTGCAATTCTTTAAGGGATTTTTGTGCTTCCTCTTTACTGTCTTCTACCTGTTTACCAGTGTTCCTTTGTATCTCTTTAAGTGTGTTATTAAAGTCCTTCTTGAAGTCCTCTACCATCATCAGGAGATATGCTTTTAGATCCGTGTCTAGCTTTTCCGGTGTGTTGGGGTGCCCTGGACTGGGCGAAGTGGGAGTGCTGGGTTCTGATGATGGTGAGTGGTCTTGGTTTCTGTTAGTAAGATTATTACGTTTACCTTTCACCATCTGGTAATCTCTGGGGTTAGTTGTTGTCGTTGTCACTGTTTAAAGATTGGAGCAGAAGCTGTGTTCCACTCACCAGCAGTCTCAAAATCCTGTGGCGGGGGTCGTGGGTAGCTGGTGGTACCCCGGTGTTGGTCCAGCCTGAAGAGGCCTATGGTCCTACTCAGGCCGGTTTTCTCCTTCCCTAACTAATGCAGTCTCTGGTCCCGCTCGCAATTGGATTGGAGCAGAAGCTGTGTTCCACTCTCCAGAAGTCTTAAGATCCTGTGGCAGGTGTTGTGGGTAGCTGGCGAGTGTCAGCCGACCCTGCACCCTAGCTACCCTGGTGCTTTTCTGACCGGAAGAGGCTTGTGGCCCTATGTAGGCCGGATTTCTCTCTCCCCAACCAGAGCAGTCTAAGGTCCTGTGTGATTGGACTGGAGCAGAAGCTGTGTTCCACTCACCAGCAGTCTCAAAATCCTGTGGCGGGGGTCGTGGGTAGCTGGAGGGTGTCAGCCGACCCTGCGCTCTAGCTACCCCGGTGCTGATCCGGCCTGATGAGGCCTGTGGCCCTACCCTGGTGCTTTTCTGACCGGAAGAGGCTTGTGGCCCTATGTAGGCCGGATTTCTCTCTCCCCAACCAGAGCAGTCTAAGGTCCTGCGTGATTGGACTGGAGCAGAAGCTGTGTTCCACTCACCAGAAGTCTTAAGATCCTGTGGCGGGTGTTGTGGGTAGCTGGAGAGTGTCAGCTGACCCTGTGCCCTAGCTACCCCGATGCTTTTCTCGAGAATAGTTTTTACTATCCTAGGTTTTTGTTATTCCAGATGAATTTGCAAATTGCCCTTTCTTTCTCAGTGAAGAATTGAGTTGGAATTTTGATGGGGATTGCATTGAATCTATAGACTGCTTTTGGCAGTATAGCCAATTTTACTATATTAATCCAGCCAATCCATGAGCATGGGAGATCTTTCCATCTTATGAGAACTTCTTCAATTCCTATCTTCAGAGACTTAAAGTTCTTATACAGATCTTTCACTTCCTTAGTAGAGTCACACCAAGGTATTTTATATTTTTTCATGACTCTTGTAAAGGGTGTTATCTCCCTAATTTCTTTCTCAGTCTGATTATCCTTTGTGTAGAGAAAGGCCATTGATTTGTTTGAGTTAATTTTATATCCAGCTACTGCACTGAAGCTGTTTATTAGGTTTAAGAATTCTCAGGTGGAATTTTTAGGGTCATTTAATGAGTATTTTTGCATCAATAATAAGGGAAATTGGTCTGAAATTCTCTTTCCTTGTTGGATCTTTGAGTGGCTTAGGTATCAGAGTAATTGTGGCTTCTTAGAATGAACTGGGTAGAATACATTCTGTTTATATTTTGTGGAATAGTTTGAGAAGAGTTGGAATTAGGTCTTCTTTGAAAGTCTGATAGAACTCTATACTAAACCCATCTGGTCCTGGGCTGTTTTTGGTTGGGAGACCATTGATGACTGCTTATATTTCTTTAGGGGAAATGGGACTGTTTAGATTGTTAATCTGATCCTGATTTAACTTTGGTATCTGGTATCTGTCTAGGAAGTTGTCCATTTCATCCAGGTTTTCTAATTTCGTTGGGTATAGCCTTTTGTAGTAGGATCTGATGATGTATTGGATTTCCTCAGGTTCTGTTGTTATGTCTCCTTTTTCATTTTTGATTTTGTTAATTAGGATACTGTCCCTATGCCCTCTAGTTAGTCTGAGTAAGGGGTTATCTATCTTGTTGAGTTCCTTGTTTGGTTGATTCTTTGAATAGTTTTTGTTGTTGTTGTTGTTGTTGCCACTTGGTTGATTTCAGCCCTGAGTTTGATTATTTCCTGCTGTCTACTCCTCTTGGGTGAATTTGCTTCCTTTCGTTCTAGATCTTCTAGGTGTGCTGTCAGGCTGCTAGTATATGCTCTCTCTAGTTTCTTTTCGGAGGCACTCAGGGCTATGAGGTTTCCTCTTAGGACTGCCTTCATTGTGTCCCATTATTTTTGGTATGTTGTGGCTTTATTTTCATTAAACTCTAAAAAGTCTTTAATTTCTTTCTTTATTTTTTCCTTGACCTAGGAATCATTGAGTAGATTGTTGTTCAGTTTCCCCGTGAATTTTGGCTTTCCATTATTTATATTGTTATTGAAGATCAGCCATAGTCCATGGTGATCAGATAAGATTCATGGGATAATTTTAATATTTTTTGCACCCATGGAGACCTGTTTTGTGACCAATTATGTGGTCAATTTTGGAGGCAGTACCATGTGGTGCTGAGAAGTAGGTATATCCTTTTATTTTAGGATAAAATGTTCTGTAGACATCTGTTAAATCCATTTGTTTCACAACTTCGGTCAGTGTCCATGTGTCTCTGTTTAGTTTCTCTTTCCATGATCTGTCCATTGGTAGAGTTTGATGTTGAAGTCTCCCACTATTATTGTGTGAGGTGCAGTGTATGCTTTGAGCTTTACTAAAGTTTCTTTAATGAATGTGGCTGCCCTTGTATTTGGAGCATAGATATTCAGAATTGAGAGTTCATCTTCGTAGATTTTACCTTTGAATATGAAGTGCCCCTCCTTGTCTTTTTTGATAACTTTGGGTGGAAGCCAATTTTTTTAAAGATTTATTTATTATTATATCTAAGTACACTCTAGCTGTCTTCAGATGCACCAGAAGAGGACGTGAGATCTCATTACAAATGGTTGTGTGCCACCATGTGATTGCTGGGATTTGAACTCAGGACCTTCAGAAGAGCAGTCTGTACTCTTAACCACTGAGCCATCTCTCCAGCCCTTGAAGCCAATTTTATTCGATATTAGAATAGCTACTCCAGCTTGTTTCTTCAGACCATTTGCTTGGAAAATTGTTTTCCAGCCTTTCACTCTGAGGTAGTCTCTGTCCTTTTCCCTGAGGTGGGTTTCCTGTAAGCAACAAAATGTTGGGTCCTGTTTGTGTAGCCAGTCTATTAGTCTATGTCTTTTTATTGGGGAATTGAGTCCATTGATGTTCAGAGAAATTAAAGAAAAGCAATTGTTGCTTCCTATTATTTTTGTTGTTAAAGTTGGAATTCTGTTCTTGTGGCTGTCTTCTTTTAGGTTTGTTGAAGGATTACTTTCTTGCTTTTTCTAGGGTATAGTTTCTGTCCTTGTGTTTGTGTTTTCCCTTTATTATCCTTTGAAGGGATGGATTCGTGGAAAGATATTGTGTGAATTTAGTTTTATCATGTAATACTTTGGTTTCTCCATCTATGGTAATTGAGAGTTTAGCTGGGTATAGTAGCCTGAGCTGGCATTTGTGTTCTCTTAGGATCTGCATAACATTTGTCCAGGATCTTCTGGCTTTCATAGTTTCTGGTGAGATGTCTGGTGTAATTCTGATAGGCCTGCCTTTATATGTTACTTGACCTTTTTCCCTTACTGCTTTTAATATTCTATCTTTATTTAGTGCATTTGTTGTTCTTATTATTATGTATTGGGAGGAATTTCTTTTCTTGTCCAGTCTATTTGGAGTTCTGTAGGCTTCTTGGATGTTCATGGGCATCTCTTTCTTTAGGTTTGGGAAGTTTTCTTCTATAATTTTGTGGAAGATATTTGCTGGCCTTTTAAGTTGAAAATCTTCATTCTCATCTACTCCTATTATCCATAGGTTTGGACTTCTCATTGTGTCCTGGATTTCCTGAATGTTTTGAGTTAAGATCTTTTTTCATTTTTCATTTTCTTTGATTGTTGTGCCCATATTCTCTACGGAATCTTCTACACCTCAGATTCTCTCTGCCATCTCTTGTATTCTGTTGCTGATGCTTGCATCTATAGTTCCACATTTCTTTCCTAGGGTTTCTATCTCCAGCCTTATCTCATTTTGTTTTTTCTTTATTGTTTCTACTTCCCTTGTAGGTCTTGGATAGTTTTTCCTCACCTGTTTGGTTGTGTTTTTCTATATTTCATTAAGGACTTCTAACTCTTTAACAGTGTTCTCCTATATTTTTTTTAAGTGAGTTATTAAAGCCCTTCTTGATATCCTCTACCAGCATCATGAGATAAGATTTTAAATCTAAGTCTTGCTTTTCGCGTGTGTCTGAGTATCCAGGACTGGCTGAGGTGGGAGTGCTGGGTTCTGATGATAGTGAGTAGTCTTGGTTTCTGTTAGTAAGATTCTTAGGTTTGCCTTTCGACATCTGGTAATATCTGGAGTTAGTTGTTCTAGTTGTCTCTGGTTGGAGCTTGTTCCTCCTGTGATTCTGTTAGCCTCTGTCAGCAGACGTGGGAGTCTAGCTTTCTCATGAATCTCAGTGGTCAGGGTATTCTCTGCAGGCAAGCTATCCTCTTGCAGGGAAGGTGTACAGATATCTGGCATTCAGACCTGCCTCCTGGATGAAGATGAAGGCCTGAAACCGGGCCTGTCCCAGAAGATGTGTTGCCTCTGCAATCTGCACACTCACCTGCACAGACTGGTCTCTGAGGGACATTGGACCCAAGATGGCTCTCTTACCTGCTCTGGTGGTCAGAGCCCTCCCTGTCAGATACCTCTCCTCTGGGGGGAAAGCTGCTCAGATGTCTGGAGCCAAAAATGGGGTCTATCCCAGAAGTTGTATTGCTTCTGTTGTCCGCACTGTCAGCTGCACAGACTAGTGTCTGAGGGACAGGGGACCCAAGATGGCTCCCTCACCTGCTCCGGCCAAGCCCTACCAAGTGGACACCTTGCCTCTGGCCGGGAAGGTGCCCAGATATCTGGAGCCGGAAACAGGGTCTCTCCCAGAAGCTGTGTAGCTTCTGCCTGTCCCAGAATGTGTGGCGCTTCTGCAGTCCGCTAGCTCACCCTTTGCAGTCTGTGAGCTGATCTATGCAGACTGGTCTCTGAGGAATCCAGGACCCAAGATGGCTTCCTCACCTGCTCTGAAAGCACCCTCTCAGGCGAGATCTCTCGACTGGCAGGGAAGGTGCTCAGATATCTGGAGTCTGAAACAGGGTCTGTCCCAGAAGCTGTGTTGCTTCTGCAGTCCACTTGCTCACCCTTCCCAGAAATGAGTTTTATTAGGAGAAAAGACTTAAAGGCCATGATCAGTGGGAGAACATTAAAAAGAAGCAATGAAGTCAAATATGTTTGGCACATGCCTTTTTGTTTGTTTGTTTGTTTGAATATTTTTTATTATATTTTCTTTATTTACATTTCAAATGCCATTCCAAAAGTCCCATATTCTCTCCCCCCGCCCTGCTCCCCTCCCCACCCACTCCCACTTTTTGGCCCTGGCATTCCCCTGTACTGGGGCAGATAAAGTTTTCAATACTAAGGGGCCTCTCTTCCCAGTGATGGCCAACTAAGCTATCATTTGTTACCTATGTAGCTAGAGACAGGAGCTTTTTGGGTACTGGTTAGTTCATATTGTTGTTCCACCTATAGGGTTCAGACCCCTTCAGCTCCTTGGGTAATTTCTCTAACTTCTCCATTGGGGGCCCTGTGTTCTACCCTATAGATGACTGTGAGCATCCACTTCTGTATTTGCTAGGCACTGACATAGCCTCATACACGACAGCTATATCAGGATCCCTTCATCAAAATCTTGATGGCATATACAATAGTGTCTGGGTTTGGTGGCTGATTATGGGATGGATCCCTGGGTGGGGTAGTCTCTGGATAGTCCATCATTTTGTCTTAGCTCCAAACTTTGTCTCTGTAACTCCTTCCATGGGTATTTTGTTCCCTATTCTAAGGAGAAATGAAGTATCCACACATTGGTCTTCCCTATTCTTGTTTTTTTTTGTTTTGCAAATTGCCTTTGTTAATTCTCACAGAAGCAGGCAGATCTCTGAGTTCAAGGCAAGTCTGGCCTATAAAGTGAGTTCCAGGATATCCAGGGCTACACAGAGAAACCCTGCTGTGGATAGAAAGGAGGTCAGTCAAGCAATGGAGGCAGAATATATGGCTTAGTGCAAGGGTTCTCAACCTGAGTGTCTCAATCTCTTGGGGAGTCAAAAAACCCTTTTAATAGAGGTTGTGTACTTTCTCTAGCTCCTCCATTGGGAGCCCTGTGATCCATCCACTCGCTGACTGTGAGCATCCACTTCTGTGTTTGCTAGGCCCCGGCATAGTCTCGCAAGAGACAGCTATATCTGGGTCCTTTCAGCAAAATCTTGCTAGTGTATGCAATGGTGTCAGCATTTGGAAGCTGATTATGGGGTGGATCCCTGGGTATGGCAGTCTCTAGATAGTCCTTACTTTTGTCTCAGCTCCAAACTTTGTCTCTGGAACTCCTTCCATGGGTGTTTTGTTCCCAATTCTAAGAAGGGGCAAAGTGTCCAAACTTTGGTCTTCTTTCTTCTTGAGTTTCATGTGTTTAGCAGATTGTATTATATATCTTGGGTATCCTTAGTTTTGGGCTAATATCCACTTATCGGTGAGTACATATTGTGTGAGTTCCTTTGTGATTGTGTTACCTCACTCAGGATGATGCCTTCCAGGTCCATCCATTTGGCTAGGAATTTCATAAACTCATTCTTTTTAATAAAAAAAAAAAAAAGAGGTGAGCCTGGCATAGAGTCCAAGCTGAGTTTAGTGCTTTAAGTATCCTATGCATTCTTTTCTACCCAGTGGCATCCACTTTGAATTTCTTATTCTGGTTCTACCTCATCCATAATGTTTTCCTAAGCCAGGCCTATCTCCACTGGTCTTTTTCTTCCCTTGATTTATGGCTCATAATCTGCAATAAAGACATACAGTGCTGAAAAAAAATAGAGGTTTTGTAAGATCATCAGAAAGCACAGATATTTACATTATGATTCATAACAATATCAAAATTACACTTCTGAAGTAGCAACAAAAAATAATGTTATGGTTGGGGGTCAGTACAACATGAGAAACTACAGGGTCATGGCATTAGGAAAGCTGACCAGACGGCTTGTGTTTAGTTCCTAGAGCAAACACAGTGGCCCATAACCATCCTAACCTTTTTTGAACACCTTGCGCACTAGTCACATCTAGTGCACATACGTACACCAAAGAAAAACACTCATGTTATAAAATTAAATACTACTTTAAAGCAATTTCAAAGAAGAATATTACAACATAAATAAAGTCTTAAAAGGAAGAAGAAATTTTTCCTTTAGAACCTGGAGAAAAACTTCATTAAATAGGATAGATTAACTGGGTGTGGGAGGCAGAGGCAGACAGTCCTTTGCATGCTCAAGGACATCCTAGACTGCTTAACTTGTTCCAGGCCAGTCAGTGCTATATAGGGAGACCTTGTCTCAAAAACAAAAACCAAACAAACAAAAAATACTGGTGGAGGAGAGAACTTAAAGTAAGAGGAAGAAAGATAGCTGTCATGTGCATGATAATGAGATAGACAGTGTTCAGAGAAATCCTCCAGACAAAGCAAAATATCTGACTTTTGTATCCTTTCATGGGGTAATAAAAAGATACCATATGATTTGATCTGGGATACCCCATGTGACAAATAGCATAGAGGATCTAAGTGACCATGGCCCAATCTCTAAATGCTGGAGGATCTGACCTCCTAGAGTGATCAACATTTCAAATTGACATTGGGGTGTCAAAGAAGGTGACTAGGAAGGTGAGTCATAAAGTGGATTTGACAAGTAACTTTTCATGCATAGCCATAAATAAACATCTGATTAACCCCATATCTCTCAACAATGACACTTTGAAAGTAAGGACTTTACCAAAATTCAAACTGGGCAACTAGTAAATTTATTGTGATTGCCTGAAGAACATGTGTGAGGGGTACTTACAGGAGAGCAGTGACTTCAAAACATCCTACCGCATTCTATGATGACCTCATAAAAGCAACATCATGAAATTCTCCTTTCAGTTAACCTTCATCCCAAGATCACTTGCAGGTAGAGGAAGGCAGGAGGAGACAATGGCTAAAGTCTCAGGTGAGGGTCCCCTGACATCCCCCCTCCCAATTCCTTCTATTTAAAAGCAGACACGTCTACAGGATTATTATCATAAACTTCTGTATTGTTATGTTTAATCAGTTACCATGACTACTAGACCAATGTTATCGCTACTATAAAATTGCAGTTCTCTACTACAATAAAAGGTGAAGGACAGTGCAAGCTGAATTAAGCATGACATAAATACGGAGGAGAAAAACAACTGTGTTTGAAAACTACAAGAAGTTCAGCTTTGGTGACAAGGAATTAAGCACACATTTGGAAGATAGAGCTAAATTATGCCTTTTTGATAATATGAAATTTAGTATTTGTTCTGAAGGTGATAGAGCATTACTGAAATGTATGTAAGGTTGAAGAGGAGTAGTTGAGGCATGGAATATGTGCATGATAGAGTATGATAGAGTATGTCAATGAAGACTGAAAGGAAGTTAAAAAATACTGATGGTGACACAATTTCCTTTTTCTTATGGTTTAGTACAGTGATATCGTATGTATATTCTGTCAGGTGTGAGGGCACACCGTTTTAATCCCAGCACTCAGGAGGCAGAGGAAGACTGATCTCTTTGAGTTTGAGGTCAGCCTGGTGTATACCACAACTTCCAGGACAACTAGGGCTACATAGAGAGACCCTGTCTCAACCCTTTCTCAAATATATATATACATATATATACTGAAGGAAGAGTGCTTCTAGAAAGAAACAATTTTCTGGACTTTGTGCGGCTGCCAACATCTGTTAAAAACAGTTTTATGTACTTCAGGAGACATGAAACAATCTTTTTACCTATCTTAGTTGCTCTTTTCTTAACCTTTCAAACCTAACTCTTCCATAATGTACTCTATCTAAGGCAAGATACAATAGACCCTGTGAAAATGGACCAAGATTGTCCTCTGTGACAGGTCTTTGGTGTACGCTGTTGCCTCTTAAGGGACATTTGGATCTTACAAAGCTTTTTGTACTCGTTAGCTCACAACACTCTGGCAAGACAGAAGAATTGTAGTCATCACCTTCTTATAAAGCTCAGAAGATTTCCAATTTGTAGCTCGTTCTTTTCCTCAGCCTTAAGCATATCTCAGTGCTTCTCTATGTTCTTCAGAACAAAGACTTAATTAAGTGGCATGAAAAAGCCATGGTTGGAAATGGAAATACTCTAAAGAAACACTTGGGCACTGTTCTCTGTTTATTATGCTATTGAAACAATGGTTCCCAAGAAACTGAAATTTCCCTAGAAATTTTATACTGGGAGAAGAAAATGCTGAGATACAGGAGGTAACCAGAAAGGAGCTTGTCTCCTTGAGACCTTGTAAGATAGACAGGAGATGAGAAAAGAGAGGGAGGCAGGGACCACACCATGACTGGCCAGACTGCTTAGAAATACTATACACATCTTGCCTCCCATTAAAACCTTACTCTAATTGTTAGAATTGGGGATTTCACAGGACCTCTTTGTTCTTCCCATTGTAACCATACTGTAGAAATTAATTTTCTTGATTCATTATTAGTTGTTCTTTTAATTGGCTTATTTATTGAGTAGGGTGTGCATCTAAGCTTGGCTTGTAAAGGTAGGTAGGGCTCAAATTCTGACCACAATATCTCCAGAAACAACTTATTCTATGCCACTTCATGTAAAGGCAGAGCATCAACTAAGATGTAAGTATGATGGTTAGTATATACTTGGCCCAGAGAGTGGTACTATTAGGAGGTATGGCCTTGTTGGAGTCAGTGTAATTGTGGGCATGGGTTTTAAGACCCTCACCCTAGCTGTCTGGAAGTTAGTTTCTTCATAGTAGCCTTCAGATGAACATGTAGAATTCAGCTCTCCCTGAACCATGCCTGTCTGGATGCTGCCATGCTCTTACCTTGAGAATAATAGACTGACTTTCTGACCCTGTAAGCCAGCCCCAATTAAATGTTGCTTTAGTTATGGTGTATTTTCACAGTAATGAAACCCTAACTAAGACAGTAAGTTATTCTACTGAAGGTGCCATTTATTTATGTACTTTTGCAAAGTCAGATATTAAGTCAAAGCTTTGTGTATGAATGAATGTATTGTAGAGGTGAATGAAGAAACAAATTGATGTTCTAAGCCTTTGAACACAGTTCTATAGGGAGCCATTGCAGGATGATTACTGAATCACCATAAATTACTATGAACACTCTATGTTAGAGATAAACATTGTAAGTCTGTGTCTTTCTACAATGTCAAAATTCATTGAATAGCAGTGTATTCACAAGGTTTGGAGGTTTCAATGGCAGCAATTTGTCAGGCATGCATGCTGTTTCTTGGTAACATTAGTCACATAGAACACAGGTTCTTTTATTTCATTTTTAATTACTCATAATGATGCTCAGATCATATATCATGCAATGTACATGTATAGAGATTTTATTTTTGTATATATGTATATTTGTACCTTCTACAAACAGGCGCATAGGGTTAATAAATTGTAGGGTTTCATGAAGTTTTAGGAGTAAGCTGATCGAAATGTAAATAGAGTGTAGAATGATGAGATAAGGAAGTTGAAGCTGTGAAATCTAAACATAGTGAACCAGAGCTAAGTCTTGCTGCAGAGACCAAAGGAAATGATGGAGTCTCAGTAGAAGAATAGGTAGGTAGATAGACAGCAGATCCAGCACAGACAAGAAAGCAGTTGTGTGGATAGACAGTAGTTTTCGAGGCAAGGACAAGCCAATATGTAGTCCCTATGTCCATGTGAGTTCTCTGCCTGTGGATCTCTTGACACATACCAGCTATTCAGATGACAGGTCTGCAGGTTGTTACCACTGTAGTGCTAAGTGTCCTCTTCATGAGGTTCTTGGACCCAGTTTTCCTGGCTTTTTTGTTTTATTGTTTGTTGAGACAAGGTTTCTCTGTGTAACATCCCTGGATGTCCTGAACCTTGATTTGTAGACCAGGCTGGCCTCAAACTGAAAGAGATCCACCTGCCTCTGCCTTCTTTGTACAAGGATTAAAGGTATGTGCCACCATGCCCAGCTCTGATAATTTTTTTTAAGCCAGGTTTTTACTATGTCAATTGGTGGATGGGAAATTCTCTAGTCTTTATTTAGACCAGGCTAGCCTCAAACTCATAGAGGCTTCTGTGTCCTGAGTACTAAGATTAAAATCATGTGTCACCATGCCTTCCTTCTTGGTATGTTTTTTTTTATAATATTCCCACATTCTTCTAATGTATCAATAAATCCTGATGAATTTATAGAGTGACACCGTTTTTGCTCATTTATCAGTCTGTCTTGCATGTATGGTCCCAGGCCAACAGTGCTGTTCACGTGCCCACTCAGGTACACAGGTATGCTCCAACCTGAAAATGGAGTCAAAAACTGTTTGTAAAAATAAAGCCACCCAGGGCCAAGTATCATCTGGAAATGCATTGTTTTACACAGTAAGGAGAAACTTAAATCAGAGCCCAGCTTCACCTAGGTACTAACCCCTTGTGATCTCCTTTATACACCATGGGAATTGGGGTAGGCTTTCACTCTTGGCCTTATTTGGGGGCCTTGTAGATGCAAAGTAACTTTATTTGTTATTTTTGGTTGACTTTGTAGATCATCTTTATAGCTTGGTTCTTCTTTTAGTTTCTTATTCTTAATTATCCTTGCTTTTGCTCATTTTTCTTCTTAGATACCTTTAAGCCATCTCAGATAGAGTCAAGGGTGAAAATGTAGCATTAAGCAAGTACTTTTCTGCAAAGGCTTAGCATTTGAAAAATTGAAGGTCAAAGCTCAAGTCTATTTTAGCCTATTGATTGTTTTCTAATTTATGCTTTTTTCCCTCATTAGGCTAATTAAGTCTTTGCTGTATGTATTAGGCTCATAGCTCTAATAAAATGAATACATGGCAATAAGCTTATTAAAGGGTCCAATATCTGGGTTACATGCTGAAAATATTTTGTCATTGATTTAGTAGTCTGCTCCTGCAAGTGACTCAAATAAAAATTCATTGAAGACAAAATTAGGGTATAGTAAATTATTTAACCCCTCCTGAATATATCATGACTTCCTTGTCCTTAGCTCTTTGCAGCTGGGACCCGTGTACTGTAATCTATTTGCGTACTCACACGCTGGGATTAACTAACTGCTTTATTTCAATTTTACCTTTAGAGTCCAAAGTTGGTTTTATTGAACATTGTGGACTTATTGTTCACCTACAATTGGTATCACCATTATTTCTTCATTTCCTTCCAACATTTTTCAATCTCTTCAACAACCTGCTACATGAGCTTCTGAAGCATTTGTTCATTTTTGCCATTTGTATCGAATGGTTGTGGAGGTTACTCTCCTTATTTCCCAGAATGGGGGAGGCCCAGGCTTCTACATAGAGAGTTCAAGAGGTGTCAGGTGTGAAGGCTATAATTGCATTTCCTTGTGGACAGTGACTGGTAAAATAGTAGCCATACACAATGGCTACACACACACACACACACACACACACACACACACACACACACTTCAACCCAACTTTGCTGCTGTTAGCAAATATGTCTACTTAACCCATTTAATTAATAGTGCTTATTCTCATAGGGTTTGAGAGATAATCAGATTTCCTTTTATCTGCATTAGGAATGCACCTATTTCCATTTATAAGTAAAGATGTATTGTGTGTATGTATGATTAAAAGGATTCTGAGACCTGCAAATACTTTTAGTATCAACTAATTGCTTGTCCTTGTTCTTCATATAAATTGTCTCCAGGGTGGTACCACTAACCCTGTAGGGAGTCATACATCATGAGATAGCCCATCTTCCTCCTAATATGCTTCTAGATGTGTGAAGAAGTGCTTGTGTCACATTTTTTATAAGATTAATTCATTTTATGTATATTGGTGTTTTGCCTGCTTCTGGAACCAGAGTTATAGACCTGTCATGTGGATGCTGAGGATTGCACCTGTATCCTCTGAAGGTTAAGCTGGTACTCTAAATTGCTAAGCCATCTCTCCAGCCTCACAATTCTGTCTGCATTCAATAACTGTTCATTTAGCACATCCTTGTTGCATGTAGTTTTAAAAATATACCCCGGCTTAGCCCAGGAGCTGTGACCTTGCTCCTCCTGGTTCCCTTTTGTTCCTCCAGGCTTAGCTCTGGATCAGGGCTGCCAGCACTTACCTGGCTTCTCTTTCCTAACCACCTTTGCTCCTGAAGTGGTCTCATAACCAACCCACTCCCGAGACCCTTGAATCCTCAGATAAAACACACATACGCACACACACAAACACACACAAACACACACACACTCACACACACACACAGACTGCTCCACTACCTTTAGAACTTGTCTTTAGGCACAATTGCTGGGTGCAGTTACCTCCTGCCTGGAAATGTGTGCCCTTTATCAATTTATTATCTCGGTCTCTCCCTCCACCCTAAACTTAGTGGCTTGCATCAGCTAGCCCCCACCAACATCCTTTGCTCCCGACCTAGCTTCCCCAAGACCTTACAATGACAGCTGCTCTTTACTCATTCCAAAGCATGGCAGAAAAAAAAAAAAAACCCGTCTCTTTCCCTGTGTCTTCTTTCCCTCTTGAGAGAATGATGTCCCACCTGTACCTTCCTTCTGTCCATCAATTGGTCTCTGCCTTCTATATTGACAAGTCAAGAACCAATTGGGGACCAATACTTTAGTGACAGAACCTCCTCTTACACATCTTCTGTGCTAGCAATGAACTACATGTGGGAAGTTTGACAGTGAGCAAGGAATATGTAATACTTAAGTCATCGTGGAACTTAGAAGAGTGGCATAGAATATAGAAGGAAAGTTACCTGAGATCTAATAGCTAAGAGCTCTCAAAAAGGTGACCTCATTATTAACTCTACAAAGCAGTTAGTCATCCAAATAAGTAAATTATGATGAAGAGTGTCTTAGGCAGAGAAAAGCAAATGTTTGGCAAATATTAAAAAAAATGAGAGTATGGTGAGTGATGAGGCTACGGTTTTTAAGTCAGGATATGAAAATAATTTGTGCTTTTGCTCTAAGTATTCTATAGGTTGCCCTATAAATCCGTCACAGCAAAGAGAGACTGGGAACAGGGATTTTCATGTGTACTACTACTGAGCTACATCCCCCGGGCCACTCAGATGGAATTTTATCAAGGGGAAGTGACTTGAATTAGTTTATATTTATAAAAGCTCATCTGTCTATATGTCTCTGTCCTTTATGATTTCGAGTTCTTTCTTCTTCTTCAGATTAACTGAATCTAAAGAGGATGTGTCATTTTTTTTTTAATGTTATCTTTTTTGGAAGCCTTCTCTGGCTTCTCTACAGTTTTGGCCTGTGTCCCTGGCAGAGGTCACTGATTTTATCAGGTCTTGTGTGATATTACTATACTAATATCATTGCAGCTGCAGGATGTCATTGTTTATGGTGATGTCAGTTAACTAAATAGGCCAAGGACATATGTGCATAATGTGCTTATGGGACAGGACTTGCACAATCTGTATCTCAGTTAGCCACGTCCTTCCCAGTGCATGACTCCTTTGTGATATCTTTGCAACTTAAAAAGCATTCCCTTCTCTTTGGTAATAGCGTTTTACCCAAAATTATGTTTCTAATGCAGTTGTCATAAGGTACCAATGAATGAATAAAATCAGATATAAAGATAAGTTTTATTTGGCATAGCATTTTATTAAAACTCTGGAAGCTGGATGTTTGACAGTTAATCACTCCCCTAGCATGAGTAAGATATTGGCTCAGTTGGTAAAGGCACTTACTGTCTGCCAAGCCTAACGATCTGAGTTTGGTTCTCAAGACCCACATGGTAGAAGGAGAAAACCAATTCCTGCGGATTGTCTTCTAACCATCGGACACACACAAAGGCATACATGCACAAGAAAGGAAGGGAGGTAGGGAGGGACAAAGACAGATAGACAGACAGACAGACAGACAGGCAGGCAGAGACACACACACAACACACATGCACAGAGAAGACAGAAAGACAGAGGGAGAGACAGAGAGAGACAGAGAAGAGAAAAAAAGAGAAAGTGATTAAAGAAAAACTTTGGGACTCCAAGTCTATCTTCCCCTATAACAACTAACATATGGCCTACACTTTTTTTTACTGCCCTCAAAATGTTCATCAGGCCTCTTAATTATATTATCCTACTAGGGCCTAAACTTTTGTGCCTTGTGGCAGTAGCTCCAGTGTATACCTTAAATGCCCCAACCAGTCTCAGTATGTTCTTAGAATCAATAAGATCTTATTAAATAAGTTAATATTAAATGCATGATGTGATCTTTTAAATAAGAATATATTTTAATGCTTAATCACCAGGGAGTAGCACTATTTAAAAGGTGTGGCCTTGTGGAGAAAATATATCACCGGGGGATGAATTTGAGGTTTCAAAGGCTCATGGGAAACCCAATCTCACCTTTCTCTCTCTCTCTCTCTCTCTCTCTCTCTCTCTCTCTCTCTCTCTCTCTCTCTCTCTCTCTCTCTCTCTCTCTCTCTCTCTCCTTACCTATGTTTCAGGATATAAAACTCTCAGTTACTTCTCCAGCACCATGACTGCATACCACCTTAGTTCCTGCTATGTTTCCTGACACAAAGATAATGGACTAAACCTCTGAAACTGTAAGCCAGCCCCAATCAAATCCTTTCTTTTATAAGAGTTGTCATGGTCACGGTGCCTCTTCACAGCAAAAGAACACATGGCTAATCCACTGTGGTGTTACATGACTTTAATTTAGTGCCAGGACTATATAGGCAGATGCAGAGAGATGGATCATGATAAGTTCAAAGCCACTCTGGTCTATAGAGAAAGTTTTAAACCAGGCAGAACTGCACAGTGGGACACTATCTCAAACAAACCAACTGAGAGATAAATGCATGACTATATTTGCAAGATCCCTGAAGAAAAAACCATTCTATCTATTAGCATTGTATGCAAAATTAACACAGTACCCTTCTTATATTAGGCACTTAATAACCATTGGACAAATTGTATATAGTAAAGTGGAGCTTAAATATTTATATACTCTTATGTAATGACAACTGAATAGTCTACCATACGATGTTCACATACATGTGCATTACCTTCCAAGTTACATGCAATATGCAGTAAAAGGATCATGGAGTCAGGATATTGAGATTCTACTGAAATGAGGCAATAGTATGAATGTGAGGCCAGCTTGGGCTATATGCTGAGAATATGGTTGAGGCAAGGATGGGATACCAAAAAAGGACAAAAGAGATTTTTAGTTACCATTAGCTAAGTGTCAAGCTTTTGTACTTGATCTGTAACATATCAAATTTGTTTTGTAAGCTAATGAATGTTGGCAATTTGTCTATGCTAACCACAGAAAACTAATACAAATTTGTTCTAAATGATCAAGATTAGCTTGCATTCATTGATCAGTCATATAGATGCCATGTGTACTTCCTGATCAAACATTATCATAATCTAAAGTATTCTTATACCCAACCCTAAACCTCAGTCTAAGAAGAAAATCACCAAACTACACATTTAAGTGGTGCTCTGAGAAAATAATCAATGAAAGACTGAGAAATTGCCACAGGCAAGAGAATGCTGGAGAGACTTGATTATTAAAAACATTGTGGATCCTGGAGAGGAACAAAAGAAGTCAATCTGTAAAATTTAAGGAAAGTCTAGACTTTCACTTTAGTAGTATTATAATGTCAGTGTTTTAGTATGGGTAAATTGCAGATACCTTTTAAAATCTCTATTAGCATAAGTTGAAGATTATTTCATATTATTTATTTAACCATTTTTTTGAGGCTCTCCTAATGTTTCTGGTCTCTAAGTCATGACTTTCCTACTTTAGCCTCCCTCACAATTTATCTTCTTAGCCTCTATTTCTGTCTGTCTCTGTCCTCCTCTCAATCTCTTCTCTCTCTCTCTCCCCCCCCCTCTCTCTCTCTGTGTGTGTGTGTGTGTGTGTGTGTGTGTGTGTGTGTGTGTGTTGGCTGATTTTCATTCTAAATATGAAAAAAAAACAGATTTTTACCTTACAGTTTTTTTTTTACTTTACATTTCTTATGCCTTTGTTTGCTACCTGTAAGTCACTCAACATTCTCAGTTTCCCCTGTCAACACTGAGACCACCTAAATCAATACTGCTTAGAAGAGAAGATCTTTTTATTCAGTTTTTAAAGTTGTTGCTTAACTGGCCCATGGCTTGTCCTAATTTCTCATCTATCTGCTAATGTGATGCATTCTTAGCTTTATTTAAAGCCCTTGTGTCTAGGAACTGCAATGTTTTTGGCGGTCAATCACTCTTTCATAGCCAAGATTGCAAGCTCCCTAGGGCCTGATGCCATCTTCTTTGTGTGCTCTTTTCTTTCTCCCCAGAACTTGGATTGTTTTCAGTGTCCTAGGAGTCTACTGAAAATGCTAATCATTTCAATGTAGATTCAGCTTACAGGCTAAAAAAAGGTACAAACATAGAAATAGGTCATGGAAGCAGTATAGGCAGAAATGCAGATGTTCACTAGCTTAGTCTTGATACCAGAATGCAATGTACTCTCCCATGTCCAGCTTTATCTTGTGGTTTTCCCTCCTATTCCCAAGGTAATGAGATTATTTGCCCTATGGAAATTAATGCTTCTAAAACCTGAATTGGTTAACATGTAGCTGGATATTTTAATCTTCAAATGGTAAGGCTTCTGAATCCTGCTCCCAGAAGGGCAGCAAAGCACAAATAGTTAAATTGGCACCTGTCTGCTTACAGAAGAGGAGAAATGAACAGATAAGATGTTAAAAAAAAAAAAAAAACTATCCTTCCAGTTTTCTAGAAATAGCTTAAAAAGAATTTTAATAGGTCATTTAAAGTGGTTAATGCATTCTCTCTCTCTCTCTCTCTCTCTCTCTCTCCTTTCTTGAACAGTTTGGTCCCTCAAGTACTTCCTTTTCAGCCAATGTAGAGGGCACTGAAGAGCAACTGGCAGTAATAAAAGAGAAAATATACAATCAATACTTTTCTCTTGGTTTTTGAATATCCAGGTGATGCTTCAGGGAGATGTCACTAAGATGAATTAGGTTTCCCTTTGCAAAGAAACATAAAGGACCACCAGATGTTTGGAACTTTTAAGTGAATAGAATGAGTAGGAATTTACACGAGAACTCTTTCTCTTCTAATTTCTGTTTATCGGTCTCTTTTTGTCTATCATTTAAAATCTTTCCTTTTATCAGACTAGAAAATTTTTTCCAGCATGTAGAATATTCCATATTGAAAATTTTGCCCTTTATAGTACAGTATTCTCACTCTAGTTGATCCAAAACACTCACAGTTGTTTTCAGATATTGACTGTGAGAATACAAGAAAGCAGGGCATTCATCTTTGTGCTTTCAAAATCCAATTGTGCCAATCAATAATCCATTTGAAAATCTAATCAATTGTCTTATGGGTCTCTCTATTTCCTCTTCTGTATGTTGAGAGCAGTGCTAGCCAGGAGTTTTACAGAAGGAATATGCATGCACAAAGAAGAAAAAAAAAAGGATGATGTTGTTTTGGCCTCAGGATTTTGATAAGAAGATGATATTGAGTAAAGAAAGGACAGGTGACTCCAACAAGGTCAACTAACCTGGACCCTTAGGGACTCTCAGAGATTGAACCACCGACTAAAGAATGAACATGGGCTGGTCTTACTACCCCTGCCCTTTGCACATATGTAGCAGATATGTAAGCTTGTTCTTCATGCGGTGCCCCAAAAACTGGAGTGGGGACTATGCCAAAAGCTGTTGTGTGTCTGTGGGGTATATTTTTCCAGCTGGACTGCCTCGTATGGCCTCAGTGAGAGAAGATGTGCCTAGTGCAGTGACTGTTTTGTGAGGTCCATGTGTATGGGTGTGTGTGTGTGGGGGGGTGAGAGTGATACCTTGCGGAGCTCACTTCTCAGAAAAGGGGAAGGGAAAATGGAAGAGCTGCAAGAGGGGGGACTGGGAGGATAGGAGGCTCTGATATTGGGATGTAAAGTTAGTTAATTAATTAATTAATTAATTAATTAAAAATAAAGAACATGTGGAGTGTCATAAAGTAGTGAAGGCAGACCCAAAGACAGATACTTATTCTACTGCTCCACTCTTGTGATTCTCTGTCTGTCCTTATATGAACCTTGGGTGCTGCCATACAAGTATACTTGTACAAATCAGCCTCTAGGATTACCTTTGCTGAGTTCCCTTATATCTGTTAAGCTTAGATATTTTAATGAGTGACTCTGCCTGTGGCTCCTCTTAGCAAATCTTATTGAGAATGGAAAGCCTTAAAAGTTTTCAGAGACACACTGGAATCTAGATGGTTGCAAAAACATCCCTTCCTATTTTGTAGTGAAAGTAGAGAGGAGAATATGAAATATATCAAAAGTGTATGGTAGCAGTATTATTATATATGGGATGAGAAAGTGAAGTTGTCAGGGTCTGGGGTGGTGGTATCTTTAATATCACAACTCAGGAAGCAAAGAAAAGTACCCTGTGAATTTGAGGTCAGCAAGCAGTGATTTTCAGGTCAGCCAGAACTATATAGTGAGACTCTGTCTCAAAACAAAACCAAATAAAGAAAAACAAAAACCTAGAATGAAAAAACATAATTAGGGTGTAAGGATATTAACAATGAGATGGAATTCTAAATAGCAGTACTTTCTAGAACAATAGATTGCCTAGTTTTGGTGAACCATTGTAATTATCTAACACAAAGAATTTCGAATAGTATTTATAAGAACATAGCATGGACTCAAAAAAAAATAATAAAACAACATAAAATCAAACCAAACCCTATTTTTCAAGATAATGTTGTTAATAGCCTAATTTTGTATGTTTTACAGCTTACAAAGATTGTCTGCTTTCATTTACAAATCATATAATTTATCTTCATTATGAAAATGAATAAAATTATTAGCTAAAACATTACAAGTGAATTTATTGTTGGCTATATTGAAAGGTTTGATACAATATTTAAATATGTCACATAAATCATGTTCTACTTCCATAGCTGATTTAAGTGAAACTAATTATATTTTTTTTTTTACTCTTGAATACAATGTAACTTTTTATGTATTGATTCTTTCTAGGAAAATAAGGCTTAGAGTTTTTTTTCTTGCCCATTTTTTTCATTTAATGTAACAGAAAAGTAGTTAATAAGTTAATACAACCTTTTGGAGTAGTGCTGGATTTGGGTATAACTCTGAACAAGGCACTCTCTGTGGCACTTGGTTCCCTCATATTACATTGAGAGGGTTGACATAGGTGCTGTGACTCAGTGTGGATAACTCTGTCCTCTTAACATTCTATAACTGTTTTTTTTTAATTAATTACTTTTAGAGTTATTCATTTTGTTTTACGTGCATGAATGTTTTGCCTATATGTTTGTATGTATACCACATGTATATGGGATACCATGGAGGTCAAAAGATGGTGTCAGATGCCCTAGAACTAGAGCTGTGATGATGCTTAGAGAGTTCTGGGAACTGAGAACTGAACCTAGGTCCTCTGTAAGAGCAACAAGTGCTCTTAATCACTGAGTAAACTCAGCCTCTCAGGATATACAATTCTCACATTCTCACATATTTCTAAATCATAAGTATATCCAGACCTTTTACCACCTACAAATACACTGCATATATATATATATATATATATATATATATATATATATCACAATACTCATATATTCATAATATATACATATATTCATACATATGCATATATATGTATATATGGTACTCTACCTGTTTTTTTAATTAGCCTTATTTTTAATTAAATGAGTGTTTTGTCTGCTTGTATATCTGTATTGCCATATATGTATGTATGTATATATATATAAAATCTTCTAATTTATCAGTCACCATTCTCTAGGATTAATGCTCTGTGCAGTACACTGTCAGTCAAATGGCAAAGAGCAGAACAGCTATATTGCTTACAACCTCTCCACCCAGCTCCACCTGCTACTTACTTACACCAGGGTCTATCCCAGCGAGTTTTCCCTGACCTCCCCATCCACACCCTCTCCCCAACCTACAAGTCCAGTTTGAGAACCACATTCATTTTCCTAGCCTAGTCTGGTCACCCCAACCTGTGGAGAAACCAACTTTTAGACTTCTGAGTGGGTGGTCATTCTAGCCATCACCCACATATCCTTGCTGCTCCACATATAATCCCTCCACCCACCAAGAACTCCCACTTACTTCTCCAGGTTCTAGCCTGGTGAGTCTCACTGACCTCCCCATACACTGTATTCCCTGACCTCCTTATAAACTATATTCCTATATTCCTTCATACTTCCTTCTCCCTAACCCACCCAAACTAGCACAGGTCCTACCTCCAGTGCTCCACCCTAGTCTGGCCTCCCCTGCCTGTGTCACAACATAACTCTAAGAATCTGTAAGGTACCTTCCTATTCAACCCACAGGCCCCTTACATACCACAGCCAATCTTTTTACCCAGGTATTTCTACCCCTACACTACAGGCTTAGACCAGGAAGCACATCCTCTACATGAGCCCAGTGTTTCCTGTTAACCTGACTTTATTCCACTTAAGTCCTTTGTAGGGTAAAAAGTTTGAGCATACTTCCTGGTTTGAAAACCCACCAAACCCCACCATTCCCTGAGCCTGAAAACCCACCAATTCCTGTGTTTGAAATCCTACAAACCTTAGACCTTGAAATTTAAAATCCTACCTATCTTCAACATGAAATATCCACCCTGAAATCCTCCTCCTCAAGAAACATTACACCTAGATCTGTAGCACTTCCATTGCAGAAACCTTTCCCACTAGAGCTATTAACATTATTTTCAACCACTAGGCCCAATCTGCCCATACATCTTCCCTTCTGCCTCAGCTTGCTCTGTCAGCATCAGAGTCCACATGCCAAGTACTCTTTGCAAAAATAGCAATGATCTGAAAGGTCAAACCAATATCTTCCCTCCCAAACCTACTAGCCCTGTTGAAATGTTTGCCAATGAGAATTTCTAACACAAATCCCAGGAGAGAGAATTTAAAAGAACAATCATTAACTTCCTCAAAGAATACAACGAGTATAATGAAGACATAAATATACTTACTTCTGGGTCTTCAACTGGACAACTAAGAGAAAAAAGTGTTTCTTCTCAACATTTAGCTTTCCATCTGTCTGTATAAGATTCTTCTTGTGAGCCTCCAGATAGCTTACTTATAACCAGTTCAGTCTTGTCTTTTTCTAAAAGTATTTTATTTCATGGTGTAGGATATAAAATGTTTCCTATGTAGCACACTGGCTGCTATTTCTATTGAATTAAAACCTAACACAGCCAGCATGTGAACACACACATGCACGGTCTGCATCCACGGATTTTTGTTTTGGGTAATTGTTTCCTGAGCCTCTCATGCTAGACAATTACTCTACCAGTGGGGTTTAAAAAAATAAGTTTTATTTTTATTTTATGTATATGGGTGGTTTTTTCTGCTTGTACATCTATCTGTGTACCCTTTTTGGGCACTATTCACAGAGGTAAGAATATGGTGTCAAATTGCCTGGAACTGGAGTTATAGATGGTTGTGCTCTACCATGTGGCTTCTGAAAATCAAACTCAAGTCCCTTTAGAAGAACTCTTACCACAGAGCCATCACTCCAGCTCCCCAGTGGAGTTTTATTTAACTATATAGAATGAAATTATATAATTTTCTGGGGAATTGGTAGTGGAGATTATCATATTGAAGGAAATTAAGGTTCAGATAAATATCATCAGTCTTCTACTATTTGTGGATTCTAGAATTTTATAGAAACATACGTGTGTGTGTGTGATATGAAAGAACAAGGGACTATAAAGAAACTGAGGAACAGTAAAAGAGGAGGAAGTGTACCAAAGGGAATAGGGATGAATACTCTCAAATTACATGATATATTTTTGTTGATGAAACTCTAAATACTGTGAATATATCTCAAAACAATACACCAAAAGTTGTCAAGTCAGAAACCACAATAATACTGGCTTATGCCACTTGTTTGTATTGGCTTACAGGAATTACTAAAATCCAATTCATTGATTCATGGGTGACAAAAACTCAAAGCTTTTTGGATTAACACTGAATTAACAGCTAAACCATAGCTTTCCTGGATTTACAGCTATTGCAAACAAGAATGATACTTATTTTTCTGAATGCTTACTCTATCAGAACCTTTTCCATAATATTTGCTTTAAAACTTTTAGTAAGTAGACTCTAGTATTATCTATCTTTCTATAGATGAACAAAATATTTTAATGGGTTTTTTTGGGTTTTTTTTGTTGGTTTTTTTGTTTTTTTGTTTGTTTGTTTGTTTTGGATAAAATGTTAAGAATTGGTGAGACCCAGACTGACTGCCCTAGTTTCTGAGATTTTGAAACCTGTCTTCTTCATTACAAATGTTAAAAGCTATAGAAAGTCATAAGAGTTTGGGGAATTTACAGTGAGCTATGTTTGTGTCTTTCAAAGTATAACACTCAGTTTGAAAACTAAAAGGATTTTTTTTTTACAAAGATTACCAAATAAACGGTGGAGCTGATGCTAATCCAAGATAACTTTATACTTTATGCAACTTTCTCTCCTTTTGAACTTTTAAGAACTAAGTGTCTGTCAGCTTCATCTGCAATGGCTACAATATTGTAGCAGTGAGTATAAAATATCAGTAGGTGCATAAGCCTGTCATAACTAATGAAGAATTAATAAGAGGAGAACAAGATGGCTCAGCCTGTCAAGCTCAAGTAGGATCTCTGGGGCCCACATGATGGAAAGACAAAATTGATTTCTGCAACTTGTCTTTAGATTTTAATATGCCAATTCTGATAGGTACATACACATATATTCTAAATCTATAATTGAACATTTAACAATTAAAAATATATACTAATGGATTTTCTCACAAGGAAAAAATTAGCTGTCTTTTTTAACTTTTCATTTTTTTGTCCTTAGGATCATACTCAGGGCTTTATGCATGCTACGCTAGTAATTTAACATATCACAAATCTTTGATGTGCAATTTTAGAACATAAAATAATAAAAACTAATTATGTGACTACTTTATGCTCCTATTGCACACGTGGGTTTATCTTGTTGGCAGTCACTAATGTAGCTTGCAGGGTTCTTTTCTAGGTGAGAATGATTACATTTGTTTGTTTGATTTCCTTAGCCTGCATGGTTCATCCTAGCATAGGGGTGAAGCTTGTAGTTGAGCACCAGCTTGGTTTCTCCTTGTTCGATCATATACATAAGCTTTGTCTTCAGCAATTATTATTGACAGGTTGTAGAGGGTAACAACTAGCATTGACAATAGTCTGTAATGTTTGGGGGATGCCCATTGAACCTCTAGTCAAATATTCAAGAAATGTAATACATTCTTATCTCTAGGAGTTTTATTTGGTAGTATATGTTGTCTATTCTTTGTGTCCTTGTGGCTTTCTCTAAGTTTTTTTTTTTTTTCTAGTGACTTCTGTATGAGTTGTATTGTTGGACAGGAATTACTTAGATTTATTTCATTTTATTTATTTGTTTGTTTTGTTTACTTAAATTTATTTTTATCATGTAATATATTTCTTTCTTCCTTGTTAGTGATTGGTAGTTTTTCTGGGTATAATAATCTATGTTGACATATGTGGATTTTCAGAGCTTGTGGACCACCTTTCCATGTCTTTCTGGTTTCTAGACTGCCCACTGAAAAGTCAAGTGTTATCATAATGGGTCTGATTTTATATGTGATTTGATCCTTTTCCCTTGCAGCTTTTGATATACTATCTCTGTTCTACACTTAGTGTTTTGATTATTTTGGGTCACAAGTAGTTTCTTTTCTCGTCCAATCTATTTAGTGTTCTATATGCCTCCTGTATCTTGATAGGCATTTCTTTCTTTAGATTTGGGAAAGTTGTTTTAATGGTTTATGTTTTCTTTTTTTTTTTAAGTTCCATGCTCTGACCTGGGTCTTCTCTCCTTCCTCTGAACGTAGTATCCATAACTTTGGCCTTTTTATGGTGTCTTATTTCCTGGATATTTTATTCCAGGGTGCTTAATGATTTAACATTTTCTTTCAACTTAGGCTTTCAATCTTGTCTTCCTCTGCCCTTTTTGTTTGACTTCTTGAATTTTTCATTTTGATTTTTATTTCAGTTTGGTTCTTCTTTACTGATTCTATTCCTTTGTTAAATAATCTATTTTCCTATCTGGAATAATTTGATTGTTTGTTCTTACTGTCTATTTATTTATTTATTCACTTATTTATTTGAAATAGACAGGGTCTCTTGATTATGTAGCTTTTTATACCAGACTAACCTTGAATTCACAGAGATTCACCAGGCTCTGCTCCCCCACCACCAAAGCTGGAATTAAAGGCATATGCTCCCACATCCAGCTGTGGTCATGGTTTTCATTGAAGTATTTGCTAAGGTCGTTTTTACATTCATAATAGCTATTTTTAATCCAAACGTTATTCATTGTGACTCTCCAACAACACATACTCTCAGGAACCCCATAGGCCTCACACCTGGCAGGGATCCATCAAGCTAGACAACTAATGGCCCCTTCCCCCCTCCATTCTGGCCTCCCATACACTTTTTTTTAAAAAATTGTCTATATTTATGTGATATTTTGATGCATGCATACATGTGGAGTCATTAGAATTAAGGGTATTTGCCTCCTTAAATTTTATCATTTGTATATGATAAAATCAATTCAAATCTTATAACTTTGTGAAACATAAAGTACTTTATTGTTATCTATAATCATCTTACTATACAAAGCACATCATAATTTCTCATTTTTAACTGTAATTTAATACTCATTGATTAGATTTTGCCCATCCTTCTACTCAACCAGACTGCTGGTAGTCATCAATCCACTCTCAACTTCCATAAAATCTACTTCTTTAAATTCCATATATACTCAAGGTCAAATCTTGTATTATTGTATTCCTGTCTTATTTTTCACTTCATATTAACATACTGACTACCATTTTTTATCTATGTTGCTACCCTGGTAACATTTCACTTTTTAGGACTGAATAATATTTCTTGAAATGTATGCTTTTCCATTCATTGTACAATGGATGTAATTAGTACTGCAATAAACATACGCTCTCAGATATTTCTTTAACATGCCTCATATTTCCATTGGATGAATACATACACACACACACACCAGGTAGTGAGGTTATTTCATTTCATCATATTAGTTGTGGGGGTCTTTCATATTCTCTCCCACAATGAGTATACTAATGTTAAATTTATCAACAGTATGCCAATATTCACTTTTCTCCATACTTTCACTATCATTTGTTTGCTTTTGTCTTTTTGAACTGGAATAATGTGATAACTCTTTGTTTTTAATTTATACTTACATGATAATTTTATACTTACATGATAGACCCTTTTTATGTTTGGTTGTTTTTTTTTTGTTGTTGTTGTTCATTTGTTTTTTGGTTCTTTGGTTGGTTTGTTGGTTGGCTGGTCAACAGGGTTTCTCTGTAGTTCTGGCTGTCTTGGAACTTGCTCTGTAGAATGAACAGGCTAGCTTCAAACTCAGAAATCTACTTACCTCTGTCTCTCAAGTGCTGGGATAAAAGGCATGTACCACACTGCCCTGCTGATAGGAACCATTTTATGACGTACCTATTGGCTAATTATAGTAGTTCTATTGAAAAATAGCTATAAAGATTATTTTTCTGGTTTTTAATTTAGCTACTTGTCTAGATTTTTGAAAACTTAAATTGTTATAATCAGTACATAAAGAATTAGAGATCATGGCATTTTCAAAATATGTTTCAGCACATTCTCTCCTCCACATCTCTATACTCTTGCTCCCCATCCTTATTGTAATTTCTCATTGCAGTCTCTTTTCTTTTATAACCTATGTGTCATATTATTTACCCCAGTTGTTTTACTGCATGTATTTTTTTACACTTTCTTGGTTTCCTTTATATTTTTTGAATATTTATGTAGTACACACACACACACACACACACACAGTCACACACACACACACACACACACACACACACACACACACACACACACTACTGGCTAGGATCTGTATATAAGAGAGGAATCTGAGTCTGGCCTACCTTACATAATATACTTTCCAGATCCATCTATTTTCCTACAAGTTTCCCAGTTTTATTGGTTTTATACATGAATAAAATTATAGTTTGTACATGTACATTTCATTAGTCATTTATCTGTTGATGGACATCTAAGCTGATTCCATTGCCATACCATGATGAACTTTAACAGCAATAATCATGAATGTGAAAATATGTTTGTACTGAATATACCCAGGATTGGAATATCTGCATCATATTCCAATGTTTTAAATTTTTTTGAGAAACTTCCATACTGATTTTGATACTGGCTATTCTTCCAGCAAAAGTGAATAAGGATTTTCTTTTCCTTACACTCTTATCAACATTCATTGTCTGTCTGATATTTTTTTTTTCTTTTTCCCCCTTAGACAGAGTTTCTCTGTGTAACTCCCACTGTCCTGGTACTTGCTCTGTAGGCCAGGCTGGCCTCAAACAGAGATCCACTTGCTATTGCCCCCCCCCATTACTGGGATTAAAGGTGTGTGCATTACTACCATCTGGTTCTATCAAGTATTTCAAGTATAAAATCATGTTGTCTTAATGAAGGATCATTTAACTTGTCTTTCTATTTTCATCTCTTTTGTGCTGTTCTCTCATCTATTGTTCTATGAAGGCAGAGCACTATATTGAACCAGGGAGTTAAGAGTGTCCATTATTGTGACATTCCCCAAATTAGAGGAAGTGTTGTCAGTTTTCTGCCCACATTGTTCATTTAATTTAATTTTTAAGCTCTAGGATTTTTTCATTTAAAAAATTTAACTAAGGGATTATTCAGTAAATAAAAGCTCTTACCACTATGCTTGAAGGTCTATATTTGATGCCCACATGAAAAGAGAGAAGCAGTTCCTGAAACTTGCCCTTTGATCTACATGAAACATGTAACATGTCACCACCCACAGACACACACACACACACACACCACACATACACAAAATCAGTGTAATCTGTGAAATTTCTCTGAAAGTATCCTGACTTTTTTGTGTTTTCTTGAATTATTTGAATTTAATTATGTCATTTTATATTCTTTGTTATACAAACATTTGTATACATTAATTAATTTATGAATTATTGTTAGAACCTTCTTTTGTCCATTAACACCCAATTGTTTTGATGTTTGTAGGCTTATTTTTTTAAACCTAGTTTTAATAAAGGTTCTTAAATGTCTTAACCTCCCTTCTAGCCCTTCACTCACTAGAAGTAATGGAACAGAAAGATTAATAGAACAAAGAAGGACATAGTTCTGTTTAGGAATAGTTCTTTGGAGGGAATCCAATCTGCATTGTCAGGATATCAGCAGCTCAGTTCACATGAATCAGCATCAGTGGCTCAATCCATTTGCAAACACTACTCCTGATCAGCAATGATATGTCAATCCAGAAGAAACCATGATGCCCGGCCAATCAGACAGTCAGTGAAAGAGGCAAGAAGCCATTAGAATAACACTAGAAGTTCTTTGGTGGGGTTCTCACTATGAAGTCAGTACAAATGATGACCAGCAAAGAATGGTAAGGTAAACCAATACCATACAGTGCTGTCAGAGAAGACCAGAGTCATCAAAGCCCAACAATGATCAGCAAAGACTGGTAAGGCATACTGATATCATACAGCATCACCCATGGTCTGTTGAGTTATATTTATGCATTTTCCAATATCACATGTTCTCTGAAGCATCCATTATAGCAAAACATCACATGTCCTTTTTCCAGCCTGTTTCCAGAGAAACACGAAGTGTCTCTTCTCAGTCAAATATCCTCCCATGTTTCTTTTTCAGTAAAAAAGATCTGCTTATAAGATAGTTTCCAGAAAGTATCCCATGACACAACTCAGTCTCTAAAGAAACCAGAAATTTCCACTTCAGATGTTTCCTGGTAGATGAAGTCTGGTGAGTTGAACAATTGGCAACTTATTCTAGTTTTCAAAATCCAGTTTTATTTTTGTTGTTCTAAAAATTCTACTGATACTTTCCAAGTCCATCATCATCGCAGATACTATGTTTGGATTGCATAATACTCTAATCCATTCTTTCAGTTGGTATGTTGACATTTCTTCAGCAGACTGTCCCATGTCTGAAGTTAGAATGTTGTTTAGGATGGTCTAGGGGAAACATCTACAATGGTTAGTCCATTTCTGCAAGCTTCTGCCTGGGGATAGGACTGGTCTAGACAACGTGTCTACTTCCACTCCCACCAGATTCTACTTGCACTAGGCTACTGCATGGAAGGATTGGGTACTAGGCTTTTGTGCAACAATTTATATCATTTCTCTCTTCTTTGTCCAGTTAACAATGACTGGAAGGCTGTGGTGCAGAGTCTTATGATTACTGATTCCACAGTTATAGCTGTAATTGAAGCCCCATTATTCAAGGAGACTAGCAGAGCCTTGTGGTAACACAAAAAATCAACATTGCTAAAGCCTGATTAGTGTTCTATTCTACTTATAGACCATGGGTGTTGCAGCCAATAAGAAATGCTGGTCTAAAAGTTCATCCCATTGGGTCCATGTGTCTCAACCTAGCATTAATGTGGGTCTAAGACTTTTTCTTGAGTACTAATTAGGGGAAGTAAGGTTGTTGGATTCTGTCCTTACACATGATCTATCTGCATTAAGCTTTCAAATACTGTGAAAACAACATAGCCAACAGCAACTGGGGAGGAAATAGTTTGTTTCAGCTTACCTGTCTTGATCATAGCTCATCATAATGGGAAATTTGGGCAAGAACTGATGCAGAGGCCATGGAAGAGTGTTGCTTACTAGCTTTCTCCTCATTGCTTTCTTAGCCTGTTTTCTTACAGTACCCAGGAGTGTCACTATACATACTGTTCTGGGCCCTCCCACATAAACTATCAATCATGAAAATGCAGCACAGGCTTGGCTACAGGCAAATATGGTGGAACACATACTCGATTGAGGTTTTGTATTCCAAAATGACTCTAGCTTCTATCAAATACTCACAAAACTAGCAAGCACATGACCCCACTGTGAAATATTTGGCTCTATGTTTCAAAGCCATAAATTGTACGTCATTCCCACTTCTGTTTACAAGTGGACAGCTGGCTCCATGTTGTGCAGACTGAGGTTTGAGGGTAAGATGGGGTATGCAGTCACATGGCCACCAATATAGCAATGTTGGGTAGTACCTAGATACTACAGCTTGCCAAGACTAGCACAGTACAGGTGCAAGACAAAGGCACCTATTGCTATAGCCTTCTTGCTGTTTATAACATACTTATTTATGGCTTGAGCCATCTGTAACCAGTCAAATATAATACTGGCTGGAACATCAATGAGTACTCAAGGGTCTTCAGGTCTCCACCTGGTACACTGTGAAATGTAGGCTGTGTTTTGAGGTACTAGCATAGAAAGGGGATGTATCATTATTTCCCAATGCTGGGATTTCTTTTTTAGGTGAAATCCTTGGTATATTTCCCCCTGTATACATACTTTCTTCAGTTCCATATATGAAGTTCCATGAAAGGAAAACTCCTCATCTGCCATGCTAGTGCAGCATCAGAGGTTCTGTCTGTTTATATTGATTTAAAGGAAGGGGCCATATAGTTCTGCATGGTAATGGATTTCACTGGTGCATGAATAGTACAAGTCAAAGGTCTACACTAATCGTGTCTCCCTTCCACCTTAAATGATGTTTTGTATAACTTATGCTGCTTAGAATTAGTGATGGTTTAGCATAGGCCTAAGTTCCTAACTACTTTAATCTCTCTCTGTCTCTCTCTGTCTTTCTCTGTGTCTCTGTCTCTGTCTCTGTCTTTCTGTCTCTGTCGCTCCCTATCTCTGTATCTCTGTGTCTCTGTCTGTCTCTGTCTCTCTGTCTCTCTGTCTCTGTCTCTCTCTGTCTCTCTCTCTCTGTCTCTGTCTCTCTCTGTCTCTGTCTCTCTCTCTCTCTCTCACATTTAGGCCAAAGTTCCTGACTACTTTTAATTCCTCCTCTCATATATATTTTAAAAGTAGATATTTCCTACCTGGCTACTTTAGCTCCTACAAAGGTACTTGTGTGGAATTATAGCTAACCAAACTGATGATGAGAAGAGTCAATGAAGAATGACAATGTTTGGCTTCTCTGCCATTTTGCTTTTTGTTCCACAAAAAAACAAAACATGAAAGATAACATGTTAAGTATTTTTCAATTGAAAGGGGCTATGAAAACTTTCTATGGTCATATTCAAGTTATTATCAATATCTTTTGTCACATTCTTGACATTTCTAAAATACAGTTTGAATACTTTTAGTGATGGGTCCCATTGTTAGTGTTTTCAATTCGATTTTATTGTTAGAAATGTCTTTTTTTTCGATGTAATGGAATTGTTTAGCATTTCAATTCATTAGTTTATATTTAACATTCAGAAGAAATGAGCTGTTATTCTAACAATTTTCCCCATTTGAGCCATGATTTCCTGATTTTAGAGATCTTTAAGAATGGATAGTCATCATTTCTAACTGGCTAGGTGCCCCTCTCACTGGTGTATGTATGTTTCTTTTAATATTATGTTAAAAGTAACTAGTAAATAAGTGAGGAGGATACTCAAGTGACAACTTTATATTACATTAGTACTTATCAAACTTGGCTACATGTCAGAATCATGAAAATACTATTAAAATATATTTTACAGTATCCTATCTCAAATATAATGGATCAGAATCGTGGCAAGAAAGAGGTTGAGAATTTGTGGCCAGATGAAGAAACAAAAATTGGGAGTGCATTCAAGTGGAAGGTTCATCTCAAACTGTAGGAGCAAAATACTTCCAAAACATCTCTGTTGGCCCATATCTACATGATATTCCTTATGCTGTTCTCAAAATGTTTTCTCTACAGAGATCCACAAATATCTAATAATTTAGGAAGAAGTTCATATGCACTAATGGTCATTGATTTTTTTTTTTTTGAGGAAAGTCATTTTGATACAACTAGACTGGGTTTTAACTTGTAGAACTCTGAATCTAAGGAGCCCAGGTCAGTCTAGATCTCATAGAAAGATAAACTGGGTTTATTATAAATTAAGAAACATTTATTGAGTGAAAATTGCAGCTGTTGTGATTTTCAAAGCATTAGATGATGTGGTTTCCCCCACAAAGCTCTCCCATGTCTCTCACTTGTTCCTTGGAATTCTATTTTAAAACCCAATGTATTTGAAGCCCATATGGTTTGGCAAATATCATGTATATGTTGATGGGTAGTATGATGGTAGTATGATGATAGAATGTCTCTTGTTATGCACTCTGTGTTCCATAAAGTTGTTCAAGGAACTTGTGAGACATAAGGGATCAGTTCTGCTTACTAGAGTCAATGTGGTGGAAAGGCCAATGTTTCTTCCTCAAGTTAAGGTTAAAACAAACTTGCATACAACCCACAGTTATTTGAAAAATGACTAAGTGAACAAGTATGGATGAGGTTTGGAAAATGCTATGTGGGGCAAGGGGCAAATGATGAGGCAGCAACTGATCATCATCCTATTGTGTTCTCTTCCCATGGCCAGGCAAAAGGGCTCATGAACAAAATGTAGGGGACTAAAAAAAAGTGCTTCATACAAGCAATAATGTAGAAAGAGCAATATTGTTCATGACAAATAAAGTGAAATGAGAAGGAATATATAATACAAGGTATAACGGGGATTTGAAGGAGTTGTTTTTGCTGAGAAGGCTGAAGGTCTCATAAGAACTAGACCTGATGAGCAAGATGGAAATAAGCACCAGAGGGCAGCGAGGAAATGAAGGCCATGCTGGATTACTGTGTAAAAGGTTAGATGGGAAACAGAGCAGAACCCATTTCAAGAAATCAATTCTTTTTCAATGGACTTTGATGTCATGAATGAAAGAACTAGAAGTAGGACATAATTGCTATAATCATATTTTGTGGTGGGTTTGGGGGTAATTTGTAGAGAGTGTGTTTGTTCCTGAGATGATTAATACATTAATAAGCATATTTGAGCATGAAAATGACCCTGGCTCACTAGCAGGAAGTAGTATATAGGGTGAAATGAGTTGGAGGGAGAGATTGTAGAAACAGAAAGATTAGAACTATAATGTCAGAAATGTCTGGAGAAGAGACAGGAGCAGAAAATATGCTGTTCTGACCTCAGTTCTCTGAATGGAAAAATTCTTTACCTTGACTTATAAACTGTCCTCTTCTGGTGTGGTGTAACTTTGCTCACTCATTAATTTCTCTGGTGCGACACTTATGCCAGTACATTAAGTAGGGGCACAGAACTGATAGCCTGCCACACAAAATTCCATGTGTTATAACTAGAAGATTTCAAAGACATCTTCTCTCCCCACATTTTTACACTTGCATGTTATGAGGTTGACAATCACTAGGGTAGCTTAGTGTCTGACAGGGAACTAAGAAGTAGATGTTAAAAGTTTGTTAAAGAAAGTTTTATATCTTCCTTATCTCCCTAGAGTGTGGAACAAGCCTCATCACAATTGTATTTCTGCTCTATCAAACTGTGAAAAAAAGTGTCACAATTTGCTGAAAACTAAAGCGTGTAAACAGTTTAAGTTAAAAGACCACAGAGACTTCTAGCCTTTGAAACTGAATAGGTTTGAAAAATTGTTTATTTATGGATCTTTTAAAATAAATTCTTTCTCAAATTTTTTTGAGAAAACGATTTTACCTAGTTAAAGCAACCTTTATGTTGTTTTTGAAATCTTGGAGCTAAAATAATCTGAACTTTTGGCAACTTGTGGTATAAACTGATTGTATTTTAAATATAATCAAAAGCCTGTTTGTTTCCAAAATATAAAAACTTCCAATCCTTTGGATTGATCCTGTGTGCCACAGCTGTTTATTTTTCTTTTACAAATAACTATTTTAACATGTTTATGAAACATACCCATGAACATATTTCTTAATACGTTTTTCATTTTATTACCTTCCTATCTTTTTCAAAATATACAAACTTTTGCCAATATATCTTATAATAAAAGAATAAAATTTTTTGGAAGAAGAAAGGAAGTGGTTTCTTAAGATTTTGCATTTCTTTTATTTTTTGGTTTTTCAAGACAGGGTTTCTCTGTAGCCTTGGCTGTCCTGGAACTCACTTTGTAGACCAGGCTGGCCTCGAACTCAGAAATCGGCCTGCCACTACCTCCCAAGTGCTGGGATTAAAGGCATGCGCCACCACACCCAGCTAAGATTTTTTATTTCTAAGGCCAGTTGATACAGTGAAACTAACTCATCTCAAGGCAGAATACAGGCTTAATTTTCTAGCTTGTGCCCATTGTAGAATACAATATTTGGAAAGTATTAAGAGTCTTCCTACACACCTCAAGGGACAGTTGAAAGAGAAAGCACCATGTATTGGCCACCTTTCTTGTGGAAAGGCAGGACAGTATAAACACACTGGAAGGTGGTTTGTTCTGTTAGACAAGAGAGTCGAAAATAAGTATATTAAAATGTCTTTTTTCCCCAAATACTACCCTACAGTTAAAGCAATCCTATAGCTTTTAAGAAATGATCAAATGTAAGATCAAGACAGGAAATATTTATTTACTATGTTAAAATGTCTTCTTGCTCTAGAAAGGAATGCAGTTCTTAAATCAAATAAAAATACAATGATAAGTGGTAAGCATACCCAATGATTCATCTGACAGAGACATAATGTTTTTCTCAGCATTCATCAGATATGCTTCCTACAACTGGACAAGGTACAAAGAGTAACAGATGTCATAATGGTCAACTGTAAATGGCTAAGGGACCATTGCAGAAGAGAGGGCAGAAGGAGCCTGAGAACCAGAGATGGTCGTGGTCTATGAGGACACAGTGAATTTCAGGCACAAGATGGCAGCTGCCCAAATCATAGTAATTGTAAAAACACACCCAAGACCTGAACAAGCTCAAGCTAGACCAAATTCCAACAGAGAAGGAAGGAGGGCACAAGGTCCAACCCCTATCCAAAGAGCTGTATGAAATTGATAGTTTCTGGAAGAGTTTATGTCAGTGTAAGTCAACTATACTTTAGTGGAAGGCCACACATTCAATAATATATAAGCAACACAAAATGGACTCAGTTGATATAAAGCATAAACATAAAATAGGATGGAAAGCATCCTGTGCACATTAGGCTCACCCAATTCCCAAGGTTGTATAAAAAAGTAATACCAAAAGATGCAAGCTTCTATAAGGATGCATGTCTCACTCGTCCACAGGACCATGGGACATAAGGTGCTGCTGACATTTTGGGGAAGAATTTATCTCTCAGCTAGAACATAGATCAGATTCCATGAAAATGATGATCATCACAGATCTATATCAATTAAACCAACAATTGGGGCAGAATTTCAGGACTAGTTGAACCAATATTTAAGTAGATGGCAGAGGAACAAATTTAGTTTTAGATGAAGAAGTGAATATTCAGGAACATTTACATGTCTCCCTTTGATTTGTGAGGAAAAAGGACAAATGGCATTTAGTCAAGGCCAAATGGCATTTAGTAAATGGCAAGCTTCATCTTTGAGATGGCTCACAGTATGTTGCCAAGTAGAAGTTTGATAATAAAATATCAGAACTCTAAAAGTGTCTAAAATTCAGAAATCAATGCTATACATTGTATATTTTTCTGAAAATTCTTATATGATTTTTCTTTCATTATAAATGTCTTTAAATGGCTAACCTCACTTTTTCTTTTATTAATCTACTTATTTGTCTTATAAAACTCTACTTTATGAATTTTTATCTCCGTAGCTCCTTGTCTATTTTCTCAGTTCCCTTATTTATTCTTTTTTCTAGCTTATGTTAATATTTAATAACATGCCCCTAACATCTATAGACAGTGGAGTGAAAAAAAATCCCATCTATCTCGTTCTATGAACTTGAGAAAGAATTAGTTAATATGAGCTGTACATCTCCTTCCTTATGGAAATAATAACTGTGAATTTTTTGTTTTATGCTTCTAGGAATTCCAAAGATTTATTGACTTTGAAGTTTAAACACTATAGTTTTAAAATATTAGTAGTCTGAGATGAAATGAGCATATTTTCTTTAAGTATACACTTTCAAAGCATTATATCATGTGGTTCTTTATTCTTTGATCTACAGTTTTATTGGGTTTCATTTTGTCTTTTAGACTATATCATAATTAAAGTGAAATCTAAGTGTGATTTATAACACATATATCCAATTATTAACTACAAAACACATTTATTGTCTACTGACATGAATTAGAACTGTATTGACAACATGATGGACAATTTTCTAAGTTGGTTATATACCAAGACATTTATGATTTGTCCTAAACTACTGTTGTTCACCTATAATATCTATCACTATAGGGAAGGAACAGCAAGACAATTCATCTTATAGAAATACAGGGCTTGGTTGAGTACTTTGGAAAAATAGTTCTTTCCATGAACATGTATCACCATTGTATTCAAAGCAGTAATGTCAAAAGAATGCCACTCTAAGCAACTCTAGTCTCTGTGATATCTGTTTAAATATACAGAATATAATGTAGAAGAGAAGAAAAATTTATTACAGAATAAAGTGGACATCTTCAACTGATGACAGCTGGCAACAGTTCATTGTTCTGATCTACATGTTTAGATAGGCTTTATATTATTTTCCAAACTCTCTGTCCCAGTGAATTGGAGATCCATTTAGATAAACTGGTTAAAGGAGAGGCAACAATATGTATTCATTCTTTACCTTCTCTAACCTCTTGTGAGATAGTAGTCTTTTGATCCTGGTACTGCAAAAAGCCTTGTCTTAGGCCAGAGATCCATCCTTTTGTCCAAAAAGTCATATAACTGGTACAGGAAGCAGAGGTCAGCAGTTAAGATCACTGGCTACTCTTGCAGAAGAGACAGGTTTGGTTCCCAGTACCTACATGGCAACTCACAATCATCTGTCAACTCTAGTTATAAAGGATCCAATGCCCTCTTCCAGTCTCCTCAGATACAGACATCCAGACAACACAACCACACTTGAAAAATTAAAAACATAATTAAAAGTAATATAATTGAGAAAAATGAATTAAGGAAAGATGAAAATAATGCTTTACCTGCAGTAAATGGCATATCTTTTTTTTTTTTTTTTTTTGGTTTTTCGAAACAGGGTTCTCTGTGTAGCCCTGGCTGTCCTGGAACTCACTTTGTAGACCAGGCTGGCCTCAAACTCAGAAATCTGCCTGCCTCTGCCTCCGAGTGCTGGGATTAAAGGTGTGTGCCACCATGCCTGGCTTGGAAATGGCATATCTTAATGGGATTCAACAAAACCTTTTTACCTCCAATTTTGTTACTTTTGTGTAATCTGTACCTTTAATTTTTGTGTGGTATTTCAAATGTGTGAAGGGGCATTTGCAACAGTACTCTTTTCCTTTACCTATCAGTGTTTTTCACTTATTAAATGAATGTGTGAGCAGGCATATAGAAAATGGACTATGATTGAAGGTCCATCCAGAATGACTTTCAAGTAGCTAAACTGTTAGAGAATCAACAGTCCTATGGTGGCATCCATGGAAGGATGAGAGAGATGACTCTGATTTCAGGTAGATTGTAGATTCTGTACTCCATGTTCAATAGTTCACTACTGTAGAGTCCCCAGGCTCCTTGAGCTAGTGAACCAGCTGTAAGGTGTGTGCTTTGGAGTCCCAGGAAACAAAGCAATGCACTAACTTTTATATTATTTCCCCAATGGGTAGACGCAGTAGAATAATGTTTGATGTACCTAAGGAATACATGGCTCCAAGGCACTGAGAACCTTGGGAGAAACATTTGTTGACACTTCTCTACAATATTGCTACAGTGTGTTAGGGACCACAGCTTCAGGGAAGGGATTATGTTTTGTGCCCTAAAAAAAATAAATAAATAAAATAAAAGCTTTGTGCAAAGTCTGCTAGCTTTAGGAAGAGGTGCAACCTGATTTCCTTCCACTGTGGAATTTGTCCTCTACCCTTTTAAAGGGATAGTCGGATAATCTAACTCTAACTAGGTACCTAAGAACAACATCGATGTTGCTTTGGTTGACTTGGTTAATAATGAAGATGAAGACATGTCTTTCAATTATAGTAGGTGTAGTTCATGAGAAAAGATGCTCTAATTATTTTGTCAAATGTTTCAAATATCTGAGTCTGGAAAGATCATTTTTCTCACTTCTTTTTCATTCCTTCTATTTGTTGTAAAAATATAAATGCACAGAAAAACCATATCCTTTCATTAGGAGACAAACATAAATGTATGCTTTGGTTTTCATTTAACTATTAGCAAGATAGATAGCTTTTTCCATTTGAAATACTGGGCTTGACATATAATAAATGCCATTTAACTTTTTTCTTAACTGAGACTTGTTTCATAAATCAAGGATGTTGGGTAAATAATTTTAAATATTTACTACTCCTAGCAAATGTAAACATAAATATTTTTTATACATGTCTACATAAAATAGATCATGCACTTCCCTTGGGATATATATATGTGTGTGTGTGTGTATATATATATATATATGTGTGTGTGTGTATATATATATATACACACACACATATATATACATACATACATATACATACATATGTATGTATGCATAATATCCATATTCACACATAGAAATAAAATGAGTAATCATATTCAGCTAGATATAGATATAGCTAGGCTAGACGTATGATTGAGGTTAGGGGTAAGGGAGAATGGGAGGCAGAGAGGAAAAGATGAAAGGAAGATTAAAATTCATTTTAGGTCATTTGCAAATGAAAGAACAATTGATAAGCTTTCCTTGGTCAAAGCCTTAATCTATTTTATAGATTTTCATTTATTGCTATAACTGTGAATTGAGTTCATTTCATTTGCATTTTCATAGCCCTTTCTAGGATAAGAAGTAATATGCATAGGAAATTAGTCCTGGCTACCAGTTACACAGAAATGATTGCTGCAAGAATACAACTAGGACAGTTTCTCATTTAGCTAATGGCACCTTTTGTATACTAAACTCCCTAATGTACCTAAATGTTATATACTGTGTTCTTTCATGTTTTTAAACTTCTATATAGAAACGAGAGTGGTTAAATTCTTGCTTTCTTTTTTATGGTGTCTAATATAGTCAGTGAAACACAACAGGTACCCAGTAAATGTTTCCTTTAAAATGACAATGAAACCTTAGGAAATGGAGAGCTATAAGACAACATTTTCATTTTGAACAAACCAATAGTCCTTGAGGTATAGCACCTGAATTCCATATACATTTCAATATAATGCAAAAATGTGAAAACATACCCTCATTAATTATAAAGTTTTATGTTGCTAACCACTTAGTTCCTATGGTTACATCTCTGTGAAATTATAAAATAGGCACTTCAAGGGTTTGGGAACAAGAACAAATTGGCTGTTAGGGAATTCATGAATGCTAATAACTCATTTACTTATAATGCTTATAATTAATTGGTTTAAAATCATCTACTGCAGTCTTAAAATGAATAGGATATTTAAAGGTCACCATTGCTCTCAGCTCTCATTTAAATCTCTAATCAAACAAAAATACATTGCAGATATCAATTAAAGCTTTTTAAATTATTTTCTAGCTAAACTTGGCCCAAAATAGTAACAGATCTATTCATTTGTTTCCTGTTAAATGTTGTGATCTATAATCTGTTATTAAGTTATTATAAAACCCTAATTTCTAAGGTTTTGGATCAGTAAGACTATGCTTATCATTTATGAAATACAACAAAGTAGAATGAATCATGTGTACACCAAGATAATTTCTTGTTATATGTTCAACAGTGAATCTTCACTTTTCTCCCTTAACTGGAAATGTCAACTGATATCATGTGCTAAATCATGTTTAACACTAAAGATATGAAATTCAATTACAAAGATCATTTAATAATGGCAAAATGGCTTCAAACAATAAATCTCAACAAAACAATACAGTGCATCTATATATAATGAAAACAGAAATAAATGGCTTTTCTTGAAAAATTTATTGCAAGATGACATGAGATTTCATCATGCTGTATATGATTTTAATTTAACGATTGTAAAAAGTTAAATATAGGACTTTTAATATCTGAAATGTCCATGTAATATTTTTAGATTTTTGTTAGCTGCAGGAAATCATAGAAAGTAAAACCTCTTGTAATTTTTCATTAGAAGTATGTTGACAGGTGCATTCCAGGTATAAAAAGGAGGCATTTGTGATTTCATAATTGTAAATATTTAAATACTGCTATTAATTCATTACAGAAATTTTCAATATGTATCAATACCAGTGCTATTATATAAATAGGGCTTCATGACTGAGTAACTGGAAAATTATATCTGTCTCTGCTTATCTGTAGATTCTATATTAGAAGATCCTCCATGAATACCTCACACACACACACACACACACACACACACACACGAGAGAGAGAGAGAGAGAGAGAGAGAGAGAGGAATTTAGAGATGCAAATTTAACGTTACTTTAGTGTCTGAGAAGATAGCTCAGCAGATAAAGGTGCTTGATACTCAAGCCTGATGGTCTGAGTTACATCCATGGAACTCACCTAAAATATCTAGCATTCTTTTATTATTATTATAATTAATCATTTTATTCGCTTATATTTCAAATGATATCCACAACCCATCCTCCTTCTACCCTCTCCCTTTTGCCTCTATGAGGGTGCTCTTCCATCTATTCACCCACTCCTGCCTCACCCCTCTAGCATTGCCTGATGCTGGGACATCAAGCCTCCCTCCCCTCCCTTTGATGTCAGATAAAGTCATCCTTTGCTACATATGTAACTGGAGTCCTGGCTTCCTCCATATATATTCTTTGGTTAGTGGTTTACTCCCTGGGATCTCTGGGTGGTCCAGTTAGTTGTATAGTTCTTCCTATGGGGTTGCAATCCCCTCAGCTCCTTCAGTCCTTCCCCATTGGGATCTCTGGCCTCATTCCGATGGTTGTCTGTGAGCATCCACCACATCTGTATTGATATGGTGCTGGTAGAACCTCTCAGGGAATAGCCATATCAGGCTCCTGTCAGCAAGTGCTTCTTGGCATCGGTAATAGTGTGGGGGGTTAATCATAGCAGTCTTACAGGGAGATCGGATATGGAGGCAAACTCTAAGTCAGGTGTCCTGGAGTATACACTACAGAAGAAGCAACAAAAGTGATTCTATCTTAAGGCAAGAATCAACTCCTAAAAGTTGTCCTCACACTACACACACACAGAATATGACACAAGTGCATTCATACACAAAAATCAATAAGCTAAATTAGTACTACCTTATAGATTGAACTTAGTTAGAGATTAATTACTAACAATAAATATCATCATAAAATGTAAAATATAGGTTATATAAATGTGATCATTTCAAAACTATCTCATTGCACTATACCTACATATGTGATATTGTAGATGATGTTGTGCCTACATGATGGAATGGAAGTAAAGTGAATAATGTAGGCATTATGATGCAGTATTAGACAGCTGCAGTGAGGGTTACTTGAACATAGATTATACTGCTTATAGTCTGATAACCAAAACCACCTTTAAGGGACTGATGTGCAGGTACTTCACACAGTAGAAATCCTCTGGATGATTCATAACCCAGGTGTTATTGAAAAGGATGGCATACAATTTCATTATGCTCCTTAGAACAATGTGTAATTTAAAATATAAAATTGATGAATTATTCATTTCTTGATTTTTCCACTTAATATTTTTGGATTATAGGTTATCACAGGCAACTGAAACTGTGGAAATTAAATTTGAAAATAAAAGGAGAGTTTTATAATGTTTTTAAAGCTAAATCTTCCTAGTTTTTTCTGTAATTCTGTACAAATGCAGAAAAATATATCTACATATTAAATTATGGCTTTAATATGAAAAGAAACTGCTTACCAAAACATCAAAAACCTATTTAAAAGCAATACACGTATCAACAATTTGTAAATAGCCTATGTAAAAGTGAGTCTGTATTTTCCAAAACTGATTGTTATGTTTCTCATCTCACATGTTCTTTATAGAAGACAATTTTGACCTTTCTGTCTTACTGCACTTGTTGTCTCAAATTTGGGTGGCCTATGACTATTGTAAAATTTATATGATTTAATTTATAAGAAGTGGCACATTGGACATAGAGTATTTGGTATATCTGCTTAGAATTCTGAGCTAGAATGCAAGCATACAACTATCAACTGTCTTAAAGTCTGTATAAGGAAGCATGAGAAAGTGAAAACAAAAATCCCATGTGAAAGAACCAGACTGAAAATTCCTGAGAATATATGTAGTGAATCCATAGCTGTGTTAATGCTCCTGGAATTCTGGCTCCAGTCACTATCCAAATACAACCACGTAGGAGATTCTGAATAAAACCCACCCAGGTGATTCCTTTTTGACATTCACAATCCACAGACTATGGCAAATAGGAAAATGAGAGTTGTTGTTCTAAACCATTAGGTTTTGATGTGATTTGTTTTACTGCAAGAGCTGGTACATTGGGTTCCCATCCATAATCTTTAATAATACTATCAGTACGTTCTGTGTCATGGGAAACCAACCACAGCTTTTTGATACTTTTATTTTAAATTAAAGGAAAAATAAGGAGAAACAGAGAAACAAACTATCTCAGAACATTAGGATTTGTAATTGACAAGTTGCCTACTTGTTCCAGGAATATAATTACTAAGCCATTTGGAGCATATGGCTTTACTTTATTTCTTGAGTTGTTTAAAATTAGTATCAGACATTTTGGCACTTGTTAATTTACCATTTACTGCGTAGTAATGTAAAGTGTTGTGGCTTCTCAGGGAGAGTTCTTTTTCTATAATTAAAAAGCACCCATACTATTTGCGAGCAATCAATTTCCTTAAAATTCACTTTCCAGGGGCTGGAGACGTGATCCATAGTTAAGAGAACTTGTCATTCTTCCAGAGGATCTAGATTCATTTCCTAGAACCCAGGTTTAGCTCCCAGCATGCCCATCAGTCAGCTTATTTATTACTTCTTGTAACTTGAGGTCCAGAGGGTCTGAAACCCTCTTCTGGCTTTTTCATAAATTCAGACACATGAATTATACCATACATATATTCAGACACACACATGTGCTCATAAAATATAATAAATAAATGTTTCTATATGTATTGAATGAGAATGGCTCTCATAGGTTCATTATATTTCAATGTTTACAGTGTGTTCTGGAAAGATTAGGAGGTGTGGCCTTGTTGGAGGAGGTGTGTCACTGGTGATGGATTTTGATGTTTTAAAAGCCTCACACCATGATCAATCTCATTTTCTGTCTGCCTGAGGATCATGATGTAGACTCTTATAGCTACTGATCTTGAGTCATGTCTGACTGCCTGCTGCCATACTCCCTGTCATGTTGATCATAGACTATCCCTAAGAAACTGTATGTCCCCAGTTAGAAGCTTTCACTATACATTGCCTTGGCCATAGTGTTTTATTATGGTTATAGAACAGTTGCTAAGATATAAGTTGAAGTTTGTACTGCAGAGTAGTATATTACAAACAACAGCAGGAACATGTTGTTGCTTTGAGTAATGTGGGGGACTTTGAAAGTTTGGACTAGAAAAGTGGTTGAACTCATGGTCCATCCTAATAGGAGCACAGAAATCAACAGTAGTTCCCTCAGGTTTCATAGTGGAAGAATTTCAGCAAGTGGCCTATATACCATTCTTTCTTTTTTAATTGGATATTTTCTTTATTTACATTTCACTATATATCATTCTAGTGATATTTTGGCAAAAATAAAAAAATGTAGCTGTTTCCTGTCCTTGTTCAAAAACTTTACCTGAAGCTAAAATGAAAAGTTTTAACTAATATCTTTAGCAGAGTTGAACTAATGTCTTTAGCTGAGTTTATTTCAAGGCGGCCTAGCATTCACTATGTCATGTGGTTGTTAGTAAGCACTAACAATGAAATAAAGGGAGTGGTACCATCAGTGAAAGATCCCACTCAGTTAATCCTGCAAACTGTAAAGGGAATAAGTTATGGAATTTCCCCTGCCTAAAAATCTTCAAAAAGTCAAAACTTATACATATGTAAGTCACTTAACGGGCCAGGTTTTAGCCCAAGCAGGCAACAGAAGGTGGCAGCTTCAGCCATTTGTTTCTGGCTTTAGAGTCAAAAAAGGTTTGGGAAAGGTGTGGAATCTTCCCCCATGGTTTAGGAGATCTGCTGAGCCCAGGCTAGTGGCAGAGATGTCTCTTCATGGAGGCTAAGAGAGGCCATTCTGTGAAGCTGAAGGTGAAGCCTGGACTGCATTTAAGGCACTAAATCTTTGGAGATGCCAGACCAAAGGTATACTTGCCAAGAAGAGCTGAAGACAGGGCAAAGAACCAGCCCAAGAGAGAAAAGTATGCTGCAGTCTACAAGGCTGATATGAAGAGTTATATAATATGCCTTTGACATTGTTCATAGAGATACAGAATTTGAAGTTTGCCTTGCTGGATTTTGGTCTTGCTTTGGTCCAGAATTTCCTCACTATGTTCCCTTTTGATGATAATATATATTCTGTACCATTGTATATTGGAAAAATGTAATTTCCTTTTTTTTTTTTTTTTTATTTTACAGGGGCTTATCAGTAAGAAATTGCTTTGAGTCTCAGAACAGATTTTGAACTTTAGGCTTTTAAGCAATCTTGAGACTGAAAGACTGGGTACTTTTGAAGATGGACTAATTCATTTTGCATTATATGGGTGAAAACCTAAGGGGGTATGTGGAGTGGAATGTGGTGATTTTAATGAGAATGACTCTCACAGGCTCATATGTTTTGAGTGTTTGATTCCTAGTTAATGGGACTGATGGGAAAGACTAGGAGGTATAGCTGTGTGGTAGTAGGTGGGGCTTTATCAGAGGAAGTGTGTCAGAAGTTGGGCTTTGAGGTTCTCTGCCATCAATATATACATTAGATATGATTTCTCAGTAACTTTTCTAGCACCATACCTACCTGCCTGCCACTACACTCCCTGCCATGTTGTTGGACTATCCCTCTGAAACACACGTCTAATTAAATACTTTCTTTATAAGTTTCTTCAGTCATGATGTTTCATCATGGCAATGGAACAAAAACTAAGGGTCTGCATAAAATGCTGCCCTCCAATTTCAAAGGTCATTGGTTCTGATCTTGGATAAATTATTTAATTGTTCTGGCCCTTTGTTTCTACAACTGTGTGATGGCTGTTGTTGATTGTCAGCTTGACTATGTCCGGAATTGAACTAAAAAACAAAAAGAGAAAGCACACCTGTCAGGGACATTGGCTTAATTTGAAATAGGTAGATTGTCTTCTAATCTGGATCCTCAAGGTGTGAAGACAGATCTGCAGACAGGAAGAAACACTTTAATCTGTGCCAAACCTCAAAATGGAAGCCTATATAAAGCCAAGGAAGAAACTTTTGCTCTTTTCCTGCTTGCCCTTGCCTTGCTAGCAAGGCAATTCTTTTACTGGCATTAAAGCCTACGTCTTCGGTATAGACTGAGAACCAGCTGAGACATCCCGCCTTGTAGACACAGCAGTGACTGGATTCTTAGATTTTTCTGTTCACAGACAGCCACAGTTGGATTAGCTGGACCAAAGCTACAAATCATTCTATTAAATTCCCTTTACAAACTGGATGGGTGATAATATAGTTCTTATGCAGATAATATGGTGTGAGAATTGTGGTTATTAAATTCCTAGCATAGCATCTAGGGAGGTTAGTTGCTGGGAGGGTGACTGTACTATCTCTCTATTCTTAGAATCTCATTATCAAAGCTCGATGAGATCACAAAATTCGACAAGGTGTACATGGGTACATTAAGACTTAGAGTTAAAGGCAGGCTTGAGACAAAAATGATTCTCCTGAGTTGTGTTTTGTTTTTGTTTTTTTTCTTCATGGCCTCAAGAAAAGGCCCCAGCATTTTTGCTAGAGTGATAAAGAGATTGGCCATGAGTTTATTTTATGAACATATGAAATTAAAACTTCATGGTTATATACCTTCTTGAGAAAGCTCATATGCCAACTTCACTGAAACTCTTCCTACCTAGATAATTCTAGATTGTGTCATCTTGACAAAACTAAACAGAACACCATCACTTATCAACCTAGCATAAAAATACGTCACTTGTAAGCCATAACCTTTTACCCTTTTTCCCAACAAAGACTCTTGTTTATCTCATAAAAATACAGTCCAAAAGCCAAACCAAACCAAACAAAAAGCCGGGCGTGTTGGCGCACGCCTTTAATCCCAGCACTTGGGAGGCAGAGGCAGGTGGATTTCTGAGTTCGAGGCCAGCTTGGTCTAAAAAGTGAGTTCCAGGACAGCCAGGGCTATACAGAGAAACTCTGTCTCAAAAACAAACAAACAAAAAATACAGTCCAAGTTTAAAAGTAACCAATGTTTTTTTTTAATTCCAATTCTTTAAAAACAACAACAACAACAACAAAAAACCCACAAGACTTTCAGCTGTGAGCTCCTTATAAAATGAGAAACAAGATACCAGCTCCCATCATACAATAATACAGGGTAAACACTCTTATTCCAAAAAGGATATATTGTGGCATAAAAATGATTAAACCAAAGCAAAGCCTCCATCCAGTAGGGTGAATACCCAATCCTACAGGTCCATGCACAACATCTGTTGCTCCTGAGAAAATTGTCTTGGCTCCAAAATGCTTCAGTTGTCCCAGTCCTGCAGCTCCAGCAAACCCATCCCTAATGAGCTGATTTCATTCCATGTGCATAGCTCTCCTTGGTGTATATGCTGCAGTCCATGCATCTCCAACATTCTACAGTCTCCATAGCAAATTAAGTTTAACTTTCACAGCTACATGCAATTCAGCTACATACAATTGCCTTTCAGGGACTCTTTGTAGGGATTCCAATCCTACCACACAGTGCCAGCTTCATCTGTTCTCCATGACCCCTTCATTCTTGGATCTTTATTTTCAAAACCAGTGCCAATGGAAAGCACTGCCAAGTTCTGTTGCATGATGGAGATCTAGCTGGCTCCCCTTGGCCCACAGATGAATCAGCTTCTGTGTGCTGAGCCTAAGGGAAAAGTTTTCTATTGTCTCTGTGTTGAGTGCCAAGTTTCTCATTAAGGACACTTATCTCTGTGATCTCTACTTCAGAACTTTATTTATTTATCTATCTATTTTATTTTATTTCATTTCATTTTACTTACTCACTTTACATCCTGCTCACTCCCCACTAATGGTTAGCCCCTCCTGCAGTCCTTCCCCTAATTCCCCTTCTCCTTCTCCACTTAGTGAGTGGGGAGTCCCCTGTGAATCCCTCTACCCAGCACATCAAGTTTCTGTGAGGCTAGGCACATTCTCTCCCACTAAGGCAAGAAAAGGCAGCCCAGCTGGTAGAACATATCCCACATACAGGAAACAACCTTTGGGATAGTCCCTGCTCCAGTTGTTCAGAACCCACATGAAGTTCAAGCTTCACATCTGTTATATATGTGTGGGAAGGCCTAGGTCTAGCCCGTGAATGTTCTTTTGTTGGTGGTTTGGACTCTGAGAGCCCCAAGGGTCAAGGTTAGTTGACTCTGTTGGTCTTCCTGTGGTGTTCCTATCCCCTTCAAGTCCTGCAATCCTTCCTCCTATTCTTCCATAAGAGTCCCCCAGCTCCATCCATGGTTTGGTTGTGTGTGTCTGTATCTGTCTGGGTCAGTTTCTTGGTAGAGCCTCCCAGAACACAACCATGCAAGATTCCTGTCAGTAAGCATAACAAAGTATCATTAACAGTGTCAGTGATTGGTGTTTGCCCATGGGGTGGGTCTCAAATTGGGCCTTTTATTCATTGGCCATTTTCTCACAGAATTTTAATTTTAAGGTAGTTATATGCCTTTATTTGTCAGACAAATCAGACTATTTTAAATTCAACTTCACTCAAGTTTTCAGGATATGAGCAAAATCAGGTCTGATACTGGCCCAAAATATCAGACCACTAGCCCCTAACTCATTTCCCAATACAGTAAGGCTTCTTTCCCTACTGATAACATTATGAACCAGGTCACCAGTACCTACTTTACTCTTAGCATACATACCTTCCAAGGTATCACAAACATGGGCCAATAAACTCTGCCTATACCACATAATGATCTTGCCAGACCAAAGTTCCCAAATCTTCCACATCTTTACAAAATAGTTCCAAAGGCCAGAATGGGACATAATCATATTTATCATAGCAAAGGCCCACTTCTTGCTTCTGTCTTAGCCTCCTTTCTTCTCTGATAAAAATACACTGTGACAAGCAACTTACGGTAGAAAAGGTTTGTCTTTCAAGTCTATCATCTCATGGAAATCAAGGAGCTATGAACTGGTCACATTTTACCCACAGTCAAGGGGAGAGAACAATAAATTTATCCTTGTGTGTTAGTGCTCAGCTTTCTGTCTCCACTCACATATAAGCCAGATTCCATTGCAGGGTATGGAGCACCCACAGGGTCTAGGTCTTCTTCACACATTAATGAACAATTTAAATAATCCCCAAGATATATGTCAATGTCCAAAGATAATTTTTACAATTCCTCATTAATACTTCCTTCCTAAGTGATTTTAGATTTTGTCAAATTGACAAAATTATCACAAAGCAAATAAAAATCTCATTTGGTAACTATATTTTAAAAAGGAACATACAGCTTCACTATGTCAGGTAAACGTCTCAATTAGAGGATGAAATTTATTGAATTCCCTCTATATCACCCAATATGGAATTAAGCTATAACAAAAATAAGTTAAGAATGCTTTTACCCTTATAGTGATGTCCTGGCAAACATTCTTTAAAGATGAGAATTCTTGAATCCAACTGCAAGAATTTTAAACATTAATAGATTTTATATAAAATCTATTTTATATAAACACTAAAGCGTGGTTATATATGCCTTTAGTCCCAGCACTCCAGACTCAGAGACAGGGAGATCTACCTGAGTTCAAGGCTAGCCTGGTCTACAAAGTGAGTTTCAGTATACCTAGGCCTAAATGGAGAAACCCTATCTCAATGTGCCCCCACGTCTAAAAGAAAAAAAACAAAAAAACTATAAAACTTCATTTGCAATAAACATTCCAAGATAATTCTGGTGCAAGTGATTCTTGGATCAATGACCACTATAGATAAGTACATTGATGTAAGTGATTTCAACATAGTACATTGAAATCCTCTGGACAGTTGATTCAGATCTTCCATTTAATATCTTGTTCATTACATATTGCACTCACTCCCAGTGCTAGCTTAGATAAAAATTTTGGCATGATAATATCAATTTCCTGATTTTAGTTTTCTTCAGCATTGAATAAATTTTTATTGTGAAATGTCATTTTCAGAGAAATGGATGGAACAGGAAATTATCATGGTAAACAAAATAACCCATACCCAGAAAAAGAAAAGTCATTTTTTTCTCCCATGTGGATCATATATTCTTTAAAAAATTATTTAGTGCTTTGAAGGTTTTTTTCTGCACATGTATAAGTGCACCCACATGTATGCTTTGTGCTAGAGGAGTTTAGAAGAGGATGTCAGGTCTCCTGGAGCTGAGTTAGAAATAGTTATGAACTGTCATATGGGTATTGGAAATCAAACCCAGGTTTGTTAGAAAAGGAACTAATGCTGTTAACTTCTGAACCATTTCTCCCCATTGGGGTGCATGTGTGTGTGTGTGTGTGTCTGTGTGTCTGTGTGTGTGTGTCTGTGTCTGTGTCTGTGTATCTGTGTGTGTTTGTCTGTGTCTGTGTGTGTTTTAGAGGGAGGCTCATGAAACTAGGAAAGGGACTCTAAGAGCAGTAGATAAGAACTTGAAGGGAAAGGAAAATAGAGAAGAGGGTAGAAGAGTACATGTGACATAAAAGCAGAAGTGAGGCATTTGAGGGTGTGTGAAGAGATGCGGGGAGTGGGAGAAGGGCAATTGAGAAGAAGCACATATGGAACATGATAAAGCAACCTATTATCTTGTATACTACCTTAAAATAATGAACTATACACATTTAGTTATTTTTTTAAATTATGTTTATTTTGTGTGTTCCTGTATGTGTTTGTGCGTGCGTTTGAGGGGTGGACAAGTATGTGTTATAGCATATATATGGAGGTGAGAAGAGAACTTACAGGCATCTCTTCTTATACAATTTGAGTCCAGAGACATAAACTCAGCTTTTAGGCTTGCGTGCCGAGAATTGTCACCTGCTGAACTAGCTCTCTGGATGAGAATATAAATTAAGTTCTTTTTCATGCAAAGCACGTGCATGTAACCTCTTTATCATTTTTTTTTCTCAAAGTGTCTGCTGTATCAGAATTCCCCACCTAGGAGTTACTTAGAAAATGTCCATCCTCAGTCTTTGTGTACAGAGATGCTGATTAAGTATCTTTGCTGCAGAGCTGTTTTCAGAGATGAAATGTCCCTTTGATGATGATGATGATCCACGTGGACTACAGTCTATATTTAGAAGTGTTTACTCTCCCCACTGGTATATCTCCAGTAATACGACACTACAATTCTTCACTTATTTATTTCTCACTTATTTTTAAAAATGTGATTCCCGAAGACTTGAGTCCTCTAATTCTCTAGTATTACCACTACTGTTCTAATTACACGTTATCTATTCTGTCCCCTAAGCATGTCTTCTCTTCCTGGGTAAACAAATGAAGGCCAAGTCAGGGTGTGTTCATCATCTTGCATCATAACCACTTAGGAGATCCTTCTCTTTAAAATACAGAATTGAAGGCCTTTGACAAAAGCAGGACCCTGGAATCTGCTGTAGAGACCCCAGGGATCTGCTGTTCCCAATCTACACATTGAAACAGTGATCATGGACTAACACTTGAAAATCAATATTATAGAGGACAGGTATGTGGTAGTGAGATGGAATTAGGTTCAAATCCCAGTTAATCACTTATTAGTGACCCGGAGGCTTGAAACAAATCTCATATCAATGCCTTCATTGAATATAACACCTTGATTTTGTTCTTTCTTTTCATAGATAGTACGGTGTTTTCTGCATTCACTCTCTTCTAATTTGATCAGAGAAAGCCTCCTGGATCAGTTCTGTATTAGTTACTTTTCTATCCCTGGAATAAAACACCAATATCAAGGGATCTTATAGAAGAGAAATTTATTTAGACTTGAATGGTTCCAGAGGGATAAGAGTCTATCAGGTCAAGGAGCCATGGTGGCAGGTGGCAGAGATGCAGGGAGGAGAAGGAATATGAGAGCTCATGTCTTGAAGCAAAATCACAAATCAGAGTAAACTCTCAAAACCTGCTCCAAGAATATACTTCTTTCCAGTAATATATTAGTCTAAGGGCCATACCTCCTTAATCTAATAATACCACTAACTTGGGACCAAGCATTCAGATGACTGAGAATTTCATCCAAACCATTATATTCCACTCCTTGGCTACCATAGTCTTGTGGCCATATCACAATGTAAACCTAAATAGACCTTTACATTTCCCACACTAAATATGCAGAGTCTCTTTTGAAACTCAAGTCAATCTTTTAACTGTAACCCTAAATACATAATAAGCAAATTACATACTTCCAACAGAAACTGACACAGAATATATGTTACCATTCTAAAATGGAGGAATGGGAGCAGAGTGAAGAAATGTTGGACCATTGTAAAACAAAACAGCAGGGCACATATCGGATCCTGTAGTTTTGTGTCCAGTGCCAAAGGTCTTAAATGACTCTACTCTTCTAGCATTGCTTCCTGTTTCATACAAATCTCTTTTGGGTTGGGTTCACTCCATCTACAGCTCTCCTTGGTAGATATTACACAGTATTGCTAGCATTTAGCAGTCTCCACCACACCTGAGATTTTTCTTTCAGCAATGTCCAGTGACATATTTCCAGTGGCATACTTCCTCCACAGAGGTTGCACTTTGTAGACCTTCCAAACAGTGTCATAAGTTGGATATGAAGCATTCAATGTCCAAGACTATGAGAGACACATCATTCAAATCATCATCAGTTCTTATTTCCATTATGGTCTTAATATACATGCCCATTTATCCATGCTTTTTATGTATTCTTTCTTCTAATCCTATATTAAAATGTTGATTCATTCCTGTGTTTGTGATATGGGTTAGATTCCTTGATTTAACTAATCTGAGAGGCAATGGCAGGTTGCTCCATTTGGCCCTGACCTAGTTCATAATAAGCTTAAAACTATCATAACTGCAATGAAAAGAACTCACTGTATAGTACCTTTGCAAACCTACTTTCATCTATTTCTCCTTTGTATTCCAGAATTGCTGACTCCAAAGTACATGACAGTTATTAGGAGAGGACATAAGATCAGAGAAAAAAGGCTGTATTCGACCTGTGTCTTGAAAAATGGCCAGCGTTTTTCACTGGCCTGGATGGGTCAGAAATAAGTAAAACTATGAAGCAGACATAAATGCTGTAAGGACCTAGGTTTTGAAGTATGTTCTCTGGATCAGTAGCATCACCACTACCTGAAATTTATTCACAATGCAAAGTTTAAGGTTCTGCTCCAGACTAAAGCCACTAACTTTAGGGATGGGTCATAGGAATTTGTGTTTTAATAATCTTTTCAAATGATTCTTAAACCAAAAAACAAACAAACAAAAGCTGGGCGGTGGTGGTACACGCCTTCAATCCCAGCACTTGGGAGGCAGAGGCTGGTGGATTTCTGAGTTTGAGGACAACCTGGTCTACAGAGTGAATTCCAGGACAACCAGGGCTATACAGAGAAACCCTGTCCCAGAAACAAAACAAAACAAAACAAAACAACAACAACAAACAATCCAATGATTCTTGTATATACTGCCCTTTGAAGGCCATTGTTCAAGGGATCAAGATCATGAGATCTAGGGACTGAATATAATTGGATTCAAATGATAGACAACAAATGATGCTCTTGCTTTTCAAATCCAGTTCTCTATTCTTACTTCCTTTACACAATTTTCACCCTATTAAGCATGCATAATGATGGCTGAGAAGAAAATGGATCATGCAACTGGTGGAATTTAGTAATTGAATTCTAGAATGAGCTAGAGGATACCACTCACTGAAATAAAGATATTTATTAGCAACATGGAATGTTCCCATATCAGGAGTGTGTTGGGGGGTGTAGAGTCAAGCAAATTTTCAGTTATCGTTCTAAAAATGTCTGATAGTGCATTACTTCTATTACTTGTTTTAGAAATAATGGTGTGAGTTTTTAAGAAAATAATAATTTATTCAGTTTGGCCCATCTAATGCATGGCAGAGATGGATTCATACTCTGATTTATTTAATTATGTAGGATAATATCATTTTATTCTGTACTTCACATCGCGATGAACCATGAGTAGAAAGAGATTTGACTAGAATGTGCAAGGCATGAAGTGGTATGAAAAGAAAACCAAACAAACAAACAAACAAGCAAAACCATAAAAAAAATGAACTTGGATTGGTCTTCTGAGGGCTTGAGGAACAGTGTAGAGCTAGGTATGTGGGAAGAAACAAATTCTAGGGAAGAGAGGCCATAATGAAGACCTGAATTAAAAGGTTAATCACACCAGGCATGTCAAGTCACATAACACAAACATTGGTTCAACTTATAAAAGGTTTCTCATCATAACAAAGATTGTTTGGATTTTGCAGCTACATGAATGGTGCACTGCAAGTTTAAGAGTATGGAAATTATGTATTCTGAATATTATACAAGGAAGAGTCTTGTTACCCAGAAAAGTTAAAGGGAGAATATGCAATGTCATATAATTGTTTGCACTTTGGTATTTGAAGCATAGAGAGGAAGTGGCACACAAAATGAGGTGCCTACATTTTGACAGATCTTGGCATTATTGAGGATTAGTGTTGATGTTTAAATATGAATCTCATTTTGGGAGCTCGTGTATTGAAGACTTGGTAGCCACGCAACAGGATATCCACCAGCTCCATGTTCTGGAACGAGACGGGATCATGGAGACTCTGAGATCATCAGTGTAGTGTTCAATTGATATAATCTTAAGTTTTCTGGCATTTGGAGATGATGGAAATCTTAGAACATGGAGCTTCCCTCTAGAAAGAGGACATATGTCACTGGACGTGTCCTGTAAGGATATATTTGCTTCAGAGCCAAGCCCCGCACCCACTCTGTTCCCACTGGATGAGCCTTAAAGCCAGGTAGACAGCCAGGTAGAGTAATGCCTTAAACTGTGAGGCAAATAAATCTTTTCTCCTAAGTTGTTTTCCACATATACTTTGTAGCCAAGACTGACCTTGAACTTGTGAACATCTTACATTAATATCCTGAATGTAAGCCCTAGATTTATGGGCTTGTAACACCACACCTGGTACAAGTATTTCCTAAGATATTTGCTAATTCACAATTTCATGTGTGCTATCGTAACACGTGATTTTTCTCAAATGTGTGTGCAGTGTCACTGAACATTTTAAGATTAACTTTGCATCTTTCATAATCTGATAAATACAGATGTAATCCTAAATTGTGAAAAAAAAGTATAAAATTAACATAAGCCTCCAGACCTGTACTCCTCATTGTCTTTAGCACCCTTACTTGCAAACTGGCATTGTTTATACAGACTTTCTGCAAAAAAAAGTTACCTCCTTTCTTATCATAGTTCCTAAAAATTATGATGTCGCTTATTTGCAGTGATGAACTATAATGCAGTGGTAAGCAGTGGACACATACAGAAAGGGACGCTGGTGTCTGTGGTGATGAATGAGGCACAAGCATCACTCACAAGGTACTCACTTCTGTGTACAAGCCACACAGAATACATGGTACAATTTCATGCTTCAGTGCACTGACAGAATAACTACGTGTCATGAACCTTCAAAATTACTTGAGAGTAATTGGAACTGAATTTCAAAACTGTGAATACTTAGTAAAGGTTGGGTATCCATTAACCCTTGTGTTACTTGGTTCAAATCTATTGGTCTAAGCCCCTACCTGCATAAGGAGTCATAATTATCAACTGAAGTCACTCTGCTTGCATGATCAAAGGTGTTTATAAATGGGTGCCTGCCCTGTGATCATGGCAGTTTTTCCCAGGTTTATTTTTTCTTTTAGATCTGTTGTATTGTATCTATGAAAATCCCCTGTTGCTGATTTTTGTCTCCCAGTCTATATTTGGAAATTTCGGAAACATTTTTGGTTGCCAGAACTTGGGTATTTATGTTAGGGGTACCAAGAGGGTTCCTGGTGGGGATATTGTTACATATCCTACATTGTGTAAAACAGTTTCCTACAAGAAATTACCTAGCCCCAAGTGTCAGCAATGTCAAGGTTGAGTAGTTTTGTCCTATGTAAGAGGAATTATTTAACTAGGATTTATTTAACTAGGGAAAGGCCCCTTTCATTTTCCCACTGCTACTGGTTTTCTGATTCAGCTACACTAGGACTTGTGATGCTCAAATAGCTGGTTCAATTCTCATGAGTCTATATGTGTATTTCCACGAGGGTATGTCTGGAATACATTCCATTTGAGTTGGTGAGCTGAATAATGCACAGTGTCTGCCATCTACAGTGTGGATGGGCGCCATCACATCTTTTTGGGGACCTCAATAGAGAAGACGGGTGGACTGGGAGGTTAAATGAACTCTGCCTAATAGCTCTCCATGGGACATTGACCTTCTGCCCACTCTGCTTCTCATGCTTTCATGTCCTGACTGGAATCTATCTACTTGGTGCTCTCTTAATTCTTTGTACTGTGCCATTAATTGTATTCTGTTTATGAAGGGGGACATCACTGACACTAAGTGATGAATGTATGTATGTATGTATGATGTATGTAAGTATGTGTGCTTTTTCTGTGCATACTTCATGTTGGTTTATACACATACACACACACACAACACACACACACACTTTTACTTTTCTGTTTTGCAATATTATCTAGTAATCTTTTTAGAATCGGTACGTAAGTATCCACCTTATGCTTTAAATATTAGCTTAGGTTTTCATTATGTACGTGGCTTTTAATTTTCCACACTGCCTATTGTTATGTGTCTGATCTGGTACCGACTGAGGTTGGCCAGTGTACTCCTCCAGGGAGAAAGCAGTGGACACTGTGATCATGGGGAAAATAATAACTGTTCAGCTAAGGGTTATATACAGATCATGAGCACTTGAATCTTTTTCTCCTAAACTCACCCCACCTCAACCCCACACCCAAAGCATTTTTCCTTTGTATTTCCACAAAAGCCTCCAGGGTATAAATTATTTTCTGCCTAGCTCCTGAAGAATGTCTTTGATATTCACTTCAGTGTGATTTCATTTGGATTAATGTATTTGAGGGAGAGAAAGGGAGGGAGGAACTCAGTGGGATTTGCCCCTGGAACCTGACTATTCACCCTTTCTATCTATGCTTCATAGGAAACACTGTCAGTTCCTTTTAGATGTAATTTAAATGATAATTTAAATGATAATTTATATTTTAGAAATATAAACAAAAAGGAGCCTAGAGAATTCAAAACAACAAGCAAAATGCAGTTAACAGGAAGCTGAGTCCAGGTACCTGGCTGTGCCAGCAGACAGTAAAATAACGTGTTTGAAGGACCCTGGCCTCAGAGGGACTTATTTGAATTGTTAACTATATTATTCTTTATGTGTTTATTGCATCAAGTAAAAGGTAGCATTAGTTACTGGTTCAGAGTACCTATCTACCCTAAGTAGCATCATTTACATCTGCATGTGTACAGAAGATCAGAAAACATGACTGCCTCTCAGTTTTTATTTTCAGCAAAAATATTGTGGAATATAACTGGTGTGATCATTTGAGAGAAAAATGACTTGATATACCTATGGTAGCTTGGATTTGGTCAAGAGGGAGAGGGAGCGAGGAAGGGGGAGGGGAGAGAGAGAGTGAGAGAGAGAGAGAGAGGAGGGAGAGAAGGAGGAGGAGGAGGAAGAGATCGGGAGAACTTGGCTCATCATTCTTTATGGAGAAAGAAAGAGGGAAAGGAAAGCTGACTAAGGAGTGTAGGGCCAAAAAATAAAAGCTGGGTCCAATCCAAGAGGGAGCTGAGTTAAGCCAGTAAAGAGTGGGAATGATGAGGCCTGAGGATGATTCAAATAGACAATCCATTTCCAGCGTGAGTATCCAGGAAACAAGACTAACCAGAAAGTGCCACTGGTAAGAAGTAACATTACAGAAATGAGTAGTAGCCAAACTGCCTAATATGAAGCTGGAAGAAATTCATGTCAGGGTCTGAGTTATTGGTCAATGCTCATGTGTGTAGAACTATTTTTCGATTCTTGTACAGAGAGATGGGACATCAAGTCTTTCAGCAAGGAAGTACCATGTATGTATGAGTGCCAGTACCAGCTCAGATGATTAAGACCCAAAGGCTGATTGAGCCCTAAGCATAACAGGTATAATATCTCTATGTATCATCTGTTAATTTTTCTTTTGTTCTGGGACGATCCTTACCCCTATACTCTGCCCAATCTTCTAGGTAGCAGGCCACCACCAAAATGCAGAATTAGGATGGTTCCCTAATCAAAGTTTTCAGCTTGTACTTTTATAGTTGTACAGTGGTGTGGAAGCCATATATATTCTCTAGAAGCCAAATTTATTTTGTATTTCAATCTTTTCCTGGGCTATTAATATGCACTGTAAGTCTTCCTTTTGATGTTGGGCATTTGTAGCAAGCTATAATTCCTAGTCAGAACTCTGATTAGGCAGAGAAGCAACCAATACTCCATAGTGGACTGTGTTGCTAAGCCTTGATATTTGATGAGTTAGATGCTTTAATGTACTTTTGACTTAATATTATCAGGCTACAAGGGATTTTCAGAAGGCAACAGTGTCATTGGTGCATGATCATCTATACTTTATATTCTTCAAAGGTGTGTGTTAACTACATCAAAGGGTGGGTAGCCAACATGGTAGAAAAATGGAGTCAATTATATTTGTAGCTGGCAGAGAGGAGTGTTGTGGTCTTTGACTATAAACAGTGTCTGTCTCGAGTGAGAAGGTAGGTACATGTAGTTAGTATAACAAAAGTTATACTTTTTATTATGCTGAGAGTCATCACACAGGGTCCACATTCTAAATTCATAACTATAGCCCTAATACTATCTCTGCAACACTGCTCTCTTGTGCAACAGATCTTAGTTTAAAGTCAGGTTCAGTCTCTAACTGTAGTCTCTGATTTAAGGGTCAGAATCCTGGAGAGTCTCTCCAGCCACAGGGTCAATCAAAGTGATGTCTCTCCAGATGTGTAGAGCAGAGCATTGCTCTTATTCTCTGCTTATATATTATCTAGTCGGTGTCAAGGGGTTCTAGGACTGTGTCTGGTTATCTTGAGGTGTGTCACCGAGTTCTTATTATCAGGCACAGTCTTGGGCGTAATGCGGTTCCTGACTAAGCTCTTTTTACATGTCTAAAATGTGTCTCTTTACTAAGCTCATTGCATCCTATAACAATGTGAGGTATAAGAGCCTTAACAGAACTGGGAATGCATTGAAAAGGCAATTCTGTAACAGGGACACTAGAAATGACAATATTCTAAAGATATACTGTGTCCAGATATCAGACTGTTGAAACAATAGAGACCCCCCCCACACACACACACACACAGTGGGCATTTCCTCAAGAATCTCATGCTGAGAAAGGAAAAGACCCCAAGCAGAGGGGAAACTTGCCTTCAGCAAATAGATTTCTTGTAGTTCTAACATCTTATCTGGCCACCTTACAGGATGTTACTGAAGCCCAGACATTGATAGGTCAAGGGTGGGTGGGACAGCCTCTTAAGTGGGACTGGCTATCTGCATATCCTTGGCTTTACTTAAACTTTAATCTCACCCCATCTACTCAGAAAGACTAGCTTGGGGGTGGGGAGAGCTGTCCTTGGATATCTGTGTTCCTCTTTTCAATGTGTCCACATTTAGTAAATCTCCTTTCTTTGCTTTTTTGAGCATTTGATTGCTGTATAGAAGATGGATGACTGAATGTGGCTTGAGGCACAGGCTGTGACTCCTCATATAAGATAACACTTCAGTTTCTTAAAGATATGGATTAAAATGGAAATACCAGAGCACTTCTTTTCCGGGAATCTCTTCATTGCAATGCCATGTATATGTATACTATATATATATAGTAAATTGACATTATTCCACTGTGGATAATTGAGAATGCGTTTATGATAGTGGTTACTAGGTTTCAGTTTTTTATAGGATTCAATCAAATGGAATCTTGTATAGAGCTGTATTCTGCAAACTCATGTTAGAATATTTTAAGTTCAAATTCCTAATATTTACTTACTTAGGATCTAATAAACATGTGAATGAAGTTATAATGAATAGAAATCTTTGAAATAAATAGGGTGTTCTGGAAGATGATTGTATTATTATATTCAGCTTCAGCATCTAATTTATTTTTTCATAAGGTTTTGTTTTCCTTTTTAAAAATATTTTTATTAGGTATTTTCCTCATTTACATTTCCAATGCTATCCATAAAGTCCCCCATAACCTCCCCCCCAATCCCCTACCCACCCACTCCCACTTTTTGGCCCTGGCATTCCCCTGTACTAACACATATAAAGTGTGTACGACCAATGGGCCTCTCTTTCCACTGATGGCCGACTAGGCCATCTTTTGATACATATGCAGCTAGAGACAAGAGCTCCAGAGTACTGGATAGTTCATATTGTTGTTCCACCTATAGGGTTGCAGATCCCTTTAGCTCCCTAGGTAATTTTTCTAGCTCCTCCATTGGGGGCCCTATGATCCATCCAATAGCTTACTGTGAGCATCCACTTCTGTGTTTGCTAGGCCTCGGCATATTCTCACAAGGTACAGCTATATCAGGGTCCATTCAGCAAAATCTTGCTACTGTATGCAATGGTGTCAGCGTTTGGAAGCTGATTAAGGGATGGATCCCCGGATATGGCAGTCTCTAGATGGTCCATCCTTTTGTCTCTGCTCCAAACTTTGTCTCTGTAACTCCTTCCATGGGTGTTTTGTTCCCAATTCTAAGAATGGGCAAAGTGTCCACACTTTGGTCTTCATTCTTCTTGAATTTCATGTGTTTTGTAAATTGTATCTTGTATCTTGGGTATTCTAAGTTTCTGGGCTAATTTACACTTATCAGTGAGTACATATCATGTGAGTTCTTTGTGATTCGGTTACCTCACTCAGGATGATGCCCTCCAGGTCCAACCATTTGCCTAGGAATTTCATAAATTCATTCTTTTTAATAGCTGAGTAGTACTCCATTATGTATATGTACCACATTTTTTTTGTATCCATTTCTCTGTTGAGGGACATCTGGGTTCTTTCCAGCTTCTGGCTATTATAAATAGGGCTGCTATGAACATAGTGGAGCATGTGTCCTTTTTACCGGTTGGGACATCTTCTGGATATATGCCCAGGAGAGGTATTGCTGGATCCTCCGGTAGTACTATGTCCAATTTTCTGAGGAACCGCCAGACTGATTTCCAGAGTGGTTGTACAAGCTTGCAATCCCACCAACAATGGAAGAGTGTTCCTCTTTCTCCACATCCTCGCCAGCATATGCTGTCACCTGAATTTTTGATCTTAGCCATTCTGACTGGTGTGAGGTGGAATCTCAGGGTTGTTTTGATTTGCATTTCCCTGATGATTAAGGATGTTGAACATTTTTTCAGGTGCTTTTCAGCCATTCAGTGTTCCTCAGGTGAGAATTATTTGTTCAGCTCTGAGCCCCATTTTTTAATGGGGTTATTTGATTTTCTGGAGTCCACCTTCTTGAGTTCTTTATATATATTGGATATTAGTCCCCTATCTGATTTAGGAAAGGTAAAGATACTTTCCCAATCTGTTGGTGGTCTTTTTGTCTTATTGACAGTGTCTTTTGCCTTACTGAAGCTTTGCAGTTTTATGAGGTCCCATTTATCACTTCTCAATCTTACAGTAGAAGTCATTGCTGTTCTACTCAGGAATTTTTCCCCTGTGTCCATATCTTCAAGGCTTTTCCTCATTTTCTCCTCTATAAGTTTCAGTGTCTCTGGTTTTATGTGGAGTTCCTTGATCCACTTAGATTTGACTTTAGTACAGGAGATAGGAATGGATCAATTCGCATTCTTCTACACGATAACCACCAGTTGTGCCAGCACCAATTGTTGAAAATGCTGTCTTTTTTCCATTGGATGGTTTTAGCTCTCTTTTCAAAGATCAATTGACCATAGGTATGTGGGTTCATTTCTGGTTCTTCAATTCTATTCCATTGGTCTACTTGTCTGTCGCTATACCAGTACCATGCAGTTTTTATCACAATTGCTCTGTAGTACAGCCTTAGTTCAGGCGTGGTGATTCCTCCAGAAGTTCTTTTATCCTTGAGAAGAGTTTTTGCTATCCTAGGTTTTTTGTTATTCAAGATGAATTTGCAGATTGCTCTGTCTAATTCTTTGAAGAATTGAGTTGGAATTTTGATGGGGATTGCATTTAATCTGCAGATTGCTTTTGGCAAGATAGCCATTTTTTTTTTTTTTTTTTTTTTTTTTTTTTTTTTTTTTTTTTTTAGTGTGGAGATTCCTCTGGTGAACTTGTGAACTTGAGACCATCTGCCGAGTTTGCACCCAAGGTGGTACAGGCCAGATGTATTTATTTATTTATTTATTTTTAGGTTCTTTTTTTAAATTTTTAATATTTTTTATTACATATTTTCCTCAATTACATTTCCAATGCTATCCCAAAAGTCCCATAGCGCCCCCCCACTTCCCTACCCACCCATTCCCATTCTTTTGGCCCTGGCATTCCCCTATATTGGGGCATATAAAGTTTGCAAGTCCAATGGGCCTCTCTTTCCATTGATGGCCGACTAGGCCATCTTTCGATACATATGCAGCTAGAGACAAGAGCTCCGGGGTACTGGGTAGTTCATCATGTTGTTCCAACTATAGGGTTGCAGATCCCTTTAGCTCCTTGGGTATTTTCTCTAGCTTCTCCATGGGAGCCCTGTGATACATCCAATAGCTGACTGTGAGCATCCACTACTGTGTTTGCTAGGCCCCTGCATAGTCTCACAAGAGACAGCTATATTTGGGTCCTTTCAGCAAAATCTTGCTAGTGTATGCAATGGTGTCCGCGTTTAGAAGCTGATTATGGGATGGATCCCTGGATACGGCAGTCTCTAGATGGTCCATCCTTTCACCACAGCTCCAAACTTTGTCTCTGTAACTCCTTCCATGGGTGTTTTGTTCCCAATTCTAAGAAGGGGCACAGTGTTCACATTTTGGTCTTCATTCTTCTTGAGTTTCATGTGTTTAGCAAATTGTATGTTATATCTTGGGTATCCTAAGTTTTGGGCTAATATCCACTTATCAGTGAATACATATTGTGTGAGTTCCTTTGTGATTGTGTTACCTCACTCAAGATGATGCCCTCCAGGTCCCTCCATTTGGCTAGGAATTTCATAAATTCATTCTTTTTAATAGCTGAGTAGTACTCCATTGTGTAAATGTACCATAATTTCTGTATCCATTCCTCTGTTGAGGGACATCTGGGTTCTTTCCAGCTTCTGGCTATTATAAATAGGGCTGCTATGAACATAGTGGAGCATGTGTCCTTCTTACCGGTTGGGACATCTTCTGGATATATGCCCAGGAGAGGTATTGCTGGATCCTCCGGTAGTACTATGTCCAATTTTCTGAGGAACTGCCAGACTGATTTCCAGAGTGGTTGTACAAGCTTGCAATCCCACCAACAATGGCAACAATGGAGGAGTGTTCCTCTTTCTCCACATCCTCGCCAGCATCTGCTGTCACCTGAATTTTTGATCTTAGCCATTCTGACTGGTGTGAGGTGGAATCTCAGGGTTGTTTTGATTTGCATTTCCCTGATGATTAAGGATGTTGAACATTTTTTCAGGTGCTTCTCTGCCATTCGGTATTCCTCAGGTGAGAATTCTTTGTTCAGTTCTGAGCCCCATTTTTTAATGGGCTTATTTGCCTTTCTGGAGTCCACCTTCTTGAGTTCTTTATATATATTGGATATTAGTCCCCTATCTGATTTAGGATAGGTAAATCTGTTGGTGGTTTTTTTGTCTTATTGATGGTTTCTTTTGCCTTGCAGAAGCTTTGCAGTTTCATGAGGTCCCACTTGTCAATTCTCGATCTTACAGCACAAGCCATTGCTGTTCTATTCAAGAATTTTTCCCCTGTGCCCATATCTTCAAGGCTTTTCCCCACTTTCTCCTCTATAAGTTTCAGTGTCTCTGGTTTTATGTGAAGTTCCTTGATCCACTTAGACTTGACCTTAGTACAAGGAGATAGGAATGGATCGATTCGCATTCTTCTACATCTTAACAACCAGTTGTGCCAGCACCATTTGTTGAAAATGCTGTCTTTCTTCCACTGGATGTTTTTAACTCCCTTTTCGAAGATCAAGTGACCGTAGGTGTGTGGGTTCATTTCTGGGTCTTCAATTCTATTCCATTGGTCTATTTGTCTGTCACTATACCAGTACCATGCAGTTTTTATCACAATTGCTCTGTAGTAAAGCTTTAGGTCCGGCATGGTGATTCCACCAGAGTTTCTTTTATCCTTGAGAAGAGTTTTTGCTATCCTAGGTTTTTTGTTATTCCAGATGAATTTGCAGATTGCACTTTCTAATTCGTTGAAGAATTGTGTTGGAATTTTGATGGGGATTGCATTGAATCTGTAGATTGCTTTTGGCAAGGTAGCCATTTTTACAATGTTGATCCTGCCAATCCATGAGCATGGGAGATCTTTCTGTCTTCTGAGATCTTCTTTAATTTTTTTCTTCAGATACTTGATGGTCCTATCATACAGATCTTTCACTTCCTTAGTTAGAGTCACACCAAGGTATTTTATATTATGTGACTGTTGAGATGGGTGTTGTTTGTCTAATTTCGTTCTCAGTCTGTTTATTCTTTGTGTAGAGAAGGGCCATTGACTTGTTTGAGTTAAGTTTTTATCCAGCTACTTCTCCCAAGCTGTTTATCAGGTTTAGGTGTTCCGGTGGAATTTTTAGGGTCACTTAATATTCTATCATATCATCTGCAAAAAGTGATATTTTGACTTCTTCCTTTCAAATTTGTATCCCCTTGATCTCCTTTTGTTGTTGAAATGCTGTGGCTAGGACTTCAAGTACTATGTTAAATAAGTAGGAAGAAAGTCAGCAGCCTTGTCTAGTCCCTTATTTTAGTGGCATTGCTTCCAGCTTCTCACCATTTACTTTGATGTTGGCTACTGCTTTGCTGTAGATTGCTTTTATCATGTTTAGGTATGGGCCTTGAATTCCTGATCTTTCCAAGACTTTTATCATGAATGGGTTTTCGATTTTGTCAAATGCTTTCTACACATCTAATGAGATGATCATGTGGTTTCTGTCTTTGAGTTTGTTTATATAATGGATTACATTGACGGATTTCCATATATTAAACCATGCCTGCATTCCTGCAATAAAACCTACTTGATCAGGATGGATAATTGTTTTAATGTGTTTTTGGATTCGATTAGCAAGAATTTTATTGAGCATTTTTGCATCGATATTCATAAGGGAAATTGGTCTGAAGTCCCCTATCTTTGTTGGATCTTTCTGTGGTTTAGGTATCAGAGTAATTGTGGCTTCATAGAATGAGATGGGTAGAGTACCTTCTACTTCTATTTTGTGGAATAATTTGTGCAGAACTTGAATTAGATCTTCTTTGAAGGTCTGATAGAATTCTGCACTAAACCCATCTGGTCCTGGGCTTTTTTTGGTTGGGAGACTATTAATGACTGCTTCTATTTCTTTAGGGAAGATGGGACTGTTTAGATTGTTTACTTGATCGTGATTTAACTTTGGTACCTGGTATCTGTCTAGAAATTTGTCCATTTCGTCCAGGTTTTCCAGTTTTGTTGAGTATAGCCTTTTGTAGAAGGATCTGATGGTGTTTTGGATTTCTTCAGGATCTGTTGTTATGTCTCCCTTTTCATTTCTGCTTTTGTTAATTAGGATGCTGTCCCTGTGCCCTATAGTGTGTCTGGCTAAGAGTTTATCTATCTTGTTGATTTTCTCAAAGAACCAGCTCCTAGTTTGGTTGATTCTTTGAATAATTCTTCTTGTTTCCACTTGGCTGATTTCGCCACTGAGTTTGAATATTTCCTGCTGTCTACTCCTCTTGGGTGAATTTGCTTCCTTTTTTCTAGAGAATTTAGCTGTGTTGTCAAGCTGCTAATGTGTGCTCTCTCTAGTTTCTATTTGGAGGCACTCAGAGCTCTGAGTTTCCCTCTTAGAAATGCTTTCATTGTGTCCCATATGTTTGGGTATGTTGTGGCTTCATTTTCATTGAACTCTAAGAAGTCCTCAATTTCTTTCTTTATTCCTTCCTTGACCAAGGTATCATTGAGAAGAGTGTTGTTCAGTTTCCACGTGAATGTTGGCTTTCTATTATTTATTTTGTTATTGAAGATCAGCCTTAGTCCATGGTGATCTGATAGGATGCATGGGACAATTTCAGTATTTTTGTATCTGTTGAGGCCTGTTTTGTGAGCAATTATGTGGTCAGTTTTGGAGAAGTTACCATGAGGTGCTGAGAAGAAGGTATATCCTTTTGTTTAAGGATAAAATGTTCTGTAGATATCTGTCAGATCCATTTGTTTCATAAGTTCTGTTAGTTTCACTGTGTCCCTGTTTAGTTTCTGTTTCCAAGATCTGTCTATTGATGAAAGTGGTGTGTTGAAGTCTCCCACTATTATTGTGAGGTATAATGTGTGCTTTGAGCTTTACTAAAGTGTCTTTAATGAATGTGGCTGCCCTTGCATTTGGAGCATAGATATTCAGAATTGAGAGTTTTTCTGGAGGATTTTACCTTTAATGAGTATGAAGTGTCCCTCCTTGTCTTTTTTGATAACTTTGGGTTGGAAGTCAATTTTATTCGATATTAGAATGGCTACTCCAGCTTGTTTCTTCAGACCATTTGCTTGGAAAATTGTTTTCCAGCTTTTCACTCTGAGGTAGTGTCTGTCTTTCCTGACATGGGTTTCCTGTAAACAGCAAAATGTTGGGTCCTGTTTGTGTAGCCAGTCTGTTATTCTATGTCTTCTTATTGGGGAATTGAGTCCATTGATATTAATAGATATTAAGGAAAAGTAATTATTGCTTCATATTACTTTTGTTGTTAGAGTTTGCATTCTGTTTTTGTGGCTGTCTTGTTTTTGATTTGAGGCATTACTTTCTTGCTTTTTCTAGGACGTGGTTTCTGTCCTTGTATTGTTTTTTGGTTTTTTTTTTGTTTTGTTTTGTTTTGTTTTTCTGTTATTATCCTTTGAAGGGCTGGATTCATGGAAAGATAATGTGTGAATTTGGTTTTGTCTTGGAATACTTTGGTTTCTCCATCTATGGTAATTGAGAGTTTGGTTGGGTATAGTAGCCTGGGCTGGCATTTGTGTTCTCTTAGTGTCTGTATAACATCTTTCCAGGATCTTCTGGCTTTCATAGTCTCTGGTGAAAAGTCTGGTGTAATTCTGATAGGCCTGCCTTTATATGTTGCTTGACCTTTTTCCCTTACTGCTTTTAATATTCTATCTTTATTTAGTGCATTTGTTGTTCTGATTATTATGTGTTTGGAGGAATTTCTTTTGTGGTCCAGTCTATTTGGAGTTCTGTAGGCTTCTTGTATGTTCATGGCCGTGCCTTTCTTTAGGTTTGTGAAGTTTTCTTTTATAATTTTGTTGAAGATATTTGCTGGCCCTTTAAGTTGAACATCTTCATTCTTGTCTACTCCTATTATCTGTAGGTTTGGTCTTCTCATTTTGTTCTGGATTTCCTGGATGTTTTGAGTTAGGATCTTTTTGCATTTTGTATTTTCTTTGATTGTTGTGCTGATGTTCTCTATGGAATCTTCTGCACCTGAGATTCTCTCTGCCATCACTTGAATTCTGTTCCAGAATTCTTTCCTAGGGTTTCTATCTCCAGCCTTGTCTCACTTTGGGTTTTCTTTATTGTGTCTACTTCCCTTTTTTGGTCTTGGATGGTTTTATTCAATTCCATCACCTGTTTGGTCCTGTTTTCCTGCAATTCCTTAAGGGAATTTTGTGCTTCCTCTTTAAGTTCTTCTACCTGTTTAGCAGTGTTCTCCTGTATTTCTTTAAGTGAGTTATTAAAGTCCTTCTTGATGTCCTCTACCATCATCATGAGATATCCATTTAAATCTAGGTCTAGCTTTTTGGGTGTGTTGTGGTGCCCAGGACTGGGTGAGGTGGGGGTGCTGTGTTCTGATGATGGTGAGTGGTCTTGGTTTCTGTTAGATTCTTATGTTTGCCTTTTGCCATCTGGAAATCTCTGGAGTTAGTTGTTACAGTTGTCTCTGGTTAGAGCTTGTTCCTCAGGAGACTCTGTTAGCCTTTATCAGCAGACCTGGGAGACTAGCTCTCTCCTGAGTTTCAGTGGTCAGAGTACTCTCTGCAGGCAAGCTCTCCTCTTGCAGGGAAGGTGCTCAGATATCTGGTGTTAGAACCTGCCTCTTGGCAAAAGTTGTGTTCCACTCACCATAGGTCCTAAGATCCCATAGAGAGTCCTGTGGGGACCTTAGGGGTGTCTGCAGACTCCGTCCCCAAGGTACCCCTGTGCTGGTGCCGACCAGAAGGCAAGGTTTTGTTTTCAAAGTGTCCAGATATTCCCAATTTACAAAGATAAATTGACAACAGAAGTAGTGTTTTGGACAGCTAAACTTCCAATCTCAGAGAACACTTGAATTAAATACAGATGGGATGAATTAGAGGAGTAGCTTTCTGTCAAGGTCTGCACCAGAAGCTAATTGACCTGACAGATTAACACTCCAGTAATTTCCACTCGATTGCTACATTATTACAACTTGAAAGAAAAGAAAAAATAATAATTATTTTGTAATTCAAGTTGAAAGACTTCAGAATTATTCTAGCCCGTTTTGAATCTGAGAGGTCTTTGAAATCCAGCTGTAATGACCATGAGTTAGTGTAAGGTATGCTCTGGAAAAAGTATTCTGAAGATATTTAGTCAAGACAAATTGGATTTGATGAGCTCAAAAAAAGAAAAAAAAAAAAGAGGACATAAAATCAGATGGGTAGGGAACTGGGGTGAGTCTTGGAAGGGATGAGAGGGGTGATTGCGATCAAATTACATTATATAGTATTCTCGAAGAGCTAATTAAACTTCAAAAAAATATAACTGGAGTCCTAGAAAACCTATATAAGGGAACAGTATTCTGGTTCAAGCCTGAGTTCACCTACGAAAATCCTGTGACCTGTGAGGTCACAGATGATGAAAACCAGGAAGCATCAACTGTTGATCAGTATGTGAGTCAGAGTGAAGGAAGGGGGTCCAATATAGGAAGCCTTTGACCAAAGAACATGAAAAATAAGAAAAAGTCAGCTTTTCAAAAGCTTGATGTGCCAGGGTAGGGGGTTACCCAGGAATGGCCTCTGCCCTGTCAGATAAGAGGAGAGGGGAATGCAGGAAGGAACTGTGTGAGGGTGTGTGGCAGCAATCAGGATGAAAAGTGAATGAATGAATTAATTAATGAGAAAATCATTAAAATGGCCCCCTTTCCACATTTAGCTCACAATACAATACCTAGCATTTAGTAAACACTAAATAACTATCGTGTGGAAGAAAAGTAATGTGAATGATATCCTAGCTGAATAGCAACACTGAAGCATCTGGGAATATATAGAATATATTGCTGTCTTAAGATGGCATAAGGATATTGTCTCAGTATATTCTGGCTGCTCTAACAAGATACTCTAAACTGGATAGTTTATTTTTAAAAAGAAACACTTTTTTTCTTTATGCTAGGACCTGGAAAGTTCAAAATCAGGGATCTAGTAGAATTGGTGTTTAGTGGCTACACATATTCTGCTGCATAAATGGAATCTTTTCACTGTGTCCTCATGTGAAAGACTTCTCTCTTGTTCCTCTTTTATAAGAGCACTGTTCTATGGGCACTAATCTTGTTTAAAAGGGCTAGTACAGGGACTAGAGAGCTGGTTCAGAGGTTAATAACACTAACTGCTCTTCCAGGGGATCCAGTTTGACTTTCTAGCCCCTATAATGGTTAACTCATAACCTGTACTGCTAGTTCCTGGGAGTCCAAGGCCCTTCTCTGGTCTCTGAGGGCTCATGAAAACAAAATGGCACATATACATATATGGCACACACACACACACATAGATATAAAATCAAGCTTTATTAAGAGAGTCCTAGTATAGTTTCATGACACAATCACTTTCTTCTAAAGACTCTTCCCAATCATACCCCCACAAATGCCCACCAAAATTGTTAGGATTTCAGCACATTTTTCAAAAAGGCATTTCCCAGAGAGCCCTTTCTCTAACATCCTACCCAATCCAGTACTCAAAGCCTTTCCTAGCATATTTCCAGTGGCTTGAGATTCCCTCTTTTTGTGTTCATGGAGTCAGTCAGTCACAGGCTGAAGTAACTTTTCAATTCTATGATGAGCTAAGAATGCCCAGACAAACAGGCATCAAAAGCCAGATAGGGAAGACAGGGCCCTAGTGGTCCCAGCTTTTTTGTGATTCTTTGAGCTCTGAGCATACCTCTTACTGAAAATAGATCACAATGATTTATTTCTTGAAACGACATGGATTCACACATGCCAATGTCACAAGCATGGGCCACTATTCCTGATTTAGAATATCAGTTTTTCCATAACATAAACATTAACACCATATCAGATATCATGTATATAGTAGATGCCAACTAACATGCATTCAGATAATTAAGATCTTTATCTGTTTAAGCCAATACTTATACATGTTTATACCCAGCCTCCTAACTTGATTTTTGCCTTCATCAGCCTGTTACACTTTATAACAAGCATTCCTTAAGTGAATGTTATTCAGTATGTAGTTCTGGATAATACTAAGTCAATTAACAAATTCCTCCAACTGGTCATTTCTAGATCTAGATCTCCTTGAAAAAAAATGAACACGTTCTCTTCTGGGCTCCTTTGCCTGATATCAGCTCTGACTTAAACCACTTATAATATTGGCTTCTCCCTATGTCATGTGTAACTTTATTTTAAATAGTTGCACATGATTTACACATTATGATATACACTTAATGACATTGAACTGAAACCTTTTTTTAAAAAAAACTTGTTATAGTAGCTTTTTTCCTATCCTTTTCTTTGTTGTTTCTTATTTTCCTAGACATAGTACAATATAGCTGCACTATAATAATAGGTCACACTTGCTTTAGCATTTACTCTATGCTAAACACTGAGTTAAGTGAATTGTATGTTTTATATATTGACAATAAAATATACCCAATGAAGTAGGTACTAAATTTTCCCCTTTTTATTGTGGAAAAAAAAATGAAGTCTATTCAAGAATAATTAACTTGCCCAAGGTCGTACAACTTATTAGTGTGGACACAAATTTAATTCCAAATCTTAGTTTCCTAATTACAAAAGAGCTTGTTGGAGGGAAGTAGAATCTTAACAAGGAGTCATTATTTGAGATTCTGGCTTGAATCCCGTTCACACATGTCCCTGTGAAATTAAGACTGGAAAACTCATGCTTCCTCCTTTGCTACTTCTTGTAAAGGTAAGAATTGATGGAAATATTATGATCTTTCCCCAAATTTGAGCATCAAATGTGGTTGTCTTAGTCCATTTGGGAGGTTGCAATAAAATACCTTACATTAGGAAATTTATAAACAGTATTTTTTCATGGTTCAAATGAGAATGACTTCATATTTTTTGAATAACTGGTCCCCAGTAGTGGAACTGTTTGGGATGGATTAAGAGGTTTGGCCTTATTGGAGTAGTTGTACATGTGGAGTAAGTAGGCTTTGTGATTTCTAAAGCACATGCCAGGTGAAGTCAATTTCTTTCTGCCTGCTTCCTGCTGCCAAAGTGTAGGTTCCAGTGTCATGGTGGCCTGCCTGCCACTAAACTTCCATCCATCTTGATGGTCATGGACTAACCCTTGGAAATTCTAAGCAATTCCTCAATTAAAAATTTTTTTATAAGATGCCTTGGTCATAGTGTCTTTTTACATCACTACAACAGAACCTATAACACATAGTTATTGCTCATAATTCTAGGGCTATAAAATCCAACAGATTCTGTATTTTGCAATATTTTATTCTGTATTTCAAAGAATGTATTTTCTATTTTTATTGGATATTTTATTTATTTACATTTCAAATTTCCACCCCCAGAACCCTCCTATCCATCCCCACTCCTCCTGCTTCTATGAAGGTGTGCCTCGAATTCTTCTACACTGGGGCATAGAGCCTTCCCAGGACCAAGAGCGTCTTCTCTCATTGTTGCCTGACAAGGTCAACCTCTGCTACATATGTGGCTGGAGCCATGGGTCCCTCCATGTGTACTCTTTGGTTGATGGTCTAGATTCTGGGAGCACTGGTTGGTTGACCCGTCCAGCAGGTCCAGTTATTCGAGGGTCTCGAGGGTACCTTCTCCTAAGAACCAAATGGGGGGAGAGAGGGACAGAACCAAGTGCAAGAACAACACAGAAGCAGTCTGTGTAGCATCAAGGTCTCTCTGTATTCAGCAAGGCTCAAGACTTAAATGCACAATCAAAAGGGGAAGTATAGGTACTTCTCAGCAGGAGGGGTGGGGCAGCGGAAATTTTTCTTTTGGCAGCTACACGGGGAAGCAGGAACTTGGTGGTATCAGGGTACATCTTGTGGTCAGGACATCTGGAGCTGACTTAGGGCTGGAACATTCTGTGGTTGTTCTTGGAGCAGTGCATCAGTGGCCCACTTTTGACCCCCTTTTCTTCTCATGGGGAGAGGCCCAATTCAGAGATCAGGACAATTGTGTTGTCTTAATAGCTCCCAACAGTTGGTTATAATGTTGGAGCAGAAGGGGTTTGCAACCCCATAGAAAGAGTGTATTTTCTAATTGGGATCTCAAGTAATAAAGGGGAGAAGATGATCACTTTAGCTTCTTATTTATTTATTTATTTATTTATTTATTTATTTATTTATTTATTCATGTAGTAAATTGTTTTTCTTCCATGTGACTCTGTCTGTCTTGATATTTTATAAACCATGATGAACTGGAACTCCAGAGATCTGCCTTCCTCTGCCTTGTAAGTACTGGACTTAAAGGCATGCAGTACCACACCTGATTACTTGGGTTTCTTTTTTGAGTAAACTAATCCTATTCATGAGGTGTCTTCCCTTTTGTCTTAATCAACTTCAAATCATTCCCTCTTTTCTTTTTCTTTTCCTTTTTTCCTGTTTTCTTTGTTGGTTTTTCTAGGCAGAGTTTCTTTGTATAGCCCTGGCTGTCCTGGAACTCACTCTGTATACCAGGCTGGCCTCCAACTTGGAAATTCACCTGCCTCTGCCTCCCAAGTGCTGGAATTAAAGGCATGTGCCACCACACCCGGCTCATTCCCTCTTTTCTACAGTATTACTTCAATGTATGAGTTTTAACCATCCGAAACATTCAAAAAATAACAATGATTCTACATATTTTGAATGATGTATATATAAGGGACTTTGAGAAAATAGATGTGGTTTAAAGTTACACATTGTATCTGGCATGGGTCTCTTAATGAACAGAATTGATTGATTGATTGATTGTGTGTGTTTGTGTGTGTGTGTGTGTAAGGGTTTATTAAATTGACTTACAGTATTATTCTAGGTAATCCAACAATAGCTGTCTCATGATGGAATGGCCAAAAATCCAATAATTGTTCAGTCCCCAAGGCTGTATGTCTTAGCATTTTCAACCTGGTGCTGTAGTTTTGGAGGCTTCTTTGGAATCTTGTTTGTTTGTTTGTTTGTTTTGTTTGTTTGCTTTTTTTCGAGACAGGGTTTCTCTGTATAGCCCTGGCTGACCTGGAACTCATTCCATAGATGAGGGTGCGCCACCAGTGCCCAGCTCTTCTTTGGAATCTTGAAGAAGCTGTTTCTAATGTCAGTGATGGCATGCTGCAGCAACAGAATAGGTGAACTTACCAGAAAGAGTGAGAGCAAGCATTAAAAAGAAAGCAAAGTTTCTTCCATCCATTTCCATCTTGATAGGCTGCCAAGAGATGATGTCACCCAGATTTTGGGTAGGTACACCTGAAATATATAATCAGATTAAGAAAATTTTGTGCAGGAGTACATAGCCTCTTGGATTTTAGATGGTTCTAGATGCTGAGAAGTTGACAATCAAGACATAACCTGTGATGTGTTGATTCTAGGTCACTCATATTCCTAGTCCATGACTATTAAAGATACATAGGAGATTTATTATGTGAGTGTGAGAATTCTGTAGCATTCTGGAACAAAAACCTCAGTGAACCCTGCTCTTATCCTTACTGTTCCTGATTCAACTTCCTCTAGCAAAGTTATGGAACCATGAGCTCTTTATTCCTTCTGTCCAAGGAATTTTGTCATGAGTTCTATATGTTTCCTAAGTTGCTATCTCTGATGGCCTCCATGTCTTCTTTGCATGTATGGAATGTTCCATACTAAGAGCTAGCACCAGCGGGTATTCTTCCCCTTTTCAAACACATGAGTAAGAGTCACCAATTTTATTGCTTAGGTGTTTGGAATTCCATATTTCTATGTGGACATGATACTTGCTCAGGACCTTTGCCAATTATGTCTCTTGAATCAACATTGAGAAACTCAGACAATGGGTGATATTAATATAATTATGAAGGTAGGCTGGAAGATTATTTATTAGAAGACAATATTTATATATGTATAAATAATATATAAATAATATCATAAACAATAGTTTAAGTTGAGACCTATGTGGGCAAGTGATTATTATTTGCACAGATTGAAGTTCTGTTCAAACTGACTGAGGAGATGGCATTCAACATATATTCTCTCCTATACCTCTCACAAACTTACCGAGATTACTATTTCTACATAAGAGTTTGGTTTTTTTTTTTTTGATAACTTCATAAATGAGGACTATTTATCATTCTCATCCTCTATCTCCCTTTCCAGACTTGTTGTCTCCTTTCCAAATTTATGGTGTCTAATTTGTGTCTTTCTTTTCTTTTTTAAGTTAGTGTCTCACTATGTAACCCTGACTGTTCTGGTTGTAAAGTGGGTTGTCTTCCAGTTTATGGAGATCTGCTTGCCTCTGCCTCTTGTGATAAAAATCATCCCCCATTATGCTTGACACAGGTCAGTATATTTAATACGGTTCAAATTCCTTTTGTACAGAGGAAGAAAAACTAATTAATACCAGTTAAACAGACCTAAATACTATGTGTCTGGAAGATAGCAATAAAGTATATTATTCCATACATGCTTTTCATAAACTGCAATTGCATAGGGACTATTATTATCAGCACCATCTCTCTCTCTCTCTTTTTTTTTAACTAGATTAATGGAGGCAAATAGTAGATTGCTTAGACTTACATGGTAAGTAGTAGATGTGGGCTTGAATTCAGACAGGTTAATTCTGTGAAACTGCATCTCAGAAACATGGTCAGTAAGATGTACTCTAAAAGCATCTTTGTTATGTTTGCTATAATAAGGTTATCATAGACTTAGATGCTTCTAAATGAGAGAGATTTACTTCTAACAGTTCTGGAGAACTCTGTGGTCAAGTTTGGCTAGTGTGTTGCCTGATGAGGGCCCACTTCTGATGCATAAAAAGCTACCTTTGTCCTTACATGGGAAAACCTTACATGTAACCTATTTCATGAGGTCATCAAGTCCTTTCACGTCTATAGCACAGGGAGAGGAAAATGATAAGGGTTTGGTTTCGATACCATGCCCTCTCACAATAAGCCACTTACATTTTTTTTAGAGGAGTTCAAGGTACATATACTAGGAACATAACCCTATGGACTGGACAGTAGGTAAAATGTCATAAGAAGCTGCCAGGATATGTTCTGAAAGAGTTGAGGTTAAACAAATAATGTCACAGGCTCCCACAGAAATGTTTCTTTAACTGTCACTTCAACATTTCCTAGAAAGTTGTTGATCCCTTGAAATACTGGTGATATATGTCTTTTTATAGACTTCATTTACTATCTACAACAACCCAATTCTGCAGCACTTCCTTTTCTCTTGGACCTGTTAGAAGTTGGAATTAAATTCTTGGGGGAGGGCAACTACTTTGTCTAAGGTCACAAGCACAGAAACCTGGATTTAAATGCAGTCTGATTTTAGAGCCTGGGTATTTAAATGTTACCGGTAATGTAGGAAATCTGGAGTCCAATTGCTGATGCAAATCAAAGGTCAGAGCAGCGAGTCAGCAATCGTGAAGAAAGCACCTCCAAGACCAATTTACTTGGACGCAGCAGGATCACCTACACAAAAGGCCAAGGTCAGAAAAGCCTCTAGGAATGAAGGGGCAGGAAAAGTCAGAGTGAATTGAAAAAGACCTTTGAAAATGAGCACAGGAGACATCTTAAATTTTATATTAATGATATCCAAACCAGAGCATTGTCGAGTGTATACTATGTTAGAAACATGTATGAACATGTTTGTATCTTCCTGTAATGTCAGAATCTATGGAATAAAAAAGGAAAAAAATAACCCCCCAAAGGTACTGCAGTTTTGCTGGTAGTAGTTTGTCAAGGACTCTGGCTGATACCAAGCACACAGAGTCTATAAGCTTTGTTAGGCCACAGAAGAGTCCAAAGAGGCCTGAGAGGCAGTGGAGCTGAGAGACGAAGATAATTAAGCTGCAGGAAGTGTGGCTCAGGTCAAGCTAATCTCAATGAGAATCTTTATGTATGTCCTCAGTTAGCACAAAGACAGTGTACCTGGGATGGTTTTGCTGCTGTTGGGATAGGTTTGAGCTGAGCTTCAGTGTCAAGTTCAATTGCAGAGGCAAGATGAGAGACTAGGCAGGGAGAGGCTTTGGAGAGGTAGTTGGATAGAAGGTACAGAGACATTACATTGATTAGGCTATAGCAACAAAAGAGACCACATTGACCTGAACTCTTTCAAACAGTTAGGGTTTCCTCTGCCTATCAGTTTGTAAACACTTAGAGACACACAGATACAACAGACACAAGTAGACAGACAGACAGACACACAGACAAGCTCAAACTGGGCAATCATATGACAGGACACTGGGGGTCCATGACTTTTGCAGTGTGATGTGCCCACTTGTTTATTGGGTCTAGGTGAAGGAGCTAAACCTTTTCTTTGAGTGTTTTTATAATTTCTTGGATCTTCTTTACCTGATAATATTGTAATTTTGCTCATGTGTTCCTACAGTCCCGATTTACATTCATTAAACTACTTCTAGGAATCAGTCTATTATCATTCTGTTGCATATATGTCATACTGGATACCTGGTGCCCTTCATGTGTCTACCAAGGGGCAGAGTCATCCTCCATCTTTAAAATGGAGACAAAAAGCTGCTTGTAACATCAAGGATTTGCACTTAGGCAGGAAGGGCATATGGATTTCTTCAGTCAGCACAAGGTTGCCCTTAGCTAATGTAGGAGCAGAAGGGAGAAAAGGGTGAAGTAGGGATGTCTGAATGAAGCAACACCATTAGAAAAGATCATTGACAGCAACAGTTACTAGCCAGAGACCATTTAGAAAAAGATAAAGCCAAGGACAGCTAGGGATGCATAAAACATACCAGACACTGCTTCTACCATTTGTCCTAAGTCCTTTTACGAACATTTTTGGTAAGAATTTACTCAGCTCCTGATTAAATGCTAATTCGAGTAGCCTGTTAGAATTTTTAGTCCACTTTTATGCTTCAAAATTTATTCTATTAAAATTTATTTAATTATATAAATTGGCAAATTAAATGAATTATCAAATTTTAATAAGTAAATATCAATTATCCATAAAATTGTACTCCTTTCTTTTAAAAAGTTTACTACTTTCATTCTGCTAAAATCTTCTTCTTGGTACTTTCTTCAATTTGGCCTAAGAGTTTTTTTCAGGACCACAGTTCAGTCTGTCCATGGGCCAGATCCCTTTGCGGAGCATTTGGAGAAGGCTCATGAGACGCTCAGTGATGTTGGAGGAAGAGTAGGCCAAGACTGAGACTTTGCATGGAGAAGCTGCTCTGATTCCCTCCACTATGGAAAGTTGCTGTTCTTAGGCTGTGGCTTCTCCAAGAGGACACTGTATTTTGTATTTGCAGTTCTCTGAATTTGACTTATGAATCTTCCAAAATAGCCTCAGAATAGTTGGTTTCTACCAGTCCATTCCCACAGCAAGCTCAATTGTACTTTGACTGTGTTTCTTCTGGCCTTGAGGTCTTGGCTCCATTCAGTAAAGAATAAAAGTAAAAAAGCCCAGGCAGCTTGATCTCTCTCTCTCTCTCTCTCTCTCTCTCTCTCTCTCTCTCTCTCTAATTATTACATCCTCAAATGAAGACTTGTACAAAACATGGCAAGTTAGGAGATAGGCATTTAATATTCACTAGCAAGTGACATTAGAAAAGAGTTTTGTCTTAGTTTGTGACATTAGTACCTGAATTAGTAAGATAAAATACAGCTTAAAGATGGTACAAAAAGTTATCTGTTCGTCATGTAGGAGTGGGGGAGGGTGAAAGGGAGGGAGACAGATGGGGATTGTACCAGACAGAAAGAGGAATGTATTATGCAACTTACTCTGGAAAAATCATCCAAGCTATATAGTTTCTTGGCCTCTGTGTGTTACTAAGGGAAGGAGAATTGGAAACAATAACAATTATAGATGGAAAGTAGCATTTGTGAATCAAAATTAAGATTTACAAGCTGTAGAATGAATTGCTTGTGAAATTTTCCTACCAAAGATTTTAAGAATTATTGAGAAGAACTATATTAAGACATTGCCATAATATAAATTTTAAAATATAAGAAAGGGGCAGTTAGGCATTAATTTCAGCTTAGAGAAATAGAGAGACAGGATTAAATTTTAACCTTGGCTTGAAACAATTTCTTCTGGAGAGCTCTGTGTGGCAAAGATCCAAATCTCCAAAGGTGCTGGTGCAGCCTTCACAGACCTGAGGAGTGAAGAGGAGAAGGGTGTATGGTCTGGACTGACTGAATTTAGAAAAATAAAGGAGAACTTAAGAAGACTAAAAAGTGATAGTGAGCTCTTCAGGTAGGCTAAAAAATGTTGTTGTGCCTTATAAAAATACATTTCTGCTCTGCTACTGTGCAAGGAAGATTTTTTAACAAAGAAAGAAGGGCTATGAGGTAGTTTTGAAACGACCCAAAGAGCACTGGGAGAGCACACTAACACACACACATGCATGCATATACTCTGGAATAATTTAATCTCGAGAGTACTTTAGGTCAACTATAGAATCCTACAAGTATCTCAAACACAAATGGGGAGTTGGTTACTTGCCAGGACCAGTGTGACCTTCTTAGGGGTCCAATGACATGGTTCCTGTCCCTAAAACAGGGTCAAAAGGCACGGACTTCCACCACTGTCTCTGGCTGCTGTGGACATAAGGCTTGTCTATGTATTACTGTACATATTTTTACATTCTTCCTTCAAAAAATGTCCTTCCTGATAATGTTAATTACTCCATGATAATCAGAGACAGCATGAGTTCAGAATGCAAAGGTATGGCTCATGTCTCAGTAAATGGTAAGCTCTGGTGTTGGGAGCTATTAAGACAACACAATTGTCCTGATCTCTGAATTGGGCCTCTCCCCCCCCCCCGAGAAGAAAAGGGGGTCAAAAGTGGGCCACCGACACGCTGCTCCGAGAGCAACCACAGAATGTTCCAGCCCTAAGTCAGCGCCAGATGTCCTGACCACAGATGTACCCTGATACCACCAAGTTCCTGCTTCCCCGTGTAGCTGCCAAAAGAAAAATTTCAGCTGCCCCACCCCTCTTGCTGAGAAGTACTTGTACTTCCCCTTTTGCTTGTGCATTTCCACTGCCCCACCCCTCCTGCTGAAAAGTACTTGTATTTCCCCTTTTACTTGTGCATTTCCACTGCCCCACCCCTCCTGCTGAAAAGTACTTCCCCTTTTGCTTGTACATTTAAGACTTGAGCCTTGCTGAATACAGTGACACCTTGATGCTAATCAGACTGGTCTCCGAGTTGTTCCTCGTACTTGGTGTCCGTCTCTCCCTCCCCCTATTTGGTTCTTAGGAGACCCTCGAATAACTGGACCTGCTGGACAGGTCACTCTGGGACCTTGAGGACAGCCCTTAAGGCTGTGGAAAAGAACCCTAAAACATCATTTCAAAAATGTATAATTTGTCAACACTGCAAAATATAAGGATGCAATGTGAATTCTATGAGAGGCTTCATGAAGCTAAAGGAACAAAAGCAGCTGTGCTGTGAGCCAACTTGTCTGAAAGATACTAAGGAAGGTGATAAAGAGATTTATAGAGTGGTGATCACAGGAGATCCCACCCATCTAAGTTGTTTTGTTTGTTTGTTTATACTTACAAATGCAGATAGTTTCCTGAGTTCCAAAGTTCAGCCTGGGACTGAGCAAGGTTAGGACCAGGTGTGGTAGAAATGGTAATTTCAGGGTGGAGTTCCAAGAAGCTAATTTATTGTCTGTGCTTAACTGTCAGGCCAGATCTCTGAATTCTTTTGCAATGTTGAAAGGAAATCTGCTTGCTATCTCCTAAGAATCTAAGGGCTGGGGGTCTTGGGATGCTGATTCATGACAATCAAAAGGGAACCTGGAGTAAATGACTGGATTGATATGTAAAATAGAAGACTAGGCTTATGATCTGCAGGAGATAAGCTATCCAGAAAAAAAGGATTTAGAATAGAAAGGAGACAGAGAGAGACATAGAGAGACAGAGAGAGGCAGAGGGAGAGGGGAATGAGGGAGCTGTCTGGAGATTTCCAGGAAAAAAAAAAAAAGAACAGAGAAGCTGTTTCAAACAGAACATAGGTCACCACCTTGGACCCATGATTTGACTTTGAGTAATTTGTCTTTGCCATTTCAAGACACCCTTTCTCTCAGACCCATCTACAACCCAATGTAACCTGGTCCTTGGCAATTACTAATCAGTTTCCCTTTCTCCCCAACCTTCAGGGCTGTGATTCAAAATTCACAAAGAGCATGCTTTGTTTTCGGTACTTCACCCATGCATATGACTGGAGTACTCAGAATGGGCAACTCAGTACTCAAAATTTATTAACAAATGGATAGAGAAAATGTTCCATGTATACACAATAGACTTCCATTCAGCCATAAAGAATAATCTTTATACTTGTTGGAAAATCATAGTTAGAGATAAGTATGTTAAGTAACGTAAGATAGACTCTAATACACATGAAAAATGTAGATTGAAATACCCCTTGAGAACAGAAGAAGAGTTATAAGGGGAGGAGAGAGGAGGGAACAAGAACAGGTAATGTCAGTATAAATGTCTTTAAAGCAAAGGAGAAACCATATAGATTCTAATTTAATGATCAAGAGAATAAGAGGAGAATGGGAGAGGTTGGTACATGGAAGCACATCTGAGTAAAGTATAAGGACACAATCTATATATAAGTGACAAAACAAAACCCATTTCTTTGTTTTCTAACTAAAATTAATAAAATTATGAAATTTGATACCTTGGTGAAATAATTTTCTAGAAAAGTGGTTTTCAACGTTTCTAACACTGCAACCCTTTAATACAGTTCCTCATGCTGTGGTGAGCACCAAGCATAAAATTATTTTCATTGCTACTTCATAACTATAATTTTGCTCTTATGAACATAAATAATTTTGAAGCCAGGGGTTTCCCAAAGGGGTTGTGACCCACAGGTTGAGAATCAGTATTCTAGAGCTTTCTGGAGGCCACAGAAAAGGAAAAGTTATTCTGAGCATCTGAGCAAGATGAGTTCTTCTTTTCCTTATCCTGGTTCTTTCTATCATCAGGTAATGATGATAGAATATATCAGTAGATAGTGAATGGAACACGAAGCATTTCTATCTTCAGGTGTTCCCTTACAATTCCTTTTCTTTATTTTCCATCCTCCCCTCTCTCCCTTTTTTTAAAAGGAGACAGGGTTTCTATATGTAACTCTTTCTGTCATGGGAATTGTTATGCAGACCAAGCTTGCCTAGAACTCTGGGAGCTTCTCATTCCCCTTCCTCTTAAGTGCTAGGATACCTGGCTAGCATCTTTTCTGTTACAATGGTTTTGAGGAAGATGGTGAGACAAATGAGGGAATCCCTGTAGCTTCAACAAGTACATAACATCAATTGAGATTTTGCTTCTTGAAGAAGTGAGGACAGAAGACTAGAATGTTATCCTTCATCTGTGACTATATGAATTCCCTATATTGAAGGGTCTCTCTAGAATTTAGAACACTGTTACTTAATCATTTCTAGCATCATTGCTTAGAATTTACCCCAGAAATGAAGTTCAAATTTTTGCTAATGCTTAAAATGCATAGATGTTTAAACCCTGGAAAAATTAAAAGTAACTTGAGGTGACTGCTACTCATTACAATGCTCTCATATCTGACTGAATAAAAGACATTTTTTTTGTCACCTAAATTTTAAAAATGACAGAGTACACTGTATTAAAGTCATAATGCCATTTACCTTCTTATTTGAGGCTGATAGGAAGCTTAAGAGAATCATAAATTTAGCTGTTTTTATGTTTCATAAACATTTTTAATTCTTTGACTATTTACATATATATTGTCATATATATCAATTATTCTGATGGTAATTTCATAGTAATAACTATGTAAAATGTAAGTGTTATTTTTCCCATTGTAGGTGAAGAAATTGGGAAGGTTCTTGAATGATTCGCCAGAATATAAAAGACACTTTACTTGCTATTGAGGGAGTGGGATTAACATTCTACATGTCACAATTAAAGAAACATAAGGTGGTTTTTAAGTTTTTTTTTTTTTTTAAGTATGTATGATTCTATTGCTTGCATGTATATCTGTGCACCACCTGTGTAGCTGGTACCTGGGGAAGCCAAAGGAGAACATATGATCATCTGGAAGAGGAGTTACTGATAGTCATGAACTGTAGGTGCTGGGAGTCAAACCTGGTTCAGTCATTGCTCTTAACAAGTAAACTATGACTCTGGCTCATCAATTTTATTTTAATTTAATACTATCATGCAATCAATAAGACAGCCCTTTAAAATGCATCCTCTTCACAAGCATTAATGAGTACAGTCCTATCAGGTAGTGCTGAGCCCAACATAGTGAGGTGACATAGAACATGCCGGGTAGGGTTGTGTAGAGAGTACCTTGCTCTTTGTTTTAAAATAACCCCAACATCATCTTTTAACCTGGAAATGAATTTTTCAATAAGGCAATAACCACAAATGGCATGTTCTTTTGTAACAATACTTATTAAATAAAGCTTATGTAAGTAAAATTTTAGAATAATAAATTACAATAATATAGAGACAATATGTAATTACTTGCTGATGTGGCAATCAGTATTTAATTTTTATTTAAAATATTTTTATTGTTTGAGAATCTTATACAGTTAATTTTCACCTCTCCTTCTCCATCTCCTCCCAAATCTACTACCTCTCCCTCTGTGTTCCCTATCCAGTCAACTTTGTGTCCTTTTTTAAATTTAATTTATTCTTTTAATTAGATATTTTCTTCATTTACATTTCAAATGTTATCCCCTTCCTAGCTTCCTCTCCAAAAATCCTCTATTCCCTTCCCACTCCCCCTGCTCCCCAACCCACCCACTCCTGCCTCCTGGCCCTGTCATTTCCTATACTGAAGCATAGAACCTTCACAAGACCAAGGCCCTCTCCTCCCTTTGATAGCCGACTAGGCCATCCTCTGCTACATATGCAGCTAGAGACACGAGTCCCACCATTACAGATGCCAACAAGATTTTGCAGACAGGAGCTTGATATAGTGGTCTCTTGAGAGGCTCTGCCAGTGCTTGGCAAATACAGAAGTGTCCTTTTAAAAAAATACCAAATAAAATTTGTGCTACCTACTTCTTGCAGAATTTCCTGGGACCACAACCTTAATGAAAGCTGACTCTCTCAATCCCAACAGTTACCTGTTGCCAATAGCTACTCAACTAGGTATATCTATCTTTCCTCTTCCATGCTTGGATTTGAGATTGTACTTGTTCTGTGTATGGTATCCCAATCACTATGAGTTTATATGTACAGCTGACTACTCAAATCAGTGTTTCTGGGCTGTACACATATAACCTTAGCAATGTTTCTGGTTGGGCCAATATAGGATGGTATAAAGGTCAGATAAATTGGCACCTCAACCTGTGTGCCAATGAAGAGTTGCCTTCTTTCTTAAATTAAGGCTAGTCTTTTATTAGTAATGACATTGCCTCTTTTCTCCAGGGCTTTAGGGCATGCATAGTTCTCCACATCACTGCTGAAACTTTCTGGGAGCCCCAGAAAACACTTAGAATGAAACAAGACACTCATGTTAATTAGACCCAAATATTAACTTAGAGGCCTAAGATGTTGCCATGGCAAGCGTAAAGTGTACATCTTGTTCAAAATCAGGGCTATATTAAGAGCACACAATACAGTTGAGCTGCTACAAACCCCTCAGGTTCATTATGCATCTGATTTTTTAAGGTTTATTTTTGTGAATATGAGCATTTTGGATGTGTGTGTGTGTGTGTGTGTGTGTGTGTGTGTGTGTGTGTGTGTGTGTGTTTGACTGGTGTCCAAGGAGGAAGGAAGAAGATAACAAATCCCACTGGAGCTAGAATTGTGAGCTGCCATGTGGATACTGGAAATCTAGGTACTCTAGAAGAGCAGTAAGTTCTCTTAACCTCGTAAAAATCTCTCTAGCCCTATGCATTTGATTTTGAATTAATTTTTGGTCAGTGTGTGTTCAGAAACCTTTTCCTAAACAGTCTTAGAATGATGAACCATGCTTGTAATCCTAGCAAGTGAAAGAGTGAGGCATGAGAATTTCTGGACAATCCAGGACAATGTGGACTATAGAGTGAGACTCTGACTCTAAACACACACACACACACACACACACACACACGAGAGAGAGAGAGAGAGAGAGAGAGAGAGAGAGAGAGAGAGAGAGAGAAAGAGAGAGAGAAAGAGACAGCACACTCCACAGTCCAAGAAAAACAGCCCTCATCAAAAACCCTTTTGCAACCCCTACATTCAATGTAAACTCAAGTGCAGCTACAAGCCATAGCTTTACAAGTGGTTTGGTGTAGTAAGAAGGTCCTCACAAGATCGTACACCATTTCTCAGATTCCACAGCCTTCAAATATAAAGTAAATTTTGTATCTTTATATTTTTTGTAGTTTCCAGCCAATATCCTGTTCTATTGAACAGGATTATATCCTGGAGAGAAAATCGAAAATCTTCTCTGTGTGCTGTACCATTATCCGTCCAGTGATGCACCTTATATAGCACGGAAGAATGAGATAACATAGGCACTTTACCTTAAAGGCCTTTTTGAAATAAACATCAGCTCCTTCTGTTTTGTTTGTTGTTACTATCATCATGATTCTTCTCTGTTTCATAAGACGATCTCTCGCTTATGGTAGAAATGCACAATCAATACATACAATAGTCGGGTGTGGTGGCGCATGCCTTTGTTCCCAACACTCGGGAAGCAGAGGCAGGCAGATTTCTGAGTTCCAGGCCAGCCTGGTCTACAAAGTGAGTTGCAGGACAGCCAGGGCTATACAGAGAAACCCTGTCTCGAAAACCAAAACAAAACAAAAATACATACAATAAATTGCTCCAGTGAAGTTTTCCTTCCATGAGCCCAGCAGTCATACAGAAAGTCCATTTGACATGGATATTTGCATATGTGAATTTAATTACTATACATTTAAGTTAAAAACAGCTAGTACAAATATATGCATACCCAGAGACTCAGAGACATGTTGCATTAGATAATTATAAAAATCAACATCTTAAGGTTATTAATATATTCCCTTCAGCAGACAAATACAAAAGAACTTCTGATATAACTGGGCTCCAAAGGTCACAGAGGAGAAATTAATTATGTAAGAAAGAAAATCTTGATTAGGAAAAAAAAGAATAATAACAGAAACTACAAGTGGTGGCCTAATCATGATTTTTTTTTTTTTTTTTTTTTTTTTACCTCTTCCCTATTCCAAGCTTTCGGCAAAGGCTAGATATAGTAGAAGGGGAAAGCCTAAGAATTAACTAGAAATCTCTGGCAAAAATAAACGTGGGAATCAAAGTTAGACTGAGGACTAGTTAGTTAATGGCTGAGTTTAGTATTGCAACTATGGTCATTCGATTGTATCAATATCTCTGAAAACAGAGCTTGATGATGGCTTTCCTATGCAGAATTAGGGTGAGACTTAAATTGCTTGAAGGCCAAGGGAAATTTGAATGTATGGAAAGCTATGTCACTGATGTAGACACATGAATGTCGTGATATACCCTTTTAAATGAGTAGTCGTTTAACCCAAGCCCAAGCTGAACTCAGGTGGAAAGGTCTTCCCTGTCATTTGCTGTAATGATGAACTGATTGAATATCCTGCTGTTAACAACGTTGGTCCAGCTCTTTGACTCTTGCATGTAGATTGTACATCTAGAGAAATTAAGACTAGTTTTAATCCAACTCGCCTGGGAGGAAAATGGATGGTTTGAGCTCTTTCTTCTGGGACCCATGAGGTGGAGATCTGTTTATCATTGTTCCCCAAAACAAACACTGTTAGGTTTTTTTGGCTGATAGGTCTTCTTCCAAGTATGATGCATAGCAGCAAAATGAAAGCATTCAGAAGGCTCTATGTGGATAACTTTTACTGAAAATATTGCTATTAATGTAAACACACCTCAGAATAATGGAACAAAGGCCGCTTTCCAGCTTCCATTCTTAAAACAAGGAATGGGCTTTTGAAAGTGATTGCATGTGGGAACACAATTTGTACTAAGTTTGCCTCACAATTGGACTTCTGACAGATTTCAACTGTCTGAAACACCAGAGAAATTTCTCTTTTGTCCCTCAAAGGGGAAGTGGCTAAATTGATTTCAGTTATCTGTCTGGAAAACTGTCTCTATGGATACATAAAACAACTTTATAAAGCTATAAAGATGAGGCCCTAGGCCATGTCTACCATCTATAATTACACCGCACACACAATTCATTAGCAATAAAAATGCATAGTTTCTTTTTGGAAACGCTCTGGCTGAATTGCAGGTGTTTATCATTATTTCTAAATAAAAATCTCTGAATAGATTGTGACAACTGTTAGACAGGTGCTATTTAAATAAGTAAATAAATAATAAAACACTGGAGGAATTTTGATTACCCTTTTTTTCAGGTAGCTAGAATAATAATTCTGAAAGGCAGTCTTCCCTAGCAGCCTGCACCTTGGCAAGCCAAGTGACAGCTTTGTAGAGGAGACAGCGGACCTGCTGAAAGTCTCATAGCTCCGCGAGTTATATGGAAGACAGAGAAAGCATAAAGATTAGATGTGCCACTCGTAAGTTGCCTATTTCCATCCAGGAGGTAATGAATACTTTGGAAGAAATTCACAGTTGAGCACTCTATAGGAATAGAGAATAATAAGTTATAATGTGATATGTAGTTCAAAAAGAAGAAGTTCTTTATGTAAACTGGAATGCTTTGGTTTCACACCTGGATTCTGGATTTTGAAAGATATTTTGCTCTGTATGTCATTGTGTAGTGTTGTTATGGCATGATAAGGATTAGAACTGCCTACTTTGTCTTCCTGTTCTTTCATAGAGTTTTATTGTTTTTTTTTTCTGTTTTTAATACAGGGTTCTGCTATTAGTGTAGGTTTGCATATAATTCAAAGTCTTTCGGTTCCAGACTAGAAATGCTGGGATTAGAGGAGAGTGCACCCCACTCCCCCCTCACTCTATCAGTTCTTTATGTGGGTGGAGTAAAATAAGTATATGTAGAGGAGTCAGTACAATACCTACCTGGTACAGAGTATGAACTGTGTAACATTAAAAGTGATTGAGTACATGGACAGAGAACACCAGGAATCTCCAGTTATGTGTTCATTTGGGAGGATATATTCTGAGTTTGCTTCTGGGTGACCCTCTAAGTGAACTACACAGAAGTAGATGAAGAAAGAATAAGGAGAAGAAAAGTGTGTTAAATTAAAGAATTAAATAAATAACAAAGAACGTGAAGTTTATCAGGGTCTACACTACTAAGAATTATCATTAGGTCCCACTTCCTAAATCCCTTGCATTTGTTTTATAGCTGAGTTTATAGTGCCCAGTCCTGCATTTACTTTGGTATTACTTATGTGTGTGGGTGCCTTCAGGAAGTGTTCAATGCCCTAGAACAGTTGTGAGCCATATCATGTGGGTGCTGGGAAACAAACTCTCGCCTTGTGCAAAAGCAGCAAGAATTCCTAACCTTAAAGATGAATATTACAGTTAAAAAGGAACTCCACATTCTAGTTTTCCAGTTCATTCTCATTTTTTCCAATAAATTCTTGCAATACCAACAAATTTCTATATTACTTATAAGAAACTATTCTTTTCATTTGGCATGTTATGCCGAAGCTATTTCTAGTCTGAGGCTATAATTATATAGTTACATTAACAATTATCCAAGTTGTGGAATGCTTATTGTATATTTGGCTCTTGAAGCATCTTTAATTATCTTGGTTTTTATTTAATACTTGGTACCATGCAAAGAGTAATTATTATTAAAACTTTTTTGAAGGGTAGGAAACTGAAATTAATGAGGTTCAATTTTTTGCATGGCCAAGAGGATATGACACTTTTTTAATTTTAGAATATTTAAGATAGTAAAATATTTACAAACAGCATTGGAAGTGAGAGAACGTACAAATGGAATTGCATGGCTGCATTAGATGAGGTCTGAAAAGCAAATTCCTAATCATCTTCAGGGTTTTAAGCATGGTTGTTACAGAGATCCACAGTCTAGTTGATGTGCTTAATGATTCTATCAAGAAGAAATGGGCCGATGTTTAAAATAACAGTAGAACCAAGGTGACATGACCTGTGGTCAAAGCATTGGAAGAAATAATGCAGAGATGATGGACGGTTCTCAGTCAGCCATGGAGCCTTGTGATTTGGCGCAGTGTTTGTTCCATAATAAAGATCAGATAGGCTAACCTTTTAAACCACAAAGCAGTGCCTCAAAATACAGAAACATGTTTCTGGTTCCAGATCTACTTCTCTCTTCATTCATTCTTTCAGAAAGAGAGTATCTTAGTCAAGGTTCGTATTCCTGCACAAAGCATCATGACCAAGAAGTAAATTGGGGAGGAAAAGATTCATTCAGCTTATACTTTTCACATTGCTATTTATCACCAAAGGAAGCATGGCAGGAAGCAGGAGCTGATGCATAGGTCATGGAGGGATGTTACTTACTGGCTTGCTTCCCTTGGATTGCTCAGCTTGCTTTCTTATAGAATCCCAGACTACCAGGCCAGAGATGGTACCACCCACAAGGGGCCCTCCCCTCTTGATCACTAATTGAGAAAATGCTTTACAGCTGGATCTCATGGAGGCTTTTCCTCACCTGAAGCTCCTTTCTCTGTGATAACTCCAGTTTGTGTCAAATTGACAAAAACCCAGCCAGTACAGATAGTTTCCATTGTAATACTTTCATTTTGTAAATTGAGTAACTTAGTTGTATGACATATATCTGACATAATGTTAACATGATATTCTTGGTTTTAGTAAAGTATTCCCAGATACTAAGTATTGACTTTCACCTAGCCATTAATATCTTCTTGAGGGCAATTTTTAAATCTCAGAGTTCAGAGTATTATATTTTCTTTGGTGATATACCTAAGATTTTAGGGAAAATTAGCTTTGCGAGTGGGGAACAAGCAAATAATTGCTTAAAAGGAATGGAGTTATTGTATTTTGGAGAATACATCCTAAGTATTCAGATTGCAAATGGACTTATGATGAGCCGAGCATTAATACAATAAAGTTGGATGCAGAGTTCCATCCTGGGGTATAGTGATACTATAGTCTCCAAGAAGTCTAATCCTGAAAACTGAAGGACAGTTCTTGTTTTAGTTAGGGATTTATTGCTGTGAGAAGCCACCATGACCATAGCAACTCTTGTAAAGGAAAATGTTTAATTGGGGCTAGCTTACAGATCAGATGTTTAGTTCATTATAGTCATGGCAAGAAGCAAGGTGGCATTCAGGCAGGCGTGGTGATGGAAAGGTAGTTGAGAGTTCTACATCTAGATCCACCTGGTCTACTGGCAGCAAGAAAAAAGAGACTGTGTCAGGCTTGAGCTTCTAAAACCTCAAGCCCACACCCATTGACACATTTCCTCCAACAAGGCCACAAGTACTCCAAGAAGGTTAAAGGCCCTAGTAGTGCCACTGCCTGTGGGCCTATGGGGGCCATTTGATTCAAACCACGATAGTTCCATTACCATAAAGTTACTTATCGATCCTTCATGAATTGCTCTAGGGCTTATTATTGTTGTACATAGGTGCTTAATCAATCAGTTAAATAATGAGATCAATGAACTGTCTACATTGTTCTCTAAAACTAGAGATCAATTGCAGGTCCCTCTCTGTGTATATTCAATTCTGTAGACAAACATGAACATTTAGTAAATGATAAGTAATACTAATAGCTATGTATTAATGAAGATAGTATTATATCTTTGGATCAAATTTTCAAATGCATTCACATGATTGATACAGATCTGAATTTAATCAAAGGGAATAAGAATGAATGACAAATATAATTCCAAGGTTATGAATATATGTGCATTTACTCATTAATAATCAAGCCTCATTGTGCCTAGGTCTGTTGATTTTAATATAGATACAGTTTTGAAGTCCCTATCTTTGTAACTCTTACAGAAAATCATGTTAATTTCTCTATTTATTCCCCTTGAATGAGTTAGGAGTATTTGTATAAGTGCCAGAAATTTCCTTATTGATTTGTGCTTAGTTCCTATATTTATGCAGTGGTACCTTATAAGTCTTTTTAATTGAACTTGTTATATTGACTTAATCTAGACCCCATTTAATGATTCATGGTACTCAAACTTGACCTGAGAAGGTTTTGTTTCAATCATTGGTCACTCCCACTACATACTAGAGTAAAATTATTTATCACAATACTTTTATTGATTCCTTAAACAATCCTATGATCTGTTGACCATAATAACTGTAATTTACTTGTAGATTATAAGCAATTCATCTATGACTTCACTGTTTAAGTGCCTTTATGTTTTTATCTATCTATATATCTATCTACCTATCTATCTATCTATCTATCTATCTATCTATCTATCTATCCATCCATCCATCCATCCATCCATCCATCCATCCATCCATCCATCTATCTATCTATCTATCTATCTATCTATCTATCTATCTATCTATCTATCATCTTTGTTTTTCAAGACAGGGTTTCTCTGTGTAGCCTTGGCTGTCCTGGAACTCACTCTGTAGATCAGGCTGACCTTAGAACTCAGAGATCTGTCTAACTCTGCCACCTGAGTGCTGAGATTAAAGACCTGTGCCAGCAGCACCTGGCAAGAGTCTTTATTTTAAACTGTCACAGTCTTAATGATACATTGTACACAAAGAATGCAGTAAAACCGTATATTCTGGGCTTGCTTGGGTAGAGATAGTTTCTACATGAAGAAAATTTGTTTAATTTATCCTTTAGTTTAATGTGATATTCAAATAGCATTGAAAGTGACAGAAGGAATCAATTAATACAAAACTGCAAATGGAAAAGAAGAAAGCAGTTGTATTGGTGTTGCTAGGATTAGCTTACATTTAAGCATATTTCTTTGGTATTGTGGATATTGTTGGTTGACAGCAATATTGTTTATCATGTAGAATAACTCATCTAATATTTGAATTTCCTGACAAATTTTCATGATTGCTCAATAGTTAGTTGTTCTCTCTCTCTTCTCTCTCTCTCTCTCTCTCTCTCTCTCTCTCTCTCTCTCTCTCTCTCTCTCTCTCTCTCTCTCTCTCTCTCTTTGTGTGTGTGTGCATGTAGAAGCCATATTGGTATCTTCCTCTGTGACTCTTCATCAAATTTCAGGGGACAGGATCCAGGATCTCACACTGAATCAGTATACCTAGACAGTCTGGCCATAAAGCCCTAGGGTTCTCATGTCTCTGCCTCCCTAGCACTTGGGTAACAAGCACACACACCACTAGGCTCAATTGTTTGCTTATTTATATCTTCCTTTTTATTTTAAGACTGTCTTACTCTGTTAGCTTTGACTGTCCTGGAACTCACTATGTAGAACAACCAGTCTGGCTTCAAACTCACAGAAATCTACCTTCCTCTGTCCCACAAGTGCTGGAGTTAAAGGCATGAGACATGGCTAGTTTTTTTGTTTGTTTGTTTGTTTAATTTTTTTATTTTATTATTTTAGATTCTGGGGATCTGAGCACAGATCCTCCTTCTTGTATGGTAAACTTTCCAACAATGGACCCATGTCCCCAGCCTCAGTACCAGATTTTTACTGTGTGACAAGAAAATTAATATTTTCAATTTGTTATTTTAAACAATGTGTTCTCTTTCCAAAAGGTATATTTTTTCAAAATTGGAAACAACAGTGACTTTTTATATTGAACAGTTCTCTTTCTTTGCTGACTTGCTTCTGCAGTTGGCTGCTAGTGGCATTCTTCTGTTTTGCATTGTTCTGTTTTATGATAGTGAACTCTATCATTCATTCAATGACAAGTAGAAAGTCATTATTGGAGGATATAAAGAAGTTGATTCACTTATTGTTAAAATTATGTTCTCCCAGCATTCACTACTTAAATTAATAATGCATCTTAAGAATGGTACCCATCTGGGCTGGAGAGATGGCTCAGCTGTTAAGAGGTCTTCCAAAGGTCCTGAGTTCAATTCCCAGCAACCACATGGTGGCTCTTCCATCTGTAAAGGAATCTGATGCCCTCTTCTTGTGTGTCTGAAGGCAGCTACAGTGTACTCATATACATAAATCTTTTTTAAAGAAAGAATAGTATCCATCTATTTTCATACAATGGGCCTTCTAATTCAGCAACTTGCACAGACATTTAATGAAGGCCATGCTTCATATTTATATTTAGCATTATTGAAGAAGATTGTTATTTTTTAATACTTAGAAATTCATAGATGCATATAGTATTTTCTGATCATATACATCCTGAACTATTCCTTTCTGCTCCTCTTGGAACTATCCCAATGTGTCACTTTCCAAACATAGTGCTCTTTCTTTAGTAACCCACTAAATCCAAGTAGTGAGCCCTAAGCACATAGGTGTGGGGGCCACCACTGAGACATGGGCAACCTACCAGGGGCCACATTCTTGTTTTTCCTCTGAAGCAGTCCTTTACAGTCAATAGATCATTGTTCTGCCCTGCGTCCCCCTCCCCCCCAGGAATGTTGACTGGCTTGATTTTGGTGTAGATCTTGTGCAGGCAACCACAGTTGTTTGAGTTTGTGAGAACAGTAGCCACTTTGTGTGTAGAAGACAATATTTTACACTAGTTCTCCTTGGCCTCTGGCTTTTACAAACTTTTTGTAATCTGAACATTATATTTTTGTCCTGTTTTATTTTGAAGAATTAAATACTAAGTTATGTGTTTTCATCATACAACATCAGCAAAAATTTTTGTAAATGTGTTTGCTTTTTTGACATTCAGAGAAAAAGCTAAAAATCACAGGTTATCTCATGAGATTAACTTATGCAGATTTAGATGTTTTTCCAGCTTCATGGTACATGCTTTTCCTATAAACAATTTCTCTATAATGCTAGTTTTTATTAAATATGCATTTCAACACCAGGTACTGTGTAACACTCCTGAGTTTCCAATTGATTTTACTAAAATGCTTGATATAGGCGAAATATTTTTATCTTTCTCCTAGGTTAATGAGATTTTTCTTTTAGTGCATGAATAAACATATTTAATTGATCATTATATTTGATAGAACTAGATTCAGGAGCACTTGGTGATTATAAAATGTAAAACAGAAGTACAAAAACATAGATACAGAGTTTGCTAAAAGTGTAGTTATAGATGAAGTCAGAGGACAGTTGGCATTATGGAGTATGCACTTTCCATGGGAAAATACATTTTGAGGAACAGCAATGACAAAATTATAATCATGGAGAATCTTTATCATACTGCCTGACAATAAAATACAGAAACTTCAACTTCCCTCCCCATGTGGCTACATTTATGCTCCTGTTGGTGTGGCTGACCTTGTCCTTTTACTGACACAAATCCAAACTTTAAGGAAGTGTTAATGAATTTCATCACAGCTGTGAAAATGTTCCTGTGGGGAAGAGCATTGTACCACTTGATAAGTAAGGTTTGGAACGTGAAAAAAATAAATTACTGAAATATAAAGGCATGCCATAATTTCTACAAAACCTAGTGAGCCACAAATCTAATATTATTTCAATGTTTATAGGAAAGTTCAGAAATTATGTTTGCATGACATGAGAAAGCATTTATTTTAGACTGGTTCGGGATTTAAAATAATGTGTTTCAAAGGCATTCTTCACAGATAAAATGGATTGAATGACTTTATTTATTTGTTTAATCTCATACTATTTATCTACCATTTACTGAGGTAGATTCCAAGTAATTTATTGTGTATAGATGAAGAAATGTATTTGACCATTGTTTACCTGTCAAAATAGCATACAGTTTATCTTAAAGCCTAATCTCAACTTTCCCTATGATGTCATTTATGATAGGTGTTTGAGGAAACATCTGAGGCTCAGAGAATTTATTTAAGCCTCAAGCAAGATAATTGAGGAAGGACTTCTTAAAATAAATTTATTGTATGCATTTGGGATTTGCAATGAGACATAATGGGATACAAATAGTAAAATTGTTTCTAGACTAAAGCAAATTAATATATACACTATCTCACATTGTCTAATTATATTTTGTGTCTGGCAGGACTTGCTAAGTTCTAATTATTCTCTAATATTTCAATAGTTTTGTCAACTACAATCTTCAGGTTTTCATCCTATTTTGTATCCTTTGGATCTTACTATCTTATTAATAATATAGAACTGGTTTTATTATCATCTTTTCATTCACAATGCATTTTAACATAGTCACCCTTCAGTTACCTTATTGTGTCTCTGTCCTACTCCAAACACTTACTGATTCCCTTCATTCTCTAATTTCTCTTATTTTCTCTTTCAAAATATATTTTAAAGATTTGTTGATTTTATATGTGTATTGGTATTTTGCTACAAGTATGTGTACCCAATGAGTGCAGAGCCTGTGAAAATCAAGAGGACCTTGTTTTCTCTGGAACTTGAGTTGTTACAGTTGGTAGTAAGCCATCTTGTGGGTGCTCTTAATCACTGAACCATGACTCTAGTGTGCTCTCTCCATTTTCGTGTCTCTTATCCCCCTGTGACTTAACAGGGTTGCATAGAAAAGCATGGGTAACTAACCAGGGCTTAATCATTGAAGAAAATCCGTCTTTATCTTTTAGCAACCTTTCTTCCTAAGGGGCAGTGCCTCATGAGTCCCTCCCACTTTCACCCAATATTTACCTATAAATCTTCAGGAAGGAGAGTGGTACCTTGTGAGCCTCTTTCCCCTTTACTAAATGTGTACATGCCTAATCTTGCACAGGTATTCTTTAGGTAATCAGAGCTGCCCTGCTCTAATGATAGCATTTCACAGCACTTCACACTTTATCTGCTTCTTACATTCTTCTCCCCTTCTTCTGCAATGGTCTTGAGCCTTGAATGAATTGATAGCAATGCCCTCTTTAGGACTGTGTATTCAATAGTCATTCTCAGCAAATTGAGCAGATATAAGCTTCTGCAATAATGGTCACCGATTTCAAATAGAAGCTTCTCTAACCAAGCATCAATATATACTTTTAGAAGTCAGTTTGACAGACACATTATTTTTACTTTATAATAGCAGTATTTTATGTACTAGGACCTATGTCTTTACCAACAATCTTAGTTTGCTTTCTCTTGCTGTGATAAAATGTCATGATCAAACACAATGCGAGAAGAAAACCGTTTAGTTGGTTCACATGTCTCAATCACTGTCCATTATGAAAAGAAGTCAGGGCAGAGACTCAAGGCAGGAATCTGGAGGCAGGAACTAAAGCAAAATCCATTGAGAAGTTTTCTTGACGGACTTGCTCTTTATCATTCCTTGGGCATGCTTTCTTATACTGTCCAGTACTACTTGCACAGGGAAAATACCATCTACAGTGGGTTGTGCTACTTACATCAGTGATTGATAAAAAAATGTCCCATAGTCTTACCCACAAGCCAATGTGATGGAGTCATTTTCTCACTTGAGGTTCCCTCTTCCCAAGGTGTCCTAGCAAGTGCCAAGCTGACAAAACAAATAAAAATAAATACCTTCAAACCCAAATATAAAAATGAATAGGCAAATAAAAAGAAACACAAACAAAAAACAAAACAAAACAAAACAAAAAAACCAACCAACACTAAACCAGCTATAAACTTTTAATTTAGATTTATAGTCACAAATGTGAATTCCCCTCCTGTGTAACTGGCCTAAAAACCTGTAAATTACTGGTTACATCATGTAGTGAACTAGTATTAGTGGTATCAATGTTGTATATCAGTCAGGGTCCAGAAGTGAGTGGAAATGGTGACATGCAGTCTTCTCTTAGTTGAATACATAGTTACCTTCTGGGTCTGTGAGGGCTGGCCATCAGGGAGGAAGATTCTACCTCAGATCCACGTTGGTTTCTCTATTGTAGTGGGGCAGGGCCTCCAGCTGTAGAATTTTACCATCTACTTCTCAAGGGCAGCTAACTGCAGAGAATTTTTTTTTTTTTTTTTAGTTTGGGGTTAGCTCAATAACTGTCCTTATTAGTAATATATAAGGAGCTAGCCAACTCTGTCACTTTTTCTTTTCTTAAACCTATTATTTCTCAAAGCTCTTTTATACACTCATGCAGGCTACCTTAGTGCAAAGTTGTTGGAAATTTTATTTTTTATTTAGTTTACAAAGTAGTTGATTTCCTTAAGAACTTTACATATGTACTTACTTTTGGTTGACTGTCCCTAAAATATCTTCTTCTTCTCCTTCTAGTCTGCTTCATCCCCATTAAACATTTCGACCTCCATGATTCCTTTTTTTCCTTCATATAACATTTCTTTCTCTGGCCCCTCCCTTGAAGCTTCTTTCCCTCTCTCTCCTTGGTGCATTTCTAGTTCCCTAGTTTTAGATACACTCATACTGCTATAAATAAACATACTGGAAAATTAGACTCGAGGACCTGCATATGAGGGCGCATATATGGGATTAATCTTTCTGCTCAGGGCTTACCTGACTTATACAATGTTTTAAGTTCCAACCATTTCCCTAAAAATTTCATGTTTTTCATCTTTCTTTATGGATGAATGAATTCTATTGTGTATATGTAGCAATTTTTTATCCAGACATTAGTTTATTTTCAATTGTAAATTGAACAGCAATAAAGATGGATGAGCAACAGCCCTAAATGAGACTTTCATAATAACACCCTCATAAGGCTCAGGGGTCTCTGAGGAAGAGGAGATTGAGAGTTGCTCATAATAACAGACTCGAACAGAATGCACAAGACTGTGGTGCAATAGTCATTCAGACCATTCTCAGTTCATTGTCTCCTAACTCTTTTAGACCATGAGAAGTGAGCGATGGATGGTAGAATCAGACTATGGAATTCACTGCAGTGGAAAGTCTATAAACAGTGAGCTGGGGAGGATGTTCAGTCTTTGTTTTAATTAGTGTACAATATTAAGGGGATGGTAGAATGTTTTTGTCATGCCATTTAACACAGACACTGGAGATGTGGAAGTATATTACCTAAATTACTTGTTTACCTTGAGGTGTTTTATTTTATTTTATGTGGCTATTACTCTGAAGGATTTACTTACAGTGTTCCTATATATGACTGTTGTCACAGATAGTGGACAAAGCATATCTGTAGATTACACATGATCTTAGAATTCTGATTTTTTTTAAAATATTGTATGTAATTTTACCTGTTGCCCATGTCACTAATGGAAATCTTTCAAATCAAGGAAGCCAATGAATTCCAGTACAGGCTGTGTAATTTAGGGAAACATAAGAACAATATATGACAAGGTGGTATTTTGAGTAGTTTTCAGAGACAGTATCAGAATAGTTCAAAGTACACATGAGCTTTCATAGAAATACGGAATGGAAAGTTTAATAATTGTACTATCTTGGTCAATCCTGAAAAAAACAAACCAAAACAAAACCAGATCAATGATTTTAAATTCTGACTTAGCAAAATTATGTGGCATCTGTGCTGTCAGAAATGAAGTCTTGACAAGGCCGAGGTTTGTTTAGAAGAAAATGGAAATATTGATGTAAAGAGATGAAGAAGACATTAAGAAAAAAAAACCCACAGGGAAAGTGGTACTTTAAATAGCAATAGCAAAAGAAATTGTGTTTTCTTTTGATTATTAGAAATACCACAGGGAGTGCAGAGATAATTAGATGGCGATGTTTAAAATACTCTGCCCTCCATGCTTCTATGGCTATAGTGATTTGTCTGTGTATCCTGACTTCCAGGAACCACTCAATTCCATTCATTAACATATTTGGTCCTGCAAACCACTTAACCTTGAGGTGCTCATTTGCTTCACTTGTCACCATGATTGTGTATTTCAATTTCCTTCTTATTTGGGTTGATTATCTTTCCCGGGCAATCAATAAAAATAAAATGAGTGCAGTTGCATGTAAATGGATTGGGCTAAAAGCAACATTCTGGTGTTCAGATGATAATTAGTCCTCCGTGCTCAGGCTGTTGCATTTGGCCACTCAACCATTTGTAACTACAGGAGCCATGCAAGTCTCCCCTTCACTTTGCAATACTAATCCTATCATCAAAGCACTTGCAAAAGTATGTAATGGCCACAAAACAATCTCAGTCTTTTATATTGTCCGTGTTTCTATTAGTTATGTCTTACAAATGAAAGGTTATGACATGTAGTCCTTAAGAGAGTTTACTTAGAATTTACAGATTAAATGTAAATTAATGAATTCTAAAACCCAGAAGCACAGGATATCAAGTCAGGGAGTAGTGTTTTTGTTGTTGTTTTGCCTAACCTTTCCCATTGTGATTTTTTTCCCCAAGATTCTAAACTGGAAACCATTCTAAGTCAAACTCTGCCATGCATAGTTATCAGATATCAAACTACTACTCTAAATTTAGAGATTAAGAGGTGAGAAACCAAAACCAGCTCTACCTTTTTTCTCTTTTTGTAAGATGACTTTATCATATCACCCAGGCTGGCCTCAGACTCATGTGCTTCCTGCCTCAACTTCCCAAACAAGTGCTGGGATTATAGGCATGCCCAGAATAGGAAGATTTCTTTACGAAAAAGTATCTTAAACTATATTGTGAAGTGCAATAGTTTCCAGCACTTATCTTGAACTAATAAAATTTTCTGAAAACATTCAGAGGCTGGAGTACTCATTCTTGAAATTGTGACTTTGTAAAAAAAAAATATTCTGAGTATTTCAGTATTATATTCAGACCACTAAAATACACAGTCTTGTTTTGCAAGCCACGAATTGAGTATTTGCTTAGAGAAACACAAAGTTAGAGGAACTGATTTTGGGTGGGCATCAATGGACTGGCAATGTGTGTTATTAATCGGAGCCAGCCACATCCCAAATATTAACATATTCTTTCACAAAATATTTGTGTGTTTTTGCAGGTTTACTTTTCACTGTCTTAGGAAAATCGTAAGCTTCATCTCCTATAACTTCTGTGGAATGTTGTCTTTTGATTGTTAGCATGGTAGGATCGGTTAGTGCTGGGGGGCGGGGGGATCTCCCTGTGGAAGAGATTGTGTGAGGTTGTTCCTTTTTAGAGACTTAAGTGCTGATTGATATTTTCTTAATGCTGTTAGAGTTAAGTCCTCCATCTCACGTCCACCAGGCCCCCCAGGGGGCTATTTTAATGCTGTATTAATCAGCCCAATCAATGAGTTTGTCAATATTTTTACTAAAAGACATGTAGCGAGGACTCTGAAGTAAAACTGTCCATTTTCTCTTTTTTTCTTTTTATTTTCCTTCTGTGACAACATGAGAAGAGAGAGATAGAGAGATAGCTCTTCATTAGCAAACCAGTTTTGACAGCATGGTCTTTGCCAATGGATGCAATTCAGCAGGTCTATTATAAATCTCATCTATTCCCTGGTTTATCTGGTTATATTGCTTAACATGAAGGGATCTCACTGGAAAGATTACTTTGCAGTGATATGAGATTGGTTTCTTTGTGTGTGTGTGTGTGTCCACTCACTCTGTCTCAGCCATGACCTAACAGCCTGAAGACATTGCTTAGAATGAGTCCTAAGGAAATGATCATCTTGCCTTTCTTAGCCATATCCCAAAGCAACAATCCTAGCTGTGCCAATTACTTGGAGGAATCTGTGATTTCTCTTAGTCTCTTGTTACCTCTCTACAAAACAGGAGAATAGACTGTTCCTGGGTAGAATTGAGGTACACCCTGCATCAAATGATGCATATGAAAGCACCTTAGAAGCAAGTGGGGGATTTGGCATTTAATTTTAGTATCGTATGATTCATCAAATTCCTACACTGATCCTCCTTCCGGAATGCCCACTCTATGGTTGATTTGTTCAAGGAATAAAGACCACGTAACAGAGTTTAGATTGGTTTCTTTTTATTATGTCAGCCTGAGATGCATGTCACCTGTTCCAAAGACCAACATCTTTTTCCTTGGTAAATCTTGTGGTGACTTTGGCATGACTATCTTCTATTTGGAAGTAATGATACCTGGCCCATTCATCTTTCCAATGATGTTGTTGGTCCAAGGAAATGAAGCATTATGCAAATCTACATGCATTCCACTGATGTCACAGGTTTCAACCTGACCAGAAAAAGGTAATGTTGCCACTGCTTTGTGAATGGAGCCTTTCAGGAGTTGTGTTGCCATTACCCATTTTGCTCTGTAGCCTGTATAACACAAAGAGACAGGTTTCTCTTCAGGGTAATTATGATGGCAATGACTAATCCAGCCTTTTACATTAATATCTCACATCATCATGGTTCATTTGAGCATTTGTCAGTATCAGAAATCTTGGTGGGGTAGAGATGACCTTGTATTCTTCCCTGGAAATATTTAGGATATTTATCTTTCTTCTCCTTTTTTGTTTTGGGAAGCAAAACTTCACTCAGGGAAAATAGAGTAAATCCTTAAATAAATAATATTCCTGATCCTTTTCTATTTCAAATGCTTAAATGCTTATTAAGTGTTAATGCCTACATGGAAACTCAATTTCTGGGAGAGTTTTACATAGTTCTGTTGTGCCAGAATGAGAAAAGTTAATCCATTCTTGAATATTACTTTTCAAGCTTTCATAATTAGTTAAATACTCCAAAGCAATGCTAAGCTATAAGAACAGCAGATACTTGACAAGTGAGAGGTCATTATTTGCATTTCAAAAGTATTCTTCACTTGACTAAATAATTATACCAAGTTTCTGAATTGCACAGTGTACCTACGCATTTATTTACAGATGAGTAAAACTATTTGACAGGCTGGTGGGCAGAAAAATTGAAAAGTGCAAGTGTTAGAAACCATATTTATTGAAGAATAAAATATATAACATGGAAGGAGCTGATTCCTAGTTCAAAAAGTATATTCACTGAAACACAGGTTCATATGTAGCTTAGATTTTAAAAATCTATGCGAATATGTCTACCTCTGTGAGCCTATGTCATGTTGGGTTCAGATGCCCCTGGAGGATAGATAAGAGAGTTGGATTCCCAGGAACTGGAGTTTCAGGTCCTTGACATGGGGGCTGAGAATTTACCTCAGCTGCTCTGAAAGTTCCTGACCACTGAGTTATTTCTCCACCACCTTATTAGTTTCTTTTCTGTAGCTGTGGTAAAATTTCATGACCAACTCAACCCATGGAAGGACTAGGTTATTTGGGATTTTGGTTGCAGAAGGTTAGAGGCCACGTTCATGGGAGAGCATAGTAGCAGCAGCATGCTCAGCAGCAGGAGAAGAGAGCTGAAGGATCACAATTGTGAAGCTCAGAAGTGAAGCAGAGAGAGCAAACTCTAAGGAGTGTTAAGGGCTTAAGCTCTCAAAGTCTGCCACCAGTGACATAGTTCTTCCACTTAACTCCTTCTAACCCTCCCACAAAGCAGTGCCATTAACCTGGAAACAGGTGTTCAAATACAGGAATTCATAGTGGACATTCCCATTCCAACTACCTAGATATAGCTTCTGAGAAACTGTTCTAGGCATTCCATGTCCAATTTCTAATGCTAGTATTCACTGTGCCATTTCTACATCTATAAGTTAGGACACTGATAACAGTAATAATTCTCCTTATAGCTGCTATGAAATGATTACATTTTCATAAGGTGATTATTTGTATGAACCTATATAATGGTGACAATTTAAGAAGTAGCAGACATTACCACCACTATCATCACCTTTAAGTTCATCTATCCCTTCCTGTCCTCAGATTCTTTTTTTTTTTTTTTTTTTTTTGTGAACAGGCTGAAATTTATTTTATGAAGGATATTGCAAGCATAAAGTCATTTAAAAAATTTTTATTAGATATTTTCTTCATTTACATTTCAAATGCTATCCCAAAAGTCCCCTATACCCTCTCCCCGCCCTGATCCCCTACCCACTTACTCTCACTTCTTGGCCCTGGTGTACCCCTGTACTGGGGCATATAAAGTTTGCAAGACCAATACGCCTCTCTTCCCAATGATGGCCAACTAGGCCATCTTCTGCTACATATGCAGCTAGAGACACAGCTATGGGGTACTGATTAGTTCATATTGTTGTTCCATCTATAGGGTTGCAGACCCCTTCAGCTCCTTGGGTAATTTCTCTAGCTCCTACATTGAGGCCCCTGTGTTCCATCCTATAAATGACTGTGAGCATCCACTTCTATATTTGCCAGGCACTGGCAAAGCCTCACAGGAGACAGCTATATCAGGGTCCTTTCAGCAAAATCTTGCTGGCATATGCAATAGTGTCTGTGTTTGGTGGCTGATTATGGGATGGACCCCCGGGTGGGGTAGTCTCTGGATGGTCCATCCTTTCATCTTAGCTCAAAACTTTGTCTCTGCAACTCCTTCCATGGGTATTTTATTCCCTATTCTAGGGAGGAATGAAGTATCCATGCATTGGTCTTCCTTCTTCTTGATTTTCTTGTGTTTTGGAACTTGTATTTTGGGTATTCTAGGTTTCTGGGCTAATATCCACTTATCAGTGAGTGCATATCAAGTGACTTCTTTTGTGATTGGGTTACCTCACTCAGGATGATATACTCCAGATACATCCATTTGCCCAGGAATTTCATAAATTCATTGTTTTTAACAGCTGAGTAGTACTCCATTGTGTAAATGTACCACATTTTCTGTGTCCATTCCTCTGTTGAGGGACATCTGGGTTCTTTCCAGCTTCTGGCTATTACAAATAGGGCTGCTATGAACATAGTGGAGCATGTGTCTTTATTACCAGTTGGAACATCTTGTGGGTATATGCCCAGGAGGGTTATTGCTGGATCTGCCAGTAGTACTACGTCCAGTTTTCTGAGCTGTCCTCAGATTCTTTATCTATAAATTTAGTACTTAATATGTATAGTGTAAACTGGGTGGTGGTGGCACGTGCCTTTAATCCCAGCACTTGGCATGCAGAGGCAGGTGGATTTATGAGTTCGAGGCCAGCCTGGTCTACAAAGTGAGTTCCAGGACAGCCAGGGCTATACAGAGAAACCTTTTCTTGGAAAAGAAATATATATTTATGTATAGTGTGTATATATATATATATATATATATATATATATATCGTAGACCTTTTACTTCATTATTATTATTATTATTATTCCCTAAAACACATTCTAATACCTACTTCTATAATACTGTCATTGTATTGGGTGTTTATAAATTAAAGTAAATGGAGAATATGCATAGGGTATATGTAGATACTTTACCATCTAGATGAAGGACTGAGACATCTTCAGATTGAGCCAATTCCCTTGAGCCAATTCCCTGAAGATGCTGAAGGAAACACATTGCCTCATCTTCATAATACCAATAAAGTTGGATATCCTCAAACTTGAACTTGCATCAGAATCATCTGGAGGGTTGGCTAAAAGAAAGGTTATGGAGCCAAGACTGCATTTCAGTCGACTCTCAGATACAGCTGGGAACTACTGTTCTAGGAAGCAACTTGGAGAATCATTTCTATGAGATACTTAAAAAAATTATACCTGTAGCTCCCATGAATAGAATAAATATGTAAGTGGTACTTTGGGAGTTATGAGATAAAATTCAAGATTATAAAGCATGTTATTCTTTTTTCTCGTAACAGTATACAAAGATCTTGTAGTGAAGCTTTGACTTTTGGGCAATCACACACATGTGGCATATGACAGACATACAGGCAGACAGACACACATACACCCCCACCCCTCTACACAGAGAGAGAGAGAGAGAGAGAGAGAGAGAGAGAGAGAGAGAGAGAGAGAGAGAGAGATTGATTTCCTTTTTAATTATTTTGCATTTAGAACAACAGAATTATGTTTTTAATACATAAATGGACATTTTTATTATTGGATTATTATTTTACTATCCAAAAGTGGGGAAACTTTTGGAATAAAGGAATGGATGTGTTCCCTGAGCACCAGATGAAGTTTCATTAACTCGAAGTCACATCAGGTTCTCCTTCTCTGCATCTTAAACACTATCAATCACAGCTTTATGTAACCTTGCTTTTATCTCCAGTCTTTGGGTGGCAATTTCTTTTCAATTTGTTCTAGATTCTTATCATATAGTGAAACAGCAGCCAGAGTCAATCTATCACTTCAGAGTAGATCTAACATTTCATAATAGTTTGACCACAGAGAGCCTTGGGAGTTTCAGCCCCTAGAACGAAGTACTTCAAATGTCACTCTTGTTACAGCCTTTGTGGCTGGTGTATCTGAAGGACTGCCAGATTCTCCCATTCCATTTTTTCTTCCCTAACAGGAGAAAAGGAAAAGACAGATAGCCACCAAGACTAGCTAACTTTAAATTAATGTTAAAAGGATCTTTGACCACCATATATATGTGTGTTTTGTCAGATTGCACATTCAGCACCCTAGCCCTTACTAATGTGCCAGATACTCTGCTATATATTGTAACAAAGTACTTATTAATCAGCATGCAAATAACATCCCCTCAGCCTTGCTAGCAGAATTTGCTTTCCTGCGTCTGTAAGTCTATTAAGCTATTGTTGGGTGATGGCCGTGTTAGCCCAGGCCTTTAATACCAGCAGAGAAGAACGCAGGTGGATGATTTGAGCCAGGTCTACATAGTACTGACTCAAGCACAGAGGCCTTAGGTTAGATGATAAAACAATTGGGGTGGCACACATAAGTTTTTTCCAGGGCTTAGGATGTGATATACATCAGTTTTGTCCATGTAATATCACATAGAAGCCAGTCAAATGACCCAACCTCATTTCAAGGGATTCTAAGAAAGACTCTCTCTCTCTCTCTCACACACACACACACACACACACACACACACACACACACACACACACACACACACAGAGAGAGAGAGAGAGAGAGAGAGAGAGAGAGAGAGAGAGAGAGAGAGAGAGAGAGAGAGATCTTTCAATTTATATCTCTCTTCTCTTTTATCCTGTCCCATTCCCTACCCCTTTCATACAGAAGGCAGGAGATTGGGCAGTATTTAGGATTCTACTCCAGAAAATAAAAAAGATGTTTTACAAAAAAGAAGAAAAATGAGTCTTAGTGAACTTCAGGGAAGATATATTTGATTATAGATTTGAATGACAATGTGTATATTTAGATAATAACACTAGAAACAACAGAGGAAAATGGGTTTTTCAGTGTTCTAGGTCCTCTGGAACACAGGGGAAGAGAGAGAATTCAGCATGTGATGTTGTGGGGAGTGACTATTGATTAGGACTTCGTATCAGTTTCTTATAGTAACCCTCTTGAATTGTGCAAAGAAAAATCTAAGTTGGTGAAGGTTTGTGGAGATTAGATTCATGAGAGCCTGTCCTCAATATTTATTACTGCCTGAATGCACCCAGCCAATCTCTGTACCGAGAGTAATAACAATTATGGGATGTATGTCTGGGTGGTTTGTTGAACTTCCTATGTGCCAGCCATTGCTGGATAGAATTTTCTCTCCTTTTTGGTGATTTGTTCCTTCATGGAATGGCACTACAATGCTTTAACAAATTCCATATCATATCTTCTGGATATAAATATGTTTCTATCTGTAACCATACTGTTGCCCAAAGTACTACAATCAGATGTATAACTTTCTGACTGCTTCTGTGTACCATGCCATATGGTACACTTATGTGCCTCAGTGCATATTTGGTGGTCAGAGGAAAATTCTGGGTGTTGGTCATCTCTTGCATCTCATTGGATGTTTTGCCAGGGTATATGTCAAGCTAGCTGACCCGAGAGCTTATTGCTATTGTCTTGTATCTTCCTCTCCTCCTACTGTAGGACCAATGAGATTACAGATCCATGCTACGATACCTGGCTTTAACAGGGTTCTAGGGATTCAAACTCAGTTGTGCAGCAAGCCCTTCATCTGCTGGATCATCACCCCATCCCTTATCCCATAAGGTTTTTCAGAGCCAACTATTTTTGTTTTCTTTTGTTTTGTTTTCTGGTTGTGCAGATATCAGAGACAAGGAGTTTGGAAATTGCCAAGCTATGAGAGCCACCTGATCAAATTTATACCTCAGTCAAAACAGGAAGGAAGCTGCATTGACCTTGTTCTATGCCCAGAACTATCTTCAGTCCCAAAGCAATCTTTTTAGTTTCTACTCTCTGTTATAGAGCTGCCAAGATGGTTGCTAATTAGTCACTGTCGCCTTAATGTAGATTAGTTTCATGTATACATCCTGGAAACATTTCCTGTTTCACAAATGTATTAGTCAAGAGGGGCTGGAGAGATGCTTTGTTAGTGAGGAACACTGACTGCTTTTTAGAGGATCCAGGTTTAATCACAGGGCCTATGTGGTGGTTCACAACAGTTAGTAATTCCAGTTCTAGGAGACTGGAAATCCTCTTCTGCCTTCTGTGGGCACACAGGATACATGTGGTACACAGAATGAATGCAGGGAAGACGTTCATGTACAATAAATAAATAAATAAATATCAATAGAGGCTGGAAAAGTGTGCCAGGAGTTCAGAGTAAGTTTGGTTACAAGTACCCACATCAAGTCACACTGTGTGTGTTCCAGTGATAATGACTGCATTGGTACTGAGTTTACTGGTAGAGGCTTGTAATCCTAGTATTGGAAAGCTGAAGCTAAAAGTTTATGAGTTTCAGGCCAATGTAAAGTACATACTGACAGTGGTCACAATCAGATGGGTTTACAGAGTGAAAACCTATTTTTATAATGCTATACTAGTATCCAGGTGTCTTTGCTTTTTTTAGTAACCCCATCACCTGGGAAGCTGAGGCAGGAGGATTGCAATGAGTCCAAGGTCAGCCTGGCTTACATGAGAGTTTGAGGTATTTAGCAACACAGCTCAAAATCTTATCTCGCCGGGCGTGGTGGTGCACGCCTTTAATCCCAGCACTCCGGAGGCAGAGGCAGGCGGATTTCTGAGTTCGAGGCCAGCCTGGTCTACAGAGTGAGCTCCAGGACAGCCAGAGCTATAAAGAGAAACCCTGTCTCGAAAAACCAAAAAAAAAAAAAAAAAATCTTATCTCAAGACAAGCAATGGAAAATAGTGCAAATAGTAGGCAAAAGTTTAAGTAGTACAATAATTCAAATGCTCTCAAAATCTCTACCCATAAAAATAAAGGAAAAGTGTCCTGACAGTGCAGAAACCTGGTAGACACCTGTTTTTGCCAGGTAAGCAAGTTAATATGCTCTTTCTGACATATTGTACCTATAGTTGCCTTGTATTCAGAAATTCATAATTTTAATCTCATAATGGGAACACAGCAGACTAGAGAGAAATGAGCTTTTGTCTGTCCATAACAGGAGAAAATACCTGTCTTGGACTTTCCAAAAGTATCAAAGTCATAAAAGACAAAAGACCAAGTAGCCATCACAGAATACAACAGGTCACAAAGACTCAATGAAGTGTGAGACCTTGACTCTGACCTTGATACAGAAAAAGGAATTAATGGAAAATGTAACTTAAAGTCTAGAGTTAGTGATATCGTATCCATCTTAATTTCTTTATTTTCATAAATATCCCTTGATTATGGAAGATGGCAACTCTTGGGAGAGCAAGGTGAAAGAAAGATGTACACAAATCCTCTGTGTGACACTTAATACATTTTTTTCCTTAAATATTGAAGAGGAGCATTTTAGACATGTCCCAAGAAAAACAGGAAAACAGCTTCCAGTGTCCTAAGAGCAGGGAATCATATTTATATATGTATATATTCAGTCAAAAAGAAGAAAACTCATATAAACTCTGAGTTTAACAATGATTTTCAGCATCTCTTTTGATAATTTTATTTTGTAAGATGATGGAATATTTGTGTTCTTTTTTCTCAAGAAGCAGCAGCAGAAAATATCACTGCATTAGGAGGACTGTGAAATCTACACAAATCACTTTCTTGCTCTACAGAGTACATGAATTATTTTATTGATGCTTCATTGTTAGCTGTATTGAAAAATGTTTTCAAACATGTGTAATCCTAGTATCCTGAGATTATTGATAATCTATTCATAAGATATATACATATACCCAGACACATTCATATATACACTCACATTCACATACCACCATTTAACCTACCATAGTATCTATCACATTGCAAATACTCAATAAATATTTTATGTGTATACAAATGAGTCTATGCATATAATTTGAAAGTTGTATTTCACATCATAAAAAAGTGTACAGCAGTCTTTGGTGTCAGAGAAACATGGACTTAAGGTTCTTTCTCTCCCCTTACTCCTATCTATACCTTATTACTTTTCCTTTGTTCCTTCAATTTTCCTTTCTTTCCTTTCTTCCCTACATCCTTAATGCTGTCCCTCAAATATTTAGTAGACATATAATTGAATTAGGTTCTGTGCTAAGTTCTGATGAGAAGGTCTCAAGGTGGAAGAAAACCTGTGGTTTTAGTCTTCAAATGAAGTCTGAAAGAGTAGGTGATCATAAATAACAAAAGCACACAAAAAGCAAATGTGTATCTGTACCAAATTCTATGATGCATAACAGGGATCAGAGATAAATTTTGTGAAGCAGTGATGCTTGAACTCATACATGACTCATGAATTACACTTAATCAGGCGGAAAGAGGAGCCAAAGAATTAGCATTTGTGACACCCATAGCACAGGGACCAGATCAGTACAACTAGAGTGCAAGATATGAGCTAGATAGATATAAAAGTTAAAAATGCTTTGTTTGTCGTTATATGGCCTTTGTCGTTCTTCTTTTTTAAACTTACTAAGGATTAGTAATCAAATAAAGAACATTTTTGGAGGGCTGGGGAGCACTTGCTGCTCTTTCTGTAATTCCAATTGCACGCATTCTGATATCTTCTTCTGGCTTCATCAAGAGTCTGCATGCACATATAGACAAGTAGGCACACACATATACATAAATTTTTGAAAAAAAGAGTATTTTAGTAGTGGAATCATGATCAGTTTTACATTGTTGCAAGGCTACCCTAGTTGCCTAACAGGACATTAGAGATAAACGAAAGATAGCTCCAGGAGCTGAACTTCCTCTGTTCCCATCCTAGTTCTGTAACCAACTAGTTTTGTATAATTGACTGAGCTATTTCATGTTGTTGTGCTTCCATTTCCCCATTCAGAGCAGTGACAGCCATTTCTGTTTTCTAGAATCATTATGGAAATGAATCAGATCCTATTTGTGAAGCAGGATTGCCTAGCATTCATAAAGCCCGGACTTTAATACTTGGTGGTTTTTGTTTTTGTTTTTGTTTTTGTTTTAAACCTACTGAGAAGGATTCAGGTGCATTCAAGTCTCAAGACACATTTTGTTTAAATGTTATGTAATAAAGAGCAATCATGAAGGAAAGACAATTCGTTTCAAGGACATCAAGTGGTGATGTTAGCAGATTTTGTGTTGCACTTAAAGTAGAAATGAGCCTGATGCTGAGCACCTTTCTCAGTTGCTACCCACCACATTTTGTTTTTGTTTTTTTTAGACAAGAGTCTTTCACTGAACCTTCAGCTCATTAGTTAAGATAAGCTGACTAAAAAGCTCCAGGGGTCCTCTTAACTTGGTGTCCTCAGTGCTAAAATCACTATCCTGTGCTCAGTTTAAATATGAGAACTGTATATCCAAACACAGGTATTCATCTTTGTACAATAAGTCTTCTACTGACTGAGACATCTCCCAAAGATGAAAACATTTTACTTTAATAGTCTTATGTTTCTAATGTTTGGATATTGTGCTGGCTAGTTTTATGGCAACTTGACACAAGTTATAGTCATATGAGAGGAGAAAACCTCAATTCAAAAAATGCCTCCATAAGACTGGGCTGTCAGTAAGTCTGTGAAGCATTTTCTTATTTAGTAGCAAGGACTAGTCCACTGTGGGTGGTTCCATCCCTGGCCTGGTTTTCCTGGGTTCTATAAGAAAGCAGTCTCAGCAAACCATGAAGAGCTAGCCAGTAAGCAGCACCCATCTACAGCCTTTGCATCAGCCTGCCTTCAGGTTTCTGCCCTGTGTGAGTTCTTGTTCTGACTTCCTTCAATACTCAACTGTGATATGTAAGTTCAATCCAAATAAACCCTTTCCTCCTCAGCTTGCTTTTGGTCATGGTGTTTCATCATAGTAATAGAAATAGGCCGGGCGTGGTGGCGCACGCCTTTAATCCCAGCACTCGGGAGGCAGAGGCAGGTGGATTTCTGAGTTCGAGGCCAGCCTGGTCTACAAAGTGAGTTCCAGGACAGCCAGGGCTATACAGAGAAACCCTGTCTCGAAAAACCTAAAAAAAAAAAAAAAAAAAAAAAAAAAAAAAAAAAAAAAAAAAAAAAAAAAAAAACAAGTAATAGAAATAGTCAACTAGGACTGTGACCTATTTGAGTTTTCTATTTCTCTCTATATCGATTTTGGTATATAAATTGCTTATTTTAATTATGTATATATTAAACATTTTGGCAAAAAAGTTAAAGAATTATATTTGGGATATCATATCTTGAGAAATGAAATCATTTTCATGTGTACTCAATCCCTCCCTTTTAATTCTAGAATCTGTGCTTCTCTCTTATTTAGTAATGGAAGAATTTTGTTCATTTTGAATTTTGTACACACATATTAAACATATTTGAGTACTAATAATTAGTCTTTTTATAGGACCAATGTTTGCCTGAGCTGACAGGGTATTCTTTGTTTTTTTGTTTTTTTGTTTTGTTTTTCGAGACAGGGTTTCTCTGTATAGCCCTGGCTGTCCTGGAACTCACTTTGTAGACCAGGCTGGCCTCAAACTCAGAAAAACGCCTGCCTCTGCCTCGCCAGTGCTGGGATTAAAGGCGTGCGCCACCACACCTGGCTTAATGATGGTTCTTAAATGCTTTATACCCACGACCCACCGGAGGGAGTGGAAAAGAAAGGATACGAGGAAGTGGACCGGTTTAGAAAGGTTCTTTGGGGGCAATTCCTGTCTGTGTGGTCTGGAAATTGGCAGTTTAGTTCACAGGTTAGCAGAAGCAACTTAATCCACTAGCAAACACTCCAGGGATACATCCGCAGTGCAGTTTGGTAGAGTTGGGTTAGCAAACATGAATCGGTGGAGGTGGCACTACACAGAAAGCCAGGCTTCAGCCTCAGCCTCAGCACAAGTCAGCAGGAGGGACCTGGAGAGATGTCAGGATTCGTTCTTGGCTGTGCTTCCCTCAGCAAAGCAGAGATCATGAAAGACATGATACCATCAAGCATTGAATAGCTAGTTCTATAAAGCAAGCCTAGCTCAGCCTTCATCACTGTCCATCATGTCCTTTTTATACTCCCTCCAAACATCACATGTCCTCCACAGGTCTTTCCTTAGCTGATATCACTCTGCCAGTTAGCCCATGTCCTCAGAAGTGGCGGCAACAAACTGCAGCACACCACCAGAAGTTGTTTGGTACATTCCTCTCTATGGAGTCTCAACAAATGCAGTTTAACTATGCAGTGTAAGGCAGACAAACACATTGGTATTGTTAGCAAAAAATCCTTCACTACTGTCCTTTCTCTTGCTTGCTTTAGCAGAACATTCTCTCTCCTGTGTCTGCCTTAGTCTTCCACCTGTGTCTACTTCGTTAAAGGTTCCTTCACATGTTTACCTCAGTAAATCACCATCCAACTGACTTTCCAAAGAACCTTCAAGTTTCTACTTCAATTATAAGTCAATATCAACTCCTTACTCTATCCCTGAAATTGTCTACAAGACAGAAAAAGTTAATGATATACCATGGACACCTTTAAAATAGATAATGTCCATTTTATTAGCATAAGTTATACACTTATGAAGATTGAAAATATGTGCATGATCTCTCTCCATCCTTTAGGTGAAAATAGGAAATTGATCTGACTAACTCTGCCTTATTGATTTTTGGTCTAACTAATGATGGATTTCTTGATGGGTTTTGCTAATTTTGTTTGTTCACTTTTGAATATTTTTAAATAATACCTTAAACTATTTGCTTAATATAAATTTTTCAAAACAAATTTTAATTTTGATATTTAAAGTGCAATATATGTTATGGGGTAACACAGGTAATAAAATGAAGTAAAATGCTTGAATATGTTATTATTAATTAAAAATTCTCATATGCATTAAATTTCTTGTATTAATTCATCATTAGTGATTTTTTGCATTCTCCCACTATTAACCATCTTTCATCTTTTTAAAATATTTTTATACCTTTAGCTTCATATGTACATGCAGATATATGCTTTCCTGTTGTCAGTTGCAAATAGTTACCTAATTTTTAAAATTTATGTGTATGTGTATATATCTGCATGTATGTCTGTGCACCACATGTGCGTGGTAGCCAGAAGAGAACAATGTATTCCCTACAACTAGAGTTATATATGCTTGACAGACACGAGGAGAGTTCTGTGAACTGAACTTGAGTCCAACAAAAGATTGGATCATCTATCTGGTCCCAAAATGCCAATTTCCTTGGTGTCTACTTGCATCTTTTTCATGTACTTTTATTTGCCCTATTTTTCCTATTTGTACTTTTCTTCTTGCTTTGTTGTGAATTTAGGTTAATATTTTTAGCTGTTTACTACTGCCAAATTTGTAATTTTTACTTCTAAACTTGAAATTTTATATTTTCCTACCTCATTCAATGAATTCTAGAGTTAATTAGTTTTTATTTATGAAAATCACAAGGAGTAAATTCCTTTAACATTTTTATTGTGTTTTTTCTTCTTATGCTTTATTTTATAGATTTTATTTGATTTCATGTTATCCCTTCCCCAATAAACAACAATTGAACATTCAGGCAGAAATTCTTTCAAGATATATACACATACTCAAATAGTTTTTTCTTCTCTGCTTTGCTTTACATCTTTGTCTATGCCTCCATATTTAGTTCCCTTTCTTATTAATACAACTCTCATGGATTTTATCAGGGCCTATTAATGCCATTTCCCTTCAATTATTAAATATTAATTTCTACACAGACAGTTATATTCTCTCATACATGTGGAATTACTTTCCCACTGCCATCTGCCATATGAGCTAGTATAAATAACAGTTCTTAATTTATTCTCTTGGAGGTAATCTATCTTTTCCTTTCCTTGTGTAGTTAATCTCTTTGTTATTATACATTGGCACTTAACTGTTTGTACATACATGTCCTCCCCTCCCCCCTTAGGTCATCATCTCTTTAAATGCACAGCCCCTTTTCATATCATTATACACACTGACTGCTCTGTAGTTTTCTGAATGTTAGCTCTAAGTAGATTGGTTACCATTTATATTTCTTGAATGCTGCATCATGTTTTGTTGGTTATCTTCTGCCTCTTGTGGCCACCTTCAGTTGTCTTCAGTGTGCTGCTTTATAAATCATATTATATTTACTCTTTTTTTTTATAAAAGTCTTTACTGATTCAATAACATTTCTGTATTTCAGGGATATCTACCCTCTTCCCCAAACTCCTACTACTCTTCCTCCTATTTACCTCCTATACCTTCATCTCTCTATACAACTTTGAGTTCCTCCCCACCCCCGAGCTTCTACTGAGTCCAGTTTGTATTTCCCACATACTACTGTTGGGAATAGAGCTTGCTCTGGATTGCAGTTGACTTACCAGGGTTTATATATCTAAAGAAAATTAACTCTCCATCCCCTAGCTACTATCACATTCTAATAACTCCTCAGCTAGGCACAAGATTTTCAGTTCATTTCCTCCCTTACATTCTGGGATGTTTTGTTTTGTTGGGGCTTGTGCAGATATTGTTCCTGCTGTCGCAGTTGCTGGAAGTTTGTATGTGTATCTACCCTGTTGTATCTGAAAGCAATGTTTCCTTGAAGTTATCTACAACCTGTGGTTCTTACTTTCTTTTTGTCCTCTCTTTCTGAAGATCCCCTCATCTTAGAAATATGGGTGTGTTATCTTTTTCCAATTTTGGTCTTAGCTCTCCAATATCTAATATTCTCTTCATGTTGACATTTACTTGTCAATTACCTCCAGTATGGTGTTCTGTAAATTGCAGTCATTGATTCTAAAATTACTTTATTTCTATTTATGGAAATTATAATGTATAAATGCCTTTAAAATATTTTTACACTATTTATTATTTTATGTGTGTGTGTGTGTGTGTGTGTGTGTGTGTGTGTGTGTGTTTGAGTGTATCTATGCAGCACACATATTTGCATATGGGCTCAGAGCCAGAGCACTGTTTCTCCTGGAACTCAATTTATAGGTAGTTGTAAGCTACCTATTTGGTGCTTGTGACCCTAACCAAGAAGACTCTTGGTGGATGAGCTAAGAAGTTGCAGAGTCAATGACATGAGACTCTGGTAACCAGGCAAGTGACAAAAGCAGACTTGTTTATTGCAGGATTTAGGCAAAACTTTATACCCCCTCCCAGCATCTCATTGGCTCTCATGAAGTCAGATGTGGCATTGCCTCTTTCTCATTGGCTGACTTCATCAACCGATCCAGAGTCTCTAGCCATGCTGGCAGATACTAGGTTGGCTCAGGGAGGAAGAAGTATCAGCACAATATCCTCCAGCATTGTAGCTGGGTTTACTTGGCTAAGTTCCTCCTATACCTAATGAAGGAGCTAGGAACTGAATTTTAGCCCTTTGCAAGAGACATGAATGCTTGTAACCACTGAAATATCTCTGCCACTTACTTTAGTCCTAACCATGTACACGTGTTTATTATATTTCTTAATCTTAATATTATCTTTGGCCCCTGCTCAAGTTGGCATTTTTCTTGTGTGACTCTTTTGTTTTTTGTTTTTTCGAGTCAGGGTTTCTCTGTATAGTCCTGGCTGTCCTGGAACTCACTGGCCTCGAAATCAGAAATCCGCCTGCCTCTGCCTCCCAAGTGCTGGGATTAAAGATGTGAGCCACCACCGCCCGGCTGTTTGTTTGTTTGTTTGTTTGTTTGTTTTGTTTTGTTTGTGTGACTCTTTTAATTTTGCTTATATTTTTATTTTTCTGTGTCTTTAAAATGTGAGATATTTATGTTATATTGCATATTTCATTAAATTTGGCTAATTTTGTTTAGATTTTTGAGTATAATCAATAAAATAAATAAACTATATCTATGTATTACTGATTTGTGCTTACTTTTTTCTTTAGTATTATAAACCTGGAAATAATTGACACTGTTTTTCTAGTTTTTGGTTTTTTAGCACTAACAATTATAATAGGAAATGGTTTTTCTCCTAAATCATATCCTAAAGTTTGAGAGATAAATATTATATGGTGTCTGTTTGCTAGACTACCACTTCATTGAAAAAAAAAATCCCTTTAAGTATTTGTGGTGGCTTGAATAAGACTAGGCTTTATAGGCTCATATGTTTGAGTGCTTGGTCCCCACTTAGTAGAACTGTTTGTGAAGGATTAAGACATGTGGCCCTGTTGGGGAAAATGTTTTACTAAAGATGAGTTTTGAAGTTTCAAAACCCCATGTCTGCAGGTCCTGTCTCTCTCTTCCTACTGGCCATGAATCAGTATATAAGGTATTAAATATTGTCCCAGCACTATGTTCTTCATCATAATGATCATGGAGTAACCCTCTGAAAGTTTAAGCAGGCCACCATCTAAATGGTGTCTTCTTACAGTATTCTAGATTGTTATTCAGTTTCAGTTCCCAGTTAATTTTTTCTACTACCATAATTTTGTTTCCTAGTCTTTCATCGTGCATATTATTTTATGTTATAGAAGTCTCTAATGTTTCCAAGGCATAAACAGCCATTGTCAGTTATGTCAGCTAACTGTCATCTTTGTTTTTTCTACTTGGGGATTTTACATACTTTTTGTGTGTTTAGTCACATGTCTAAAAAGAATGTGTTATATTTTCTCAAACATTTCTTGGCTTTTATTATATTTTATTAATTGTTTTTTATTATTTTATGATGTATCATTTAGTATAGTTTCAATGAATATATATATATATATATATGCATTGTTTGTCTGAAACTTTATGTCTAGAATTATAGAACTTTTATTTTTTCTTCTGCCATGATCCATCAATATAGGCTTAAATTGAGCTAACATTATTTGTGTACTATTTGCCTAATATTTTGTATGCATGTCATGTTAGGGGTGGAACCCAGAGAACTGGATATACAAGACAATTGCTCTACTATAGTCTAGTCAGTCATGCATTTATGACTCTTCAAAATATGTTTACAGTTATGATTTGTAAAAGTTCTTGAGAGAAACATGGCTAAATTCAGTGTGTATTCTTTGGAAAAGAATTCATCAGTGGTACCCTCCTCCACAAAGAAACGATGAAAACATAAATATTAATATCCCTACTGAGAGTCACATATGCTTCCTAAATCACACATTCAAAAGGACAGCATGGGGCTGATGAGATGCCTCACTTAGTAAGAGCCAGATGATTTTAGTTCAATCCCATAGTAGAAGTTATATTCACATAGGAAGTATGGTATACATATGTTCCTCCTACTCACAAATTACGATAGAGAGATGCCTTGGCAGCAGTTAAGACCATTTACCATGTAAAAAACCTAGGTTTGATTTCAGCACCTACCTGACAACTGTCAACCTATGCTGTCTTCTGAGCTTCATCAACACTCAGTATAATGCATGTGAACAAAATATTCATAATCACAAAATAGAATAAATCCAAATGAGGATGATCCTTGATAGTGGAAGATCTTGAATGAGCACTGCTTCATAGAGTTACATTGTTTTATTTATTTATTTATTTTTATTCAATAACTATGGATCTTAAGTTTTATGCACTTAAATTTCTATTAATATATTGACAAAACAAAAAGAAAGATTCTCAATTAAAAGGCCAGGAATAGCAAAGCATTGCATCCCAAATAAGATTGACATGGTATCTTGAAGTTGTAGGTTCTTAAGTTTTAATATAGAATTTTATGATCCTAAATGAAAACTTTCAGTATTTTATCTGAAGCATTAAAATTAAACATATTGGAATAATTTCAACTATAATAAAAAATGTCTAAGTAGTAGTTTTTTTTTCTTTCTTTTTTCTGTTCAGCAGCACTCACATTCAAGTAACTTAGGAAATATGTAACTACTAGATTCTTTTCTATCTGGTATGTTTAGGAAATTTAGGACAACCCTGTGTTTAGATATTTATGTAGTCTTTTATTTACAGAATAAATTGTGTTATTTGTTTTAAAATTTAGAGCAACATTGGTGTGTTTTTTAATATAATATGCAGGGAGTGTATTTCTAGTTATCTGATGAACTGAATTTTCTGAGGGGCATATATGTAATGATATACAAATTAAAGTGTGATTTAGAGTTATAACACATCAGAGGGGAGCAGTTTGAAACATGTATTTTTTTATTTTATCTGATCTGAAGCACTTGCAATAAACTACCCTCACACTTGTGTTTTGAGATAGGGTTTTCTCTGTGTAGCCTTGGCAGTCTTGAACTTGCTCTATAGACCAGGCTGGCCTTGAACGCAGGGACCCACCTGCCTCTGCCTTCCAAGTGCTGGATTAAAGGCATATGTTATCACTATCCATCATTTTAGTACATGTTTAAAGATTTATTTTTATTTAGTTGTATATGTGTGCACATATATTTTGTACATATAGACCAAGATGCTGTGGAGACCAGAATAGGTTGTTGCATGCCTTGCAGTTGGCTTACAGGGTGTTTGAATAACTTGCTCTGGGTGCTGGGAACTGAATGTAGGTCCTCTGAAGAATTAGCAAATGTTCTTATTCACTGAGCCACATTTCTGGCTCCATAAATTTTTAAGAGAACAAATAAGATAAATGATAATAACGTTTATACACTGTTTATTATGCTTCTAGGACTTGACATGGACCAATTAATTTCATACTTAAAAGGCTAGCATACTATTAGTATACTATTAGTACCATCCATATTTTAAGAAACAATAACTAATGAACACAGAGTAAGTGGCTAACTCCCGTTGTCTGGTAAGGTAACAAGCAAATAAATATAGGCATTAAAGTTATCTTGGACGAGATACCTTTAAATCCATTTGGAAAAAGGCAATATGTAGTTATGTAAGAGTCCCTCATAGTGTCATACACACCTGAAAGCCAGTGTTAGGAGATAAAAGCAACCACAGAACATAAGTGTGCATCTAGGCACTGGTTTTATGCTTGTAAACCTCCTAAAAGCTTATCATTGCAAATACAAGAATGTCTATAATTGCCGGAACATTTGCTAGAGTGTTTCTGATACTTTCAAAGATAAGTGATTAGTCTGTGTCTTGTTCTTGACATTACTTAATCCTCATAACTATCATATAATGTTAATAAGGTATTGACCTATTTTACAGACAAGGATATTATACACCCAGCTCTTAAGCCAGCTTTTGTTAGATTGACAAACCTATATATTGATGTATCATATTGCTGTTTATATTCAATTACTTAAGAACTATCTCCTTAGAATTTCTGTAAATTAAAGTACTCTGCTCAGTTTTCTTTGTTAGTTTTTGAGATAAGGTCCAGGCATCTGAGGTTTGCCTTGAAATCCTGATCTTTATGCTCAGTTTTCTAAGGGCTGTAGTTAAGAGACATACACTTCTATGCATGACTAACACTCACTAGTTTTGGTTTTTGTTTGTTTGGTTGGTTTTTTGTTTTGTTGTTGTTGTTTTTGTTCTTTTGTGTTTTTATTGTTTTTTGTTTGTTTGTTTGGTTGGTTGTTTGGTTGGTTGTTTTTTTCGAGATAGGGTTTCTCTGTATAGTCCGGGCTGTCCTGGAACTCACTCTGTAGACCAGGCTGGTCTCAAACATAGAAATCAGCCTGCTTCTGCCTCCCAAGTGCTGGGATTAAAGGCGTGTGCCACCCCGCCTAGCTCACTCACTAGTTTTGATCATCTTTATTTTTGTGTGCATATGGAAGCAAGAAGACAACATTTGGTGTCTTTCCCTTGGCCTGGAACTCACCAATTAGGCTAGACTTGCTCTTTAGCAAGCCCCTGGGATTGCTACCCAGTATTGGTCTGCATTTTATATGGGGTGTGGGGGGGTCCTCCTGCTTGCTTATTAAGGACTTTACCCACTGAGTCACATCCCTGGCTCAGATATACCCTTATGAGTTACCCATAAGAGGCTTCAAGTTTAATAATTGCTCGTGTCTGAAAATGAAGGATCATTTCCACAGGAGCCGAGGCATCTGCTCATTCATTGTGCCAACAGAGACAATGTACCCTAGATCATCCTTCATTTCTTTAATGTCTCATTTACTGTAACAAAATCCTCACTTTACACCCATACCTCTTTTTAGACTGTGGTATATATATATATATGTATAAGTGTGCATGCTCATGTGTGCATATGTAAGTGGAGGCCAAAGTTGAAGTCAATTGTTGCCCTTGGTCTTTCTTCATCTTTTTTTTTTTTTTTTTTGAGACAAGGTGCCTTCATTAAACTTACTGATTTCTAGACTTGAGTTGCAGGCATTTATCTGTCTCAACCTTGAAGTACTTGGGTTATAAATGCATGGAGCTGAATCAGGTTTTTAGGTGGGTGTTATGGTTCTGATTTCCAGTCCTTATGCATTCATGATTTTGCTATCTTTTAGCCTGTGAACATTATGTACAAAGACACTTTACCACTATTGTAGGATAACTTTGTTAAGCCATTGATTGATCCTCAATCTCCCCATGGCCATTGAAATATACTTTCAATGGTTGATTATAGTTTGCTATGTAATCTAGCTATATGTATATGATTTGAATAAACATGGCCCCCATTGGGAGTGGCACTCTTAGGAGGTCTGGCCTTATTAGAGTAGGTATGATGTTGTGGGAGGAAGTGTGCATCAGTTTACTTCATGTTGTCTGTAGATCCAGATGTAGAACTCTCAGCTCCTTGTGCAGCAAGCACCATGTCTGCCTATAGGCCTCCATGCTATCTACTATGATGAAAATGGACTAAACCTCTGAAACTGTAAGCTAGCCCAATTAAATGTTTTTCTTTATGAGAGTTGTCATTGTCATGGTGTCTCTTCACAGCAGTAAAACCCTAAGACACTAATATAAGCATAATACAATATATTACCAAAGTTTTGGATAAATTCAAACTGTTAATAATTTGCCACAACCAGTATGCCTATTAAGAAAAATGAGAAGATTCATCCAAGGAGTACTTTAAGTTGGAAATAAACATTGGCAGACATTTTTCTATCTCTTATTATTTTCTTTTAACAGTTTTGCAGTTTGAATATGAGAACAAATGACACTCTGGTTTGTAAGGGGGAAGGGTTCCATTGAGGAATAGATTAGACATTTGATGGAAAAATCAATTGCCCTCCCCTATTCTTTTCTCTCTAGTGAGGGCGAAATATGTTATACCCTTGGATTTGAACACTCTGAGCTAGCTGCTTCTATAATTGGCAGGGATAGAAAATGTAGCAACATGGATGGGATTGGAATGGTTTTCTTCTTTGTAACTCATAGATGTCTAGTACTAATGGGGCTGTGAAGTTGGACTGTCCATTGTGAGAAACAACAGTCTGCTGCTGTTTCTTGATGAATTTGATGAATGTGGGTGTAGCTTTTCATGCTAGAATTTGAATCACAGCTTTTCTTAACATCTTTGCTCTCTGTGGCATGTTTTGAATCAATTTACAAAGCTTTAGTTTGTGACCTGCGAAAGAGAAAAATAGATACCTGTATCATGTGATTATTTTAAGGAATAAAATTGATAATAATGTACTATAAGCTCTTACATCAAGAACGTTATCAACAAATATCGTTGTTTGTTTGATTGATTGGTTGATTGATTGATTGATTGATTGATTTTGGAGATAGATTTATAGCCCTGGATGTCCTGGAAAAAATTAAAAACAAGCCAAACTGTGCCCAGTACTAAAATCTTTTTTTATGGGGCATTACTCTGTTGACCAGTCTGGCCTTTAATTCATCGAGATCTGCTGGCCTCTGCATCCTGAATGCTAGGATTAATGGCATGTGTGACCACACCAGGAAGCAAATTACCAATATTTTAAAGTATATTTGATTAATTTTTGTTAATTTTGTGAAATTAATTTTGAAAATATTTACCTCTCCAACTACTCCCTTAACCATCCTCCCTACCCACCCATCCTTTCCCATACAAGTTTGAGATTTCTTTTTTTTTTTCCTTTCTCTTATAATCCCATTTTGTGTTGCTCAAGTAGTCTTCGATGTGGAGCCTACCCTGCCATGTAATCAACCTACCAGGGGTCACAGCCTTAAAGAAAATCAAGCAGTCTTCTCCCTCCAGTTATCAAATAGCAATAGCTCTTCAGCTACTGGTGGAATTTTGTGCCTACTTTCCCTCTTCTACACAGGAATTCTGTGTGTCTGCACCTTGTGCATTTCTTGTGCCTGTTGTCACAGTCAATGTGTGTTCCCCTCCTCTGTGTCTGTTTCCTGGTTGTCCACCACCCATGGGTCTTACATCCTTTCTGCCTCCTCCTTTGTGAATGTTATCTGTAAGGCTTGATGACTAGGAGTGTTGTGCATATAGTTTAAGGCAGAATATTCCATAGCCTAAGAAATACTAATTTAATACTAAAATTTATTATCCTATTAAATAAAATGTAAACATAATTTTCTTTGTAAGGTATAAGAAAAGAGGGAGGAAACTGGACTTATCCAGTGTACCATTTCTCTTTCTTTACGTTTTCTCCCATAAGGAGACATGAGAGTAATTTAACCTCACACTTCCATTGCATGTTGAATGTGTACACGTTTGGCAGCGAAGGCATCTCCCAAGATTTTCTAGGACTCAGAATACATGGGCCTATGTATATTCAAATATGATAGCCAGAATATTCAAATTTTAACTTTTAAATTAGCATAAAAGGAAAAAAGCATCTTGGCATTTTCATAGTTAGTTTTCTTTGATTTATCTCCTTACGCTTGTTATATTTACCTAGCTTCCCACCTCCCATACTTGGATCCTTCTGTTAGTAATTCTTTCAATATTGTCTCATATGTGTTCTATTACCCACCTCACCTCCCTGCATTGAAGTCTGCTTCTTTCTCTCATGGATTTCCTTCCTTCTACTTTCACTCATGTGAAAAGAGCAAGTATATAAAAAATTAGAACTATAGTTCATAGATAAGAGAGAATAGCAAGTATTTGTCTCTGTAAGACCAGGTTGTCAGACTTTATATACTATTACTCGGTTTCATCTGTTTTCTTGTAAATTTTACTTTCTTTACAGCACTTGAGAATTCCATTGTGTACATATTCATTATAGTTATTTATTCATTAGTTGAAGGACATTTAGCCTGTTTCCATTCCCTACTTATTGTGAATAAAGCAAACATGAATATGGACAAGAAAGTATTTGTGGAGAAGGATGTTTAGTACTTTGAGTGCATGTCCAAAAGTTATGTACAGTAAATCTATGTCATATGGATGTCATATTTTTTTCATAGTTTCATGAAGTGACTTCCCATCATCATTAAGATAGAATTTGGCCCTTTAATGAGAATCCTAATGTGCTCTATCTTTTGCCTGTCTACTTGAATTCCCTCTCTGTCCTGCCTGGTTTGAGGTCATTCTATTTCTCAGAGTTTGTCATATTGTTTAGATTTATTTCATCACTTTATGTGTACAAGAATTTTGCTTGCATGTATATATATTTATCACATGTGTGCATGGTAAAGGTCAGAAGGCGGCTTTGGCTCCACTGGTACTAGACTTACAAATAGTTGAGCCACCATGTGAGTATCTAGAATCAAAGCTGGGTCTTCTGCAAGATCACCAAGTGCAACTAGTACTCTTCACTGCTTAATCAACGCTTTAGCCCAGTCATGGTTTGTCAATGTATATGTTGTTATTGATCCTTTAAATAATCTCCTCCAATTCTTGTGTAAACTAAATAATTTAAAATTATACTTAAATAACGTCTAGGAGACTACAGCCCTAGGTGTGCTCTCTGAAAGCATAATGAACAGCACACTTTCTGTAGTATCCTCTCAAACTTAATTTGGAAAGGTTTTGTCTTAACAGATTCTTATGTGGAAACCCTGACTCCCAACTAACTGAATTTGAAGGTAGGGCTTTTATGACATACTTGGAATTAAATAAGGTCGTCCAGTGAAGCTGTAATCCACAGGGTTTGCATTCCTATGAGAATAGGAAGAAAAGTCCATTCCTCTACATTACAGAGATGGAGGAATATCATATAAAAACACAGCAAGAAAGCCACTGTCTACAAGCTGAGGGTGGGGAGGAGCTTCACAAGCTGACTCTGCTGGAACTGTAGAACCATGGAAAATAATTTTTCTTTTTTAAGCCAATTGGTCTGGGATGTTTGAAGCAGCAGACTGCTATAAACTTAAAATATTCTAATTTATTTAATGTCTGCTTTCATTGATTGCAATGTCTGCCTGTTTTAATATTCAGTTTAGGACTTTACTAGAGCACTTGGCCGACATTAGGCTTGCAGTGAGTGTTTATTCAGTAAATGAAAGGTAGTAGTTCTTATTTTCCATTAAAAAATTGTGTGGCCATTAGAGAAGTTGTCTCTTTTATTCACTGAGTGGTCATAAGTACACTTAACAAAGACCAGGTCATGGCTTCATTTGAACATTTTCCTGATGCATATTAAAAGCAGAGTGCAAACCTCTTATAACCCCAAGAAAGCCCCAGAGATTTGGCTCCACCACCTTTTACTTTGCTGACATGGGCTGAACAAAGGAAACAAAGACTGAGATTTTCATTATTGCTTGACATTATAATCATGTAGGTTCCCAGAAAGTAAATCCTGTAGAAATATATTCTTCAATTTCTAGCATTTTAGTACAAGGGTGAATGAGATTGTCCCATAGGTATCCTTAACAAGCCAGGATTTATATTAAAATTTCACTTGTCTAGCTGGAGATTGAGCTTCTTTTGACTTGATGCCTTCTCCTCTATTACTCCTCATCTGCACAAATCATGTAATGTATTCTCTGAGAATCATTTGTGGGTGCTTGGTAATGATGCTGTTTTTCCCTCGTCTTTCTCACACTAGCTTTTGTCACATCCAGAGTATAAATACACTACCTCATTAAGACTAATGTTGTCTTCATGTTCTTCACAACTCTGTCTTTGAAATAAGGAGATGTAATCTGCAGCAGAGAGTAGAGTGAAACCCATGAATCCGTGTGACCCACAGCATTTCACATGATTCAGTTTTAATGAGCAGTTTTATGAAACCTTCTAGAACTTTCTTTATAAATTTTTGAGGCTGAGAAACAGTTGTACTTTTACATGACTTCTCAGTTTTAGTATATTTATATATTTTCATATATATAATTTACCAGAAATGCTGAAGCATTTTTACCAGCAGTTTTCTTAAATGGTTTGGTTTCCTTTTCACCTTTTTCATGAAATGCATACTTGTAAGGCCAATTCTCTATATAAAATAGCAAAATAATTTTAATTAATTGGTTTTATTTATTCTTTGAAAATTTTGTACAATATATTTTGATTATTCTTTTCCCTTTCATGTAGAAGAGATGATATGAAAATCTTTTTTTTTTTTTTTTTTTTTTTTTTAATTTTTAAGACAGGGTTCCTCTGTTTATAGCCCTGGCTGTCCTGAAACTCAATCTGCCGAACAGACTGGCTTCAAATACTCAGAGATCCACTTGCATCTACCTCCAGAGTGCTAGGGTTAAAGGCATACACTACCTCTCCCAGTGAAAATCAATTTATTTTAGTTTTATTTATAAGATCACTATTTACATTTTCACATCCCTTTAGTATTTATTTGTGTTGATTTTTATAAATATACTTTACTTTATATCATTTTCTTTGGAGAGCTGTTTTTATTTCCTTTTTAATAATGTTTTCCCTTAGTTCTCAAGAATTTCATCCATGGGTACAAACTATTTTGATCATTCATCCTCCAATTTTTGCACTATCTTGCCATTCCTTTACAATCTTATGTCCCCTTTCTTAAAACAAAAAACCAAACCAAACCAAACCAAAACAAAACAAAAAGGATATACCATTCCAGTTTGTGCTGTCCATACTCTTTTGGGTGTATGCAGAACTTTTGTCCACACACTTTTGTATTTTGGTTGACCTACAAGGGGCCATACCTTTAGACAAAACTGACACTTCCTTTCCTAGAAGCCATTTCCATAGATCCTCAGCAAGGGGTAAGGGTTCATTATTTCCTGCCCACATCAGTTTCAGAATACTTTCTGGCTTGATCTTGTAAAGCTCTTGTGCAGACAACAACAGCTGCTGTGATTTCAAATGCAACCTGTGGTGTTTGATGGAGATGTATCAGTTACCATGATCTGATTGTTAAACGTTATACATATTTATTGAAATATTGTACTATGTCTCTACCCAATATTATAAAATTACTGTGTCAATTGACTATAACAAAAAATTTACCCATAAGATATATTACAATAGAAGTCTCATCCTATATGATTAGATATTATTAGACATTTTTAGAAAAATATTTCATTAGAATAAATGTAGTAATATTTCATTATTTATATAGGCCATGACATTTTATATGTAAGAGATCCCTGATTATTTTATTGTATTTCAGTATTTTTGTTTTTAGTTTTAAAAAATCATGAGTCAAATTTAATACCTGAAAAATAATGTCTCCCACCAATGAAGAAAGTTAATTGTTTAAAAATAAAAGGAAGGGTAAACATAAGTAGCCAGACAAAAATTGAATAAATGCAGCTATACATACAAGTTTAGAGAAATGCAAGAGTTGCCAGGCCACTCTTATTTGTGTGCAAAACAGAGGAACATACAACCTCTGATGTTATCACTTTTTGTCACATATAGGAAAGTGGACAGAAGTGGCAATCATCAGATTACATGACATCAGTCAAACTTTGAAAGAAAATATCCTATTTTTTTTTCTCAGATGTGGAAGCTAGATTTTTTTTTCAAAATAAGACAAACAAGATGGGTATTGGAAGGATGGCTCAGTAGTTCAGAACATTTGCTGCTCTTACAGAGGACCTAGGTTCAGTCCCCAGCACTCACACAGTAGCTCACAACTGTCCAGTTTCAGGATCAAATGAGATCCAGATGAGTACAAAGATAATTTCCTTATTGTTATTCATATGTCATCAGATAGGAATTATAATAAATATATTTTCACTCTATCTGCTAATAAGAGAGGTATCTTCATACATCTACCATTGAAAGTTAGGCTACTAGAAAACTTAATTAATTTACTTACTAGCATCAATGTGAAGTATTGATCTAAAAGTATTTATTTTTGAAGTAACATGTTTCACTCTTCTGAACATGAGAACACATTGGTGGTATCAATCAATTATACTATATTTATAGGTATTTATAGAGATCTGAGTAGCCAGAATATTGACCTAGTTTCTCTATTGCATGTAGGTCATCAACGGTGGACAACATGTTATATAGTGAGAATTGTGAGCTTTAATCCTCTCCTGGAATCTTGGCCCACCCTTTCTTCTGTCTTTGCTGACTCTAGTCTCATGACTTTTAATTGTGTGCGTTAAAACCTAAGAAAATTCTCCACTTTCCTCAATGCAACTGATAAACTTAACAGTGAAAGTGATTAAAAACAGTTATCTCCTGTTCCCTGGGGTTATGAACAGCACTGGCCAAAATCCACCTGATAGCCAGTGTGATGATAATGAAGATGCTGCTCCAACAGGAAATCTAACACTGTTTAAAAGACAAAAGTAAAATGTCAATGAAAGGCAAGAAACTTGACATTTCAAAAAATGCTAGTGGTCTCAATAAATATTTCTGTATCTTCTGAGTAGACAGAATCACAGACTTCTCCCTGTATCCTTAACTACATATTGAAAATAACATAGCCAGACATTTATATTTACATTGGGTTTTCCTTCAAAATTGGAGAGGAGAAATATTTTTCCTTTCAAATTGATTATTTGTGGTATGAATACATTTATGTCTGTTGACATTAATCTTCCCATTCATTACAAATCCCCTGGTCACTCATAGTTTGAAAAAGAGTATGTTAACACTGTTGTCCTTGTTGATTTGGTTAAATATCTGAAATGATGGACTGTTGAGCTATGAAACTTGGGGTCATTTGCTGTGTCAGATACAATATCTTTCAATATTTATTCATCCATTCATTTATTCTATTTTTCTTTTCCTTGAAAATAGCTTCTTTCTCACATAAAATATCCTAATTACTGTTTCCCCTCCCTCCATCCCCTCCTCCCAGTTACTCTACACCTCTACTCTCATGTGGGTCAATTCCTTTCCTGTCTCATTAGATACCAAGCAATCGTTTAAAGGATAATAATAAACTAAACTAGATTAAAATAAACTGAACTATAATATGTTATAACATAATATAGTATAATATATAATACATAATTATATAATATAGTATAAAAACTAACACATTGCAAAAGGAGAAGGTAAGCAAACAGTAGGAAACTGTACAAGAAACATAGAATCCGAGATACACTCTTTTGCACACTCAACAATCCCCAAAAAACACTCAACTGGAAGAGATATTTGCAAAGGACTTGTAGGATAAAAAGATAAAAATATATAATAAAATTATAATTAAGATAAAATTAAAAACCAAACCAAAACCAACAAAAACCTCCCTGACACAACAGTATGTAGGATGCAAGCAAGGATTCTGAAAAGGTGTTATTGAGCTCCTTTTCTGTTAGCCAGCTACTGCTGTGCATATAGCCTATATGAGTGGCCAAATATCCCCACCCCTAACCCAAAAGCAATCTCCAATCAATAACTGTTCATCCATGAAAATGTATTTTTCTCCAATGGAGTGTCACTGGGGAAATAAACTACCCTAAAAAATCGGCTGGGTGTTCATGTGGCCAATAGAAGGTGAGCTCAATGGTATCACTGGAGGTTCCTTATCTCACAATGCCATGTCAGGTTGTTGTGTAATTGTATCGTACTTTCATTTTATTATATATATTTTCTCCATCTTCCTAGCATGCCAATATAGCTATTCTAGGAAATAAATCTATAAAATTTTACTTAGATTTATTTAGGCTGAGATTTACTTAGGCTCTTAGTGTAATAAACATTCATCGTTAGCACTTGTATTTATTTTTTGTTTGCTTATTTTTTTAAAAAAATATTATTTTATGTATATAGTGATCTATATCCTCTATATGCAGAAGACAGCATCAGATCCCATTATAGATGGTTATAAGCCATCTTGTGGTTGCTGGGAATTGAACTCAGGACCTCTGGAAGAACAGACAGTGCTTTTAAACACTGAGCCATCTTTCTAAACCAGCACTTGTATTTCAATGCCTTACTCATTAAATGATATTCCAAATGAAGTAGCAGTGAATGCAAATGATGGCCTGTGACAATAGAACTGTTTCTACCTTTACATAGGTTTATGCATTAGCTAGCTTTATCTCCTTTTTCTTAATGTAGTAGATGCTATCTCTAGTGCTGACTTTCTAAATCACTAGAATATACAGGCTACAGTTTGACCAATCCCAAGGAGTGACTAGTTGTGAAGTCTTGGTCCTTGGTGGGATGATATTGGTTGCTAGCCTCTGAGGAGAGGTCATAATATCCATGGATACATTCATTCAAGGAGACTGTGTGACTCATTCTCTTCATCTTTTGCCTTTGTTTCCTGACTATGGGGTGAACAACTTATTCTGCCACATGCTCTCACTATCCTGTTTTTTTGTTTTGTTTTGTTTTGTTTTGTTTTACCACAAGTACAAAAGAACAAGGCAAGTCAATCATGAGCTGTAACCACCCAAATTTTGAGGTCAAGTGAATTTTTTTTTCTGGTTACTTATTTCATTCTGACAATGAGAATCCTAGGAACATAGCTGCTATGTTACAAGTACTTTAAAGAGCAACTTTGATTTGACATGGAGTCAGTTAATCAGAGTTATTTGCATAAAACTTACTCTGAAACAGTTAGAAGCTCAAGGTACATTCTACTACACATTTAGTTTATGACTTATGCCAATACACATGTCTAATGGTTTTGTTATTTATATTTTAAATATTTGCCACCATATTAATTTAAATTGTCTCATAATTTAAACACTTGACTGTATTCCTTGCTTTTATTTTCACACTGAACTGATTTTCCAGGATGAAATCTTTTCCTGGTTAGCTTGTTTGTAACTACAAAAGAGAAAGCATTATTAACAGTCTTCACCGCAGAATTTAATTCTTCATAAGAAACTTCCCAGTTTACAAATGTCTTATAGTTTTGCATTTCTTTGGAATATTTATTTTTGCAGGTCTCTAACTTGCTCCCGGTGGTCATGCAACCTTCACAATTATTAAACTTTATATCCTTAAACTTGTAAGACATTATAATATGTGACTAAAACATGATTTAAGCCCAATTTACCTGATATGCATTCCTTATAGAACTATTTTATTATTTTCTTTGTAATTGAACACCCCCTTTTTATTAATAATATAATATGGATAAAGAAAAAGAGTAACCCTATGGGTTTGATTTTTTTTAAATATTGTTTTTGAAACAGAGAAACTGTGTAATCAAAGCCATTCTATAACTTGATTAGTAGACCAGGCTAGTAGCCTTGAACTTACAGAGATCTGCCTGCCTCTGCCTCTGCCTCTGCCTCTGCCTCTGCCTCTGCCTCTGCCTCTGCCTCTGCCTCTGCCTCTGCCTCTGCCTCTGCCTCTGCCTCTGCCTCTGCCTCTGCCTCTGCCTCTGCCTCTGCCTCTGCCTCTGCCTCTGCCTCTGCCTCTGCCTCTGCCGACTCTGCCTCTGCCTCTGCCTCTGCCTCTGCCTCTGCCTCTGCCTCTGCCTCTGCCTCTGCCTCTGCCGACTCTGACTCTGCCTCTGCCTCTGCCTCTGCCTCTGCCTCTGCCTCTGCCTCTGCCTCTGCCTCTGCCTCTGCCGACTCTGCCTCTGCCTCTGCCTCTGCCTCTGCCTCTGCCGACTCTGACTCTGCCTCTGCCTCTGCCTCTGCCTCTGCCTCTGACTCTGCCTCTGCCTCTGCCTCTGCCTCTGCCTCTGCCTCTGCCTCTGCCTCTGCCTCTGCCGACTCTGACTCTGCCTCTGCCTCTGCCTCTGCCTCTGACTCTGACTCTGCCTCTGCCTCTGCCTCTGCCTCTGCCTCTGCCTCTGCCTCTGCCTCTGCCTCTGCCTCTGCCTCTGCCTCTGCCTCTGCCTTTCAAGTACTGGAATTAAAGGCATGTGCCACCACCACCCAACTTTATGACATCTCCTCTTTCCCTTCTTTCTTTTGAACACTAGAAATTCTAACTTCATATGAAAATTCTCTTCTGCATTGTATCTTGCTAAGAGGCACTCCGGAGTTTAAGTTCATACATTGTGAGAGCAAAACAAAATAAAAAATAAAAAAATATAGTAGACTCTAAAGGAAGTATATCAATCATTAGTTTACATATAATGAAGAAGACTTTCCTATAAAAGGAAGAGATTTGTCAGATATTATTTGTAAGAAAAGTAAAACAAATTCTTCTATATAGGAGATACTCAAATTGAAAGACACTGATGAAAGTATAACAGATGGAAATTATTATATTATGCAATTAACCTTTAAAAATAGTTCTAAGAGGGGTCTACAGTCTGGGTGTGATGGTACATGCCTTTAATCCCAGCACATGGAACACAGAGGCAAACAGATTTCTTCGAATTAAGGGCCAGACTGTTTACAAAGGCAGTTCCAGGACAGCAAAAGTGTTACACTGAGAAACCCTGTCTCAAAAAGAAAACAAAATAACAACAAAAAAGGCCTACAAACTCTCATATGTTAAATGAAAGAAATAGAAAATGATAACTCAAGCAAAGAATAAACTTTATTTTTAATATCAAAATAGTACTCAGCATTTAAATGTGGGTGTTTTGTGCATGGGTAAATAAAAGTATCTGTAGGTATTTGAGATAAGATGATTTCGTAGAAAAAATGAATAAAATATAATGATGATTAAAAAAAATTCTGGTTCTCTTAATGAAATAATTGTAGCACTATACCTCTATTATTTGTAAGGTCTTTGGTTAGTATTGTAAAATATTTTAATATGTATGTCTACCCACTTCACCAATTTAAAGAAAACTACATGTGGTAGGACTTGACCCATTTTTTTCATTAATATTTGTGTTTTGAATTGAAAATCCTCTGCCTACAGTGAATACTCATTTATTATTAGTTAGTTCACGGAATTTGAAAGATCAAGAGAATAGTTACCCTAGAAACAAAGGTTATATATCTGAACACAACCTTATGTATCATAAATTTTAAAAAAGTAGCAAATCTTAATTATTAAGCAAACATTTGTTCAGTGTCTACTACATAGTAAGGGATATTGGGGCATGAAGTTCGTGCATGAGTGGATGAGGCAAAACCTATCTCTTCTCTCCGAACCCATTGTCTATTTGAAATTACTACAAACAACTCAACAAACCCAATCAAATATGTAAGATTATATGTGAGGTTATATTAGGCATAAGTAAAGCTTTCATGGGTGACATGTAAGAGGAACATGTCACTTTTCATGCGTGATATAGAAAATTGAACTTGAAATTATCATCTGCTTCTGGCAGACAATAGAAAGGAAAGGCAAGATCTTATGCTGTCTTAGGGGCCTTTGGGTCCTCCCAGAAAAAAATAAGGCAAAAGGAGGTAAGCTACACCTGGCAGTTCAAGTTTTGTTTAGGAGCAGTATTATCTATCCATTCAGAATGTATTCCTTCCAACTTGTTTGTTTGTTTTTTTTTCTCTTAACACACATTACTAGAGAAGTTATTTTAATTGTGGCTCTTCCATGTTGTCATTTATTGAGAATTTCATGTATGTATGCAATGAAATATGATCAGAACTACTTTCTATTATTCTAATTCAGTTCCCTGCCTATCTCTTACAAAATGTCCTTAGTGCTGTGCATGTATGGCTAGCATCTAGAGCATAAGAAACCTACAAGTGCTACTATCAGTCAAAAACAACCACCCTGTAGCTACTATTAAGTAACAATGGCTCCTTAGTAAAAAGAGAGATCTGGAAATCCTCTACCCACTCTGTCAAAATTCTGGCTTGTTTGTCTTGGACAGATAACCACAACTACTGCAATCCCATTGGTGTTATAGTCATGTCATGCATGTTCATCTTCTATCTCTGTGTTAGCAACTGTTTTATTCTTGGGAAGAGATACCATGACCAAGGTAACTCTTATGAAAAGAAGCTTTAACTGGGGCTTGCTTATAGTTTCAGAAGTTTAGTTTATTATTATCATGGTGAGGAACATGGCAGCATGCAGACAGGCATTGGAGTAGTATCTGAATCCTTTTACTGATCTGCAGGCAGAGAGTAAGAAAACCTGTGCCTAGTATAGGCTTTCTGAATCCTCAAAGCCCACCTCCTACCCCCCAGGGACACCCTTCCTCCATCAAGGCCACTCTACCTAATCCAAGCCTTCAATTATCTGAACATATTGGAGCCATTCATATTTAAGTCAATAAAAGCTCATACATTTCTTTTCAGTTTACTTCCTCAATATTCTCTATGTGTGTAAGGAGTTAATATAGGTTTACTGTTTAGGGTTGAGTACTCAAAGTCATTAATTTTTATCATTTTAACCAATTATACATCTCTGCATTGACTCCTTCCTACTTCAAAAAGAATCTGCCTTGACCAAATAATAGTAGCAACTACTCCTGGGCCCATGGCTTCCCCAACCATGCTTTGGATTTTAACAAGAATTACAGTATCAATCATGAGATTTCTTTCTGTGGAGGAAGTCTCCAATCCAATTAAAATAAATTTAGCTACCTTTTATCTATGATTCTGAGAAGGCTAGGCTGATTCCACAACAGGCTTCAAATTGGCAGTTAAGGAGAACAGGCCTAAATCTGTTTCCAAGAACTGTGCAAGTCCAGGCAAGTCCAGGCCTTAGAATCTGCCCTGCCACCTGGTCTCACCCACCACCTTTGAGGAGGCACTGCATGAGGACTTGAGTGAGTACTGGCGGGGCCCATCCACAAATAACTATTTCAGTATTAATTGTGGGTTTCCAACTTCCAGACTTGCCAGGTGGACACATGAGACCTGCTACATTAGCTGAGTCAACTTGGCTACTGAGTCTGCTAAGGCCCAGCTTCATCAACCTGAGGTCACCTATCTGGGTTACATATTCAAGGGGGTCTGGCCAATACATGCAATGACCTGGAAGCAAATCATCCTTAGCATCCCAGTTCCATCAATCCAAAGACTAGTACAGGAATTTCTGAGATCTTCTGGGTTATGTACTTTGGGTACCAGGGTTCACTGAGATAGCTAAACCATTATATGAAGCCAATAGGGGCCAAGAATACAAACTCGAATGGACCTCTGATGGACATGACTTTTAAGACTCTAAGAAAAGCATTTGGCTCTCCTGGACATTCACAAACCTGTCCATTTGTATGTGGATCTAAGAAATAGCAAAGGGGTTACTCATCCAAACTTTGGGACCTTGGAAAAGACCTGTGGCTTATTTATCTAAGAAGCTGGACCTGGTGGCCCAAGGATGGCCAGTCTGCCTCAAGATCATAGCTGCCACTGTCCTGCTAGTCAAGGATGCTGACAAAAAAACCATTGGGCAGGAACTTGTTATCACCACCCACCATGCTATTGAGTGGACCTTCAAGGATTCACCCAGCAGGTAGCTGTCCAATGCCAGACTGGTGCACTTCCCAGCTCTACTTTTGAATCCCCCTCACATAAGACATAACTCATCATCTGCCCTAAATCCAGCCACCCTGCAACCTGATTTGTTCTCAGATGTGCAGCATGATTGCTTTATAGTTCTGAGGCATATCCAGAACATCATACTGGACTTGACTGACAGACCCTGGCCAGACAGAGAATATACCTACTTCACAGATGGAAATTAGGTATGCAGGGGCTGTGATGATGGACTTGGACTCTGTTATTTGAGCAACTGCATTGCAGCTGGGAACTTCAGCCCAGAAAGCTGAACTAAAGGCTCTAAAACAGACTTTAGAACTGGCAAATGGAGCAATAGTTAACATTTACACATAAAGCAAATGTGATTATTGACTGCTGAAGAAAAAAACATCAAAACTAAGGAATATTTACTTTATTGGAGGCATTCATGGTTTTGTCTCAAAGTGGCCATGATTCATTGCCCCAGGCTTGAGAAAGGGACATCACAAATAGCCCGAGGGAACAGGCTAACTGATAAAGTCAAGATAGAGGCCATCTGAGCTTTCACTGCCAACATCCTGGTAACTTTGCCAACCTTTGAGCTCCCAGCCACCCCTGAATATACTGTTCAAGACAAACGAGATCAGGCGACATGCCAAGGAGCTTACAGAAGAGATGGATGGTTGCTGAGCTCTGAAGGCTGCACCATCCTACATAAGGAGTTTGCTAAGCAGCTCATCTAGCTTCACACCTGGGTCTCTGAAAACTGAAGGGTGAGGGGCAAGGTGCAAAATATTTGACTTAGGACACTTGGTTAATCAGTTAATCTCAGACTGTGCCACCTGACACCTGAACTCCTCAGTACCCAATCAAGGACTCACTTTATCTATTTACTGGCAAAAAAATCTCAATTTCATCTTTCTCTAAGGCTAAATTGAATTTGCTTATGTATATGTACCACATTTTTATCATTCATTCACCTCCTGATGGACATCTAGGTTCATTCCATTTTATAGTTATTGTGAATAGAGAAGCAATGAACATGGACAAGCAACTATCTGTGTAATTGACTATAGAGTCCTTTCAGTACATATCCAGGAATGGTATCACTGGGTCATTACTTGCTTTTTGAGCAACCAGCATGCTGATTACCTTAGTGGCTGCATAAATCTATATTCCCACTGAGAATGAATAGAGGCACTTCTTTCCCCACCCCCTTTCCAACATCTTCTGTCATTTGATGCTTTGATAACAGTCATTCTGATGTGGCTGACATAGAATCTCAAAAGAGTTTTAATTTTCACTTCTATGGTGGTTAGTTATGCTAAACACAATTTAATACGTTTGTTAGACATTGCTATTTCGTATTTTTGGAACACTATTTAGTTCTATATGCTGTTTTTATACAGTTTATTTCTTTGGTGTTAAAGTGTTTTTTAAAAGTTATTTGTATAGCATAGCTAATATTCTTCAGTCAGATGTATAGCTGCCACATATTTTTCCCATTCCCTAAGCTGTCTTGTCATTTGGTGATTTCCTTTGCTATATAGAAAGTTTTTAAGTTCAGGAAGTTCTGTTTGTCAGGTGTTGAAGACACGACAGGCTTTTTGGTTACATGATATAGAGAAATCAAGCTGGAGCTACACTGTTAGTTTCCTTCCTGCTGGTTATCTCTCACAGTGCTGAAGGCTGTTATGCAGATGTTGAGAAAAGGTATCAATAGTCCTATGTCAAGCTGTTAGGCAAGTTGTGCCCATTTGTACAGTGGTGAGGCAGCTTTTTCAATAGCTTCAACAGGAGGGAATCCAAATCTGATATTGTTACTAAATCAAAGTTTCATGGCTGAATAGATCATAGGCTCTAGGCGGCTGGGATCTTAACTACTGTTGTTTACCTAATTTGACATGGTACCAAACTGGCTCCTTAATGTTGTGGGAAATATTAACAAAGAATGGCAAGTTCCCGAACTACCCATGCCCTGGTAGGCCACATGGCTCTAGCAGGGTGTTCTCATCTTGGCAGATTCTCTGGCCCGGAGCTTCAGAGATCCCTTGGTGGGTCATTGCCACGCCAGCCCCATGCAAAGACTGCCCACCTTATGGTTAGCTGTCACAATTTCCAGTAACACAGTAAAATCAAAACTCTAGATGCTTATAATTAATCAGTCAGATTTGTCAGATTTATATATCAATAAATTTTCAATACACAAGATGGCCACACAATAAAGATCATGGTATAAGCTGCCCCCTAGATTAGACAAGTTACCCCAATTATTCTATCCCTATATGATAACTTATCTACCTGTGGCTGTTTAAAGACACGTTGAATCTGAATCATCCTGTTTGTCCTCCATCTTGCTTCCTTCTCCCTTTCCTGTGTCATTCCCTGTCTCTGTAACTCTTAGCTCTGCCTCCCTTTTTCCTGTCCAATCATAGGCCTCCTGCTGCACTAATATTTAAATTAATTGGACAGGGAAAATCCTGCTACACCTTAATATGTGTGTATACCCAGAGACTTAAGCAGAAAAGTTTCTCTCAGTAGTGAAAGCAGAACAGACTTACATCTTCTCAGGGTAATGAGAATAATTAATCATTGGGTATTCAACCCTACAGAGGACATTTATACAACCCCTTGAAAGGCCCAAGAAACACTAGGGTGTAGAGAGTATAAGGGTTGGAAGACAGAGAATAGTGCTGTAAAATGTTATCTTCAGAGCATGGCACTATCTTTGCAAACATGATCTCACAGCAGTGGCCTTTGCTTCCCTAAGACTGGTCCTGCCTCGAATATCTCACTGCTTTACTATTACTTGGTGATGAATTCTGAGGAGCTATGCCTGTTGTTATCAGCTTTCTACCGAATGGTTCATATACTAGGTTCCAATTCTGTGGTAGAAGCAGTTATGATCAATATGTTAAAAAAAAAAAAGACACATGTGAGAAAAGTGTGTGGAGGACAAGAGGGGTTAAGATTTGGTTTGTTGCTATGCATTGTAATGTAAAATACTAGCCCATGAGGAGGTCTGGTTGCTCCCAGGGACAAGGAGATACTCAAGTACAGCATACACCAAATGATGCTATGCAAACTTGTTCCTTAATTTAAAAGTATTTGCTGAATAAAGATGCCTATCGCCTGTAGTTGGGCAGAAGAGAGGTAAACAGGGCTTTGGATCCCAGGCTTGGGGTCTGAGGCAAGACCATGAGGACTGACAGAAGGAGAGAAAGGAAAAGAAAAACGAAAAGGCACCCTGAGATAGGTGGATCATGAGATCATGGCCATGAATGCTGGCCAATTGGAATAAGGGTGGCCCAGACAGAATGTGGCAAGCTATAACTCGGGTTATTGACAGGGAAGTAGACAAAACAGCTTAAAGGGTTGATAACTGCCCGGCTGTAATGCTTTATTATAAACACTTATTATAAATATAAAACTCCTGCATCTTTTATTTGGGAACTGAAGGATCAAAGGAGAAATCCCCAATTAGTATTTACTACAACATGCAGGGGCTGAGGTGGGGATGGCGGTATTACAGTGGTAGGAGGGGTAGGAGAAAGATTAGAGAGAGTGCAGGATGAGAATGATCTGAATATATTATACATGGATAACAGTGTCAAATCACTGAAGTTTATTTAACAAAGTCAAGAAAAAGAAAAATCTGAATATAGAAGATAAATTAAACCTCAGACCTCTGGAACAGCAGCCAGAGCTTTTAACTGCAGAGACATATGGCCAGTGCCCTGTCCTCCCCACACATACAACTAATTTTAGAATCAAATTATGTTACCACATACTACCATCAGTGGCAGAGCAGAGGAGATGCAAAAGTCAGATAGGAGGGATATGTTTGAAAATACGTAATGTGAAGCTAGGTGCCTATAGGTTATGAGAGTGAGAATTGGTTTTATGTAGTCTCATCACAAACTGATAGCTGTATTATATAACTCATTTTGTATTAGATAAATGCCCTGAGTCATTAATGCATATGTATTTTAAAATCTCATGTTGCCCACAGCCAAATGTATCATTGTTCAATTGAAATAAGTTATAAATGAATAAGTACACAAAATATTTCCATCAATACCTATGCTATGAAAATTTGCTATCTCATAGTGTACTCAATTTGTGGTAAATGGAATTGAAGTTTGCAGGCATATTTGATCAGTTTTTGTACTTACTGTTTTCAAGAGTACCATCTTCTCTCTTATTCTTCCTGTTTTAGACACAACTTTCTACATCCTTATGATGAGAAAGTGTAATGATTCTTAGTCCATGCACACATAATATTCACCATAATTTTGGCCTTGTTTATGAATGATAATTAGAGTAGAAATTTCTACATTCACAGTAACTACCCAAGATAACAATTCATTGTGGGTTTATTTTTTACTCAATTGAGAAAGCAACTGAAAGGTTGAAAAATATCTCCTTTTTACTATCTTTTAATATAATCTTTTTAATCTTATTGCTTTGCAGTGTTATGCAATGTGCTCAGGGGGAGATCTATTTGTATTTATCCAGCATGACATTTGAAATGTACTTTAAGTCTTAAGAATTAATTTTAGTTATGAAAATTTTTCGACTGTTATAGCCTCAGCTCTTACCTGATATTCTACCATACCATTCTCCAGGAATTTTTATTAGCTGCACATTGAATACTATTGAGCCCTACTTCATGTTTCTTAATTTATCCTTCAGATATTTTTAAATCACTGTTCTTTAGTACTATGTCCTGGGTTAATTTTCTCAGAAATATCTTCCAATTCATTAATTCTTTAATCAACCCTGTCAAATATGGAGCATCCTTTAATTTCAATGACTAATGAAAGAGGCAAGCTCTATTTAAGTCCCAAGGCTAGTGTCTGGATCATACAATACATCTTGCATGAGGCTCTTTTAATTCCTTTGTTCTAAAACAGCTGGACTTCCAGCTGCTTTTTCATGACTCTAAATAGATAACCTATAAGTAGCTTCAGGCTCATTTTCCAGTTTAGGCTTTTCTTTTTATCCAGTTTGTAGTCATCAGCACTGGCCATAATATTATTTTTTTAATCACAGTTGCACCTTGTTGGTTTCTCTAGCTCTCTTTTTTAAATGCAGACAGACAATAACTTTGTATATAGATCAGGGAAATATTTGTAGTATCTTACTTAATGGAGATTATTAACAAATAAACATGTTCAAGAATATAAATGGATGAAACCATATCGGTGACTTGATGTAGCATGCTTTTTTTTGTTAAACATTTAAGATAAGAGTTTCAATGATATTCCTTAAAGCATACCAGTTTAAGAACTACATCAATCTCAGTGCCATACCATTTGGAGGTTCAGAGTTCTTGAGTTTTTCTGAAAATTTTAGCAGTCTTGCAATTCTATAGTTCCCATTAGTTTAATCACTCTATATTTTCATCTCTTTTGTTCTTTCCTGTTCTAAACTGGAAAATAACCATTCTATTTTTTATACAAACAATCAAAGTTACAATTGTCATAATTTTCTTCGGAAATTTCAAAGGTTATATATTGAAGAAATTAAATTATTTTTCCACTTAATTTTAAGGGACTCAGTTTTAAAAGAAGTTTCCCATGCCCATAAGTAAACATAAATAGAATCACTTGACTGTGAGCAACTTGATGGTAATATATTATTTCTTCTTGCATATTAGAACAAACTGGTTATTATTATTATTCATAGTTTTGGCTCTATCCAAATTCATGCCCTTATTCATAAGGACCTACAAATTGTTGTGATACTATCTTCTGGTATTATCCATATTTTATTTCTTTAATGATAATATTTCCCATTGTCTTAGATGGACTCACAAATCACTTACAAACAAGATGCTAGGAGAATTGTGATTGGGTGCATTTGTTGTGTTCACATACCACTGAGTAGCATGACATATGGTACTTTCAGGTCTAGAAAGGCAAGAGAGAGCCTATGTAAATGATGTAAACATCTGTTAAATGTCTGGTTTCACTATGGAAATTTCCATGCAGTTGGAACCAGGGCTGGGAATTCACAGATGTAAAGAAAGAGCACTGTTTTCTTAATTTATAGACTATGTGAATATGGTAAGTGAAAAATCCTCTGGCTGCAACTGATTGTTTAATCAATACTAGAATGTAAAACAAATGAAGCTAATTTTCTAAGGTAATACTTTGAAAGGCATGGAATCTGAATAGTGATGACTGACATTTCCGTAATCATTGCTATCTGACAGGCAATCTAAGCTTCTTCTTGCATAGAGCAACTAACTTAAAGTCCATGGTAATCCTATGGATTCATTATTACTAGTATCCCAATATTATATGAACAAAGAGAAATACAGATTGCTTAGGAAACTTGACTAAGGTCACATAGGTAGTAAATTTTATATAATCTGCCTCTAAGCTGTAGATTGCTTTTTGTCTATTTTATATTGTTTTGCTGTTTTGAGGCAATGATCTCACTATTTCAGGCCAGGGTAGACTTGAACTCATGGAAAACTTTTTACCTCAGGCTGCCAAATGCTCCGATTACTGATGTGAACCACTATCCTTGAATTAGAAAATATGTCCAGAATTGTCCCTGTCTAAAGGAAATGCAGGGACAAGAATTGGAGCAGAGACTGAAGGAAAGGCTATCCAGAGACCACCCCACCATGCAATCCATCCCATGTGCAAACACCAAACCCTGACAATGTTGCTGATGCCAAAATGTTCTTGCAGTCCTCTGAGAGGCAGGCTCTCCTAACACCTGACTAAGGCAGATGCAGATACAGCAAACCATCGGACTGAGCCTAGGGATCCCAATGGAAGAGTTAGGGAAAGGACAGAAGGAGCTGAAGGAACCCCATAGGAAGAAAAACAGAATCAACTAACTGGACCCCTCATAACTCCCAGAGACTAAGCGAACAACCAAAGAGCATACATGCGGTGGTCTGTGGCTCCTGCTACATACATAGCAGAGGACTGCCTTATCTGGCCTCATTGGGAGGGGATGCCCTTGGTCCTGTGGAGGTTTGATGTATGTCCTAGACTAGGGGGTGAAGTCCAAGTTTGTGGGAGAGGCAAAGGGGATGGGAAATGGAGTGGGACGTTCATGGAGGGGGGACCAGGAAGGGGGAACAACATTTGAAATGTAAATAAATAAAATAATTAATTAAAAAACATACCCACGGGGCTGGTGAGATGGCTCAGTGGGTAAGAGCACCCGACTGCTCTTCCAAAGGTCCAGAGTTCAAATCCCAGCAACCACATGGTGGCTCACAACCATCTGTAATGAGATCTGGCGCCCTCTTCTGGAGTGTCTGAGGACAGCATACTTACATATAATAAATAAATAAATCTTTAAAAAAAAAAAAACATACCCACAGCAATTGAATTTCTCTTCAGGATTTGAACAATACTAATGCATGCATATATGACTTTCGGCAGGTTTCTTACTTTTAATGGGTCAGTTTCCTTAGAAACAGAATGTGCTGCTATGGAGATTACATAAGAATTTATGTAGAAAGGATTCAGTATATGATAGGCACAGTAGCAGTATTAGTAGTGAGATTGTTTCTGTTAACAGTTTTCTACTTGTGTGCTTTTCCATCACTGACAGCTGAAAGAAGACTATTAGAAGTGATTCAGAACCCATGAGCAAATGCAAAATAGTTAAAGGACTGTCCAATTGTCTCCCTGCAAATGGGGAGAAAAGATTTCAACCTCAAGCTAAATTGCATCATAGAAGTTTTGCCATGAGTATAATCAGTTAATCTATATTAGGTTAAGTTTAGGCTAAGAATAAATTTATGAGCATTTAGGGTTTTGTTTTAATATTTTTTATTACGTATTTTCCTCAATTACATTTCCAATGCTATCCCAAAATTCCCCCATACCCTCCCCCCGACTTCCCTACCCACCCATTCCCATTTTTTGGCCCTGGCGTTCCCCTGTACTGGGGCATATAAAGTTTGCATGTCCAATGGGCCTCTCTTTCCAGTGATGGCCTATTAGGCCATCTTTTGATACATATGCAACTAGAGTCAAGAGCTCAGGGGTACTGGTTAGTTCATAATGTTGTTGCACCTACAGGGTTGCAGATCTCTTTAGCTCCTTGGATACTTTCTCTAGCTCCTCCATTGGGGGCCCTGTGATCCATCCAATAGTTGACTGTGAGCATCCACTTATATGTTTGGTAGGCCCCGGCCTAGTCTCACAAGAGACAGCTATATCAGGGTACTTTCAGCAAACGCTAACTAGTGTATGCAATGGTATCATCGTTTGGAGGCTAATTATGGGATGGATCCCTGGATATGGCAGTCTCTAGATGGTCCATCCTTTTGTCTCAGCTCCAAACTTTGTCTCTGTAACTCCTTCCATGGGTGATTGTTTCCAATTCTAAGAAGGGGCAAAGTGTCCACACTTCAGTCTTCGTTCTTCTTCAGTTTCATGTGTTTTGCAAATTGTATCTTATATCTTGGGTATCCTAAGTTTTGGGCTAATATCCACTTATCAGTGAGTATATATCATTTGAGTTCTTTTGTGATTGTGTTACCTCACTCAGGATGATGCCCTCCAGGTCTATCCATTTGCCTAGGAATTTCATAAATTCATTCTTTTTAATAGCTGAGTAGTACTCCATTGTGTCAATGTACCACATTTTTTGTATCCATTCCTCTGTTGAGGGGCATTTGGGTTCTTTCCAGCTTCTGGCTATTATAAATAAGGCTGCTATGAACATAGTGGATCATGTATCCTTCTTACCGGTTAGGACATCTTCTGGATATATGCAGATTTTTAATTTAAATTTTGCTTTGCAAGAGCTTTAAAATTCTGAAAAAGATAAAATTGTAGGACTGATCAAAATTTATAAAGGATAAACTTCACTAATTAGCCATGAAATACAAAATTAATCAATGACTAGGCACAATTTTACCTAAGATATTTACGTGGATAAAAAATTCACAGTTTTTGTTCAGTGTAGTGTAGTATATATACTACATATACTCGCTGGAAAACAACTTAGTTGTTATCATTAATATTTTGAATGTACATTCCCTTTAACTTAGCAATTTCTTTCTTAGCAATGCATGTTACAGCTCTTCTTAGACAATAGAACAAAGGTGTGTGTACAATGATGTTCATGGCATCCTTTCTATTTGCAAAAGGTTAGAAATAGCTTAAATGTCCATGAAGCCCATAGTACTATGAATATGTGCACTGCCTTCAAAGCAGAGCTCCTGACAGATAAATTTCTCTTCCTTAGGAACTAAACAACAACAAATGTTTTCTATTCACGAGTTTGTCTATGTCTTTTGAATAAATCACTGAGTAATTTCAGTGATTCTATTGTTGTTTTCATAAGCTTCCAAAGAGTTACCAGAAGCATTGTGATACAATATAAATGTCAAGAGTTGATTGAAAAGCACCCCTTTTAATGCTTAATCATTGCTCACTTGCAACTATTTTCTCAGCCCTGAGGGGTCAGGCAAATCATGTTTTTCTTTTTTTTTTTTTTTTTCCTCAAACATCTTCGTTTATTGAGGATACAACTTTTGTTTTTTTTTTATTTTTTAATATTTTTTATTATGTATTTTCCTCAATTACATTTCCAATGTTATCCCAAAAGTCTCCCATACCCCCCCCCCACTTCCCTACCCACCCATTCTCATTCTTTTGGCCCTGGCATTCCCCTGTATTGGGGCATATAAAGTTTGCAAGTCCAATGGGCCTCTCTTTCCAGTGATGGCTGACGAGGCCATCTTTCCATACATATGCAGCTAGAGACAAGAGCTCCGGGGTAATGGTTAGTTCATCTTGTTGTTCCAGCTATAGGGTTGCAGATCCCTTTAACTCCTTGGGTACTTTCTCTAGCTTCTCCATTGGGAGCCCTGTGATCCATCCAAGAGCTGACTGTGAGCATCCACTTCTGTGTTTGCTAGGCCCCGGCATAGTCTCACAAGAGACAGCTATATCTGCGTCCTTTCAGCAAAATCTTGCTAGTGTATGCAATGGTGTCAGCGTTTAGAAGCTGATTATGGGATGGATCCCTGCATATGGCAGTCTCTAGATGGTCCATCCTTTCATCACAGCTCCAAACTTTGTCTCTGTAACTCCTTCCATGGGTGTTTTGTTCCCAATTCTAAGAAGGGGCATAGTGTCCACACTTTGGTCTTCATTCTTCTTGAGTTTCATGCGTTTAGCAAATTGTATCTTATATCTTGGGTATCCTAAGTTTTTGGCTAATATCCACTTATCAGTGAATACATATTGTGTGAGTTCCTTTGTGATTGTGTTACCTCACTCAAGATGATGCCCTCCAGGTCCATCCATTTGGCTAGGAATTTCATAAATTCATTCTTTTTAATAGCTGAGCAGTACTCCATTGTGGGGCATCTGGGTTCTTTGAAAGATCTCCCATGCTCATGGATTGGCAGGATCAACATTGTAAAAATGGCTATCTTGCCAAAAGCAATCTACAGATTCATTGCAATCCCCATCAAAATTCCAACTCAATTCTTCAACGAATTAGAAAGTGCAATCTGCAAATTCATCTTGAATAACAAAAAACCTAGGATAGCATAAACTCTTCTCAAGGATAAAAGAACCTCTGGTGGAATCACCATGCCGGACCTAAAGCTTTACTACAGAGCAATTGTGATAAAAACTGTGTGGTACTGGTATAGTGACAGATAAGTAGACCAATGGAATAGAATTGAAGACCCAGAAATGAACCCACACACCTATGGTCACTGGATCTTCGACAAGGGAGCTAAAACCATCCAGTGCAAGAAAGACAGCATTTTCAACAAATGGTGCTGGCACAACTGGTTGTTATCATGTAGAAGAATGCGAAATGATCCATTCCTATCTCCTTGTACTAAGGTCAAGTCTAAGTGGATCAAGGAACTTCACATAAAACCAGAGACACTGAAACTTATAGAGGAGAAAGTGGGGAAAAGCCTAGAAGATATGGGCACAGGGGAAAAATTCTTGAATAGATCAGCAATGGCTTGTGTTGTAAGATTGAGAATTGACAAGTGGGACCTCATGAAACTGCAAAGCTTCTGCAAGGCAAAAGACACCATCAATAAGACAAAAAAAAAACCACCAACAGATTGGGAAAGGATCTTTACCTATTCTAAATCAGATAAGGGACTAATATCCAATATATATAAAGAACTCAAGAATGTAGACTCCAGAAAGTCAAATAACCCCATTAAAAAATGGGGCTCAGAACTGAACAAAGAATTCTCACCTGAGGAATACCAAATGGCAGAGAAGCACCTGAAAAAATGTTCAACATCCTTAATCATCAAGGAAATGCAAATCAAAACAACCCTGAGATTCCACCTCACACCAGTCAGAATGGCTAAGATCAAAAATTCAGGTGACAGCAGATGCTGGCAAGGATGTGGAGAAAGAGGAACACTCCTCCATTGTTGGTGGGATTGCAAGCTTGTACAACCACTCTGGAAATCAGTCTGGCGGTTCCTCAGAAAATTGGACATAGTACTACCAGAGGATCCAGCAATACCTCTCCTGGGCATATATCCAGAAGATGTCCCAACCAGTAAGTAGGACACATGCTCCACTATGTTCATAGCAGCCTTATTTATAATAGTCGAACAGATTTTTCTTTGGAAACTTTTTTGTATTTCTCTGAAACGTTTCCTGTCCTTTGTCTCATACCTGGAGGACTTAGTCATTGTGGAACTCTTGCAGTACTAAAAGAGAAGGAAAAATAGGGTACTACAGGTCTTTAGAGTGGGGGAATTTCATATCTATGAGGGACACCATACCAAACACTAGGCAGACAATCCATATAAGAAAGATAACTAAATGAAAGATGATATCTTGAAATGGAAGCCCCATATGATGTTCTATGGGAGAAATGAAAAGGGATGTTTTTATATAGTTTCCTAAATGCTCAATTAATTCATTTAACAGATTTTCCCCAATTATGGCATATTTATTCAGAGTAAACATACTGTTGCTTTATCCTGGATATGTATAATTGTGGTTGAAAGTCAATTCATCCTTGAGAGATTAACCATCAACAACGCAGGTGATAAAACTATAAATCTGTTGCACTGCTTTACCAAATACTAGTGTCTCATCATTTTATGGTGACAAGCATTCTTTTTCAGAGGACCATTGACTATGTCCAACAATTGCCACTTTTCAGCTTTTCAGTTGTTTAATCTACCCTGTGAATAATCTTCAACCCCCCCCCCCATACCTTGGTATAAATAACACATCAGATGTGGAAGAATGAAAAGGGAGAGGTGGTGGACCAGATTTCTTTTTTCAGTCTTTCAATTTCTATACTTGTAAATAAGTATGTGCTTTTGCTGACTTTTCTAGGTATCATTTGTGAATTTATACCCGAGAGAAAAACAAGAGTATGGCTACCTTTAACTGAGAAAAGAAATGAAAAATACCTCTTTCCTGGATCGTCACCTCTTCAGTTTGGTATTAGAATGTGTATGAATATAGGATATATTTCTACCATACCTAAAAATAGGGTTTCAGCATTTTGTGACTCAAGATATACTTGGAAAAGATGTCAGAAGACAGATTAAAAATGTTTTCATGATCCTTTTGTCCAATCCAAATGAAGCCTTCTTGTCCTTTATCATTAAATCCATATACATTTTATGATTCATGTTATTTCCACTAAAGCAAAGCCAAATATTTTAAATTACTCTAAACTAGAAGCCTTTCAAATTAACATAGGAAGTTTGCAATGGTTGAAAATTTGGAATTAAGTGTATCATCTGTGAAGTATTTGTTGGTGTGTGTATCTCATGCTCAGCCTGTGTGCCTTTTAATGGCATGCACTTTAGGAGTCTCTTCCATTGCAGACATTGCCAATGAATACATTTAACTTAGAAGTGGAAGAGTTAGACGTTCCTATTTTGGTATCTTTGAATACTCTCTTATGAAGTGATTCATATTGAATGCGGAAAATTGAAATTGTATTTTTCTGTTCCTATGAAAGAAAAATTTTCTTAATTCTGCCACAATATTTACAGTAGAAATAAATTTTCTACTTGTCTGTCATTGCTCATTCGAAGTTATGATGAAGTCATTTAAAAGTAATTTACTACTTGTAGATGTTAGTCATAGCATTTTAAATAAGATCATTGAGTATAACATTGAAAGTGCTATGGAGTTAGAATGGACAGAAGCACATGAAATTTTATTTGGCTGTCTTCAGTTTTAAGAATTGCTATTTCATTTTTTAAAGTTATTTTCTTCTATCTTGTGATTATAATATAATTGCATCTATTTTGTTCTTCCAAGTGATACATTAGGAAGGATTGCTCAAACATTGGATCCATTTCCCCTCACCTTAATGCCCACATAAAGCAGAGCTTCACAATGCTTGCATGCCAGTAAAGTTCACTCACAAGAGCAGTTTTCAATCAGTCAAAACACATAGGTAAATTCGGTTGAATTCACTAAGACAAGGACGATGTTTCTTGCCAGTTCTGTTCAACATAATGGTGAAAATCTTCTTCAGAGCACTGAGGCAAGAGAAACAAACCAAGCCCCATCAACTCAAAATAGCCAAACGTTAAACTGAACACATGACTTTACTAGAACAATTTTTAGAAACAGAAAATGATTTAATTAAAGCTATAGAGCAGAATACCAGTATAAATTTACCGCTAGTATTTCTGTTATTTTCACACACACACACACAAAAAAAAAAAAAACCTGCAAAAGAAACTGGGAGTTTATTTATAAACAACAAACTCTGAAAATGAAGAGTAATAGACTCAAGCAAAGAGACAAAATATCGAAATGCTAAACAATATTAAAACACCAATGGGAGAAATCACATACACAAGCAAATAGAAAGATACCCAACATTCATTGGTTGAAAACAGTCATAGAATTAAAGTACCCCTTATAATCCTTAAAAAAAAAAAAACCTTTCTTTAAGATTTATCATGAGGTAGCATGTGCGTACTGGGATTATGCAGTTGTGAAGAATCTCCAGTGTTCTTATCTGCTGATCCATTCCTTCAGCCATTCTTTATTCCAGTTTCAATGACTGAAAGAGAAAACACTAAACACAAAAGAATCTAAATACTTAAAATAATAATTTTAACAAATTAAATCAAGAAGGACATGTTACACCACCAGATTTTAAAACATATGACAAAGCTATTGTAATCAAATTGCCATGATTCTGGCGTAAAACAGGTGACATAGAACAGTGGAACTAAATACCAATCTCAGAAATAAATCCATATATTTATGGCCAATTTATTTTATATTGTGGGGAACCAAGAGCACAAAATGAGGAATGACAGTCTCTGCAGTAAATGGTGTTGGTAAAACTGGATGTAAACATATAGATGAATCAGGTAGACTCTTACAATATTTAAAAAAAAGAGAGAGAGGATCAAAAAGGATTAGACTCACATATAATATCTGAAACCTTAAAAATATGCCAAAGTGTTCCATGAACTTACATGTAAGATTGAAAAAAATATTAGCTAAAAAGCCTCAAAGAAACAACCTGAGCTCATTAAATAGTGCTGAATTCATCAGCTTGGAAATATATGTATGCATTTTATAAATCCAAATGTTTGGTTGTAGCTATCAAATAGTCAATTTAATGTTGTCTCATATTAAAGAACATATTTTAACTCACTTGAAAATGTCAATACTGAGTTGGACATTTAAAAATGAATTTTATTATGGGATGGATCCCTGGATATGGCAGTCTTTAGATGGTCCATCCTTTCTTCACAGCTCCAAAGTTTATCTCTGTAACTCTTTCCATGGGTGTTTTGTTCCCAATTCCAAGAAGAGGCACAGTGTCCACACTTTGGTCTTTGTTCTTCTTGAGTTTCATGCGTTTAACAAATTGTATCTTATATCTTGGGTATCCTAAGTTTTTGGGCTAATATCCACTTATCAGTGAGTACATATTGTGTGAGTTCCTTTGTGAATATGTTACCTCACTCAGGATGATGCTCTTGTGAGACAATGCCGGGGCCTAGCAAACACAGAAGTGGATGCTCACAGTCAGCTATTGGATGGATCACAGGGCCCCCAATGGAGGAGCTAGAGAAAGTACCCAAGGAGCTAAAGGGAACTGCAACCACATAGGTGGATCATTATTATGAACTAACCAGTACCCCAGAGCTCTTGACTCTAGCTGCATTTGTATCAAAAGATGGCCTAGTCAGCCATCACTGGAAAGAGAGGCCCATTGGACTTGCCAACTTTATATGTCCCAGTACAGGGGAATGCCAGGGCCAAGGGGTGGGGGTGGGTGGGTGGGGGACTGGGGGGGGAGTGTATTGGGGACTTTTTGGATAACATTGGAAATGTAATTGAGGAAAATACCTAATAAAAAATAAATTAAAAAAATGAATTTTATTAGTTCATTTTTTATTATATTAACCCTCCTTCTCTGAATGCTAAACAAGTGCACTCCCACCTACCCAAATTTGTCTCCTTTCCACATATCAAGGCTAATTTGAGTTCACCAAATATTCCTGGATGTGTGTGGTGCCTTCAACTTGTATGAGTATGTGTGCATGGGGTGTCTACTTATCAGGGCCTAATCTCTTAAAGGAAACTGCCCTTCTTTTTCCATTTAATATAAATTGCAAATAGCTCCCCAATTAAGGGTGGGACTTTATGCCTACCCCCACCCCCATCCCCCGTTTATGGTAGTATTTGTTGTTCTTTGGACTTGCATGGGTTTTATGCATACTGTTACTCCTACTGTGGGTTCGTAGATTCCATAATCTTTCCACTCACATTTCCACAATGATTTACAAGGCAGTTGTGACATTATTGTTGCTGTTGTTATTAGTATTTGAGTTGTGTACAATGTTTTTGTTCATAGTCTCCTCCCCTCCCCTCCCCTTCCCTTCCCTCCCCTCCCCATACTCTTCCTACATCTCTATTCTCTGCTCACCCAGCTTTGATGTGGAAAATTTCTTTGGCTGATGGAGGCCAAGAAACACCACAAAGATCATACCAAACAACAGACCTCACACAAGAACAAGAGATTTAGAGAGAGAGAGAGAGAGAGAGAGAGAGAGAGAGAGAGAGAGAGAGAGAGAGAAGAAATGGGGGTGATTTTAAAGTGTATTCAGTATAGTGATCCTGGGTTTTTTGATTTTTTTTTTTTTTTTTTTGGCAGCTGGTGATTATATGGCTTCTGGTGCTACATGGCTGCTGGTCACTGAAGGCAGGCTAGGGGCACATCTGGTTTTTGAATGTGAGCAGTTACTTGAAGCCAACTTGGTGTCATTTTGCTTTTAAATCTTTCAAGACTGACTTGTGCTGTTTAAATATTCTTGGAAAAAGAGAGCCTACTTCCATTATGCTGCATCATAGATATACTATTAACCCAACTACTAATCAGTCATCATTATACTCATGAGCAATGCACTTTTCTGTTTTACATTTTCAAAATAGATTTCTTCTATACACTGTATTCTGATTATGACTGCTTTAACTAATCCCAGATCATTTTCATCTTCTCACACCCCAAGCCCACATTGTTTCTTCCCTGTTCTCTCTTTCTCTCAAAAACAAACACACATTTAAAAAACAAATAAACCTAAACAGAATAAACAAACAAATGAGCAGAAAAACAAAGAGGCAAAGAAAAAGAAACATAGATGTGGGGACACACATATTGGCACACACACAGAGAACCAGAAACCATAATATAAAAGCAAAAAACCTGTAGGATAAAGTCTAAAATATATTTTTAATTGAGGAATAAAATCATTCAAATTGTACATGTAATATTTTGTTTAGAGACATGGTTTTACTATGTAGCCCTGGCTAGCCTTAAGCTCCCTTTGTACCCTAGGTTGGTATCAAATTCTTTATCATCTTGTTTCAGTGTTTTGAGTAGTAGGGTTGATTATAGGTTTGCCCCACCATTTATACCTTGCATATGATACATATTAATGAGACTACATAGTGTTTCAATACATGTATTGTATACTAATTAAATTGGAACATACTTTTATCTCATCAAGTAGATAAAATTTCTGCTGAAAACGTTCAAAATTCTTTTGTCTAGCTGATGGAAATACATAGCATATTCCTTTTGTCTATAATCTCCTTACCATGTAATAGCACACCAAACTGTTTGATCCTGTCTAATCTTTTCTTCAATTCTCAACAGGAAGCAATGTTCATTTAACAAGCAAACTTGGTGAAGTAGCAAGAATTAGAATACTGTGGAGATTTTTTAGTCATTCTACTCAGAAACTTATAGGGAGGGGAGGAGAGAGGGAAGGACTGGGAGAGCAGAAATGAGGGGAAGCTGCAATCTGGAGGTAGAGTAAATAAATAACTTATTAAAAAACCTGCCAGCAATAGCCTAATAAAGTATGATTATAGACCCCAGTTTTCCTTGATAAAGAAATAAAACAATTTTTACCATAAAAGCAAAAGTGACAAAAGAGAACTAACATAATTTAATTTTGAGTGAGTTTTATCAAACCCACATACTAAGAAGGAATCCAGAGGATCCAAAAAAATCTACAATGTCTGAGCAGAGTTTCATAGCTCTTTTTATTCTAGAAATACTGAAAAAAGAGCCCAGCAGTGGTGGCACACACCTTTACTCTCAGTACCCAGGAGGCAGAGGCAGGTGGATTTCTGAGTTTGCAGCAAGCCTGTTCTACAGAGTGAGTTCTAGGACAGCCAGATCTACACAGAGAAACCCTGTCTCAATACAAACAAACAAACAAAAAAAGTAAAAAGACTAAAAACAGTTAAAATTTCTTTTATACCCTTGATAAAGGAATAGCTACACTTTAAGTCACTCTCCAAGATAGCTCCTAAAAGTTAAATATAAGAGCTGTGTGTTCATAGCGCCCATCTTCAGAAGCCTACTATATCCTAAGACACATCATTTGAGTTCAGTGCCCAGTTAAAGAGTTGTGTCCCACTGAAGGACTGTGACCATGACAATCCTGTTTAATACTTTCCTCAGCATTTAAAGAAAGACAGAAGAAGTACTTATAAAGATTTCAGGTGATATAATTTTAAGGCACCAAGAGCAAGACACAATGATAGGCTCAAACTAACAGTATGAAATCAAAATGTTATACTTAATGTGCAGTAAAAACAAATATGGTTATGGTCAAGAAAGACAATCCTTAGAATTAGTTTAGGGGAAGCCATGGTGGGATGAGAGGGAAAAACACAAGCCCTGCACATATCTGTAAAATTGGGTCCAAGGTGGTTTCATTTTCTAGAGATGTGGAAGTTACGCATATACAACTTGGGAAGTGGGGTAAACTCTTAGGTAATAAGTGACTGTTCCAGGAGGAGCTTGCCACATTACCCACCACGTATTTAACGCTATATAGACAAATTTCGATGGATCTGCCAAATATGATCTTAACTGCTGCTGCTTGCCAGCACTTTTGAGAAATGAAAACAAGAATGGGCTGGCGTGTTTGTTTGTTTTTCCCATAATGGTTTGCATGGATTTACCTTTCCTAATAAAATCTCCAAATTATTTCTGCTCTCTTTATACCAGAGGTCATCCTGGCATATGTGTGTATTTTCTGGATTGCAATCCTGTTCTTTTTTGTTTTATTTTTCCTCCAGTAAAATTTCCTCTTTTGTATGGTTTTGTTTAACTCTGGCAGAATAAAAACACATAGGGCTACAAAGAACCAGGTCTAGCTGATATGTGTTGAAAGTGTGGCTTTATCAGATTGAACATTTGCCCTAAGGCCACCCTATTTCCAGGAGTGGCTTCAAGTATAGCTCTTTACAGTTTATGGCTTGTGGCAGGGTGGGGTGTGGGGGACCTGAGGGGGGTTGGGATGGGAAATGGTAGGAGGACTCAGTTTACTTTAAGGAGCTGGCCACTGGGAGTTTGCCCATGCTCCAATGATTATATGGGCAACACAAATTGGACTTTTTTCTTTCTATTTTCCTTTAAAAAATATTTTATAGGGGACTTTTGGGATAGCATTTGAAATGTAAATGAAGAAAATATCTAATAAAACATATTTTATTATCTCATATATTACATTCATACTGCATTTTCTCCTCCTTCCTTTCCTTCCTCATCCACTCCTCCTCTGTTTCCCTTTAGAAAGGACAGGCCTCACAGGGATATCAACCAAACATGGCATACCAAGTTTTAATAAGATTAGATACCTTCCCACATATTAAAGCTGGATGAAGTAACCTAGTAAGAGGAGCAAAAAGTCAGAAACAGTCCCTGCTCCCTCTGTTAAGAGTCTCCACAGGGGGACAAAAAAAAAAAAACCACAAGCTACACAACTATAACATAATGCACAGGGCCTAGGTTAAACCCATATAGGCTCCTTGACTGTTGGCTCAATATCAGTGAGCCCCTATGAGTCCAGGCTTGTTGACTCTGTTGGTTTCCTTGTGGTTTCCTCCTCCTTCCTCTCCCTCTTCAGCAGGATTCCCTGAACTGTGGCTAATGTGGGTGTGGATCTCTGCATCTCTTTCCATTAGTTGCTGGATGAAGTCTTTCTGATGACCACTGGGCTAAGCACCAATCTGTGAGTATAGCAGAATGTTAGTAGGCATCATTTCATCGACTTTTTTTGCCTCATGTATTTGTTTCTATCCTAGGTCTCTAGGCAATCTGGCCTCTGGTTTCCTGTCCTTCAGCCAATGTCAAGTGTGGGTTCCACTTTCTGGCATGGGTCTCACTCAAGCTGAACCAATCATTGCTTAGCCACTCCCACAACTTCTGTACCACCTTTACCCCCCAGCACATCATGCTGGCAGGACAAATTGTAGGCTGAAGGTTTTGTGGCAGGGTGGGCATCTCAATCCCTTCACTGAAAACCTTGCCTAGTTGTAGGTGATGTCTGGTTCAGGCTCTGTATCTCCCCTTACTGGGAGTCTTAGCTAGGGTCACCCTAATAGATTCCTGGAAGTTTTATTTCACTGTTTCTACTTTGCCCCCGAATTGCCCCCAAATTCCAGTTGTCTCTCTTCCTCCACTCTCTCTCCACCTGATTCCTCCTGTTTGTGTCCCCACCTGTCCCTAGTGTACCTGCAATATCATTTCTATTTACTCTTCTTAGGGAGATCCATACATCCCCTCCTTGTCATCCTCTTGTTCTTGTTCACAGTCTCTCTGTGTCTGTGGATTGTAGCATGATTATCCTTTACTGGTGAGAATATAATATGTTTGTGTTTCTAGGCTTAGGTTACCTCACCTCATTTGTCTTTCTCTGGGGGGTGGGGGGCATGCAAGGGTGAGAAGGTAGATCTGTAGATCTGGGAGGAATGGCAAACCTGTGCGATTAGGGTGCATTGTTTGAAATTCTCAAACAATTAATATGAATATTATATTAGGTGGAAGAGAGAAGACTGAGTTAGCTGGCATAGGCTGAAGTCTCAGCTAGATTTCTGGGGTCCAGAGTAAGGAATAATCTCTTAAACAAAATTTGGTATTTTGTTTCAAATAATCAGGAGGAACAAGTTGTTCTGCTCTTTCTTTCAAGGTCTGTGTCTGGATTTGTCATTGTAGGAGGGACCATGTGGTAAATAATTTCTTTTTACAGTAAAGGGGGTTCCTTTAACCTTGAAATTCAGTGCAGTGAATTTCATTAAAAATCAAAGCTTTAGGATATAAAGGGCAGAATAGGGTACTTTTGCTTTAATTGCAAGGTTACATAAAAAGACAGGGAATTTTAGGAAGCACCATCAGTCTATGGTGATGGGTTAGAAAAAGATAATTTTAGTTGTGTTTATAGGCTTTTGCTATTATATAAGTCTTTATAATCTATTGAGGATTGAGCCCGAATGTATCTGAAGTGACTGTTTGGTTCTGTCTATGTATGCTAAAGTTGCCATTTTAATTTGTATTTTATCTTTCTACCAGCAAAAGAATAGGCCTGTCTTTAAATATGTGAAGCACTGTCTAGTGAAAGCAGAGTTCTTGTATACCCTTTACAGCTTCTCTAGGCAGAAGTCATCATTTGGTATAGAATCTATGAAGGCAAATTACTGGTTAATCCAGGAGAAAAGTCTTGTTTTATTTTCATCCAGAGTTCAACCACTGGAAACATTAAAACAGAAACTGAATATTTATAGATTAGACTAGTCCAGAGGTGTTTCTATATTGGATGGAGGTGGTTCAATTTTTGTTATTGTTTATTTTTTGTAATTTCTCAGATGGTTTTCATGTCTTTGATCTTATATTTAGTTCATTCTTCTTTTCCTTTTTTAAATAGTATATTTTAAAATATCCCCTTGCTTGAGGTACTTTAGCCTGGAAGGTACCTCTTTCTCCAACCTCTTGGAAAGAAATCACCTTGGAAGTCCTTAATTGAAGAATGTGTTCTTTACCATCAGAGTATGAATAAAATTAGTTTGACTTTTTTATGTTTAAGTAACTTATTTTTATTTTATGTATTTTTCTGCATGTTTTCTAGAGTACGCAATGTCATCTTTTAGGGCAGGATAGTTTTGGCATAACAAAATGCATGCACATCTGTTGAGTAAACGTTTCAAGCAAAGGGATATTGGAAACTGATTACTAGTACTTCTCCATGCCATCCTATGTCTTAAATCACTGGGTTGTTATCCTGTATCTTTTATGTTCTTTCTTTCCAAGTTGGTGAATATGCCTTTTCTTTCTATGGTGAATATCTCAATTGTTTGCAGTGAAAGGTGGCAAAATATCTTCCCCAATTATTCCATTCTGTTCTCAGGGTTATTTCCAGATAACAATTTATATACACAAAAAGTATATACAAATACCTCTCTGTACTTTTATTATTTGTCCAAAAGGAGAACCCATTTTACATTAAAATATAATTATATCATTTTACCCCATTCTCTTTCCTTTTTCCAACATTCCCCATGTCCTGTCACATTCTCATCTCAAATCCCTCATTGATCATTGCCTCCCTGTATCCTGGATTTTTGAGACAGAAGTCCACTATATAGCTATGGTTGTCCTGTCTTGAAACTTGCTTGGATTAAAGTCATGTTTCATCACTTCTAGCTCTATGACCTCTTTCTTTGTTATTGTTACATATGTTTAAATGTTTAAATGCATAACTAGGGAAATACAATGTGCTGATATCATTCAATATTACTTATATAACTTCAGGCCTGACTGCTTGGAATTGAATAATCAGTTAGCCATCTCATCCCTGGAGAATATTAATTCTCCCACTCTCAACATTCCTTAGTTTGTGATCCATGTGTTTTCTCCTTCCACATTAACATGTCTGTTAGTGTTGTCTTTCCTCTGGTCTTTGTTTTACCAAGCATATTGTTGAAGTATCCTGTGTGGAAGTTCCTTGTTTTTCTAGGACATAACCAAATTTCAAGTCCTCTTTCATGCAGAAGATGTATCTGTTCTCTGTCTCTTTCTTTCTCTGTCTGTCTGTCTGTCTGTCTCTCCCTCTCCTGCCCCACCCCCCCTCTCTCCATGTTCACAAATGCCCATGGGGGTGTGCACATGTGTGTCTTCACATAAAAGCTAAAACTGAGCTTTAAGTGCCCCCCTTTTTATGATTAAAACTGTTTTCCCTGTTATTCCAGTTAGAGAGTTCTATTTTGAACTGATGACTAAAGCCAGATTTTTTTTTGGGGGGGGGCAGGGGTTCACAGTTTCTCTTGGGAATCTTGGAGAAGCATCAAGACAATTAATCCTCAATAACACTTCTGTGCATATAAATACTTACAACTATACTTAAGTGATTTTGGTATACAGGAGAAAATTAGACTCAGTAATAATTTAAGGAGTTGCAAAAGAGATACTTAGAAAAGTGGTGGAATCACCTTCATTGCTAGATTTAATTACTGGGAGTCATTCCAGAAACTAATCTCTACTACTTAGAATTCAAGGTTTGAGTTAATTTACCCCTGAGGCTGTTCCAGTGATAATTCTATGGTATTATATTGCACATGCCAAGGGAATAAATCATTTTATATGGATGTGGATGGATCATAAAGCAATAAAAATGCTAATGCCCTGGAGACAAACCCAGCGCTTTGTAGTGGTCAGGTTGCATTTGGACCTCAGTGGGAGCTGCTCACCCATGGAGCAAGAATCAAACATTTCTAACCATTGGTTCTTCCTCCCTCAGTGAAGCTACCTGGCTTCTGGAGAATAATTTATTTTTTAAATAGAATAAGTTAGATTCTTGGCCAGAGAGGATCACTAAGCAAAGCGCTTTCATATACCTTTGACCACAAGTAAAGGCCATCCTATTCATCCCTTGTTTTTTTTCTTCACCTTGCCAATTTCTTCATTTCCATTGTAGCTTACTCTTTACATCTAAGGTTTTACTTTTTTAACATCTTCAACTCATATAAGTAGATGCAAAAACAAACATTTCATGGAATAATTAATAGCACAATTCAAGTGTCCATGCATATAAGATAACCTACTATTTCATTAAAGTCTCAAATGTTAACAGGAAGGAGCAAACTAACCTCTTGTGTGATATATGGGGAATTTCTCTGTGTTTGTTCCCTAGGGATAATCTTGTTCACTATGTTAAATTTACAAAACTAGTCAGAGAAAAACACCCAAAGTTCTCTGTCAAAATGAGTTGACAGATGCATTCCTTCTAAGTTAAAAAGCCTGCACAGCTTGCAGAATGATGTTGATGTTAAATATGCCCCTAAGAACTCCTGTTGGGAAAACATGTTCCCCAACTTTGTATTTAATAAAACACTGTCTGGTTGGGGGAAATTAGGACACTGGGTCGCTCTATTTCCCAATCATGAGACAAAGATCTCTGTTCTACCATGATACTTACCATGGTATTCTTGTCATGTACCATGGGCCTTTCATGTAACCAAAGTGAAAGCCACCAAGTACAATTCTGACCTATTTCTAGTTGTTGTCGCAGGTACTGTATCTACAGGAAGCCTCTGCTACTAGCTATAGCATATCTTGGTAATGTAAAGGTAAGAAAATTTAAATAATGTCCTGGAAATTTTCTTTATATATTTTTTCCTCATAGGAGGGTGTTAAATGAATGCTACTACTAATTGCTCTTCTGAAACGTGCCACTACTGTATTGTGGCTCCTGGAACTAGGCTCAAGAGATTCCAGAAATTATCCTTCCTATCAAGTCATATTTCTAAAACTTCACTCCCTAACTCCAGAGAAAGAAATTTTCTTTCTGTACTGAAATTTATCCCATCACTTAGATTTGGATGTTGATGGGACTTTAGCATTCTAATGGAATTTAGTATGCAAATTCTTTACATTGGAAGTACTTATGAATTAGAAAGTGGTTGTAGTCCTCTTTCCCTTGCTTTACTGTATATCTGACTCCATTATCTTATCAACTGGGGAGCAATGACATCAATGGAACTCAAGATCGACACTTTGCCAACACTTTGGCCGAACCTATCACCTATTCTTCTTAGGGTCATTAACTGAGATGAGGATGAGTATCTTTTATTTGTAAGCAAAGACAGCATTGTTTAATCATGTGTATTCTCCCTCCCCCACCCCCGCCAACACTCCTCAATTCCATAACCTCCATACCGCAGCTCTAAGCCCTAGTTCCTCCTGTTTCTACAGCTCCAGTTATCTTAGAAGTATCTTAGAGAGATTATGTGTTCAGTTCCTGATTGGCAAATATCTCAGTATAGCAAATCTCTTTAGACCCAGAGCATATTAATAGTTATATGAATTAGCATTCTGCAGCATACCAAGTGTGAAATGACATTAATTATGTCTCAAAAACAATATATACATCTGAATGTAAATTATTTTAAGCTAAAATTGGTAGTGATCTAGTGAGCCTTTAGTGTATTGTCTTTCTGCAGGTACAGGTTCTTAGTGGTGATGTTTGCTGCATGACCAGGGAGGTAGACTGAGGATAGGAAGGGCATGTCAAATTCCTTTCTTCCTTCACCATTACTAGGGACCAAATTAAGTGCCTCACAAGTGCTTAAAAAAAAAAGGCTCAGCCTCTGAGCATCACAACAACCAGGCCTTTGCTTGTTTTAATTAGATTATAACTTTAGACAGCTATTGGCTATCCACCCATGGCAAATGTGGAGTGCTTCCTGCCGTGGGCTTCAGGGTGCTGGGATCACAGTGATTTAGTACCATCCTTGCTGGTGATGGTACTAAATGATGATAAATTGATGATAGGGCATCAATGCACTTTGCTCTTTTAATTGAATCTTCTTTTCAAGGATTTCTCTGTTTGAGAGAGCATCTTAGCCAGAGTTAAACTTCTTTCAGAGATGAAGTCAGTTTTTCCAAGTGCTTTTAATTGCACTATCAATGAAATATTTCAGGCTGTTTGTTCACCCCTAAGGAAGTGTTCTTAAGCTGCATTATTTTATCACAAGGTAGCAGCAATACTGTCACACCATCAGCTTCCCTGTCAAATTCTCGTTTTCTTACTATTTCTGTCACATTGCATACTGACTTCTTTAGGTGAAGTCTTAGATGACTTGAAAGTTGTCCATGTGGGTTGGGATCAAAGTCTTCCAAACTTTTGTTACTGTTGATATTTTATCATGAATTTAAATTTATGTGTGTTTTGCCTGTGTGTATGTAAGTACAGCACATGCATGTAGTGCCTAAAGAAGCCAGAAATGAGTGTCAGATTTTCCTGACATGTAGTTACCGATTAGTTGTGAGTAGCCATGTGTGTGCTGTGAATTGAACCCAAGTACTTTGCAAGAGCCCCCATTGTTCTTAACTAGTGAGCTATGTTTCCAACTCTCAATGCTTTGATATCTTACTATGAACCATAAATGTTCTTAATGTCATTTAAACCGAAAAGTTATTTCAAGGAAGTTTTAATTTAGCTTGCTCAGATCTTACAAAGGGATTACCATCTATTGGCATCTATAGTTTTATGAAGCTCATTTTTAAAATAATAATACTTAATCTGTGGGATATATGTTGTGTTAGCAGCCATTTAATTAACATTTATTTCATTTACATGTCAGAGCTCTTTTGTATAGTGTCATTGAGCACCAATGCTTTTAAAAATCTTTTTTAAATTGAGCAACATATTTCATTAATGCACTTGAATTTTCAGTAAACACTGTTGTAAACAGATCTGGCATTCCGACTTTGTTTTTCTTGTTATAGAGCACAGACTGCAGATTAAGTGTAATTATATACTTTTTTTGTTTTTGTTTTGTTTTGCTTTGATTTTGGAGACGGAGTCTTTCTATGTAACTATTGCTCTCCTGGAACCCAATATGTAGAGCCAGGCTGGTCTCAAACTTACATATATCCACCTGCTTCTGACTCTTGTAGTAAAGTCAAATGCCACCATGCACAGCAGTTTTAGTACAATTCTTAAAGGCAGTAGTATTTTTACAAGGGTAACTGAGTATGGACTGTAGTCACCATCTGCAATTGGGTTTAAACAAGAGAATTGTCTTACCCTTGTAAACTTTGTATCTAAACCTTGAGTTCTCTGTAGGTTTGAGTCTCAGATGACATCTCTCCTAGTGGAAAAGCTAGGTTCATCTACATTGAAGACCTGTGGTCCAGTGTAACTATGTTCATCTAAGCTATATAGATGATACATGTTGCTGCAGTTCTTTCATCTGTATTTGCAGCTTCACCTTGCAGTTTTGTATTCTAGAGAAAGAAGTTCTTTCTTGAAACTTCAAGAATCATCTTCTCCTAGAATCAATGCATCTTCTGTAGATTACTCCCTGTTGCAGAACTGAGGAGGTTTACTGTCTTGCTGTAGCCTATTTCTGGCTTAAGAGAGAGAATGTTATGGTTCTGTCCAGACCACTAACCTATTCTACATATTTGTAACACTCTGTTTGTTTTCTAATTATTTGTTCTTCATTGTAGTGACATTTTCAATAGGCCTTTTTTTTTTCTTTTACTGGATTGAGGATTTGTATAAGACAACTTGTCCTTAACTTGGTTCTGTATGATCAAATGCTTGCCTCACTAAGGTTTAGTATTTCCACATTTTGATTCAAATTAAGAGACCAGTGACTCTTCCTTTTACTTGAACATATATAGAGACTTCTAATTCTAAATCTAATAGTTCTGTGTCTTAGTTACTTTTATGTTGCTATAAAGGACAAACCAAGACCAAAGGAACTTAATAAATGAAAGCTTTTAACTGGGGGCTTGCTTAAAGCTTCAAATGGTTAGTCCATAACCATCATGGCGAGGAGCACAGCCCTAGGCAGGCAGGCATGGTGCTGGAGCAGTATCTGAGAGCTTACATCCTGTTCTGTAAGTTGGGGACAGAGAGCTAATTGAAAAGGAATGGTGTGGACTTTTGAAACTTTAAAGCCTTCCTCCAGTAACACTTGCTCCAACAAGGACACACCTTCTAATCATTCCCAAACAATTCCACCAACTGGGAAGCATGCATTTAGTTATAGGAGCATATGGAAGCCATTTTTATTCAAACTACTACACTCTGTGTGAGAGTAAATAGGAAGGTCCAAGTTGAGGGAGAGACTTGAAGGAATGACTGGTCAGTGGAGTGGATAAAATATACGAATTTATAGATTTTTTTCTTCTATATTGATTGGGCACTATTCATGATATCTGTGAATGGTAGCAATAGTGAAATCAAAGATCACTATATATAAGAATAATAAGAATTAAAATATAATTATTGTATTTATATTTACAATTATAAAATTGTGACACAGTGATAAACTAATCCTGTGTCTGCTTGGGCTTGGGCTGCTAGGCAAGGTGAATGTGGGAAATTTGACTGTATGCACCCCATGGTGCCTCCTGGTAGGACTTCAGGCTGTAAGAAGAAGTCACAGGACCCTGCTCCAGTAGTGGGGAACTTATCGGAGTTGACTCAGGGTCCCCAGGCCTGCACAGAGGTCAGGGATGGCAGGTTCTATCTCTTGAACACCACGGATGCTGCTGGATGTTGCAGAAGAGCTGAGAATGGAGTCGGGGGTGGGGGGCTCCAGGGTGGAATCTTACCTGGGGCCAAAGAGAAAAGGGCAGCTGTGGGGAGAAGAGTCTTTGGCTTGCTCAGTGGGGTGCTTGGCTTAGTGGCCTGCCTTGGGAGGTTAGATGTGCAGCTTGTTAGAGGAAGACCTGCTCCATTGCTCTAGCATGGTAGGTCATGACGAGAAGAGGCAGTCCATGGTTTTAAGGCATTTATTGTAGAAATGCAGAGGGAGGGAGAAGAGTAGAGAAGTAGAGCCAGGCCATGGCCATGTGGAGAGACAGGGGAAGGGGATGGGGAGAGAAGGGGAGCAAGAAGGCAAGAGTAAGAGAGGCAGGAACAAGTGAGTAAGGGAGGAGGGGGCAAACAGCCCCTTTTATAATGGGCTGGCCTACCTGGCTATTGCCAGGTAACTGTGGGGTTGGAGTACAGACAGAATACCAGGAGCTTGGGGCCTTGCCTATGTGACTGATGACCACGGAATTTTAGAACTGGGGCCTCATGTCAGGAGCTTAGTGTCTGGGAGCTTTTGGCAAACTTCCTTCCATCCCTTGCAGATTAGTCTGCTGGGTCTCTGGGGTTTAAACATAGCTCATCCAGAAAACCGGCTGCCTTTCATGGTTCCACACAAACACATATTTTTAAAAAGTGATTCCAATAGATTACTCAATAAAAGTTGCTATATATTATTCATAAAAAATCTATTCTGTCCAAAATGTGATTAGAAATTAGACTAGGACCAGTCATGCTCACATGAAAATGTCAGTCACCTGAATGCCAGTTTGGCTAGTATGTTTTGTTAGATTCCCTTTTATGTGCAAGCCCAGTCCTTTCCTTTTGTTATTGTATACTTACAGCTTAGCTTACAGTTTCAACCTATGGGACCTTCATGGTATATAGAGTTAAAGGTTCAAAGTTACATTAGATGTATGGAAAAGTCCATAAATGACTCTTGTGTTTTGGATATTGCAACACCTTTTTCATACAGAGCAAGAGTAAGAGAGGCAGGAGCAAGAGAGTAAGGGAGAGGGGACAAGCAGCCACTTTTATAGTGGTCTGGCCTACCTGGCTGTTGCCAGGTAACTGTGGTGAGGAGCATGTTTTGTTTTGTTTTTTGCACCCAGCTTTCAAACTTTTAACTTTTCTCCTAGCAAAAAAGAAAAAAAATCAAAGTTCTTTTTAATCATGATGTCTTCTGAGTTTAGATATAAATTCAGAATATAAGACAAATTTACTTACTGTAAATTCTATCTGATATCTCTCTCTCTCTCTCTCTCTCTCTCTCTCTCTCTCTCTCTCTCTCTCTCTCTCTCTCTCTCTCTCTCTCTTTTCGAGACAGGGTTTCTCTGTGTAGCCTTGGTTGTCCTGGAACTCACTTTGTAGACCAGGCTGGCCTAGAACTCAGAAATCAACCTGCCTCTGCCTCCTGAGTGCTGATATTTTTCTCTTTTAAAAATTTATGTGCATCTTTATTATGACTCAGGTAAACCCTCCCCATTATCACATCATAGGTATATTTTCTCATGGCTTGAATAGCCATGTTTCTAAGAGGATGTGTCTTCCTTCCCTTCTGCAGGAGGCAAAGAGCTTAACTTTAATGAGAGCTTCTTTCACTGCAATATAAGGAACTTTCTTGATATAAATAATAACAAAGATTGGAGAGCTTGTGAAGAAAAGAAGCATTCTCATCCACTGATGGTTAAAGGATAATCAGAAGCAGCCATCATGGAATTCAGTGTGCAGGTTCTCAAACAGCCAAAAATAAAACAACCATATAATCCTGCTATACCATAACTGGACATGTACCTAAAGTACTTTCTTCTACTTCTTTGTTCATTGAATTTTAGTATTCCTCTAGTCACACTTAAGAGTCAAACTACATGTCCATTTTAAATAAAAATGTATTGAATATATACAATGAAATTTGATGGATACGGCCAGCAATAATAATTAAATCACGAAAATTTCAGGAAAATTGAAGCAACTAGAAATTAGTATATTAAGTAAGCTAAAAATGTAAGAGTCAGAAAGTCAGAAAGGCAAATAGATATCCTAGATTTTAAACTTTCTTCACCCCAGTGTGTGAGTGTGTGTGTGTGTGTGTGTGTGTGTGTGTGTGTATGTGTGTGTGTGTGTGTATGTGTATGTGTATGTGTGGTGTGACAAAATTATAATGGATTTATGGTAGGGGTAAATGAGTTCTTAAGCTTAGTTGAGAAGATAATCAATAGTGAATGCACTACTTGTGTGGTGATTTAAAACAAACTAACACACTTTTAGGATGTGCTTCCTCTTGTCTTTAGGTTCCTAATTAGTTCACCAGAGTTTCTACTTTGCTTTCCATTGCAATGACATCTACAGATACTGGGCATCGTGAATTAATTGTTCTGGGTTTGTAAAATACCAGCACATGGTTTGGAGCAATGAAGTTTAGGAATCGGGATATTTATTACCCTTTTCTAGTATTCCTTCAGCTCCTACTGACAGAAACTTCTTAGTCTACAAGTAAGAAAATAATTTATCTAGAAAATTCCACTGGAGCACTCCTAAACCTGATAAACAGCTTCAATGAAGTAGCTGGATATAAAATTAACTCAAACAAGTCGATGGCCTTTCTCTACACAAAGGATAAACAGGCTGAAAAAGAAATTAGGGAAACAACACCATTCTCAATAGTCATAAATAATATAAAATACCTTGGCCTGACTCTAACTAAGAAGTGAAAGATCTGTATGATAAGAACTTAAAGTCTCTGAAGAAAGAAATTAAAGAACATCTCAAAAGATGGAAAGATCTCCCATGCTCATGGATTGGCAGGATCAATATAGTAAAAATGGCCATCTTGCCAAAAGTGATCTACAGATTCAATGAAATCTCTATCAAAATTCCAACTCAATTCTTCAACAAATTAGAAAGGGCAATCTACAAATTCATCTGGAATAAGGAAACACCAAGGATAGCAAAAAATCTTCTAAAGGATAAAAGACCCTCAGGTGGAATCACCATGCCTGAACTAAAGCTGTACTACAGAGCAATTGTGATAAAAACTGCATGGTACTGGTATATCTACAGACAAGTACAACAATGGAATAGAATTGAAGACCCAGAAATGAACCCACACACTTATGGTCACTTGATCTTTGACAAGGGAGCTAAAACCATCCCGTGGAAAAAAGATAGCATTTTCAACAAATGGTGCTGGCACAACTGGCAGTTATGTAGAAGAATGCGAATTGATCTATTCCTATCTTCTTGTACTAAGGTCAAATCTAAGTGGATCAAAGAACTCCACATAAAACCAGAGACACTGAAACTTATAGAGGAGAAAGTGGGGAAAAGCCTCGAAGATAGGGATACAGGGGGGAAATTTCTGAATTGAACAGCAATGGCTTGTGCTGTAAGATAAAGAATCGACAAATGGGACCTCATAAAATTGCAAAGCTTCTGCAAGGCAAAAGACACTGTCAATAAGACAAAAAGGCCACCAACAGATTGGGAAAGGATCTTTACCTATCCTAAATCTATTAGGGGACTAATATCCAATATATATAAAGAACTCAAGAAGGTGGACTCCAGAAAATCAAATAACCCCATTAAAAAATGGGGCTCAGAGCTAAACAAAGAATTCTCACCTGAAGAATGCCAAATGGCTGAGAAGCACCTGAAAAAGTGTTCAACATCCTTAATCAACAGGGAAATGCAAATCAAAATAACCCTGAGATTCCACCTCACACCAATCAGAATGGCTAAGATCAAAAATTCAGGTGACAGCAGATGCTGGTGAGGATGTGGAGAAAGAGGAACACTCCTCCATTGATGGTGGGATTGCAAGCTTGTACAACTATTCTGGAAATCAGTCTGGCGGTTCCTCAGAAAATTGGACATAGTACTACCGGAGGGTCCTGCAATACCTCTCCTGGGTATATATCCAGAAGATGTTCCTACCGGTAAGAAGGACACATGCTCCACTATGTTCATAGCAGCCTTATTTATAATAGCCAGAAGTTGGAAAGAACCCAGATGCCCCTCAACAGAGGAATGGATACAGAAAATGTGGTACATTTACACAATGGAGTACTACTCAGCTATTAAAAAGGATGAATTTATGAAATTCCTAGGCAAATGGATGGACCTGGAGGGCATCATTCTGAGTGAGGTAACCGAATCACAAAGAACTCACATGATATGTACTCACTGATAAGTGGATATTAGCCCAGAAACTTAGAATACCCAACATACAAGATACAATTTGCAAAACACATCAAACTCAAGAAGAACAAAGACCAAAATGTGGACACTTTGCCCCTTCTTAAAATTGGGAACAAAACATCCATGGAAGGAGTTACAGAGAGAAAGTTTGGAGCTGAGACAAAAGGATGGACCATCTAGAGACTGCCATACCCGGGGATCCATCCCATAATCAGCTTCCAAACGCTGACATCATTGCATACACTAGCAAGCATTTGCTGAGAGGACCTTAATATAGCTGTCTCTTTTGAGGCTATGCTGGGGCCTAGCAAACACAGAAGTGGATACTCACAGTCAGCTTTTGGATGGATCACAGGTCCCCCAAAGGAGGAGCTAGAGAATGTACCCAAGATGCTGGGGGGATCTGCAACCCTATAGGTGGAACAACAATATGAACTAGCCAGTACCCCCAGAGCTCCTGTCTCTAGCTGCATATGTATCAAAAGATGGCCTAGTCTGCCATCAGTGGAAAGAGAGGCCCATTGGTCTTGCAAACTTTATATGCCTCAGTACAGGGGAACGACAGGGCCAAGAAGTGGGAGTGGGTGGGTTGGGGAGTTGGTGGGGGAGCGTGTGGGGGACTTTTGGGATAGCTTTGGAAATGTAAATGAAGAAAATACCTAATAAAAAATAATAAAATATCTTAAAAAAAGGAATAGTGCTGGAATTTAATTATTGTTTTACTGCTTTCCTTCAGCAGGGCATGCTGGGCATGATGCATTCTTTCAATCAGTGTTTAAGATCATTGTAGTCTACATATTAAACTTTAGATCAGCTAGCACTACATTGTAATATTCTATTTAGAAAGAGATTATAGAAAGGATCCATGTAGCAGAATTTCTTCTAGGCCTTATCCTTATGTCATGTCTTCATCTTACCTGTCACAATTCTAACAGGAATCCTGGGAAGTGAAGAGATAGAAAAATACTTTTAATTCATTATTGAGACAGACAATTGTAGCAAATGATAGATTATCAAGAGATAAACAATAACATATTAACATGTATTTCTTACTTATATGGGATAGTCCCCAAGCTTAATGAAATGCCTGGCATACAATATTCAACTGAAAAAGAAAAACGCAGGTCTTGGGGAGAGGGATAATGAAGACACGATCAGGAAAACAAGGCCAATTACATCATGAAGAATAGGTTAGTGCTTTTTCCTTTGGTAAATGTCTGTAGTGATATAGACTCAGTTTTTCATTCTATTGCATAGACCCTTTGATTGAAGCATTCTTATAGAGATGTGAGTTTCCCTTGCTAAGGGTAAGTAGTGTGCTTGTTTTCAGAGTCTTTATTGTATCTACAGTTTCTGATCAAAGTAATTATTACAGAACAAGGAAACATATTTGGGAGTAGAATATTCTGGTGTCCCATAATCATTTTTGGGTAGAATATTCCTGTCCTTTCTGTCTATGAAGTCTCTACCATGTACCCGATCTGATTTGTCATACCCAGACCTGAATGGCATATCATTCTGAGCTGTCTTCTTTTTAACCTAACCTAGTAAGAACCTTCCTAAAATGTATTTCCGTTCAGTAAATTTGGAAGCCACATTTCCCTTCTTCTGATGCTTTCTTAAAAAACATCACCTGTCCTGCTGTGTTCAGAACTGAGTACAGGTTCCACACCAAGGTTTCTTGTCCTGTATTACAACAGGTCTTAAATTAAATTACATATTATATATGTATATATATATATGTACCTATGTATATAGTTGCTTTAGCTGCTGTAGGGCTTTCGGTGGCAACTTTCCTCAATTTGTAAATAGAGACAACAATATAGGATGTTCTGTTAATGGAATTTAATAGCGTTTTTCTCAAACAAATAAAAAGAATAGTGGATACCAGAATCTGTGATGGGTAGGAAAGAGAGATAAAGATTATTGGGGTATCACTTACCAATATACAATTAGAAAAGAACATTAAATTATAATGTTCAGTAGCATAATAGTACGATGATAATTTATACACAAATGTATATATGTATATGTATTAAATGTGCTATTAGAGAGTATTTTGAATGGTTACACCACAATGAAATGATAAATATTTAAAGTGGCAGTTGTGTTGGTCAGCCTTATTTTGTCATTGAACATTGTGTACATGCATGCCTTAAAATAATACCCTCTACCCCATGAGTATGCATAATTATCATGTCAGTGGTAATTCCTTTGCTACAATATTGCACTGAAGGCCAGATGACATTGTGCATGTTAAACAGTTTTTGATTCATTATCTGCCACAACAGAATCCATTCTACATCTACTACCCTGGTTCAAGGTCTTGTGTGTGTGTGTGTGTGTGTGTGTGTGTGTGTGTGTGTGTGTGTGATCCATGTTTTAAAAACTCCCTTCTTTAGCTTCTGTTGCCTTCGATGCTCTGGTGATTTTGTTACTGCACTGATTTCTTTCCTCAGTTATTTGTGTCTATATTGAATGGGAGCATTATTTTTCTCCTCACCTCATCTTCAGGAGTTCACCTGTTAGGGTTTAAAGTTTAATTTCTTCTATAAACAGGCACTAGAGCAAACACTCCACTCAATATCTAGTAGCTGAGCAAATAACTTTTGTTGAGCACATGAATTCTGTATTTCCTATGCTTACTTCTTCCCAGTCTTGCAGTGATGTCTCTGAATTGGTTATTGGTATTGAGGTGTTATGTACCATTCCTATTCATTTATCTCTTAAAAATATGGCCTGGTTCAAATAGTGCAAAAAGCTCTCTGTTACTTGGACTTGAGAGTTAGAAATGTTCACTGACATTTGCAATCCTTTGCCTAGATAGTAGCTTCTAGACTGTACTGTCACTCATAACCACATTATTTGGAGGAAATTACTTAATAATGAGTCTTGCAGCTTTTAGTTTTCTGGAAGCCAGCTATTATATCAATTATCCCTCCCACCCTTTTATACGAACACTTGTTGGGGACTTATAAGAAATAAATAGAAAAATGGTCTTTAATTGGCCACAATTATTAAATTGCATTCTAGGAGGAGAGGCAGGGAAGAAGAAAAGAAAATGTGTTAGTAAATCTAATCTTTACATATAAATTATGATGTTATATTATGAAACACCATTTCAGTAAGTCTGCTGGAGAATGTTCAGGGCAAAATACAGTATGTTATACGTTTTACACACATTTGAATGGTAGATGCAACAATGCCAGCCACATACAAAGAGGTGCATTATGTTTTTAATCTAGTTTGCAGATGCTATACTAACTACTGGATAAATAGATTTCTTTATCTTTAATAACAACCAGGTAGTAGCAAATTGTTGTTATATTGATGGTATGTATATAAGTCTCTTGTTGAACACATTAGCTGCTATTTTGTGGTTTTAGACTGTTAAGATAAAAGCCAGTAATATTATTGCACTTTTTCTTGTACTTTTACTCATTTTTCCTTGATGCTGTGCAATAGCATGGCAACCATGGGGGAGGGATATTATCTGTGCCCCAAGTTCCTCCTTCCAACATTATAAAAGAAAAATCCAAACAGACATCTTGGTTCCGGGTCCCTGCCGAGTGTATTCTGCACAGAGGTTAGGGATCCGACCGGCCCGAGAATGCTTTGCCTGAGCATCGGCAGCAGACATCTTGGTTCCGGGACCCCACCTAGTGTATTCTGCACAGGGCCCAGACATCTGGCCACCTACCCGACAGAGGAAAGGGGTCTGAGCAAAGAGGGAGCGCTTTGCCTGAGCATCGGCAACAGACATCTTGGTTCCGGGACCCCACCCAGTGTATTCTGCACAGCCCCAGAGATTACCAGATGGCTAAAAGCAAACACAAGAACCTACTAACAGAAATCAAGACCACTCACCATCATCAGAACGCAGCACTCCCACCCCACTTAGTCCTGGGCACCCCAACACAACTGAAAAGCTAGACCGGGATTTAAAAGCATATCTCATGAAGATGGTAGAGGACACCAAGAAGGACTTTAATAACTCACTTAAAGAAATACAGGAGAACATTGCTAAAGAGTTACAAGTCCTTAAAGAGAAACAGGAAAACACAACCAAACAGGTAGAAGTCCTCAAAGAAAAACAGGAAAACACATCCAAACAGGTGATGGAAATGAACAAAACTATACTAGACCTAAAAAGGGAAGTAGACAAAATAAAGAAAACCCAAAGTGAGGCAATGCTGGAGATAGAAACCCTAGGAAAGAAATCTGGAACCATAGATGCGAGCATCAGCAACAGAATACAAGAGATGGAAGAGAGAATCTCAGGTGCAGAAGATTCCATAGAGAACTTCGGCACAACAATCAAAGAAAATACAAAACGCAAAAGGATCCTAACTCAAAACATCCAGGAAATCCAGGACACACTGAGAAGACCAAACCTACAGATAATAGGAGTTGATGAGATGTAAGATTTTCAACTTAAAGGGCCAGCAAATATCTTCAACAAAATTTTAGAAGAAAACTTCCCAAAACTAAAGAAAGAGATGCCCATGATCATACAAGAAGCCTACAGAACTCCAAATAGACTGGACCAGAAAAGAAATTTCTCCCGACACATAATAATCAGAACAACAAATGCACTAAATAAAGATGGAATATTAAAAGCAGCAAGGGAGAAAGGTCAAGTAACATATAAAGGCAGGCCTATCAGAATTACACCAGACATTTCACCAGAGACTATGAACGCCAGAAGAGCCTGGACAGATGTTCTACAGACACTAAGAGAACACAAATGCAAGCCGAGGCTACTATACCCTGCCAAACTCTCAATTTCCATAGATAGAGAAACCAAAGTATTCCACAACAAAACCAAATTCACACATTATCTTTCCACGAATTCAGCCCTTCAAAGGATAATAACAGAAAAAAAACAATACAAGGAAGGAAATCACGCCCTAGAAAAAGCAAGAAAGTAATCCCTCAACAATCCAAAAAGAAGACAGCCACAAGAACAGAATGCCAACACTAACAACAAAAATAAAAGGAAGCAACAATTACTTTTCCTTAATATCTCTTAATATCAATGGACTCAATTCCCCAATAAAAAGACATAGACTAACAGACTGGCTACACAAATAGGACCCAACATTCTGCTGCTTACAGGAAACCCATCTCAGGAAAAAAGACAGACACTACCTCAGAGTAAAAGGCTGGAAAACAATTCTCCAAGCAAATGGCCTGAAGAAAAAACCTGGAGTAGCCACTCTAATATCGAATAAAATCGACTTCCAACCCAAAGTTATCAAAAAAGACAAGGAGGGACACTTCATACTCATCAAAGGTAAAAATCCTCCAAGAGGAACTCTCAATTCTGAATATCTATGCTCCAAATGCAAGGGCAGCCACATTCATTAAAGACACTTTAGTAAAGCTCAAAGCACATATTGCACCTCACACAATAATAGTGGGAGACTTCAACACACCACTTTCATCAATGGACAGATCGTGGAAACAGAAACTAAACAGGGACACAGTGAAACTAACAGAAGTTATGAGACAAATGGACTTAACAGATATCTACAGAACATTTTATCCTAAAACAAAAGGATATACCTTCTTCTCAGCACCTCACGGGACCTTCTCCAAAATTGACCATATAATTGGTCACAAAACAGACCTTAACAGATACAAAAATATTGAAATTGTCCCATGCATCCTATCAGACCACCATGGACTAAGAATGATCTTCAATAACAACATAAATAATGGAAAGCCAACATTCGCATGGAAACTGAACAACACTCTTCTCAATGATACCTTGGTCAAGGAAGGAATAAAGAAAGAAATTAAAGACTTTTTAGAGTTTAATGAAAATGAAGCCACAACGTACCCTAACCCATGTGCACAATGAAAGCATTTCTAAGAGGGAAACTCATAGCTCTGAGTGCCTACAAAAAGAAACTGGAGAAAGCACACACTAGCAGCTTTACAACACATCTAAAAGCTCTAGAAAAAAAAAGAAGAAAATTCACCCAAGAGGAGTAGACAGCAGAAAATAATCAAACTCTGGGGTGAAATCAACCAAGTGGAAACAAGAAGAACTATTCAAAGAATTAATCAAACTCGGGTTTGGTTCTTTGAGAAAATCAACAAGATAGATAAACCCTTAGCTAGACTCACTAGAGGGCACAGGGACAACATCCTAATTAACAAAATCAGAAATGAAAAGGGAGACATAACAACAGTTCCTGAAGAAATCCAAAACACCATCAGATCCTTCTACAAAAGGCTATACTCAACAAAACTGGAAAACCTGGATGAAATAGACAAATTTCTAAACAGATACCAGGTACCAAAGTTAAATCAGGATCAAGTTAACGATCTAAACAGTCCCATATCCCCTAAAGAAATAGAAGCAGTCATTAATAGTCTCCCAGTCAAAAAAAGCCCAGGATCAGATGGGTTTAGTGCAGAGTTCTATCAGACTTTCAAAGAAGATCAAATTCCAGTTCTGCACAAACTATTCCACAAAATTGAAGTAGAAGGATCTCTACCCAACTCATTCTATGAAGCCACAATTACTCTGATACCTAAACCACAGAAAGATCCAACAAAGATAGAGAACTTCAGACCAATTTCCCTTATGAATATAGATGCAAAAATCCTCAATAAAATTCTTGCTAACCGAATACAAGAACACATTAAAGCAATCATCCATCCTGACCAATTAGGTTTTATTCCAGGGATACAGGTATGGTTTAATATATGGAAATCCATCAACGTAATCCAGTATATAAACAAACTCAAAGACAAAAACCACATGATCATCTCATTAGATGCGGAAAAAGCATTCAACAAGATCCAACACCCATTCATGATAAAATTCCTGGAAAGATCAGGAATCCAAGGCCCATACCTAACCATGATAAAAGCAATCTACAACAAACCAGTAGCCAACATCAAATTAAATGGTGAGAAGCTGGAAGCAATCCCACTAAAATCAGGGACTAGACAAGGCTGTCCACTTTCTCCATACCTATTGAACACTGTACTTGAAGTCCTAGCTAGAGCAATTCGACAACAAAAGGAGATCAAGGGAATACAAACTGGAAAAGATGAAGTCAAAATATCACTTTTTGCAGATGATATGATAGTATATATAAGTGACCCTAAAAATTCCACCAGAGAACTCCTAATCCTGATAAACAGCTTCAGTGAAGTAGCTGGATATAAAATTAACTCAAACAAGTCAATGGCCTTTCTCTACACAAAGAATAAACATGCTGAGAAAGAAATTAGGGAAACAACACCCTTCTCAATAGTCACAAATAATATAAAGTACCTTGGCATGAATCTAACTAAGGAAATGAAAGATCTGTATGATAAAAACTTCAAGTCTCTGAAGAAAGAAATTAAAGAAGATCTCAGAAGATGGAAAGATCTCCCATGCTCAAGGATTGGCAGGATCAACATTGTAAAGATGGCTATCTTGCCAAAAGCAATCTACAGATTCAATGCAATCCCCATCAAAATTCCAACTCAATTCTTCAACGAATTAGAAAGAGCAATCTGCACATTCATTTGGAATAACAAAAAACATAGGATAGCAAAAACTCTTTTCAAGGATAAAAGAACCTCTGTTGGAATCACCATGCCTGACCTAAAGCTTTACTACAGAGCAATTGTAATAAAAACTGCATGGTACTGGTACAGTGACAGACAAGTAGACCAATGGAATAGAATTGAAGACCCAGAAATGAACCCACACAGCTAAGGTCACTTGATCGACGAGGGAGCTAAAACCATCCAGTGGAAGAAAGACAGAATTGTCAACAAATGGTGCTCACACAACTGGTTGTTTTCATGTAGAAGAATGCGAATTGATCCATTCCTATCTCCTTGTACTAAGGTCAAATCTAAGTGGATCAAGGAACTTCACATAAAACCAGAGACACTGAAACTTATAGAGGAGAAAGTGGGGAAAAGCCTTGAAGATATGGGCACAGGGGAAAAATTCCTGAACAGAACAGCAATGGCTTGCATGGTAAGATCCAAGAGAGGCCCATTGGACTTGCAAACTTTATATGCCCCAATACAGGGGAATGACAGGGCCAAAAGAATGGGAATGGGTGGATTGGGAAGGTGGGGGGGGTATGGGGGACTTTTGGGATAGCATTGGAAATGTAATTGTGGAAAATACGTAATAAAAAATATTAAAAATTAAAAAAAAAGAATTGATAAATGGGACCTCATGAAACTGCAAAGCTTCTGCAAGGCAAAAGACACCATCAATAAGACAAAAAGACCACCAACATATTGGGAAGGGATCTTTATCTATCCTAAATCAGATAGGGGACTAATATCCAATATATATAAAGAACTCAAGAAGGTGGACTGTTGGAATCACCATGCCTGACCTAAAGCTTTACTACAGAGCAATTGTAATAAAAACTGCATGGTACTGGTACAGTGACAGACAAGTAGACCAATGGAATAGAATTTCTGGAGAAAATCAAATAACCCCATTAAAAAATGGGGCTCAGAACTGAACAAATAATTCTCACCTGAGGAATACCAAATGGCAGAGAAGCACCTGAAAAAGTGTTCAACATCCTTAATCATCAGGGAAATGCAAATCAAAACAACCCTGAGATTCCACCTCACACCATTCAGAATGGCTAAAATCAAAAACTCAAGTGACAGCAGATGCTGGTGAGGATGTGGAGAAAGAGAAACACTCCTCCATTGTTGGTGGGATTGAAAGCTTGTACAACCACTCTGGAAATCAGTCTGGCGGTTCCTTAGAAAATTGGACATAGTACTACCAGAGGATCCAGCAATACCTCTCCTGGGCATATATCCAGAAGATGTTCCAACCGGTAAGAAGGACACATGCTCCACTATGTTCATAGCAGCCTTATTTATAATAGCCAGAAGCTGGAAAGAACCCAGATGCCCCTCAACAGAGGAATGGATACAGAAAATGTGGTACATTTACACAATGGAGTACTACTCAGCTATTAAAAACAATGAATTTATGAAATTCCTAGCCAAATGGATGGACCTGGAGGGCATCATCTTGAGTTAGGTAACACAATCACAAAGGAACTCACACAATATGTACTCACTGTTAAGTGGATATTAGCCCAAAACTTAGGATACCCAAGATATATAATACAATCTGCTAAACACATGAAACTCAAGAAGAATGAAGACCAAAGTGGGGTCACTGTACCCCTTCTTAGAATTGGGAACAAAACATCCTTGGAAGGAGTTACAGAAACAAAGATTGGAGCTGTGACGAAAGGAAGGACCATGTAGAGACTGCCATACCCAGGGATACATCCCATAATCAGCTTCCAAAGGCTGACACCATTGCATACACTAGCAAGATTTTGCTGAGAGGACCCTGATATAGCTGTCTCTTTTGAGACTATGCCGGGGCCTAGCAAACACAGAAGTGGATGCTCACAGTCAGCTAGTGGATGGATCACAGGGCTCCCAATGGAAGAGCTGGAGAAAGTACCCAAGGAGCTAAAGGGACCTGCAACCCTATAGGTGGTACAACATTATGAACTAACCAGTACCCTGGAGCTCTTGACTCTAGCTGCATATGTATCAAAAGATGGCCTAGTCAGCCATCACTGAAAAGAGAGGCCCATTTGACACACAAACTTTATATGCCCCATTACAGAGGAACACCAGGGCCAAAAAAAAAAATGGGAATGGGTGGGTAGGGAAATGGGGGAGAAGGGGGAGGGTATGGGGGACTTTTGGGATAGCATTGGAAATGTAATTGAGGAAAATACGTAATAAAATATATTTAAAAAATAAAAGAAAAATCCAAAGTAAACCAACAAAAGAAAGAAAAGGAATCACAGGAGTGTAATTCATTGGTAATCAAAACAATGGAGAATGTTAGCTTAAAGGATGGGCCCTGAAACAGGAAAAAAAAAAGTCCTTGAAGTTGGCTTGTCCCTCTTTCTTCCTCTTTCAGAAACCATTCACTACCTGAAGCTCTTTATCCTGGGTTGGGGGCTTCTGAGATTCTTCCTCCGCCAGTTCAGAATGTTGTTGCCATTTTTTAGATCTTATTTAGGCAAGCATCTTGTTAAGATCTCTTGGGCACAGCATTATTGTTATATCTAGAAGCCACTATCTAGCAGCATGTGTCCACAATTACTCTGATACCTAAACCACAAAAAGACCCAACAAAGATAGAAAACTTCAGACCAATATCCCTTATGAATATTGATGCAAAAATCCTCAATAAAATTCTTGCTAACCGAATCCAAGAACACATCAAAACAATCATCCATCCTGACCAAGTAGGTTTCATCCCAGGGATGCAGGGATGGTTCAATATACAGAAATCCATCAACGTAATCCAGTATATAAACAAACTCAAAGACAAAAACCACATGGTCATCTCGTTAGATGCGGAAAAAGCATTTGACAAGATCCAACACCCATTCATGATAAAAGTCTTGGAAAGATCAGGAATTCAAGGCCCATACCTAAACATGATAAAAGCAATCTACAGCAAACCAGTAGCCAACATCAAAGTAAATGGTCAGAAGCTTGAAGCAATCCCTCTAAAATCAGGGACTAGACAAGGCTGTCCACTTTCTCCATACCTATTCAACATTGTACTTGAAGTCCTAGCCAGAGCAATTCGACAACAAAAGGAGATCAAAGGGATACAAATTGGAAAAGATGAAGTCAAAATATCACTTTTTGCAGATGATATGATAGTATATATAAGTGACCCTAAAAATTCCACCAGAGAACTCCTAAGCCTGATAAACAGCTTCGGTGAAGTAGCTGGATATAAAATTAACTCAAACAAATCAATGGCCTTTCTCTACACAAAGAATAAACAGGCTGAGAAAGAAATTAGGGAAACAACACCCTTCTCAATAGTCACAAATAATATAAAATATCTTGGCGTGACTCTAACTAAGGAAGTGAAAGATCTGTATAATAAAAACTTCAAGTCTCTGAAGAAAGAAATTAAAGAAGATCTCAGAAGATGGAAAGATCTCCCATGCTCAAGGATTGGCAGGATCAACATTGTAAAGATGGCTATCTTGCCAAAAGCAATCTACAGATTCAATGCAATCCCCATCAAAATTCCAAATGAATTCTTCAACGAATTAGAAAGTGCAATCTGCAAATTCATCTGGAATAACAAAAAACCTAGGATAGCAAAAACTCTTCTCAAGGATAAAAGAACCTCTGGTGGAATCACCATGCCGGACCTAAAGCTCTACTACAGAGCAATTGTGATAAAAACTGCATGGTACTGGTATAGTGACAGACAAATAGACCAATGGAATAGAATTGAAGACCCAGAAATGAACCCACACACCTACGGTCACTTGATCTTCGACAAGGGAGCTAAAAACATCCAGTGGAAGAAAGACAGCATTTTCAACAAATGGTGCTGGCACAACTGGTTGTTAACATGTAGAAGAATGCGAATCGATCCATTCCTATCTCCTTGTACTAAGGTCAAGTCTAAGTGGATCAAGGAACTTCACATAAAACCAGAGACACTGAAACTTATAGAGGAGAAAGTGGGGAAAAGCCTTGAAGATATGGGCACAGGGGAAAAATTCCTGAATAGAACAGTAATGGCTTGTGCTGTAAGATCGAGAATTGACAAGTGGGACCTCATGAAACTACAAAGCTTCTGCAAGGCTAAAGACACCATCAATAAGACAAAAAAACCACCAACAGATTGGGAAAGGATCTTCACCTATCCTAAATCAGATAAGGGACTAATATCCAATATATATAAAGAACTCAAGAAGGTGGACTCCAGAAAGTCAAATAACCCCATTAAAAAATGGGGCTCAGAACTGAACAAAGAATTCTCGCCTGAGGAATACCGAATGGCAGAGAAACACCTGAAAAAATGTTCAACATCCTTAATCATCAGGGAAATGCAAATCAAAACAACCCTGAGATTCCACCTCACACCAGTCAGAATGGCTAAGATCAAAAATTCAGGTGACAGCAGTTGCTGGCGAGGATGTGGAGAAAGAGGAACACTCCTCCATTGTTGGTGGGAATGCAAGCTTGTACAACCACTCTGGAAATCAGTCTGGCGGTTCCTCAGAAAATTGGACATAGTACTACCGGAGGATCCAGCAATACCTCTCCTGGGCATATATCCAGAAGATGTCCCAACCGGTAAAAAGGACACATGTTCCACTATGTTCATAGCAGCCCTATTTATAATAGCCAGAAGCTGGAAAGAACCCAGATGTCCCTCAACAGAGGAATGGATACAGAAATTATGGTTCATTTACACAATGGAGTACTACTCAGCTATTAAAAAGAATGAATTTATGAAATTCCTAGCCAAATGGATGGACCTGGAGGGCATCATCTTGAGTGAAGTAACACAATCACAAAAGAACTCACACAATATGTATTCACTGATAAGTGGATATTAGCCCAAAACTTAGGATACCCAAGATTTAAGATACAATTTGCTAAACGCATGAAACTCAAGAAGAATGAAGACCAAAGTGTGGACACTGTGCACCTTCTCAGAATTGGGAACAAAACACCCAGGGAAGGAGTTACAGAGACAAAGTTCGTAGCGGTGATGAAAGGATGGACCATTTAGAGACTGCCGTATCCAGGGATCCATCCCATAATCAACTTCTAAACGCTGACACCATTGTATACACTAGCAAGATTTTGCTGAAAGGACCCAAATATAGCTGTCTCTTGTGAGACGATGCTGGGGCCTAGCAAACACAGGAGTGGATGTTCACAGTCAGCTATTGGATGTATCACAGGGCTCCCAATGGAGAAGCTAGAGTAAGTACCCAAGGAGCTAAAGGGATCTGCAACCCTATTGTTGGAACAACATGATGTACTAACTAGAACCCCGGAGCTCTTGTCTCTAGCTGCATATGTATCGAAAGATGGCCTAGTCAGCCATCAATGGAAAGAGAGGCCCATTGGACTTGCAAACTTTATATGCCCCAATATAGGGGAATGCCAGGGCCAAAAGAATGGGAATGGGTGGATAGGGAAGTGGGGGGGGCGCTATGGGGGACTTTTGGGATAGCATTGGAAACGTAATTGAGGAAAATATGTAATAAAAATATTAAAAAAAAAAGAAAAAAAAAAAGAAAAGCATGATAAAAAAAAAAAAAGAATTTAGCTGTTGATATGAGTTCATCTAACTTCAGACAATAACGTTTGGTAGAGTGTTTGAAACATAAGTAATTCATTGCAATGCTGGATAATTTGAAATTGGAAGTGACATTAAACTCTTGCCCGTAAAAAAAAAAAATAAAAATAAAAATCACCTCTTAAAATCAAAAAAAATAATAATAATAATCTTCCTTAGTATTCATTGATATTGAAGTTTATCTAAGTATTGGTCATAATACCATTTTGATCTGGCTACCCTTCACTCACTATCTTTGTTTCGACAAGTTATGGATCTTTGTTTTTCCCTCTATTTGTTGCCCAAAAGAAGCTTCTTTGATGAGTATTGAGAAATGTATGCTATGCTTTTGTATAAGGCTAAGTATTGAGGATGCAATTACAAATTCTATTGGTTTAGGAAAGTGCCAGAGACAGATTATGAGCTCCCTCCTATTCACTCCTATTAGACATCCCATTGTCACTCCCAAGTTCAAAGTGCTACTCCTTTGCACCACTGAGGGTATCTTGCTTGACCTGTTAATTGCTGTGGCTTGGAGCCTTTAAAGTTGAGTAGGACTATTTATTGCTTTTTCCTCTTGGCAGTTGCATAGCACTTTCCAATATTAAGAACTACTCCCTAGGGAAGAGCCTTCCACTTCAGCTTTCCCTGGATTCCTCCAAGCCCTCTGCCTGAATGTGTGATGTCTTTAGCAATGAGGTCTTCGCATTATAGAAGATAATCACTACAATTGTACTATCCTATATTGTCTTGTGAGTCTCCTGTATCCCCTGGCCAAAGACATTTGAGGGGTCATTTTCCATTACCCAGTACAGGGTTTTGGTTAGGTTGTCTATGGATCTGTCAGATAGATCCTCATTTGTTTTAACTGCATTAAAAGCATATACACAAACATATATATGTATTTAAGTAAGTTTATAAAATAGTGTTTTTATATGGCTTCCTAAACATCTTTATTGTTTATGTTTCCTTCCGTGATTTGCCTGTGCACTTTCCTTTCTCTCTGTTCTCCACTGAGTGCCCGTCCCTCCACCTGTTTTCCCCCTTTCCTCCTTCTTAGTAGTATGTGTGTCCTGTTATTGCTCCTCTCTACAGCCCCTTATCTCCCACCCACTGTGGTCACTGTTCACTTTCCTGGCTTCTGAATTTACTTCAAGTTATATACTCAAATCAATAGATTCAAAATTAAGATCCACAGGTAACAGAGTACATGAGACATTTATTTGTCTTGTTGAGAATGTGTTACCTCATTCAATATATTTTCCAGTTCTATGCATTTACCTGAAAATACCATGAATTCATTTTTGATACAAGTGAATAGTAGTAGACTGTATGAACATACTTTCAGTTTTTATTCATTGGCTGAAGGACATGTAGGTTGTTCTTACGTCTTAGCTACTTTGAATAGAATGGCATTGACCATGTTTGATGAAATGAATCAGCTTTAAACACATATATCATATATTCATTAAATAGTGTTTTTATTTCATAGCAGCCTTATTTGTGATAGTCAGAAGCTGGAAACAACCCAGATGTCCCTCAACTAAAGAATGGATACAGAAAATTGGTTCATTTACACAATGGAATATTATTCAACTATTAAAAATGAAGGCATAATGAATTTTGTAGGCAAATGAGGATGGAGTAGAAACCTATCACACTAAGTGAGGTAACTCAGACTCAAAAGGACATGCATGATATGTACTCACTGATAAGTAGATATTACCCAAAAAATACAGAACACCTAGGATGCAACCTACAGACCATAAGAAATATAACAAACAGAAATGCCCAAGTGAGTGGCTTTCCACCCCACTTAGAAGAAGGAAGGAAATTATCATGGAGGCAGAGGGAGGGAGGAATTTGGGTGGGAGAGGAGAAGGGGGAATGAAAAGGGGAAACAGGATCGGATATAGGGGTTCGGGGAAGGACAGGAGAAAAAACAAAAGGGCCAAGAGAATGAATGTAAATATGCAGCCTTGGGGAGTGGGAAGGGGGGGACACTCTAGAGAGTACCAGAGACCCAGGAGGTGAGACACTCTCAGGACTCATTGGGGTTGACCTTAGCCAAAATACCCAACACTGGGGAAAGGGAACTGGAAGAGTCTACCTCTAGTAGATAGATAGGGCTTCAAGTGGAGAGGCAGGGTTACTAACCCAAACTCAAAATTCCTGACCCAGAATTGTTCCTGTCTAAAAGAACTGCAGGGACAAAAAGGCTGAAGAGACTGAGTGAAAGGAGGTCCAATGATTGGTCCAGCTTGGGATCCATTTCATCGGAGGGCACCAAGACCTGATACTATTACTGATGTTGTGATGTTCTTACAGACAGGAGCCTAGCATGACTGTCCTCTGAGAGGCCCTACTAGCAGCTGACTGAGACAGATACAGATAAATCCTACTAATGGAATAAACTTGGGGACCCCTAAGGTTGAATTAGAGGAAGGATTTAAAAAGCTGAAAGGGAGAGTGACCCCATAGGAATACCAGCAGTCTCAACTAACCTAGACCCCAGGTAGCTCCCAGAGACTGAGCCACCAACCAAAAATATAAATGGTCTGGTCCAAGTCCCCTGGCACATATGTAGCAGAAGTCTATCTGATCTGGTCTCGGTGGGAGAAGATAAACTTAATCCTGGAGAGCCTTGAGGCCCCAGGGAAGGGAGAGGCCAGGGAAGGACCCTTTCAGAGGCAAGGGAGAAGAGGAATTAGATGAGGAACTGTGGGAGAGGGGGACTGAGGGGAGGCAATGACTGGAATCTAAATAAATAAAATTATTTAAATTAAAAATATATAAACACACATACAGAACAGTTACACTTGTGGACTCAGAATATACCTATAGAAAAAAAACCATTAATTTGAGGGATGTGTTAGAAATAAGTTTGGGGCCACTTCTCCAATTAAGGTGCCTCAACAAGTGCAGCTTTAATCTTAATTTATTGGCACATCTAGATACGGAGTGCTTTTTAGTAATTAAAAAGAATAGGTTATTGATGTGTATGGGATGCAGAAATTAATGCTAAATGAAAAGACAACGTCAAGATTCTACATATTGTATAATTCATTTCTATAATGACATTTAAACAAGATTACAAAACTGTAGATGAATTGTGTTAGTTAGGGTTTAATGCTGTGAACAGACACCATGACTATGGCAAGCCTTATAAAAAACAACATTTAATTGGGGCTGGCTTACAGGTTCAGAGGTTCAGTCCATTACCATCAAGGTATGGGAGCATGGCAGCATCCAGGCAGGCATGGCGCAGGCAGAACTGAGTGTTCTACATCGTCATCCAAAGACTGCTGGTGGAAGACTGACTTCCAGGCAACTAGGGTGAGGACCTTATGAACACACACACAGTGACACACCTACTCCAACCAGGTCATTCCTATTCCAACAAGGCCACACCTCCAAGTGGTGCGACTCCCTGGTCCAAGAATATACAAACCATCACATGAATTTTAGGTACATAAGTAGGGCCAAGAGAAAAGTAAATTTGTTTATAGATAGCAATGTGAAGAATACTTATGTTCTGAGTAATATATACTTATGTTCTGAGTAATATTCAATATTTTCACATATTAGGATCAGTCTGTTGTTTAGATATTATACTATAATTCAGAACGATATTACTGCTTCTTTGACGAGAGGAAAAAATATGTAAAAGGCATCTTTGATCTTTTTATCATTCTCACTACTGCATGAGGATATTTTATTTTGGGAAAAATAAAATCCTTGACAGCCTATAGAAAAATGGATAGAACTTTAGTCCATATTATAAATTTAAAGAGTCTAGGCTATATATGGCCTGGTTTCATTTATGAAACATTCTAAAAAAATTAAGCAAAGCAGTTGGGTGTTTTCTAGGGTCTTGCTAAGGAAAGTGGCCTGGATGCAGTTTGCATATTTGAGCTATTTGGGTGCTGAGAATGTTATCTGCCACTCTATTGTGAATTTCTGACATTATGCATTTGACAGAAACCCCTTATAGCTTAAGATGTAATGCAGAACCCGAGAGAGCCATCTTACTATGTTATAGTTATATGAAATGGCCTTATAGAGTGTAAGGCTGAAGACAAAGGGTGCTATAGCAGTGTACTTTCTACAGAAACATGGATTACAGCTTCTTTCTTTCTTTCTTTCTTTCTTTCTTTCTTAATTTCTTTCTTTCTTTCTTTCTTTCTTTCTTTCCTCCTCCTCCTCCTCCTCCTCCTCCTCTTCTTCTTCTTCTTCTTCTTCTTCTTCTTCTTCTTCTTCTTCTTCTTCTTCTTCTTCTTCTTCTTCTTCTTCTTCTTCTTCTTTTCTCTCTCTCTCTCTCTCTCTCTCTCTCTCTCTCTCAATCTCTCTCTCTCTCCTTTTCTTTCTTATATGAGTACACTGTAGCTGTCTTTAGACACAGCAGAAAAAGGCATCGGATTCCATTATAGATGGTTTTGAGCCATCATGTGGTCATGTGGTTGCTGGGAATTGAACTCAGGACCTTTGGAAGAGCAGTCAGTGTCCTTAACCACTGAGCCATCTGTTCATCCCCCCCCCCCCCCATTACAGTTTCTTAAGCTATTATTTGTAGTGCAAAACTTAAACAAGTATATTGTTGGTAGATGATAAGATTTTGTTTCCAGATATACGGTAAGTGTTCATAGACAAAGAAAAAAATGAGCTCATGGTAGAATCATCTATAAAGAACTGAATTAAAGAATTATACATATACATATACATATACATGCACACACACAAACACACACACACTCACACATACACACACACACACACACACTAATAAACAAGTGGTGGCAAGAAATCTCTTCTATCAACAAGTCAAAGTAAGGCCTAAGGCAGTGACTCAGTTGTTAAGAACACTAGCTGATCTTCTAGAGAACAGTAGTTTGATTCGTAGAACACACATGGGGGCTAATGGCCATTTCTAACTACAGTCCCACAAAATCTGTTGCTTTCGTCTGGCCACCATGAATGAGCACCATGCACACATGTCACACAGTCAAATAGTCCTACACGTAAATTAAAATCTAAATAAATAAATCTAAAAATACTTAGAATAATTAATAAAAGTATTTTTTTTATTTGTGGTGGTAGGGCAGAAGGTATCACATGTATGGAGGCAAGATAAAATTTGTCAGATTCTATTTTCTCTTTCCATAATCTGGGGTCTAGGGGACAAACTAAAGTTATCATGCTTGGTGGCAAGTGTCAGCCCATATCCAACAAATTTACAATCCTCTTTAATATTGAATCAAACATATGGCAACTAGAACAAAATGAATAATATTTTTTCATTTAATATTGATATCAATGATCTTCAAATAGTGTACTTGATTTGAAGCATGTATATAGTGGTCAAATGTTTCACTTCATACAGGTACTCCAGTAAGGTTCTTAAATGAGAGCAAACACAACTTGAAAAAGTAATCTCACTTTATAGTAACCATGGTAACCTTTATCTCAAAGGTTTTGTTTTATCAAAATATTTATATATACTTTTTGAATCATAGAAGTAAGCGCACACACATACACACACGAACATTTAAAATTTGGATTAATGAATTTATAGATTTAAAAGGGTCGTTTCCCAGAGACACTAAAATTTATAGAGGAGAAAGTGGGGAAAAGCCTCGAAGATATGGGCACTGGGGAAAAATTCCTGAATAGAACAGCAATGGCTTGTGCTGTAAGATCAAGAATTGACAAATGGGACCTCATAAAATTACAAAGCTTCTGTAAGGCAAAAGACAACGTCAATAAGACAAAAAGGCCACCAACAGATTGGGAAAGGATCTTTACCAATCCTAAATCTGATAGGGGACTAATATCCAATATATACAAAGAACTCAAGAAGCTGGACTCCAGAAATTCAAATAACCCAATTAAAAAATGGGGCTCAGAGCTAAACAAAGAATTCTCACCTGAGGAATAATGAATGACTGAGAAGCACCTGAAAAAAATGTTCAACATCCTTAATCATCAGGGAAATGCAAATCAAAACAACACTGAGATTCCACCTCACACCAGTCAGAATGGCTAAGATCAAAAATTCAGGTGACAGCAGATGCTGGCGAGGATGTGGAGGAAGAGGAATACTCCTCCATTGCTGGTGAGATTGCAAGCTTGTACAACCATTCTGGAAGTCAGTCTGGCAGTTCCTCAGAAAATTGGACATAATATTACTGGAAGATCCAGCAATACCTCTCCTGGGCATATACCCAGAAGATGTCCCAACCGGTAAAAAGGATACATGTTCCACTATGTTCATATCAACCTTATTTATAATAGCCAGAAGCTGGAAAGAACCTAGATGTCCCTCAACAGAGGAATGGATACAGAAAATGTGGTACATTTACACAATGGAGTACTACTCAGTTAGTAAAAAGAATGAATTTATGAAATTCTTGGGCAAATGGATGGATTTGGAGGATATCATCCTGGGTGAGGTAACCCAATCACAAAAGAAGTCACCAGTTAGGTACTCACTAACAAGTGGATATTAGCCCAGAAATTTAGAAAACACAAGATACAATTTGCAAAACACAAGAAAATCAAGAAGTAGGAAGACCAACGTGTGGATACTTGATTCCTCGTTTGAATAGGGAACAAAATACCCATGAAAGGAGTTACAGAGACGAAGTTTGGAGCTAAGATGAAAGGATGGACTATGCAGAGTCTACCCCAACCGGGGTTCCATCTCATAATCAGCCACCAAACCCAGACACTATTGCATATGCCAGCAAGATTTTGTGAAGGGACCCTGATATGGCTGTCTTGTATGAGGCTATGCCAGTGCCTAGCAAATACAGAAGTGGATGCTCACAGTCATCTATAGGATGGAACACAGGGCCCCCAATGGAGGAGCTAGAGAAAGTACCCAAGGAATTGAAGTGGTCTGCAACCCTATAGGTGGAACAACAATATGAACTAACCAGTACCCCAGAGCTCTTATGTCTAGCTGCATATGTAGCAGAAGATAGTCTAATCGGCCATTATTGGGAAGAAAGGCCCCTAGATTTTGCAAACTTTATATGCCCCAGTACAGGGGAATGCCAGGACCAAGAAGTGGGAGTGGGTAGGTGGGGGAGCAGGGTGGGGGAAGGGTATAGGGAACTTTTGGCATAGCATTTGAAATGTAAATAAAGAAAATATCTAATAAAATAAAATAAAATTAAAAATGGTCGTTTCTTAATTAAGGCTATGAATCCTTAATATACCACATAATTACTGAATGAAAATCGTTGGAAGTAAGTGTCTCCCTTTTTATCCCAGTTACACCTTCACTTTCTAGAAATAAACAAAAAGGAATTTGAAAACATATCTATAGAATATTTAGAACTAAAAAGCAAAATCTAAAACATCTTGAAATCTTTACACATTTGTCACAACATCATCATTAAACATTCAACACCTATCTACATGAGCCATACAAATCAACCCTATCATTTAGTGTGTGTTGATCTTAGCAAAAAAAAAAAAAAAAAAAGAAGAAGAAGTTATTCTTTGGAGAGTACAGAGATGGATCAAAAGTTACTTGCTGCTCTTTTATAGCACCTGAGTACATTTCCAAGAGCTCATATCAAAGGCTCATAATTGTCTGTAACTCAACTCCATTAAGACATGATGATTTCTTCTGGCCTCCAAGAACTTTCTTCACCCTATAAATGGCATTTATTTATATGCACTCTCACTGGTACACACATGTACACACACAAATACAAATCTGTTTTTTTTTTTTAAAGGTGGAAGTCAGTTTCTTTATTTGAGTGTGTATAGCCCATTATTTGTTGGTCAACTATTCCTTAACATTAGACCTGCCCTTGAGTGGTTGATATATCCCATGTTACTCTCTTGGCAAAAATTGAATTTCCCAATCCCAATAGCTATAACAGACAGATCAGTTGTTAACTTTTACTTTAGTGCCTAAGTTTTCATTCATTCATTCATTCAGTTTTTCAAAAAAATATAACAAAATAAAATATAATAAAATAAAATCTGTCACATTACATTTGAACAACAACAACAAAAAAAAAATCGAAGAGGAAGAAAAGAGACCAAGAGATGGCACAAAAGTCAGAGAGCCACTTATTCACACATTTAGGAGTTCCATGAAAACACTAAACTGGATGTCAGAATATTAACAGGGAGGACCAGATAAGAACCCCTGCAGGCCCCGTGCATGCTGCTTCTGTCTCTGTGAGTTCATCTGAGCTTTCCTCATGTTGAGTTAGAGGGCCTTGTTTACTTGGTGTTCTCCATCCCCTCTGCCTATTACACTGTTTACTCCTCTTCCTGTTCCCTAAACTCTGCCAGGAATAATTGGATGGAGATATGCTACTAAGGCTCAGTGTTCCAAGGTGTCTAACTCTTTGCATATCTTGTATGGTTCTCATCTGATGCAGGATGACCTCTGAGCAATACATTGATCTCTGAGTATAGCAGAATGTCATTATTGCTATGTTCCTTAAGCACATTGGTTCTAAACCTTCCTAGTATTCTGGCCCTTTAATACAATTCCTCGAGTTGTGGTGCCTCCCTACCGTAAAATTATTTTTGTTTCTAATTGATAAGTGTAATTTTAATACTCTTATGAATCATAATGTAAATATATTTTTGGAGTTTGAGGTCTGCCAAAAGGGGTCATGACCCTCAGGTTGAGAACTACTGCTTAGCAGAACAGTAATATTTGGTTTCATCCTAATTTCCTAGACTACCTAGTCTCTAGTGTTAGTCACCCATGCAGTGTCAGGTATTGGTTCCATGTCATGGAGTGGGCTTTAAGTCAAATTAGTTATTGCTTGGTTACTCTAACAACATTTTGCCAACCTTGCTCTAGCATGTCTTGTAGATAATATACCATTTTAGATAAAGTGTTTGTGGCTGGCTTGGTGGATTTTTTTCTCTTCTGATAGTGTGTAGAGGGCCTTCCTGTACCAAAGATGCTGGAATGTAGTGTTGAGGACTTAAACTTTCTTAATCCTACATGCCATTTCTCTAGTGTCACTAGAAGGTAAAATTTCCAGAAAGTTTTCACTTTGTATTCCCTACCTTCTCATTCTGAAAAGATTCTCACCACCAACATGATGTAAAGAAAACAGAAAGTTTATTTTCTCAAAAGCTTAATGTATTTCTTGTGAACATTGAGTAGGCAGCCAAACTTCAAGCAGATTACAGTAAAGGAAGTCTAAATTAAGAACAGTCCCAAATATTGTGCTAAATTGGGCCTGAGCCTTGAGACCTTTCAAGGGATGCCTTTATTTTGATTTCTTCCTTCAGATCTTCTTACCATCTCTTTTCCAAACTCTAAGTTGCTCTAAATATTTGTTATTGTAAATGTAAATGAAGGCTTTCTCAGAGAAGCTCTCGTGAAATACCTGTTACAGTCAATGAGGTCCATTCCTTGGTGTCTTTTCTGATAAAATTCTGGTCTATTACAGTCTATCTAAGCAATGCACATTGAATTAAGTTGAATGACTCCTATGATCAAATGATTCTGAGCACTTATACACTTCCCTTAAGCAGTCATCACATTTGCCAAAAGACAGAAGTACATAATTTGTTAACTATTCATCCTTGAAACTCAGAAGAGCTGATGCTCTGAATGGAATTTCTATTCTTTCCTCTGCATGCTTCATATCATGAGAAGGCAAATTGAGTTAGATTACTGACAGTTTTTCTGTCCACAGTAATTTCTGCCTAACATATTTCTACCTGCAGCATGTTTTCATCTCCTAGTGCATCATGTAGAGTGCTAAGAAGCAATCAATGCATACACTTATAATACCTAGATTATTCGTAATTCGATATTAATAGGGAAGTAGCCTCAAAGTGAATAACTTCCAGCTACAATTTTCTACAATATGGATAACAGCATTCTACTTTGCTTCTTAGGCAGGATTGATGCTGTTTTTAGGCTCCACCATTATAACATGCACTGATCCTTTTGTCTATTTTAGTTTCTGTGGACTCTGAACAATCAGACTTGGGGAAGCAACTGCTGTTCTTTAATTGAAACATTAGTGAGCAAATTTCTAAACAAAAAATGCTCATGTTTAGAAATAGTACATTCTCCACAAACCATGCAATTAGTCGCTAAAAATAGTGAGAAAACTGAGAATTTAACTCTAAACTCATATCCCTTCCCAATGGAAAAAGTACAGGCAATACTGATAAACCTCACAGCCAGGCTCTCCTGTTTATATTATATCAATGCATACGACATAATCAATGAACCAGTATCATCATTTTCTTAGCCTGTGGGTTTGTTGTTGTTTTTCTATTTCCAATATAGGATGCTACTATACAACTGTATAGTATTACTAGCTATGACACATTGTTTTCTGTGGGCCTTAACAGATTTAACAAAGTATTTGTGAGGACATATAGAATAGTTTTTTGCTGTGTTTTGCTTCCTGTTTTGCTAATGATTGGACTGGAGATACAGGTTTAGGGATGATTGCACAGGTAAAGCATCATTTATCACACTTTATCAAGATGACCTGCAGTATCATCATTTCTCCAAACTCCTGGTAAGAACTTAACCCTGGATGGTCCTCAATGGAGAACTGGGTACTTTGCCTCAGTGCATTCAAGGTATCAGTACAAAGTAATTGGACTCGGTTTACTGTTGTTGTTGTTTTTTTTAATTTTTAAATTTTTATTGTATGTTTGTGGATATTTTGGCTGCATGCATGTCTGTGTACATGTACTTGGTACCCATGGAGGCCAAAAGACATGCTGAATGTTGATAATGTTTTTTTTTTTTTTTTTTTTTTATTCTTAATATGGACATTTTGACTTAGTCTTAGTCCCAAGGATCATGAATGTTACTAATGCTGTTCCAAATAATTTGCAGTAGAATTTGGTGGTTGTGGAAATCTATACACTTTATAACTCCTTAGAAAATTGAGACAGAAAAGTTTTCCATGAGTTCAAGGCTTTCCTGGTTTACATAGATCCAAGCCAGCCTTGAATATAGAAAGAACTTGCCTAATAAAAATATATCTCACAAGTTCCCAAATAAGGTACAGAATGTATTTTCTTTTTACAACCTCATCAGATGACTTTGATGCATGCTGAATTTGTAGAAACCCCCTGTAGGGTTTCAACTTCAGCTTTCTGTAAACATTTCCTTCTGTTTTTTTACTAAGAGCAAATGCTGACAGTTTGCACAGAAGCATAGGTCTCTTCAGAATTTCCCTGGCTAAGGTGCTGTCTATGTCTCTGCAGCTTCCCTGTGAACATATTCTAGCCTGGGGGCTCCCCCACCTGTTCCAACTTTCTTTCAACATGATCTCCTCATCATTTATTCCACTTTGTGATTTTGAAAACTTGAAAAAAATACCAACAACTACCTAAAATCATAAATCAGATATCCATACAACAGCCACATAAGTTAAAAAAAAATCTATTCCTTCTGTTCTAGCTATTTTGACATTTTTGAAGATATCATATACAAAACATCATTAAAAAGAATTTACCCTGTCATATTCCAGCAGCAACCATACTATTACCATTATGAATTATTGCCCGCCGCTTTTGTTCCCCCTGGTAAGAACACACTCAGGGCAACCGGAATCTTCTGCGGCACAAGCTTTATTGCTTACCCCATCAGGAGCCAGTGGAGAAGAGAGCCAGAGAGAGAGAGAGATGGCGGAGCCCCCTCCCTTTTATGGAGGACTGTCCTCCGCCTCTGACGTGTCACTCCCTGATTGGCTGCAGCCCATCAGCCAGAGTTGTCGTCACGGGAAAGGCAGAGCACATGGGGTGGGAAACTACCCCAGCGCATGTGCAGATGGTTTGTTTACTACTTAGAACACAGGTGTCAGTGCCATCTTATAATGGCAAATGTGAGGACGGCTCCTTACATCTCCCCCTTTTCTTTTATTTAAGAGCAATAGGCCACCCATAATAATGAGAGTGGAGATAGAGGTCAAATCCCCAGTGTGTAAAATAGGGGCTTTACACAAAACCTCCTCCCAGGCTCATCACCCGAAGGGGTCTTGGTCCGCTCCCGTGTCGTTTTTCCTGGGGGAAGGACACTTGGACACTCAACCTTCTTGAAAGATGACATGTCTCCCTAGAATAGGCTCATAAATGCCACAGAGCCCTTCTACTGCAGTGCTTAGCCTTGCAAATCTCTCGGGCTGCTGAAGCACACTCACTCTATCCCGTGCAATGAGACTAGCCTCATGGGGTGCAAGAGCTGAGTGGCCAGCGACCTATTGCTTAAGCATAGATAACCATATATCAGGGGAAGCACCATGTTCTAGTGCTGCAAGCGCCTGGGCAATAACCACCATGTCTCTCCTAATTTGGGCCTTAAGCTTACAGACCAATCAGAGAAGCAACACTAATCCACAGCAAAGAACAGCTCCAAATAATTCCACCCCCACCCATTCTTTAAAGAAGGAAAATGTTGAAAAGATAGTCCTTAGGTCAGGGACAGGTCCAAGTGCGTGGGGCAAGTCTCAATTTTCAAAGGGTCTGTTCAAATTTAGCCGTCCAATTCTGTATCTCCCAACGCTGCTCTCCCTTTGTTGTTATCGCACTGGACATCACCAAGATGAGGGACATCAGTATTCCCTTGGTCAGTCTGGATTTTTCGGGTGAGTCTTTCTGGTATCCAAAATGGGTTGTCTTCATTCTGTGGAAAAACACAAACAGCTCCCCTGGATCTTATCAAAATAGGATCCGGGCCTTTCCATTTGTTATTTAAAACATCTTTCCATTTAACCATCTCTTTGGGCCTATCTGGCTCTGAACAATGACGTTCAGCCGCTGTATCTTTGTTAATTGTCCAGTGGCTTCACCTGTTCGGGAGAGAGCCTTCCAGGCCTTAATAGCCGTGGAGGAAATTTGGGCATAAGCTCCCCAGTGATAATTTGTTTGATCAGCGGTATAAGCTCCCTGACCCGTTAACAGGTCAAAGGTCCAATCTCTCTGCTCTGGAGTCAAAGCGGCAGCATTTGCTCGGGCCTGTGTTTGTGCAGCCTCTTGCCATAGTGCTCTCCATTCCATATATTTGCCCGCACTGGGGAGAGCGGCTTTTGCAATCATTTGCCAATCGGCAGGAGTTAATGCCTCGCCAGCAAGCCTGTATAACTGCACCAAGGTAAAATTAGCATTGGCTCCATATTTACGGACCAACTTAGCAAGCTCTTTAACCTGTAAATACTCTACTGGAGCGTGGACATGCCCACCCTTGGCTCCTTCAAAGACTGAAAATGCCTGTTGTATCTTCCTTTGTGCCTCTCTTGAAATGAACTAGTCCGCGCACTGCCTCTCTGCACAGGGCTGATGCACTACGCAGGGAGGGGGCTCCGCATAGGGCGGAGGTGCACTATGACTTTGAAGCCAACTGCCCAGAGGCCGAGCAGCAAGCTGGCCTTTGCCAGCCGCTTTTGGCTTCTTTCTTGACCTATAAGCTCGCATTTCTCTCTCATAACGAGCTGCTCCCTCCTCCAAGTCTGTTTTCTCAGAAGGGCTAATTTTTTCATCTGATTTACAGCTACTAAGAACTGGCTCTTTAAACTCATCTCTTTTCTCCTCTTTCCTTCTAATCTCTCCCCAGGTATTTTTCCCTGACATTAACTTTTCCTTGGGTTCAAGACCCGTGGAAAGGCCTGTGTACTTATTTGGCGCGCCATGTTTCCTCTTTGCTCCTGCTCTCTCTCCCCGCTTTACTTCTGATAGACTGTCTTGAATTTTGTCCAGAATTCTCCACCCTGCCTTAACCACTTGTTGACATGTGAAAAGAAATAAAAGGGCTTTTAACACTAGAGAAAGTTCAAGACCAGACATACCTTGTAAAGCTGTAACGAACGCGCATCCGTTCCCCAGCTGAAGAGTTCTGAACCCACGCCGGATCCTTCTCAACAGTCTGTTTTGTGGGAACACTTCATTACCACAGTTCCCCAGCTGAAGAGTTCTGAATCCACACCGGATCCTTCTCAACAGGCTGTTTTCCGGGAACACTTCATTAACCCCTCCTTCCCCGTGATGTAGTAGCTCGCGGGTTTCAGCACCATTTATTGCCTGCCGCTTTTGTTCCCCCTGGTAAGAACACACTCAGGGCAACCAGAATCTTCTGCGGCACAAGCTTTATTGCTTACCCCATCAGGAGCCAGTGGAGAAGAGAGCCAGAGAGAGAGAGAGATGGCGGAGCCCCCTCCCTTTTATGGAGGACTGTCCTCCGCCTCGGACTTGTCACTCCCTGATTGGCTGCAGCCCATCAGCCAGAGTTGTCGTCACGGGAAAGGCAGAGCACATGGGGTGGGAAACTACCCCAGCGCATGTGCAGATGGTTTGTTTACTACTTAGAACACAGGTGTCAGTGCCATCTTATAATGGCGAATGTGAGGACGGCTCCTTACAATGAATTTCTGTTGTATATTTTCAGAGTCTATAATTATGTATTCTATATGCATATATATGCCCATTCATATCTATATCTATATATACATACATGTATATATATCACTAAATATTGTGTTTAATATTTTGCAAATGCTGTTAAAGATTTGTGCATTGAAAATTTTAAATCAAAATTATGTTCTTGAGTTTTATTCCTGTTCATAAATAACTGTCATTAATTCATTTTAATGGCTTTGCTTTTGTGTGAGCCAAGCAGAAAATGTATATGTATCTCCTGTTTCTAGAAAATCTGTTTAAATTGTCTACAGTCAATTACTATGTATTAAAGTATACTACACCTTATAAAATCATATAGCCTTTTCAAAGATCAAATTTCTGAATGTAGCGATTCCTTTTCCCCCATTCATCTTTGTCCATACTTTATTAATATTGATTTTTCATAAACATTTAAGTTGACTAATATAAAAATATGAACGCCTTCTAATTTCCCCAAAATATTTAAAATTTTATTTATGCCTGAAATTCACATAGATATGTATTTTTCTTTTTTCCATTAATTAATTAATCAATTAATTTATTCACTTTACATCCTGATTGCACCCCTCTCTCCTCCTAGTAACCCTATCACACAATTCCCTCCCCCAACCTCTCTCATCTGTATATTAATGCACCCAGGCACATTCAGTCACTACCTGACTAGGCCCATCCTCTCCCACTGAGGCCAGAACAGACTATTATGAATAAAGCTGCTATGAACATAGTTGAGCAAGTATTCTTGTAGTATTAGAAATATCTTTTGGGTATATGCCCAGGAATTGTATGACTAGGTCTGTAACTCTAAGCAAGCAAGTTAAAGACCTGTATAATAAGAGCTTAAAGTCTTTGAAGAATGAAATTAAAGAAGGTATCAGAAGATGGAAAGATCTCCCATGCTCATGGATAGGTAGGATTAACATATTCATAATGACCATTTTGCCAAAAGCAATCAACAAATTCAATGCAACCCCCATAAAAATTCCAACACAATTATTTATAGACCTTGAAAGAGCAATTTTTCCCTTCATATGGAAAAAAAAACAAAACAAAACAGGATAGCCAAAACAATCTTGAACAATAAAAGTACCTCTGGAGGAATTACCATCCCTAACATCAAGCTGGACTACAGAGCAACAGTGATAAAAACTGCTTGATATTGGAATTAAAGCAGACTGTTTAATTAATGGAACCATATCAAAGACCTAAAGATAAACTCACATACCTATGGACACTTGATTTTTGACAAAGAAGTCAATACTATACAATGGAAAAAAGAAAGCATCTTCAACAAATGGTGCTGGTCTAACTGAATGTCTCTGTGTAACAAAATGCAAATAGATCTGTATTTATTGACCTGCACAACAAGTCCAAGTAGATCAAATAACTCAACACAAAACTGGATACACAAAATACAATAGAAGAGAAAGTGGAGAATAGCCTTGAATGTATTGGTACAGGAGACATTTTCCTGTAGCTATTTTTCTTATATGTTATTTTGTATGCATTATGGAAATAATTGTCAATAGACAAATATTATTCATGTTTTTTTTCTCATAGTCTTGTGTTCGATCTAGATTTATTAATAGATTTATAAGTTTAGCTCTCTCTCTCTCTTTCTCTGTGTGTGTGTGTGAGTGTGTGTGTGTGTGTGTGTGTGTGTGTGTATCACGAAACAAGAAAAGAGACAATGAAATATGAAGTGGTGCTAAGTAACTGAAAGGAAGCAATGATAATGTAATCCATGTGATATGAAAGCAGAAAAGAGAATATTTTGTAGACAGAATGAGGCCAGTAAGAGCAGAACATAAGAGTGAATAAGCAGATGTAGGAGAAAACCCATTCTATTGAACATTAATTTAGAATTAGAGGAAGTGCTATTGTACTGTGCAAGTGTAATATGTATATGTATACTGATATCAACTTAATCCATTGAACTTACAATATCTATCTTTCTACTCTATACATTCAGCTTGTACATACATGTAGGAACATGTAGCATTTTTCTTTTTGTGCCCAGGGTATTCTTCTAACAAGCCCTTCAGGTTCATTCATGTCATCACCATTTTTGTGGGGGTGCCTTTTATTTATCTCTTGTCTAATATTCATGTGTGAGATTTTTATACCATGTAGAATAAAAGTAGAAAGAATTTGTTTCCTTGTTTTATTCCTGCTTGTAAATGAAAGGCTTTTAAGGTTTTTTTTAATTGTTTAAAGATTATTTATTTATTTATTTATTTATTTATTTATTTATTTAATGTGAGTACACTAGCTCTGTTATCAGACACACAAGAAGAGGGTATTGGATCCCTTTACAGATGGTTATGAGCCACCATATGATTGCTGGTAATTGAACTCAGGGCCTCTGGAAGAGCAATCGGTGCTCTTAACCACTGAGTCCTCAGAATTCTAAGTTTTTAACACTGATTTTGTTTTTCAATTCTGTCCTAAACCCTATGTCCTGTATCACAGAAATCTGTTTAACCAGAAATATATATGTTTACACTACATTTGGATCATAGTTTCTCCTATTGCAACGCTTCTGGGATCCTCCCCACCCATCAAAATCCACACCCTTTCTATTTTTTTAAAGATTTATTTATTTAATGTATATGAGTACACTTTTGCTGTCTTCAGACACACAAGAGAGGGCATCAGATCCCTTTACAGGTGGTTGTAAGCTACCATGTGGTTCCTGGGAATTGAACTCAGGATGTGTGGAAGAGCAGTCAGTGTTCTTAACAACTGAGCTAGCTTTCTATCCCCACACCCTTTCTTTACCTCCCCTTTTACACTACAAACATGCATGAAAAATAATAAACTAAAATAATAATTCAGATACCAGAATAGGACAAAACAAACAAACAAACAAAAGAACTAAAGAAAAAGTGCAAGAAACATAGAGATGCAGAGTCACACACATTCACACGCAGAGAAATTTCACAAAAAGATAAAACAACAGAAACCATAATATATAAGCAAATGGCCTGGAAGGTTAAGAAAAGAAAGCCCATACAAAACATTATAAAAGAGAAACATCTCCAATAATAACATTGAATTCATTTTGTGTTGGATGCTGAATTTAAACACATCGCTTTATTTATTCTTTGTCGTATGATTGTTTTATATGCATTATGATGATTATATCGTTCTGAAATGTATTCTATTCATATTATCAAATATGTAGCTTTGTATATATCTAACTTTCATTTATCCTTGAGATAAATCCAAGTTGATCGTGGAATTAAAAAACTTGAGTGTACTGCTGAATATAATGTACTAATATATTGCTGTGGATTATCATATACATCAACGATACTGACTTATAATTTTTATCTTTTCTTCTTTTCTTGTCTGGATTTGCTGTCAAAGTAGTTCTGGCTCCTTAATCAATTTGGAAACCATCAACACAGCATCAATAATATATACATTACTTCTATTAGCATCAATGTGAAGAATTCTTATGTATTAACTATAACACTTGTAATAATGTATATATGCATATATATGTGTATGTGTGTGTGTGTGTGTGTGCATGTGTGTGTGTGTGTGTGTGTGTGTATGTGTGTATTGACACCAAACACCTAGCTGTTGATTCAATAAAATATATATTTGTAGGATAGAAACAGAAATGTATTGTTTCCTGGATATGATTTTTTTAAAAAATGATTTTTTTTTTAAAAATCATATGGTGATCAGGAGAAAAAGAACTATGAAATACACAAATGTAGCTCAAATAACTAGATAAAAATCACCTAATGTCAAAAGTTGGAAAGAAGGGGAAACAAAAACAATAATAAAATATATAAAACAGAGGTGAAAACAAAATGACATCAATAAGTTCTAATAAGCCCATGAATATCAGTAATTATTAGCAGAGCCACTTGTAGGAAGTATGTAATTAAATCCTTTTAAAAGTACATTCAGCTACTCTGTTTGGGGGAATTTAATGCATTTGTAGTCAATTATCAGTAATTAAAAGAGGAACGAATAGGCTTTAAGCCACAAACTCTGTTGAGAGATTGGAAAAATGTATACTGCTAAAATATTCATAACAATTTATTTGTAGATTCAATGTGATCTGTTAAATTTTCTGCATCTATACATATATGAGCAGCAGTCCATGGGCTATTAAAAAAAAAGAGGGTATAAAATTGGGAGAGAAATATGTGATCACCTGGGAGGAGTTAGTGGGAGAGTTGGAGGTGAACGTGATTGAAATATATTGAATATGTGGATAAAATTTCAAATAAACACTACTAATATTATACACATAGAAAAATAATCATAAATTCACATGGGATCTCAAAGAATCCTGAATGGACAAGTCATCTTGACAAAGAAGAAAAGAGAAACATGAAACACACACACAAGCATCATAATGGCATGAAGCAGAGATATGAACAGTGTAATTTTGCAAAATCCTCTAATAATTCTATACAGAAGTGACTGAAATTTACACTGAAGGAAGGACCATCATCTTAATAAATGAGGTTAGGAAAATTAGGTTTAACATTTGACCTTCATTCTATCATATACGACATACAAATTGAAATCATAGACTCACTAATGTGTGGAACACACGAATGCAAACAGCATATTTCTAGATGTGAAAACCCTGAAACTAGGGGAATAGAGAGATGTTGGTCAAAGAATAAGAAGCTTATGGGGATGTCATGTATTGAACTGAGACTATAGTTACTATTGTGTGCTTAAAACTTACTAGGGAAGTAGGCAATCAAATTTTCACAATGAAAATGAAAATGAATACCTGAACAACTGAACTGTCACTAATACCTTCTGGGACCAATAGAACACTGAATATATCAACCTCTCCAGAACAGGACTCCTGTATAGGAGTAGCTGACCAACATATAATTGCACTCCACATTTTTTTTGTTGTTGTTGTTTCTGTTGGCTCTAATTTGGTTATATAGATATATATTTTTGATGCAGTTTTATTTTGTTTTGTTGGTTTTGAAACGTTATGTTTTTATTTGGGTTTTGGTTTTTGAGAAAGAATTTAAATTTTGGTGGGTAGGATGGGAAGAGGATCTGGAGGAACTTGAGATAGAGGAAGATTATGATCAAAATATATTTGAATTTAAAATTTGTTTTAAATAACAAACTACATAATAATAAAAATGCAAATATATATAAAATTACTATATTGCATATGAGGTTGTAAGAAAATTAAATTCAAGGTCCATGACTCATGCGGCTTGCTAGTTAGGAGGGCTTTTGGGGCCAAGGGCAAAGAACAAAGGCTGTTGCTGTTAAGTCATTCCAGGAACTGGCTAACCATAAAGACAGAGGCATACAAAGATGTCCGGACTATCTCAGCAGGGTCATCCAGATTATCTCAGCCAAGTTAAGCAACTGCCCCTCAGAATTGCTGTTACCTCCCTCTGCACATATAATTTGCTGATGTTTAAACTGTCCAATTGTGTGTAACTGCGCCAATTCTTCCCCTGCTCCCAACTTCTTTGTATATAAACCCCTAGCTTCTGAGCCTTGTGGTCAACCCCTCTGTCTCCTGCATGAAATACGTGTTGGCCCGGAGCTCTGTCATTAAACTACTTCATGTGTTTGCATCAAGATGATCTCTCATGATTCCTTGGATGTGCGTGCCATCTTGGGACTTGTGAGTGGGGGTCTCCCCACTGAGGTCTTTCAAGGTCAAATGATGAAAAATGGTGTATTTACTAGTTAATTTTGTGAAGATGCATGAGTATCAAAATGATGGAGCTATTCATACAAACTTTACATAATTAATAAAATACATATAGATATACATACACATAGATATAGATATATTCATAAGTTCACTCACAAAGTCATATAAAGTATAAAAATTTAAAAAATTAAGATCTGAAAGTTTTGGTTTACTATACTTTAATCATGACTTTTGTGCCATTTTTCTGACAAAAATTATGTTTTTAATTTAAAATAGTTTTTTTTTAGTACTATATATTTCGATTATGGTTTAGTTTCCTCCATCTCTTTCTAGACCATTCTTTCTTTCCCAATGACTCAAGTTCACGTCTTTTCCCTGATCTCTTAAGCATCTAAAAATAGTAATAACATAAAAACTTTACACTGATTACCACAAAATAAACGAACAGAAAATAAAACTTGGTGAGCTAGGGCAGGTCTGTATCTGTTCATTTTGTGTTGGCTGTGTACTGCCTGTAATGTGGTCTGGCCTTAATGGTTTGTACACCCAGTGTGATTCCATTAGAGAAAACCATTTTTTTTTAAACTTTTCGGTGTGTATGCAATAAGAAGGAATGTTTCCTATTTTAGTTTTCAAATGTAATATTCAACCAATATTTAGCAGCTACATAGTGTCCACACAAAATCTTTTAGTTCCACACTTAGTTCATTCTTACTAGTTACCTTGCTTTACAAATTTATTTATTTTTTTATTTTGTTGTTATTGTGTGTGGGTGCATGGGTATCCACGCACTCATCTGTTAGATATTCCCTTCTACTATGCTATTTGGATTTTAGCTAAAGCCATTAGGCTTGCACAGCAAGTACCTTTAACTGTTGAAACATCTGACTATCCCTCTTGTATTAGATGCTCAGCAATTCTTCCTTCCTTCCTTCCTTCCTTCCTTCCTTCCTTCCTCCCTTCCTTCTATACTTCTGGACTTTCAGTTGCTTTAAGGTAATGAAGCTTGAATGTATATTCTCAATCTCTTATCTGGAATCTGGCAACCTAACACTTAAGGAAAGCAAATCACAAAGGATGTCATCCAACATAGTCAAATGAGACAAGTTTTGCGCTTGCTATGCTGAATTTGTAAACAGTTTTTGTCATTTTATATAAGAGGGCAGAATCTTACTCTTTTAGAGGGACAATGAGAAAACTAATGAAGAAACTGAAGTGTCATGGTATACCTAAACAGAAAGTGACCAAAATGTGACCCCATCCAGTCCCCATTATTGCTCAGCAGAGAGAGGCCTTATTGCTTTGTCCTTCCCTCAGAGGCTGCACGTTTATGCCTGCCAGTTCATGCCAAGGCAGGATGTAACAAATGAAGGGAGCTTGAATTTTTACTAGTTTTCGATGTGCACCAAAGTTGTGTCATTATTAGGTAACTTTTGTCTGGAAAGTGTGGTAACTCAAATGGCATACTAATACCAGATAGGAGTTTGGGTTGAGTGTGAAGGCAAATGGGATCATAGATCACTTGATGTTGTGAGGTTATCTTGCCCTTTACTCCGCCAGACAATGTTTCTCATTTGGAAGCCAGTAAGTAATCTTACAACAAACTTTTGTTCAATAGTTTCGATATTAATTAAATTGATTTTCCTTTTTCATTAGCTTTTCAGGATAGCAATTGCACTGGGTGACAAAAAGCACCAATTCAAAGATAAGAGCAGAAGTGCAGAGCCTAATGTTTGAACCATGAGCTGAAAATACCACCAAATCCCTGAAAAAGAAGTCCAAGAGAAAAATTGGATTTTCACAGGAATTGTTTGGAATTTAAAGATGAACATTGATAATTATACTTATGTCCAAATACATTAATCAATCACCCCAATTCTTTACAAATCAGGGAAAGAGATATAGAAAACACACTTGTCAGCCTAGATCTTCTAGGTGAAAAGTAGTATGTCCATTGACAAACTTCTATAAGCATGTAATACATAAGATATTCTTATACTGCAGGAAGTGGGCATCTAATGCTTTTATTTACTAAATATAGCTACCATAAGCTGGAACTCATAGTGCCTATTTCTTTGCCCTTTTATTCTTGAATATATTTTTATTTATTGAAATTTCATACATGAGTCTTGTGTTTACATCATTTTCACATGCGTATCTCTTCCCTCTAACTCCTAGTATTCCCACCACTCCCCAACTCCCTCTCATTCAGGACCTCTTCTCTTAAAATTATGGTCACACACACGCACACACTCATGCATGGGTGAGTTCTTGGGAACAAGAACAGGTAGGACCCCAAGAGAATGAGGCTAGGACAGAGATGTTGCCTGTTGGGAAAAGATGTTCACAACAGGTATTGAGCAGCTACATATGGAACTTTGCATTTTCCATTAGCCATATTATTATTAACATGGAAAGTGTTTAATATTAATAGTCTGTTTAACCTACTACTAGTATTTTTAAAATAATGAAGTGTCATTATAAAGGTGTGCTATAACAATTCCATTTATACTCATAGTACTGTTAGAATGAATTCATACATACAGTATCCAAAATGATATTTTACACTTTTTTTGTAGTAAGTCTCTGATGTCCTGCATTTTACTCTTAGGAAAATATCCTTTGGTACTAGTCATATCCCAAGTGCTCAATAATCATATCTGTGGTGCCTGCCATACTGGTCAATGTAGAGTCAAGACTTTCCCCCCTCAAAAACAGCCCCAATGGCATCTTCTGGAGTTTTTCTTGAGTAAGAAAAATCTTAAAGCCTACCCTGGATCTAATAATTAGAATCATTTTCCATAAGGTGTAGTGAGCATTCATTCTTGAATGAATTTGTGTTGACAGGGGCACACCAAGTAAAAGAATGCAATGCCTCAGATGTCAGGGAATGCTGAAGCTTTCTTCTGCTCAGCCTCAGGGAAACCACAAAGCCTCCCTCTGGTCCTTGAGCAGATGTTTACAGTGTGAATCAGAAAGCACAGACCACAGCTGCCTCCTCTCTGATGTGCACAGTCTGAGACTGTACCCCTGCTGAGATTTCCTAACACCTCCAATCAAGATTAGCTAACCCTTCTCTTTTTTCTCCTTCTGCTTCAAATAAATCCAACTCCTAGATAAGCAGTATACAAGGTGTCCTCACTCAGTAGAATAGAATAAGCACACTGAATTTCAGGGTTTTAATTGTGTCTCCATCATCCACCCAATTTTGTCTTTTCTGTCCATGTGGCTTTCTGCCCTTTCTTCATTGCTTTCTCAATGAGTTTTATTCTAACAGTCTTTTATTCATTTTACAGTATGCCTTTGTTATCCTGGATTGAGATTAGGAGACCATGCTAATAGTGTTCCCTGTGAATTTACTTTCACTGATTTAGAAACCATCTTTATATATCAGTACATAGACAAATCATTTTATTTCTAATCTACTTGTTATTTCAATTCAGATCATCTTTTTCTCTTCCTTACTCATCTTCTTCCAGGACTGAAAAGCCAAATTACCTGTCATTTTTAAAGACAAACAGTTACTAACAAATCACTGAGTCTGGTAATGTTTGCAACAGTGAAAAGAAATCCATCATTTTCATTCTCTTCTTATTTTCTTTCCTTCTCTTTATATCTGAAAACCCCTATACTCCATATAATACTTTCAAGATACCTAGAATTCAACTCCAATTACACTATAAAAAGTGTAGAGAACAGCTCTGGGGGTAATCATATGTGAGGGGTTGTAAACAAGTAATGAGTCAGCACTCAGGTGATTTCCTGTAAATCTGCTTCCCACCTTAATTTGTAAAATAAAGGAGAGCTGATGGTTCGGCAGATAAAGGGAAGATGGAACAGAAGTTTGGGAGAGAGAGAGAGAGAGAGAGAGAGAGAGAGAGAGAGAGAACACAGAGGAGGAGGAAGAAGAAAAGCAGAGAAACCGCATGTTATAATGGGTCTCATAGATGTGGAAAATCGTAGTGTAGTGGTAGATCTGCCTAATCTAGGCGCACAGCATGTATTCATATTAATTGGGTTGTGTTTTCATTGCTGGGGCATATTTGGGTTGAGATTTACTGCAACATAAAAGGGCTGCATTACTCAGTCTTCTGAGCTTCGTATTCCTGCCTGTAAACATTTTAGTTTCAAGTATTAAGTGAAATAATATATATTGAGTGTTTAAGTATAGTGTCTAGGACAAAGAACTAAAATGTTAAGTATTATACAAACATGATAATATTGACTGCAGAAATCACTCCCAGGTTTTCCTATCTGAGAACACCTCTGTCTCATTCCTGACTTCCCAAGTTCCATTTAACTCTATAACCCTTGTTAAAAGAAGCTTGTCTGACTTTTGTGAACAGCTGTCATTTATTTAACCCCAGACTTCTATTCTAACTGCTTGATGAAAAGTGTACTCTTTTTAAAGCTACAAGTCTCCAGCCTTAGTCTAGTGCCTCTTGTCATATATGTCAGTTGATATTGTCATGTGTTTTCAAGCACATAGGATCTACTTTGAATCTGTATTAGCATTCCTTTTGGTCTCAGCCCCACAGTTTCCTGGCTGAACAGCCAGGTATGCCCAGGTTATTATAAAATGGGCTGTTTGGCCCCTCCTCACTCTTACTTTATGCCCCTTCTCCTTCTCTCTCCCCCCCCTCTTTCTCCACATTTTCCTGGCTACCCTCCATCCCACTTTCTCTGTCTGTATTTCTCTATCTCTACTCCCTTCTCAACTCTCCTTCCATGCCCATCTGTGGCTGGTACCTCAGGGGATAGGGATGACTCAGCATGGGCCGTGGAGGCACCCCCTCCCACCTCACTATACCTTGCTCTATCAAACATATCCTTGGTTCTCTTTCTTTTTTACAAAACACAACAATCTGGATTTTATAGTTGCCATTATGTAAGATATCAGATGACACAAACAGGAAAGTCATATAGAATCTATCAACTGTCATTTCTTGAGGTATTATAATACCATGCTCTGACCCAACTTTGAGTCATCTTCTTTCATTCCTTTTATTAATATATCACTCTTGATCTAGTTTATGGTTTTTCCAAGAAAAATTTTAAAGAAAATATTTTATAAAGATTCTTAAGAAACAAAAAGAAAATCATAAATGAGTAGTCATTAGAATCCAGCATTTTTAGAGTGGGTCTACATTTGAAGGCAATGAACCACTTCATACTTGGTTCATGGCACCCCCCCCCTTTTTTTTTTTTTTTTTGAAAATTGAGCCAAAGCTCCATTTTCAGCTGCCTTGAGGTAGTGCTGAAATCATTCCGCCATTTCAGAGGTTTAGAAAGACCTGCTTCGGCAGCAGGAAAAAAATCTAATTGTAAAGTCTAATAAGGAAATCTGTGCCTATGAGTACCATGGAGCTGATGCTGATCTAGCTGAGTGCACTTCGGAATTAAAACTTGATGGGAAATCATTGTGCTTCAGGGAACAGGACCAGCGAAGGCTTAGAGCACAATCTGAGGATCAATAGAGGAAGAATAAAATAATTGAATTAGCAAATCCTCTGGACAAATAGACTGAAGGGAGCACTGGGCAGCAAAGCTCTGACTAACTTATAAAAGTTAACAGGACCTAACAACGGAAAACCCAGCCTACATCTTTCTAAGTCTGGTATAGGAATAGTGTAGCAACTGTTACTGCAGTTGCTTTGACAACTAAGGCTGATTATCTCACTTTTAGGGGTGTTCAGCAACCCCAATTCAGAACTGTGTAATGAAAAACATCCCAAAAAATTTGTTTTAATTTTTGTTTCAACCATTTAGAAATTCAATGATTTGTTTGGCTCAACATAATTAAGCTCAATTGCTTAGTTGGCAAAAGGATGCATATAGGTTAAGACTTTTTTTTTTTTTTGCCAAAATGATATAATGTTGGGGCTTGTGAGATAGCTCAGTGGTTAAGAGTATGTATTTTTCTTACAAAAGAGCTGAACTCAGTTTCTAGCACCAATTCTAGACACCACACGATTGCCTATAACTGATTCTCCAGGTGCTACCATGCCTTCTTCATGTCTCTTCAAGCACTTAACACCCCCCACCCCCTCCCACACACACCTACAGATAGGGTCAACCCACACACATACAAGTAAATCTTTTAAAAATTAAGTAATACATGTAATGGCATAGCACATAATAGGAGCACCATGAATATAAATTTTCCTAGTTATCTTTCAGGTGCTATAACAGAACATCTAAAATTGATCACTTATATAAAACTAGGCTCATAATTCTAAAGTCTGAGAATTCCAAGAAGAGTCTTTTGACTGTTCTCCTGCATGAAAGGGTGGGAGGAAGTGACGACCTACTCTCATGATAAACTACCTTTCTTCCTCAAGAACGAACTTCTGCATGGAAGCATAGCGTTATTAAGGTGGAACCCTCCTGATCTTAAAACCTGTGGACACTGTTATATTGGAGGGGTCAAACCACAGCCAAACCACAGAAGTTTCATGATATTATTTAATATCACTTGCCTGAGACTGTAGGGAAAAACTAAAATGTTTATATATAGCATCAGTGAAGAACCTCAGAACATTGCCTCAGACAAATGCAATAATCAGTGATGCCATAAAGAATTCTCATAAAAATTCATTAATATAGATGGTCACATATTATATTATTTTAAATGAAGATGGTTGAACTATGTCTGATACCTTCAGTTTGCAAAAAGAATTCTCATTAAAGGGCCATCTCATTGAGTGTGATTTTTTTTTTAAAGAGTCAGTTACCATGGAGACCAAAAAAGAATGCTGTATGATCAAAGTAAGTCATGCTTGTGAAGATGCCACAGTGAACCTCAGTGGTTTTTTAACAATTAATGGAAATTAATATCAAAGAAAAATAAAAATCACACACAAAACATACCATACACACACGCACACGCGCACACTCGCGCGCGCGCGCGCACACACACACACACACACACACACACACACGCAAAGATTCCCTTTATAAGTCATCTTTGCCAGATGCTGAATGGCAGGTATTCTTATCCATATTTGACTAGTGGAGAATCATAGGAATTATCCAAACCAATCACTAAAGCTACATGGCCCAGGTCTCTGTGGTCTTACATCCCAGGCCTCTTCACTTTAGGTTAGGTTGGCTATTAGTTTGTCTCTAATTATTTAGATTAGAGGAGACTGATTTCACCAATCATTTGTGTTCACTGGTACCCTATTTTAAAGGGAGAATAGGAATTAATTTTTTATGATAGCATTCAAGTTACTTATTAGCAAACATAACCCATTCTGGAAAAATACATCCTTTACTGAGATTGATATGTGCTTTTGTTTTATTTCTTACTTGCATTCATGTATTGTGACTGTGCTCTCTTCCATTAATTGCTCACACCTGTCCCTCTCATGCCAACCACTGTACCCCCGCCCACCGAGTACTTCCTCCTACTTTGATATGAGTCTCATCATTGTGTACAGGTACTAACAACTGTTCCATGTCCATGGTTGTAACAGCTGTGCTGAATCTACAAGAATATTCAGACAACTGTATATCTTTCGGTTCTTACAGTCTTCCCACCCACTTGTCTGCAATGCTTCCCTAGGCCTTGGAGTGGGCAATATAGACAATCTGAGTAGGACTGAGAACACATCAGTTAGACCTGAGAATGAAGAACTGATGACAAACTTGACAAGTTAAAAGTTTCTGCTTTGACCATTTCCCTCTGCTTTTTATGCATTAATCTACGAGTCATGTCTTTATGGATGAAATTTGTGTCACAATCACTGTTGGTTGACTATACCATTGAAGTTTGCAATCTGTGCTTAATAATGACCAATTTGTATCACTCAGATAATGAAAAACCTAGAATTATATTGAGATTTACTATTGTGTTAAAGGTTTACAGTTGTTTCTTGATATCAACATTGAGAAATTTACAGATGGAGAAACCAAGGCATAAGGACACATTATTTTGTATCAACAGTGCTTCTTATAACATTGACAACACTGGCAGCAATGGCAACAGGGAAGGGGAAGAGCTGTGATTCAAGCCAATTCTTACTCTAGGACTCCTGCTCTCTGCTTGCCTGTAGTAAACCATAAAACACACGAACTGGCTGGGTGTCAGTGCTTTGTTTTGCACATATGCATTGAGTTTTCAAATCAAATGTTATAACCACAAAGCTCAGGTTTCTCTGAATTATAAAATCTGTACATGGCATTTTGATTCTGAAATAAATAATAGTTATAGCTGCATCAACACTTAATTAGAAAAGCATTTTTGAGAGAGGCCCTTGGTAATTAACCACAAATTCACAATTCTCCTTGCTTAGCCTCACAAGTGTTGGGATTAGATTTACCTGCTGTCATACCCAGCTTAACCAGAAAAATGTAAGAATAACTAATTGTACTCAATCCTTTCTTCTCAACTGTAAACTCATGTTCTTCTTCTAGTCACACCAACCTGGCATTCTCAAATTTTTCTTCTTAATTTCTTGTTTGGCTTTCTAAAATTATCAAGAATTCCTGAGTTTCATTCCTCTTCCCTGTTTGTGAAGTTGCTTTTTATCAGGTCAGCTGTGCTAGAGACTTTCAGTTCGACCTCTCAGAATATCCCTGTCTAGGTCCACAGGGTGGAATATTTACTTCTTATAAATTGTGTATGGGGAGACTTAAATTAGAATACTTGGTCATTGCATTCATGGTTGACTGTTCAGTGACTTCATTTAGCAATATAAAACCCTTTGGTTTTGTTTTAACTATTATTTAAAATCCTTTTGAAATCTCTACAGTGTCCATCTTGTTTTAGTAACAATAACAAATGGCTTATGAATGTATTTTTTGTTTTTATTTTGTTTTTTAATGACAAGGTGTCATTTACTAACATAGAGTCCCCAATGTCTCAGTTTGGATTCCTTGTTTGAAATGGACATTATCATGTTTGAAATGCATGTTATTTCATAGGTTGATGTGAAAGTGAAATGAGACCTTATAAGAACAGTATTTTTGTCCTTGGCTAGTTTACATGTATTTTGCATTTACACTGACATGTGATGCTGAACTCAATGATCCTTCCATAGCACCAGAAACTGAAAGAAAGAAGTGAGTAGTTAGTGTCTCATAGACACATCCACTGAAATCCTTTTGCCATTTTTATTGCCATTGCATATAGAATGTTGGGGAAAACTTGGATTCAACAATTTCCTTAGTCAATTGACGTTTCCTGGAGCTTCCTGTAACTGTTGCTGAGGTAAGTGCATCGCTTATTTTATTAGTCATGATTCGACCATGTTTTTTTTTTTTTTCTCTCTGATCTCTCTCTGATTCTCTGTTACCTGCACCAGCCTTTTAGAAGTGGGATTTTGTCTTTGAATGTCTAGAGCAATACATAGACAGACCCCTGCTCCACATGTACTCACACACTGATTGTAAATGGAAGTAAAGGGAGTTTCTTGACATTAGCCAAACTGCTCTCTCTTATCAAACTCCATTACATTTTGCCCTTCTGTTTTGCTTCACATGAGGGTCTTAAGCTTCCTGGTACATGTGAGTTGCCTAGTGCATACTGCTCAAACATTAAGTTAGCTTTCACTTTTGTCATTCTGTGGTGATGCCTGTTGACTTTTATTGCAGCTCCATTTTCCCACTTCCCTGGTAGCATTCTAAGAGGGAGTATTTAAAACTTCACTTTTCAGTACATAATCCTGATATAATACTTCAGGAAACATAGTAAGAAATTGACTATACTTCTTATCTCTTCCTGCCGAATGTCTGAAAGTTATTCTTGAAAGAGCAGTTAACTTTTTGGCCTGTACTGTGACTATAACATTTGACCAATGTGAGATAGGCCCTGCTTCTATGTGAAGAAAGGTAGTATGGGGCAAGAGAGGGGTAGGATATGTGGTCACAGAAAAGAAACTGGGCAACTATTTTAGCCTTATTCTTCAAACTGTCCCAGGCTTAAGCTAAGAGAAAATTGCCACATATCTTTGAGCACATATGTACCTCAAAGCTGTAGCCTTTATACCAAATGTGAGAAATGTTCTTGGCTCTCCTTCTTGTTAGATCACATTCTCTCTGCCTGTCCATCTCCTTCTCCCTCTCCCCCATCTCTCTTTCTCTCCCTGTCTTGTGTGTATATGTGTTTGTGTGTGTGTGCACGTGCACACACACACACACACACACACACACACACACACACACACATGGGTACATGTAAAATCTGTTACACGGCTTCATAGAACAGATAGGTTAGATAGAGAAGTAAGCTGAATCCTTTCCTCTTCCAGGTTTATGATACAGTTATGGTCATAGTCAGTTCCTTCTCAGGTAAAACATTAAATTATTAATCTGAAATGATGACTGTTGCATATGTTTTTTGTTGTGGGGAATTTCTCTGCAGGATCTCGCTCCATCTCTGCACACCCTGCCATACACACATTTTCCATCAGATTCTATGTCTCACTCTTTCCCATTATGTTTCTTCATCCTCCCTAATTTCTATAGTATTTTTATGCTTCTACGTGAAAACACTTTGGCAGTGGTACTCATGTTATACTGAAGTCAACTGAAGTCAAAGACAATAACAATGATTTTACTTCATTTCTGTCTGTGGAGCCATAAAAAGTAGACTAGGTGAGAAGTGTAACATGGAGACCTTGCAGACTTATGGCTCAGTGAGTTCTGTGCCTAGACCTTACATAAGCTATGCTATACCTTTTAATGTAGATGCTCCTGGTTTTTGAACTGAGGTCTCTGTTCATCCCTTTAAGGCCCCATCATGCTGTCTAATTATGGTCCTTCTTGGTCACAAGGCTCTCTTTTCAAACAAAGCTCATTCTGAAGGATAATTTGGTGTTAACTTCTTTTCCAGGAATCAATCTATTCTGTGATCTTTTGTTATAGCAGTTGCTTCCTGACTTCATCAAATTATTCCAGGATTTCCTTGTGTCAACATGAGGTTTATCTGGATGATGCACCTAAACATTCAGATTTATATCCCTCAGCCCTACTTCTGACTCCTTGAATTAGAATCTTTGACAGAAAGTCCATGAAACTGAGTCTTGAAAGATGCTCCCAGTGAGTTGGCTCAGTTGGTAAAGGTGCCTGTTAGCAGACTTACTAACTGACACTAATCTCAGGACCTGAACTGTGGCATGATAGAATTGATGAGTTGTCCTTATCCTCCACACATGGACTGATGTGCACATGCCTACCTAAAATGCTTCATACACAATTAAATGAATAAATGTGAAAACATTTGAAGATGCTACATATGATACAGGTTTAAGTACCACTGTGGACTATTGAAGAGACTCTGCAGGTTTTTGGATTCATTATTCTTAGCTTTTATATATATGTGTGCATCCTCTTCTCTGTGTAGAAAATTTGCTGGGATCAGGGGCTGCCTCTGACTCTTTTGCCTGCTTTTGAGACACTTTCCTCCTTCTCAGTTGCCTAGTCAGGCCTTAATATAAGGTAATATGCTTATTATTATTGTAACTTGTTATGCTGTGTTTGGCTGATATCCCTGGAAGGCCTGCCCTTTTCTGAAGAGAAGTGGAGGAGTGGAAGAGGAGGAGAAATGATGGGGTAGAAAGGCTGGAAAGGGAGAAGGGAGGAGAAATTCCAGCTCAGATATAATATATAAAAGAAGAATAAATAAATGTAGTGACTAAATCACCAAGCTTTAAGGAGGCAGGCTATTTTTACATACTCTCAACGAAAGTTATGAAATAAAAAATAATTTCTGAAACTAGATTCCATTGTAAGAATTGCAAACATATATTAATAATTAATTCCTATTCACCAACAAAGAAAAATGCTCTGTCCACTCTGTTGTGTTGCTGATGGCATGGTTTTGTTTTGTTCTTTGCCATTGCACTGCCCCTTCCTGAACTGAGAGCTCTTGCAGGAAAACTGCTAGGGCACTGCTATTTCCCTTTTAAAAAATGCCAATGTGTGTGTTAGAGCAAAGAGTGACAAGAGAAAAGGAAAGATAGCAGAGCAGAATGGATAAGCCTTCCAGGCTTTAGAGCCTAGAAGATCTGAAATCCCATCCAAGCTCTCTTGCTTCTATTTTTTAATTTTTAATCTATAATATAACAATATTAATAGTACCAATTTCAGATTATTGTATGGAAGAAATACATAAAAGTCCTTCTCATCAGTACCTGTCCCTATAATGTGAGTTCAATCAATAGATGCAGTTATTATTCCTGTAATTGCTGAGCAGACTTCTAATGTGGAAACAACCTCAGGGGCCATTATGCTATTTGCCGCTTCAGTAAATGCTCCAGGCTGTATGGAGATTTTTGGTAACTTTACAATCATCTATTTCTTTTAATACAGACTCCATTAATATGTCTCCTATGATAGCTTCTTCACTCAGCTTCCTATTTTCACTACATTTTTATAATCTATTGTAAAATAAAATCTCAGGTTAAACAAAAAGAAAAGCTTTGATTTTTTTTTTTTACTTCCAATAATTCTGTATAACCCAGATCTGAACTCGAGATTAGTAAAGTGACTGCTTTCGTTTTGTACCATTAAAAATTGATTAAACAATTTGCAACAAGGTTCAGCAGAGAAAATCTCATTGTTTCTGATATTTTATCTCCATGTATTTTGGTATCTTCTTTATACAATTATCTTTCCTCAGCTTTTAAAGTTTCATTTGTGGATTTGTCTTTCTCTTTGGGGAGCAGTTCTTTCCATCCTGACGGTTATATTTTATGAAGCTTTCAACATCACCTGAAACCTTTTCTGAAACAGTCAAGGTTCCCAATAGAAAAGAATAGTTGACTTGTGTCTTATGTAATTGCAAGTGACAAAAGCAACCACAGCAACATAGGTATAAAGATTTGGTGAGGATCACCTACGTGCAGCAAGACAAAAAGTGATTTTTATTAAATACAAGTGACTAAATGGTAATTTATTAATACTGAAAGAACACTGTGGCTCATTTTCCTACCAATAAATACACCAGAGAATATCCTAGGTCTGCCTATTAATGGCATGCTATATAGAACCTACCATATAATGAAGCAGTCTCCATTCAAATATGTTAATTCATTCTGTTCATTTTGCAACCAGATGTCTATGTACACTCAAGGACAGAAAAGAACAAACAGATACCCTTTTCTTTTATATTATAAAACTCAGGCATTTGAGTCTTAGAGAGGTTAAGGGCATTCTATACAAGTGCACAATTGTCGAGGCTGAATTTACAAAATTATATATTGGTGTGTAGAGTTAAATGTTCTAGCTGCACTAATTTAGGGGATTATGTAATAGTTTAATGTATGCATACAATATACACTGATCAAATCAGAAAACTTTCCATTTCCATCTGTCTAAATGCTTTTTAATATTTTTTTAGCATATAATTAATTACACATTTCTGGATTATTGTGAAACATTACGAGTCTCATACACAATATGTACTAATAAAATCAGGAAAAATGTATGCTTCCATCTCCTTAATATTAATTTTTGTTAAGAGTATTTGAGACATACTCTTCTGGCTATTTGTAAAATGTAAAATATAAAATAACTTAACGAAATACTGTGTTAAAGAATATTAGAATAGGCCCTGAGTAGACCTTGGGCAACGGCTCCAGGCCTAGCCCCACAACAACCAGAGGAAGCTTGACTTCCAGGTGCTCTAATACACCTAGGATCACAGGTGAGGAGGCCACAACTTCTGCCCCAACACCCAGAGTAACTGAGACCCCCAGGGTCCAGGGAAGGAGTAACCCCTGCCCAGCCAGTGGCACAGATTCCTTCTGGTCTGAGCCTGTGCCCTGAGCAGACATGGAGCGCTGGCTCTGTACCCAGCCGCACAAAACCCAGAGGAAGCTTGACTCCCAGGAACCCTGACACACCAAGGATCTCAGGATCACCGGATCACAGAATTACTGGATTACAGAGACAGCTGGACTCTGAGGAGTTCTGACACAACTGGGATCATAGGAAGGACAGGCTCCAGTCAGAAACAACGAGGGCAGGTAGCACTAGAGATAACCAGATGGTGAGAGGCAAGCCCTAATTCACTGTGGATTCAGAAAATAGGATAATAGCTTTTAATCTTGTAGGGGTCTCTTGAACAACTCATATTTTTCTTAATCTTTTGATAATTTCATACACCCCATCACCCTTCCCTACCCTCCCAACTTTGTTTCCTCTTCTTCTATATAAAAAAAAAAATCAAATTTAATTTGTGCTGCCTATGTCCTCTTGGATAGGAGGACCTCCACTGGAGTGCAATCATTGTGTTGAATTTACCTCTCCCATAAGCAATCAATAGGCAAAGTAAGGCCAAGAGTGGAAAAGGGTGAAAAGTGGGTTCTAGTATATTCAATTTAAAAATACTTCTGAGGATTTCATACATGTATATAATGAAATATGATTATGATAATATCTCCATTTCATTCCTCCAACTAACCTCATACCCATTCCATCCCATGCCTCCAAACTTCATGGTCTTTTTTTTTTAATTCACTGCTTTTACATGCATGATTGTGGAACCACTCACTATTGTACTAGAAACCTACCTGTGGCCTCATTTCCAGTAAAGAATGATTTTTTTTTCACTTTTCATTAACCCTTACTTACAAATAGTTCTTCACTATGGGGCACAGCCTGGAGATTACCTACTTATTGCCTTTGATCAAATTTTGGCTATTTTGTACAGGTGTTATGCAGTCAAACACAGATGCTGTGATTCTATAAGTGCAATAGACATACCATATTCAGAAGACGGCATTTCATGGTACTCTTTCCCATCCTTTTCTTGTTTCATCATTTCGGCTGTTTATTACACCATGTTCTCTGAGCCTTTCTTGGGGAAGAGGTGTGAATATTGCTGTCCAATAATGGAGTAGAACATTGAGTATGTTAACAATTTAATGAGTTTATATACCTCACTATAGACTTTTGTCCACTCCTTGAGAAAGCTTTTCTGACCAAGGTTGAGAGAAATACAGGTCTGTGGTAACTGTGTAAATATGTAGAATGAAATTTGACAGTGTGACTATTTAGAAAAATAGCAGTACAGGCCCTACTCTAGGGCCTGTGAGCTTCCTAGTAATGGGTTTCTATCCAGGAAGAGGTCCTTTCTATGGAGAAGACCTGGAACACAATCAGAAAATGTCTTCTCTTCAGTTGCCACTGTTCTACATCCTTGGATCCTCACCCCTGAAAATGTATAACTGTTTCAAGTTTGTCTATCCCCACTCCTTGGTCCAAAGCACCTGTAATCTGTGGAGTTATACAGTATTTGCCATAGTATTGAAAATGAATGGAAATACACAGATGTAGGGGCTGGGGGTTGAGGGGGGAGACCTCTAGAAAGTACCAGAGACTTCAGATATGAGAGGCTCCCAAGACTCAATGGGGGGGGGTGACCTTAGGCAAAATGCTCAACAGTGGGGAGATGGAACCCGAAGAGAACACCTCCAGTAGATAGACATGGCCCCCAGTGGAGTGACTGGCTCTCTCTCTTAATAGCTTCCTTAACCTGCTTTTTATAGAGCTCAAAATGGTATGATTAATAATAAGTTGGGCCCTTCCTCATAAGTCACTCATTAATAATATGCTCTATAGACTTGCCTATATACAGATATTATGGAGGAGTTTTGTCAAGTGTGGTTCACCCCTCTCCAATGACTCTAGCTGTGTCATGTTGACATAAAGTTGGCCAGCACAATCCTCTAAACTTTCATCATTGCCAGTCCTCATTTTCCATATATTCTCCTATCCTTCAAGTTTTATTTTATAAGTTAGATTTCATATTGCTTTCACACACCTTTCCTTTAGGTTTACTCTCCCATTCACCCTCACACTCCCATGTCCCTTCCTGCTGAAGTCTTTCTTGCTTCTCCTCTCAGTATTCGACCTCACTACTTTGTTCTGTTTATATTTAATCTCCTATGACTGACTTCCTTAACATGTCTTCCCTTAAATGGCCTTTTGCTACTTTGCTGCCTTGGGCTCCAACTTAAGTACATAAAACAATAGGTTGGAAGATACAGTCTGCATAGGACAGAGAAAGATATATTTGTCTTCTTTTCTTTTCTTTTTTTCTTTTTCTTTCTTTCCTTTTTCTTTTCTTTTCTTTCTTTCTTTTTTTTTTTTTTTTTTTTGAGACAGGGTTTCTCTGTGTAGCCTTGGCTGTCCTGGAACTCTCTTTGTAGACCAGGCTGGCCTCGAACTCAGAAATCCGCCTGCCTCTGCCTCCTGAGTGCTGGGATTAAACACGTGGGCCACCACGCCCAGCTTGGCATTTGTCTTCTAGGACCTAAGTTACCTCACTTAGATAAATGCTCAGTTCCATCTTTTTACTTGAAAATTTTATGATCCCATTTTTCTTTATAACGGGTAATATTCTATTTTGTATATATATACCATATTTTCCTTACTCAATTAGTTTATTGATGAATAGGTTGGTTTCATTTCTCACTACTAGAAAAGAGTTGCAATGAACGTGGATGTGCAAGTTTGTGGTACGGTCTTAAATCTGTTGTGAGGATGCCTAAGAGTGGTATAGATGGGTCATATGATGGTTCTGTTTTTAAATAAACTTTCAGACTGATTTCCAAAGTGGCTCCACAATTATTTTATCCAATGAGCTCCCAACCACCAATATCTTTATATTGAACACTTTGTTTTCTATCTTTGGAGATATAAATTTCATTTTTAGCCTTTCTAATTTGCTAGAATATATGAACAAATTTCTTAATGTTGAAGCATACTTGTGAACTATCATCGTCTTAGGTTTTCCTTATTATTCCCATAATTTTATTTTTGTGTCATTTCAGTTAGAAATTGTATCTATATTATCAATCAGATTTACCTTTGTTTCCTTGAGGAAAATTTACTATTAGAAAATGCTATTCTTGACTATTCTATTTAAAGTATGTTACCACTTTGTTCTTTTTAGTAGTTGTCTTGGGGTTACTATTTCTGTAATTAAAACAAAAAAACAAAAACAAAAATAAATCGTGACCAAAGGCATCTCATGGAGGAATGGAGGAATGGATGTATTTCACTCACAGTTCCACATAGCAGTTCATCAACAAAAACAGTGAGAACAAGAAGTCATTCAGGGCAGGAACCTGGAGGCAGGAGCTCATGAAAAGGACATGAAGGGGTCTTGCTTACTGACTTGTTCAGCCTGCTTTCTAATAGGCCACAGGACCACCAGCTCTTGGATGGCACCACTCACAAGGTTCCATCAATCACTAATTAAGAAAATGTCCTTCAGTTTGATCTTATAGAGATATTTTCTCAATTGAGGCTCCCTTCTTTCTGTATCTTATGTCACATTGACATAAAACTAGCCAGTACAGTAGTATACTATTTCTTTCCTTTATGCTAGTAACACAAGTTTTACAATATATACATTTATATTTTTAAATAGTGGGTCATCACTTATTGATTAATTATTGCTCAATAACTAGTATTTTGATATTATCTATCACTTATAACATTTTTACAACTTGCATTCAATTTTATAAGTTATGTTTATTAAATGTCGGCTTTCCTTTCTGCTATGTGCTCTTTCTTTCCCTTTTTGCTAAAGTATATCTTTAATATGATATCACTAGTTTGTGGACTGAGATTTCAGTTATCAAGAAAGAATGGTGGAAGTAAAACCTGTACTATGTGGATAAATATTTGAGATTTGGGAAAAAAGTAAGTAATGAGTCAATATATTTTGGTAACTGGTTCTCATGTGAATGCTATTGGACAGAAGGTTAGTTATAATTTGGATGTAGGCAATGTTTCCATACATTCTTATTGATAAATGGATGAAGTTGTGAAATATATGGCTGCTACAGGCAAAACAAAGCATTAAAGGATGTTTCTTTAAAAAAAAAAAAACACTTCGGAAAGTCTTTCTGTAATGAGCAGGTCATCATGTCTTGTTTTCATGACGACGTAACTCTAAAGACAATGAAGTCTATCAAATGCCCTCCATCTTCTGAAAAATGACATTTGAACTTATCATTAACTGAAACAGCTCTGTCACATCAAACAGAACTTTATTCCAATAACGAAAGGATGTAATTAGTGAGATAATAGTTTCATTCTCCAGCTGGGATAACTTAGTATGGTCTGGATAAACGCAAAGCTTCTTTGAAATCTGTTCTTTGAGAGTAAAATCCTCAAAAAGCCTTTTAGAGACCCTCATTTATACAGATGCCAAATAATCTTTTTAAAATGGATGACCCATTTTTTCAAGGCAATGTTCATAAGTAAATTCATAACCCTTGACAAAAGTTGAGTGTGGAAAGTTTTGTTTGATTCTGCGCAAAAGACTAGACTGGACATTATCTTAATTATTCACAAAGAAATATTAGCTCATAGATCAGGTGTACACTGGGAATTACGTGAAAGTAAAATCTTTACTCTCCATTTGTGGGGATGGTATATATGATTCATGATTCTAACCCAGAAAATTCTCAATATTTGATTCACAACAAGATCCTAATGAAATTGATATTGTTATTTGTATTTCTATGCCATATTGATTCCTAACAATGAAGGATTTTATTGTTTCTAGTGTTTAAAGTTGGAATAAAAATTAGTACATGGCATATTTTACAGATAAAATGTTTTTTATGTTGCTCAAGTCTTTAATTCATGGAAGAAACTAAATAAGCATTAAGTCTCCAACTTTATTTTAGGGGCATTAAATAAAACACAAAAATGGGTTGCATGAATCTTGCTTTCTGCCGTGTGCTTTGAAGAACTGTATCTCTGGATAGCCTTCAACTTTAGGTTGAGGACTGAAATTTAGTAGCTTTGTAAAGTTTTGAGATGAGAACTCAGTTTTAAGCAGCATTTGAAATGGCATTTTCTTGTCGTCTTGAAATTGGTAGGGTAATAATTATTTCCTTGTCTGTATTTTTTTTTATGGTTTTGCCATGCTAGGGTATAACTTATGATCTTACCTATGTGAGACAATTACATTTCTGTGTCTCATAGTAAGTCTCCAACATTGCCTTTAAAATTCTATTCTGTAAGCATCTGTTTGTGAAACCTTGGGTAATGATGTTTTAAGGAATAGATTCACTGAAATATGATTCATATACTGTGCAATTTACACAAATTTAGTATGTTCTTATCACAATTTCAGTTTGTGTAATGAAATGAATTTTGAGTTTCATACATTAGGATGGTATTTACATTGTTTTCAAGGCTTCCTCCAAGCCAAAGACAAAACCGGAATCTCCTATTATAAATTTATGAAGGTAGGGAGCAGTGGTGAGTGAGTAGGTTAAAGCCTATATTGCTTTGTTGTCAGGTTAGGTTGCCTCTGCTACTCAGGGAACAGAAGAAAGAGGGAAGGACTAGTCTACAAGCTCACTTCATGTAGTCTATCAGCTATATAGATGTGTGTGTACAGGTGGACACTACAGGGTATATGTCCTTTTTAAGCAGCTGAATCAGGAAGGTCTGTGATCTAATAACAAGTCACTTTTTGTCCCTCAATTATCTGAAGAAAATACTTTTTAAAAATGGACTCACCTCATAAGCAAAATTTACCAGTGTCCTCCTGTCTAGGAAATCTTGCAGGGGAGTTTGTACATAAGAGCCTTAACATGAACATCTGAAGGACTGGTATTTCCAGACAGCTGCATAATGAATGTATGTAGTAGTCAGAATTCTTTTCATGTAAATCACTACTGTGTGAATGTGTTGTTAAAGACAGAGTGCTCATAAAGGATTCTATTAAACAATATGGCCATTAGAACATATTGTAGTTTGCCTTATGAGAACATAAAGATGATTTTGTCTTATCATTAAAAAATGTTCAGTGAAGGAAAAGTTAATCTATCATGGAGAAAAAGTTAATCTACAATATTGGCATGGCCAAATCTCCTCAACATGAGAACAGACTCTCCTCTTATATTAGTTTTCTACCTATGGTATAAAAGTTAGCATAAGCTTAATTGCTTAGAACATTTATTGTCTCAGAGTTTTAAGCATAGATATATAATATGCTTCTGAGTGAGCAAATATCAAGGTTCCACTATTTCTGTGTTATTTCCAGAGGCATCAGACAGCTTTAAAACTGTCTACATTCCTCAGTTTATGGTCTTCTTTCCCCTCTTCTAAAGCATCTGTGCTGCATCGTTCTGCTTCTGATTCCATCACCATGCCACTATATAAACACAGGACACAGACAGGGAAGGGAATAGGTGTCCCTGGAATGGATTATCCTTTAATCTGAAGAATGAAGCACAGGAGTCTTTCCTAAGCAATGGAGACTATGTGACCAGGTGCAGAGGGTTTGGGGCACAATAGGGAACCTTTGTGGTGTAAAACATAAATTGATTCTCCTGCTGTCTCAAAGTTGTAAATACCAATGGTAGATAGGTATGTTCATCTTCTCAGTAGCTTCCCAGCTCCTAATAGCCTTTAGAAGCTGTTATCGGCTCCTCCCCTTTCCTGTCTGGAGTTTCTCATCCCATCTGGGGTTTTCTTGGTTATTATCCCTTAATTCCAGACTTGTAGGACAGATAAAAGAAGCAGAGAGGATGAATCTTTAATTTGGGAGTACTGAGGCAGCCAAATAGTTGGTCCTGAAAGATGTTATATTGATCTGAAATTTCCTTAAGATTTTCTGAGAGTGGTGAGGCAGAGAGGCTAATTGATGCAAGGAGACTCTCAGTCCAATAGTATTAGTCCTGAAAAAAAGATGTCCAGAGTGTCAAGAAGAGGAATGACTTGGATAGCTTGTTAATCCCCTGTCAGAGGACATCTGACCTGATGTTAGGGATCTGGGAGCTCAGACTACTCTGACTGCTTTCAAGCTGGCAAAAGGAATGGTGTAGTATCTAGTGGTGACAATAAATCTTGACAGTTGGGAAAGATAGACAAGCCATGTGGTGACAGTGTGCATCCTTGGTGTATGTTGAAGTAGTATTTGTAACATACAAAAAATGAGACTATTTGTAGAATTAAAAATATTACTAAGAGTGTAGTTAAGAAAATATTTGGTGCACTTTTGTCCTTACTTCAGGAAGATGGTAGGACACCCATCTAGAGAATCCTTAGTAGGCTTTATAATAAGAGTTAGCAAAATTAATGATTTGTGTCACTGTGGGTGTTGGTTTGGTGGAAGTGCTTCCATGTGTATGTGGGATTTCTGCTGTTTTTGTTGTTATTGAAAACCAGCCTTAGTCTGTGGTGATCTGATAGAATGCATGGGATTATTTCCATCTTTTTGTATCTGTTGAGTCCTATTTGGTGACAGGGTATATGGTCTGTTTTGGAGAAGGTACCATGAGGTACTGAGAAAAAGGTATATTCTTTTGTTTTAAGATAAAAATTTCTGTAGATATCTGTTAAATCCATTTGGTCCATAACTTCTGTAAGTTTCACTGTGTCTCTGTTTAGTTTCTGTTTCCATGATCTGTCCTTTGCTGAGAGTGGGGTGTTAAAGTCTCCTATTATTATTGTGTGAGGTGAAATTGTGCTTTAGTAAAATTTCTTTTATTAACGTGGGTGTTCTTGCATTTGGAGCATAGATGGTCACTACTCTTGCTTGTTTCTTGGGACCATTTGCTTGAAGAATTGTTTTCCAGCCTTTTACTCTGATGTTGTGTCTGTCTTTGATACAGAAGTGTGTTTCCTTTATGCAGCAAAATGCTGTGTCCTTTTTTATTTACCCAGTCTGCTAGTTTATGTTTTTTAATTGGGGAATTGAGTCCATTGATGTTAAGAGATATTATAGAAGAATGGTTGCTGTTTCCTATTATTTTTATATTTGTGAGGCTAGCTTCTTTTGGGTTTGTTAAAAGATTACTTTTTTTTGCTTTTTCTAGAGTATAGTTTCCCTCCTTGTGTTGGTATTTTCCATCTATTTTCATTTATATGGCTGTATTTGTGGAAAGATATTGTGTAAATTTGGTTTTGTCATGGAATATCTTGGTTTCTCCATCTATGGTAATTGACTTTTTTAAAATGTATGAATATTTTTAAAGATTTATTTTATTTATATGAGTATAGTATAACTGTCTTCACTCACACCAGATGAAGGCATCATATTCCATTACTGATGATTGTGAGCCACCATATGGTTGCTGGGAATTGAATTCAGGACCTCTGGAAGAGCAGTCAGTTCTCTTACCTGCTGAGCCATCTCTCCAGCCTGATAATTGAGTGTTTTGTTGGGTATGGTAACCTGGGCCAGCATTTGTGTTCTCTTAGGGTCTGTATGACATCTTCCCAGGATCTTCTAGCTTCCATACTCTCTGGTGAAAAATCTGGTGTAATTCTGATAGGTTTGCCCTTATATGTTACTTGACCTTTTCCCCTTACTGCTTTTAATATTCTTTCTTCGTTTTGTGCATTTGGTGTTTTGACTATTATATAACAGGAGGAATTTCTTTTCTGGTCCAGTCTATTTGGAGTTTTCCAGGCTTCTTATATGTTCATAGGCATCTCTTTCTTTAAGTTAGGGAAGTTTTCTTCTATAGTTTTGTTTGAGATATTTACTGGCCCTTTAAGTTGGGAATCTTCACTCTCTTCTATACCTATTATCCTTAGCTTTGGTCTTCTCATTGTGTCCTGGATTTCCTGGATATTTTGGATTAGGAGCTCTTTGAATTTTGCGTTTTCTTTGATGTGTCAATGTTTTCTATGGCATCTTCTGTACCTGAGCTTCTCACTTCTATCTCTTGCATTCTGTTGGTGATGCTTGCATCTGTGACTTCTGATTTCTCCTAGGTTTTCTATCTCCAGGGTTGTCTTCCTTTGTGATTTCTCTATTATTTCTATTTCCATTTTTAGATCCTGGATGGATTTGTTCAATTCCTTCACCTGTTTGGTTGTGTTTTCCTGTAACTCTTTAAGGGATTTTTGTGTTTCCTCCTTAAGGGCTTCTACCTGCTTACCTATGTTCTCTCGGTTTTCTTTGAGAGAGTTATTTATATCCTTTCTTAAGTTCTCTATTATCATAATGAGATGTGATTTTAAATCAGAGTCTTGCTTTCTTGGTGTGTTGGGGTATCCAGGGCTCACTTGTGGTGGGAGAACTGTTTTCTGATGATTCTAAGAAGCTTTGGTTTCTGTTGCTTGCTTATGTTCTTGCACTTGCCTCTCATCATCTGGTTATTTCTGGTGTTAGCTGATCTTGCTGTCTCTGACTGTGGCTTGTCCTTCCTGCAAGCCTGTATGTCAGTACTCCTGGAAGACCAGTTCTCTCCATAATGGATTTAGGTATGGAGAGCTGTGGCATAGGGTTAGCTCCTGAGTGCAGATTGAAACCAGAAAGATCCTTCCCCCTACGACACCCCCCCCCCCCGTTCCTTGGTTCCTGTGTCCTGAGGACTTTGGGAGAGTCCATTGGAGCAGATGTGGTGGTCTTCCCTGTACTCACAAACATGTCTGCACTCCTAGGAGACCAGCTCTCTCGACCGTATTTGGGTATAGAATGCTTTGGCACAGGACCAGGTCCAGGCGCTGTAGCCCACAATATGTTTTTATCCTATTACTTATATATAATACTATCTTGAAGAATAATTTCTGTATCAAAAGTTAATGTTTAAATTTACACTGTTACTATGGAGAAGTGCTAAGCTGCCAGCATCCAAGGAGAAGCAACCACCATCCTGTTCCAGGCCCAGTCTGATCCTTACTTGCTTATTAGGATCCTCTTATGTCACACAGTATGCCATTGGGCATGGCACTTGTACTATCAGAGCAGTATGGAAGCCTCTCTTACCATCCACCAGGACCTACCTGCACCCACATAAACATAGAGTTTTGGAAGAGAAGAGAGTAAGGAATGAAGCAGCAGGGATGAATATTCCTAGGAAGAAGAAAGAGAATAGATAGTTACAAATGGAAGGGGTAGGACTGGGATGGAAGAACTAATTAGGGATGAGGAGAGGAAAGATGGGGAGGAAAGCTAACACTTAAGGTCCATTGAAGGTGTCATATGGAAACCTAATATAGTAAAAATTGTCAAATAATGGGGGAGATAGAACCCTAAGACAACATCTCTTTTTATCAAGTGAATATTCCCATGCTATTAATGGGTTACATCTAATCACATTGTTGGCCAGAGCAGTCCCATGGGAACTTCCAAACAACACAGGGTATTGCCAAGGTAAGGAATTGCTCTCCAAAAATTGATAATAAGGTCCAATTGCTAAAGACAACATCTATACAATTCATTTGACACAGAAGGGTGAGCTTGTATCTACCTAGAACCTTCATGCCGATGGAGTAGTGTTCATGGAACTTAAAAGTACTCTGCATTCTACCAGAGGAAAAAGTTAAACAACATCCCAGATAGAAACCTTTCAACCGGAAAGAGTGACTTCTCTGCAAGGTATGCTTGTGCAATAGTGCCACAAAGTTTGCAGGAGTAGCCAACCAATGTCTGATTTGTGTTAAGTCTCCCTGCATGAAATGGAACCCATACCCAAAGATGCTCAGGTGTCTAAGAACCTGAGACTACATAATACTACAAGGACCTAGGCACAACCCAAATATTAGTGTTTTCCTAAAGAAGTATAGCAATAAAATGACTCTTAGTGACAATGTGCTATACTATATTCAAAGATTTGTACCTTCTTCAGTGACTATCAGAGAGGCTTCTTCCTGCAGCAGATATAAACAAATACAGATACATACACCTATACAATATGCATAGAGTGAGAGACTTTGGAATGTTCAACCTAAATGGGATCTGGTCTATCAAGTCCCCACTTAGGGGTTCAATAAATCCTGCAAGAGAGGAGGTGGAAAGATTCTAAGAGCCAGAGGTGTTATAAGACTCCAAGGAAACAAGACCTTCCAAATCAACATGATCAAACCTCATATGAACATAGAGAGACTGAAACAGCATGTAAAGGGCCTATATGGACCTATCAGATAAAGTCCTAGATCTAAAAGAAGTAAACATACACAGATATCCCTAACTCAGCAGCTATCCTCTAATTTGTGGCTACTTTCAAATGAAAGAAAAAAATATTTTCCCCAAGGGATTCTCACTGGGGAAACAAACTACTCTTAATGGTGGTCCCTAAGCCTAGCAGTAGACAGCCAATTTTGAGGCCTGTTCTTTTATCATAACTGTAGCCATTTTGTATTTAGTCTCCATTTTGCTCATAAGGTGAAATTAACTTTAGGTTCTCAAATTCCACTTCTTAGAATTATCCATAGCTAACACACACAGCAAAAATTCTCCTACAAAGTCATAACACTATTGTTGCAATGCTCATGATTTTATCTCATGGAAATCCCATGCCCATTACCCTTCTTTACCTCCCTTGGAATCAATCAGCTTAAAGATTAGTTGATAATACTTTGAACAAGTCAGCTCAGTCAGTCAACAGGGTCTTAAGCAAGGGAGTGAGGATTGAAAAGGAAAACAGACAAAATTACAACAGGACTCCAGCCCATACTGAGGCTGAAGCAGCTTTATGTCTCTCTAGCCTGCTTTTACATCATTCTAGATATATCCAAAAAACATGGTCAGTCCTTAGATCAAAGACAAATTAATCAAGCAAAGTAGTAAATAATAAAATTACCTAAGATAATAAGTAAAGTAGTAAGCAAAAGGATCACACAATGTAATAATTAAGTAAAGAAGTAAGCAAAGAGATCACATAAGGTGATCAGCAAAGCAGTAAACAAAGCCCCATGGTCACTGTTTCTAATATTCTCATCTGAGCCTACTTCCTTGTCCGAGTCCAGTGACAAGTGCCAAATTTCTAAAAGCAGCATCAAAAGATCTCAACAATACTTTTTCTGTTTAGCGAATAGGCAGTACTGCCTCCACCCTTACCGTCTGATCTTCTGAACCAGTTTTTTCCTATAAAACAAAAAACTAAAAGCAAAAAACAAAAAACCTGCCCTAAGTACAGACTAGTCTCACAGTTTGGCTCTTGAGTCCTCTGTGGTCCTGCTCCTTCGGCCTGGGGTGTGCATTGAATAAACTATTCTTGCTTAACTTAGATTGATGTTTGTGTGGTAATTCCAGAATCCACAGCCAACATAAAATTAACTCAGTAGAATCTTTGTAGGTTCATTGTTTCAGAATCTTAAGTAGTAGCATTTCAATAGTTTATATTTAGTGTAAAAGTAACTTTTATTTGCCAGGTAATTCTTGTCTTGGAGGCTTACTGCTGAATATGCTTACCTTTCTAGTCCTTTCTGAACTCTGGCTGTGTGCTTCTGGCCATTCTGTTTGGCTCAAACTCTTCTCCAAGCTGACTGATTTAAATTGGGTTTTCAAACTAATTCTGGCAATTTGTTCTGTCTTCTGGTTCCTTCTTTTTTTTTTATTTTTTTTATTACGTATTTTCCTCAATTACATTTCCAATGCTATCCCAAAAGTCCCCCATACCCCCCCCCACTTCCCTACCCACCCATTCCCATTCTTTTGGCCCTGGCATTCCCCTGTATTGGGGCATATAAAGTTTGCAAGTCCAATGGGCCTCTCTTTCCAGTGATGGCCGACTAGGCTCCATCTTATTCTCTGGCTTCAACTGCCTCTGCTAACCTGCACTGAACTGAATTGACTCACAAATCAATTCAACTCTACTACACTGTACTCACTGGACTGACTCCCAACTGACTCCCAACTGAAATGCACAAACTCACAAATGAACTCCACTACACTGTACTCACTGACCCCCAACTGACTCAACCTAACTGAACTACTCTAAAATGAACTCCATTAAGTGGAATTGCCATGAAATATTCTGAACTGCACTGCTCTTAAATAGCTTATTTTACTGACAGTTGGGCATATTCTATCTATGACTCATCCTGTCAAATCTTTCTCTGATTCATCACTTTGTGTGCCCCTCAATTAGATATCATCATGTGGTCTCCCTTCCCCCACCTGCTTGAAGCTGCTTGCTCAAGGGTGGAGTTTCCCGCTCATTCGTTCTGCCACGCCCACTGCTGGACCCTGTCGCTTTGCTGCCTGGAGGCACACACGTGTTCGTCCTGCTACTGGATCCCGAGTTACTTGGTGGGAAATTGGGTTCCCTCCCCCTTCCTTTATAACTGAATGTTGGAATTAAAAAGGCGGGCTTTGAACATGAAATCGTCTTGGCCCCATTCTTTCTTCCGCCCCATCTAGATTCCTCTCTTTTCAGCTCGAACTGCCATTCTCAGTTGAACCGTTCGTGTTGTGGACTGCGGGCAGGCCGCAACATCATCATTTGGGTTTAAAGGCATGTACTACAGGATTCCATATAGAGGCACTAATGTGTGGACTAAGGCTATGTCTGCATGACAGCCAGATCACAACGATATAGAAGGCCTTTGAATATGTTTAGTACAACCATGTTGCTGCATTAAAATTCCTTTACAATTTAGTTTTTATTTTTGTTTTCCTACCATATAGGCCTTTTGAATTTATATTATGACTGACAGTTTTGTTTTGTTTTGTTTTGTTTTGTTTTGTTTTGTTTTTTAGGTGATTTCCTAATCTGCAAACCCATGTGTCTATATGTCTATATGCATTTCTTGTCCATTTTTCTTTGGGTCTTTTTCTTGTTTTGTCGTATTCCAAGTTGTTGGTTTTTGTTCATCATATTTAAGTTTATTATTATTCCTTAGATGCCTATTTGTTTTCTAAGGAGAGACAAAAAGAGCATGGATCTAGATGTTCAGCAGAACTGGGAGGGAAACTACAATCAAAATATATTTTTTCATAAAAGGAAAAAGGAAACAAGAAAAGAGCATGTTTTTAGATATGGATTTCAATCCAGAGACTGAGGAATCGTTGGGGATATTGTTTTCTTTCTCTTCATCTTATCATTCAAAACGTCTTGTAGTTTACAAAAGAAGCAAAGTGGAACATTATAAAACAATCCTTTTTGCAGTTTCCATTCATCCCTGTGTATATCATTTTTGAATTTGAGTAAGAGCTTTATGTAGAAGAGAATTTCAGGCAGTAAAGGGGATGTCTATGGGAGGAGAGGAGCAGAATTATTTCAGGAAGCCAGTTCACAGTGCCTGAGGTATATCAAACACAGGCTGAAATGACAAACTATGTGAATAGAAAGGAGGTTTTACAAAGACAGAATTTAGACCTATCTGCTAACATAACAGCCATGTATATTAGATTCAGTTGGATGGATTGAAATTCAGCATAGACAATGCACAGCCTTGAAGATATCTTACTGAAGGAGGGGGCACTGTTCTTATATTAAAATGGTATTACTCTGTATGTTTTATGTAGATGATTTCTGTAATGCTCTGTCTTTTGCAAACTAAATCTTCATTGAAGCTGGGTGAGAATCCCAATAATCTAAAGATTTGCCTTCATTCTGTCTTCTAACCTTCAGAGCAGTGAGATAGTAAATCTCTAGATATCTAGATATTTTGAGATATTAAATGTGTGAAGAAAGAATCCTCTGGTTTTTAAGATATTCTCTCATTAGTCAATTATGCCAGGAGTTTTATCCCAATTTTAAAAAAAAAAGAACAAAAAACAATAGACCTCTTCCAAAATGCTACCCTTTTTGTGTTCATAGCTAAGAGGTTAGTAGGTGACATTTGCTTCTTTTTCACATCTGATAATTCTTAGTGCTTTCATAATTTTATTTTAGGAAAGTGAGTGAAGTATAATCCAAAACAAAGCAAAACAATGTAGTTGAACAGGAAGGCAATTCTGAACTGGCAGCCTAGTAGAAGATTTTTCACAAGAATATTTGCTCTCAAGTAAGTTTGAAGGAATTGTTTTTCCCACATGGGCAACGATAATGCCATTCAGAACAGAATCTCTCATGTGTATATAAAATTTTCATGAAAGCAAATTTATGTCATATTTTAATGGTTTGTAAAATTGCACGCATATTAAAAAAAACAGCAACAACAACAACAACAACAACAACAACAACAACAACAACAACAAAAACAGTGAATCAAAGTTTACCCGAGAAGGAAAGACAGTGTAGCATGAGTCTTTTCAAGTCAAGCAGAACATTTTCCAGTTTCAGGATGCTGCTTTCTAGTTCACAACCATGGATTCTTGAATTTGTTCATTTTGGGGATTGGGACATATTCTATTGCAAGCATGTGAAAATCAGAATAATCCGAGGTAACTGGTTCTCTCCTCATAGCATGTGGTTTTTAGTTCCTGAGGCTTGGAGTTGAGCACATTTTATCTGCTGACCTATCTTACTGTTCCTACATGTTCTTCATCTATAAAATATGATTAATAATAATCTTTACCTCTTTAAATAATATAACACGTGAAACACACAGTTTTTCATTCACCAAACATTTAATTCTATGATTATTTGGGACCACTATGAAAAATAAGTGCATATAAATGAGTATATTATTTTTGGTATGTGTTAATGCCTTATAGTCACATATACCCATTAGAGGTCATCTGTAGAAAGATCTGGAAAAGCATCGATATTACTAACTGTTTGAAAAATTCTTTCACAGGAAAATGCATCATTATGTTAAACAAAGTAATTCAGACTTCGAACTGTCATATATTCTCTCCTATGCACAGCCTAGATTTTAAGAAAACTTTGAAAGGCCATGAAATAAAATGACTACTGGAACAAGGAAAGAGATCAGAAGTTATTGGAGAATGAATAATGGGAGGGTTAGTATGATTAAAGTATATCATATACGTGTATGAATGTATCAAAATTAAACTCATTTAATAAATTAGTATCAGGAAATAAAAGTACAATAATTAAAATTATTATTAATGTCTCCCTATTATGCATATGTGTGGAGTATAGTGTGGTATTTCAGTATGTATATGCAATGAGTAATGATTAAGTCAAGGTAGTTGATGTGTTGAAATTCAATTTTGAAGAATTAGTTGAGTACTAAGTTGATAGCATGTTTTCCACACTTTATTTTTTCTTTTCCCCTATCAAGAAACTACCAATGTATTTCCCAACATTTTGTATCATTTTCCTTTTCTAAAGCATTATATCAGAGTTTCAGTTTCTTTTTCCTCTGTATATTACACACATGGTTTCCAAAAATCTTTTTAACTATTCTATTGGGAATCCTTTGTATGTATCAGTATAACTTTAAGCTATTTATTTTTTTAGGTAAGAGTGTGTGCACAGACATGTTGCATTTGGAATATTTCTCCCATAGCCCACTGCTCTCTTTCTTGCTTCTCCATCACCTGATGCTTCCATTTGTGCCTCTTAGTGCCCTGGACAGAGTTGCTTCTACCATCATTATTTTACCTATGTGTATCATATGGAGGGACCACAAATGAGAGAAAACATCCAACAGTTCTCTTTATAACAATTATGAAATACTCTGAACATTACTGTCCCCACATACATCCATTTTTCTTCAAAACATTCCACTATGTACATGGTTTCATTATCCATTCATCCTAGGTTGGTTCCATGCCTTAAGTATTGTAAATAGTCTTACAGTAAACCTTGATGTGTAACTATATCTGTGATAAATAGACTTGGAGTTCTTTGAGCAAACACTCAGGAATGGCAAGTCTTCTTGTTCTGAGGTAATCTGAAGCAATTAGTGAGTGCACACTGCCTCTGCTCCAAGTAAATGGAAGTAAACTTGAGAGGTGACAAATGCTACCTTGGAAGGACTTGGTATGTCTATGCCAATATAACAGGTACTCCAGAGACCAGGAGAAGAAAGTTGTCCATCATGTGCTTAATTGTGTATCACTTACTCTTATGATTGATAATCAGATAAGTCATTAAGGGTAGTCTAGAATCTGAACACTTAAGCTAGTTCTTGAAGAAGGAGAGATTGGAATGACAGATTTAACATGAAAGGGAGCATTTAATGTGGGTTTGTATTTTAAGCAGAAGAGAATCTTTTCTTTGGACTTTCTACAGGAGATGTGGCTCAGTCCTAAAGAGGGAATGTTCTTTCAGAGGACCTCTGATCAGTTGGTTCATAAACATTGACGACTAGTTCCAAAGGCTCTCATGCCCTCTTCTGACCTCCATAGGCACTAGACATACGTTCAGCTCTCATACATAACATGTAGGCAAAACATTTCTGAACATAAAATATCTTTTAAAAGTCTTAATTTCCCCAGTTTGTCCTGTTCCTGCTTGACTCTCTCATTGTTCCCTTTTATCCACAACTCACATATTTCTTAAAATATCTTTACTAATGCTTGTATTCTGAAGCTTTGCATAACACAAGATGGTACTTTCTTATAAATCTTAGGTTTCTGAAAACAAAATGGGGTGGTTGTTTCAGTGTTACTGATGACATTGAGTACATGTACGTTCCTGGAGTGCTGTGATCATGATCAGAAATTATCTTCATAGACTTAGTGATTGATTATTTTATACTGAACTTAAGGACTCTAATCCACAAGTAGTTCCTAAAGTACAGCAAAATCCCTGTTTATCTTAAACATAGGAATATAACATTGGAACTGGAATCCTGTATGCTTTCTATATAGTTTATACCTTCTATACTGGCTTTGTAGATAATAGGCACTTACACAATAGGTTAAAGAAATGATAACACTTAGTTGTGCTGTAAATAAAGGCATAAATTTTATGATTACTAATTGAAATAATGATGGTACTTAAAATTTTGTATTTAAGAACTCATTTTTTTTTACTATTAAGCCTTGAATTAACCTTTTCTGTAGTTATGCCATTATTGATTATCCTGTTACACCTCATATATATATACTCAATTTTTGTGTAGTAACTAAAATTATTAGTGGTTTATAGCTCAAAATACAAATATTAAAATATTACTCAGAGAACCTCTAGATAGTTCTTTTTAGGAGGAATATATATGCCCAAAGAGTTTTGTCATGGTTCTTTTTAATGTGTCTTTCCTTATTTATAAACCATCAAGGCAGCCATACTGAGCTATAAAATTTTATATATATATATATATATATATATATATATATATACACACACACACACACACACGTATATGTATATATATATACGTATATGTGTATATATATGTGTGTGTGTGTATATATATATATATATACACACACACACGTATATGTGTATATATATATATAAAAGACATATATATGTATACATATATATGTATATATACATATATATACGTATATGTGTATATATATGTGTGTGTGTATATATATATATATACACACACACGTATATGTGTATATATATACACATATACGTATATATATGTATATATATGTGTGTGTGTATATATATATATATACACACACACGTATATGTGTATATATATACACATATACGTATATATATGTATATATACATATATATGTCTTTTATATATACATATATATACATATATATATATCTTATATATACATATATATACATATTTGTGTACATATATATATATATATATACGTGTGTATACATGTATATATATACATGTGTGTGTGTGTGTACTATCATTCCCAGTATTCCATAAATATTATATTTCTAAATTGAAATGCTCTCAAGATAGCTAACATAACAGAGTATGTGCTGTGAATTGTATAACAGAGTATGTGCTGTGAATTGTTAGGCATTATAACTTGCTTTCTGTGAAAAGAGAAGAAAGTAAAGCAGATTTTTACTGTATTGGAGAGTTGTGGCTTTCCATGTTATAGATTACCTGTTTTATTTTATTTTTTAATTTTACTACATTTTATCAAAGAAATCCAATTCTTCCAAGTTTTGTGTTTAGTAATAATGGTTAAGCAGAATAAACTCCATTCCATATTCCCTGATTCCTCCTGAATGAATGTTACATACATCCTGCAGTGATACATCTACTACTACAGAATTTTGTGTCTTTCATAATTGTGCTTGAAAATGACCTTAGTTATTTATGAACGAGAGTTTACGTGACAGATAGATTGTCCTCCTACAGGGTTTATTTCTACTGGGTTCTGTCATTCAAAGCAATACATAATCCTGAGAGCAATAAAAATCATTTCTTTTTTTTAATAATAAAGAGTCTTACCACTTTTTCTTTGAGTGTGGGAGGGAATGGGGGAAACCGGTTTGGATGAAAAACCATTTTCATTCCTTTCCTTTTGAGCACAAAGAAAATGAACAGGAATTTTAAAGTTTATCAATTAGACAACAGCTCAGATGCTTTCTCAATTAGTCAAACAGGCTAAAAATAAATGTTAAGAAAGTATCTCTTTCCACCTAAATATTTATCCACCCATATATCCCATTGTATGAATAGGCTTTTGATTAAATGAAGAAAAAGCATGAAACTACACCCAAACATTTTATAAGAAGTACCACCATCTAGAAGTGACAAAAATAAATTTCTTCCATGATGTTATTTAATATATAAATTAAAGCATAAAAAGCTATGTAATATCTTATAGAAATCAATCAGTGCTCTTACAAAAGGAAAGTAGTTTTGGATTACTGACATTATAATGTATTTATGATGAACTATGAGGCATTAGAATATGTGTATTAATTAGGCATTTTCCACTTACTCAGGCTCTATGGTCTTAATTCTTAACACTATATAAATGATATGTATTTTGTTAAGAAAATCACGAATTATAGAGAACAAGAAGCAGTATAGTACAGTAATGATGTTTGTATTTGACAAATGACTGTTAGGCTGAACACATTACTTTTACGAACTTTGTGATTTCGGTTGCAGATGGTCACGTTCGGTAGATCCAAGATTCGACTAGTCAATATTGATGTTGTCAAAGTCTGTAGCCTCTGACATTTCTTCATCTTCATCATCATGTAGGTCTTTTGAAATTAGCAGTCTGGCTAATTTAATATTTAGTCCTTCGTTGCTGTGAAGCTTCCTTTTCATTTCAAACTGCCGCTTCTTTTCTTGAGGGGAGAGGTAATTTTCTTCCTCTCTACCACCTTCTTCTTCAAGTTCCATATCGCTTGGCCCAGAATCTTCATCAACAGTGATTTTCTTCTCTAAGAAATCGGGACTCATCATTTCATGGCATTCTGAAACACAAGCAGCATCTTTATCATAAGCCGTCGAATTGTGGTATAGAGTATTTGGCGCACTTGTTTTCATCAGTCCGTAGTCTTCCTCAGGTGGATAAGTTGATAAGATGTTAGCTTCATCCCAGGTCTGGGACTTCTTATTCAGCTTTTTGAAGGTCAGGCTGGACTGTTCAGCTGAGGCCACTACCGGGGATGACGCTGAGGTCTTGTTCTTCAGGATTCCCTTGATTGGTCGTTGAGAGGCCATCCAGGAAGCCATTGCTGGTTGCTCCAGCCGGCTGGCGTAGTGTACTGGAGAAGAAGGGGTTGGTCACTGCAGAGACCCTCCGGGCAGCTGCGGAGCCCAAGCTAGTCTGAAGCAGCCACACCTGCTGTCCCTGAAACCACTACCTGTTACACATTGTTACACATAACAATGACTACTTGTCACATCACTTCAGGGGGAGGGGGAGGAAGGGATAGGGGGCTTGAAGAGGGGAAACCGGGAAAGAGGCTAACATTTGAAGTGTAAATAAAGAAAATATCCAATTAAAAAAAACCCTTAAATTTCAACACACACACATACACACACACACACACATTCTTAGAGAGTTTTGAAAAAAATCTTTTCATTGGTTGGTGGTTCAGTCTTCTCAAGGGGGGCGGGGCAGGCAGCGAGCAGAATGTAAAGTGAATAAGACTAAGCCTGTGAAACAGTAAGCCAGCCCCAATTAAATGTTTCCCTTTATATAAAAAATAAATTTAATTTAAAAATTCTTTTCAATTAGTAAAATACCATTTTATTCACTGGTCTCTCCTAAAGCTGAGTACAGGAAGATTTAGAGAAAGCTCAGTGAGACATATCTTTCACCTCAGAGAAAAAAGAAGTATCATGTGAACTAAGTTTCCTGTAAACTCTGTAACTAGCTATTAGCTTTAGTTGCTATGAGAGGCCCCTTTCTAACCATTGTCACTAGTCTTGAAACTACCTTGGCATTCATGCTGTTCTATACTTTGTAGGAGAGAAATTTTTACAAGTTCTTTTGATCTTTCTGATTTTATTTTTAGTTATTTCCTTCTCTGCATTACAACTAAATTAAAATGCCATATGCTTTAAAAGTTTTGTCATAGTCAATGTATAGTTCCTGATGCACATGAAGATAATGGTACACTTATGAAGATAAATTAAACCATCAACAAAGACAGTGCCCTCAATCTAATGGAGTGATTTATGTGTGATTGCTAATTGCTAGTTTTAATAATTGTCCTATCATCTCTGTTCTCTCACATATTACCACAAAAAATGCATGCATGTCTGTGTCTATTTTTGCTAAGCACAGCTAACTTCCAAATCATGGAGTAGATTTTTAGAAGAAAAACAACTAAATATTGAATACACATTGCTGGTAGTTTTATACATTCACTTTGCAATTGACAGAGTCCTGGAGTGAGCTTTCAGATCCATTATGTTCTTAAAGCTCTGCAGTCTAGTTCCTACTTCTGGCCATGCTTGCTTTGGGTTTTAAAGTCCTAAGTTGGGGACTTTTGGGATAGCATTTGAAATGTAAATGAAGAAAATATCTAATTAAAAATAAATAAATAAATATATAAATAAATCTAAAAAAAATCCTAAGTTGCTCATTGCTTACAAAGGAGGCCAGGGTTCACATAAAGGCATTGAATATTTCTCTAATCCTTGCTTCTTGATTTTTATAAATAAAGCTGTCATCAACGGGAACAGCCTTCTTGATAATTCTGGTAGCCTTTCTATGGAAAGTATAGATTTTCTATCTGTTTCCAAAGAGAAAATGATCTTGCTTATTCCACCTGCTTTAGGGACTTTGAGTTCGTGAATGACTGATCTGAACTTATTCTTTAGAAGGAAACACAGATTTCCTGAGGAATAATTACATTAGTCTGGTAACAGAACAGGCTGTCATTATTCACTATACTGACAAAAATTATGGTGACACCCAGATAGACTTCACAGAAAACCTAATTATATCACGGGACTATAGTAGCAAGCAATTTGATGGATAATATTCATTGTCAAGCAATAGATAACATTAGCAGGTGACCAAATGCCCCCAAAGAACTTTAAATATTTCATTGCCATAGAGACACCTGGTTGCAAGTATTCTTGATCTTAAACAGCATTAATATCCAGTGATATAAAACAGAGCCTAATGAAAGATGCTACATTATTCCCTCACCTTCCTCCTGGTCCAAGGCTGAGTTCTATCTCTTCATTCTTCCTTAGTTGTCATTTTGTTGCTGTAACATGTTTGCAAACTTGTTCCATGTCAGTTTTGTATTCTTGTAAGGTGGAGGTGGGGACAATAATTGGTCTTTGAAGCTTATAGGAGTTATTTTTGTATCTAATAGAACAATTGTTGTAAAGCCACTTTGGGATTCACTCTCATAAGTGTTTTCTTTTTAGCTCTTTTCAACTCATTATACATCTTCCCTTTTAGAGTAGGGGATTTAAAAGAGGCTAATTTCCTCTTCACTGATGTCTACATGTTCCAGTTCAATACCTCCCACACAGAGCAAACAGGATGAGAATGTACTGACAAATCCAATTCTCCCAGGAAACCAATAACCTTTGATTTAGGAGTAATTCAAGCTAGCTTTGTGGAAATAAAGAATAAGATGGACTTAGCTTCTAATGTGAGTTCCTAAAGCATAATTTGGATACCCATAGGTATCTAGAATGTTAAGACTTTCTTCAGATGACTCCATGTGTAAAGCACTTGCCACATGAGCCACATGATGAATTGAGTTCAGATCAGCACACCCCATATAAATATAATATAAATATGGGGTGTTTGTTATGGCCTAGTTGCAATATCAGTACTAGAGACAATGGATCCCAGGAGCAAGCTTGTTAGCTAAGGTAGCTATATCATTATTGGGGTTCAGTTGATAAACCCTATATCAATAAATTAGGTGAGAGAGAGAACACTGAAATCAAACTAAATCCTCAATATGTATATGAGCTCACATATGTGAACATGTGTATTCATATAAAATATAATATTATGACATCATTTGCTATCTCTTCCTCTAAGGAATGTAAAATAGAGTTCTGGAGTGGCTAGGAGGTATTCAGGACACAGCAGTACAATAGCTGTATACAGAAGCATATACAAGAGTCCTATAATACTCTAGTAAACAAGGTATTAAATATCCTTCCTTTCCTCCTTCCCTCTCCTCCTCTGTCCCTTCCTTCCTCCGTTTGTGTGTGTGTGTGTGTGTGTGTGTGTGTGTGTATGTATGTATGTAGGAACAGGACTTTGCATGTTCAACTCTACCATACATTCTTAATCATTTTATACATAATCTGTTACTGATCTTAGAACTGCCTTGTTGGCCAGCAAGCTCTAGGCATGCGCCTGTCTCCACTCCTCATAGCATACATCTCACATGTATGGCAAGATACTCTGAAAGTTTGATGTGAGGTCCTAGATCTGAACTCAGATTCTAATTCTTGTATACCAGACTGTCTCACCTACTGAGCCGTATTTCCAGTCCCTTTATGAGACCTTTTACAGTGTAAAACCATCACCCTTTTCCATTAATATTGCTTTGGAACTGAATAAAAACACTATTTCTGTTAGTGTGTATTATGTCTATTGTTATTTGAAATAAGACAGAGAAGTTGAAAATGTTTAATGTTGAAATGTTTAATAATTCAATTTCTGGAAAATATGAACATATATAACCTGCATTAATAAAACTCCTGGAGAGATTGACTATATTGGTTCAACCTAAAAGAAAGTCATTTATCCTTAGAAGATATTGACACAATGGTCAAAGAAAATACAAAACAAAACCAAAAACCCTCCCAACCCAAAATATCCAGGAAATTCAGGACAGAATGAAAAGACCAAACCTAACATTAATAGGAATAGAAGAGAGCAAAGATTCCAGCTCAAAGGACCCAAAATATCTTCAACAAAATCATGGAAGAAAACTTCCCTAACCTAAAGAAAGAGATGGCTATAGACAAACAAAAAGCCCATGGAACACCAAATAGATTCAATCAGAAAAGAAAATCCTCCTGTCACATAGTAATGAAAGTACTAGATGCACATAACAAAGAAAGAATACTAAAAGTTATAAAGAAAAAGGCCAAGTAACATATAAAAGCAGGCCTATCACAATTACAACAGACTTCTCAAGAGAGACCCTAAAAGCCAGAAGAGCCTAGACAGAGGTCATGCAGGTACTAAAAGAAAAAAAAAATGCTAGCCTAGTCTACTATATCTTGCAAAACTCTCAATCATTTAAGATGGAGAAACTAAAATATTCCAGGACAAATCCAAATTTAAACCATACCTATCGACCAATTCAGCCTTACAGAAGATTCTAGAAGAAAAACTCCAAAACGAGGAGGATACCTACACCTGGGGGGCGGGGAGAAATTAATCATCTCACAACAAAACTTAACGAGAGAATCACATACATACAATGCCACATACAACAGCAAACATGACAGGAACTAACAATTATCTGTTTTTAATATATCTCAATATCAATGGATTCAATTCCCCAGTAAAAAGACATAAGGTAACAAACTGGTTACATGAGCAGTATCCAGCACTTTTCTACATACAAGAAACTCACATTAGTGACAAAAACAGATACTACCTCACAGTAAATGGCAGAAAAAAATGTCTTCCAAGCAAATTGTCCTAAGAAACAAGCAGGAGTTGCTATTCTAATATCCAATAAAACAGATTTCAACCAAAAAAGTTATCAAGCGAGATGGGGAAGGATACTTTATATTCATCAAAGGGAAAATCCACCAAGAGAAAGTCTCAATTCTGAACATCTATTCCCCAAATGCAAGTGCATCCACATTCATAAAAGAAACTTTACTAAAGCTCAAAACACACATTGAAACCCACAAAATAATAGCAGGAGACTTCAACACCTCACTCTCACCAAGGACGGGTCATAGAAACAGAAACTTAAATAGAACAGTGAAATTAATAGAGGGTATGAACCAAATGGATTTAACAGATATATACAGAACATTTCACCCTAAAACAAAAGAATACACCGTCTTCTCAGCATCTCACCTTACCTTCTGCAAAATTCACAAACCAAGCTTCAACCAATACAAGAAGATTGAGATAATCCCACACATCCTATCAGATCACCATTGACTAAGGCTAGACTTCAATAACATTCAAAACAACAGAAAACCCACATACCCATGGAAACTGAACTACTTTCCACTCAATGATAACTTGGTTAGGGAAGAAATAAAGAAAGAAATTAATGACTTTTTAAAATTTAATGAAAATGAAGGCACAACATACTCAAACTTATGGGACACAATGAAAGCAGTGCTAAGAGGAATATTCATAGCACTAAGTGCCATCCTAAAGAAACTGGAGAGATCCTACACTAGCAGCTTAACAGCACATCTGAGAACCCTAGAACAAAAAGAAGCAAACACACCCAAGAGGAGTAGACAGCAGGAAATAATCAAAGTCAGGGCCAAAGTCAACCAAATAGAAACAAACATATATGGAATAAACAGAACAAAATGCTGGTTCTTTGAGAAAATAAATCAGATAGATAAACCCCTAGCCAAACTAACTAAAGGACACAGAGACAGTATCCAAATTAACAAAAATCAGGAATGAAAAGGGATATATAACAACAGAAATGGAGGAAATTTAAAAAAAAATCATCAGATCCTACTGCAAAAGCCTATACTCAACAATACTGGAAAATCTAGATGAAAGGGATGATTTTCTGCCACTTTCCAAAACTAAATCAAGAGCAAGCAAACTAGCTAAACAGGCCCATATCCCCTAAGGGTATAGAAGAAGTCATTAAAAACCTCCAAATCAAAAAAGTCAAGGGCTAGATGGCTTTAGTGTGGAATTCTACCAAACCTTAGAAGAAGAGCTACTACCAATACTCCTCAAATTATTCCACAACATAAAAACAGAAGGAACACTAACTAATTCATTTTATGAAGCCACAATTACTCTAATACCTAAATCACACAGAGACCTAACAAAGAAAGAGAACTTTAGACCAATCTTGCTTATGAATATCTATGAAAAAATACTCATTAAAATTCTAGGAAACTGAATCCAAGAACACATGAGAACCATCATTCACCGTAATCAAGTAGGCTTCATCTCAGTCATGCAAAATTGGTTCAGTATACGAAAACCCATTAACATAATCCACTATACAAAACAACTCAAAGAAAAAAAACACATGATCATCTCATTAGATGCTGAAAATAATTTGTCAAAATACAACAATCCTTCATTTTAAAAGTATTGGAAAGATCAGGATTTCAAGACCCATATGTAAACATAATAAAATCAATATAGAGGTAATCACCAGCCAATATCAAATTAAATGGAGAGATATTTGAAACAATCCCACAAAAATCAGGGACAAGGCAAGGCTACTCACTGTCCCCATACCGATTCAGTATAGTACTCAAAATTCTAGCTAGAGCAATAAGACAACAAAAGTAGATCGAAGGGATTCAAATTGCCAAAGACGAAGTCAAGGTATCACTATTTGCAGATGACATAATAGTATACATAAGCAATCTCAAAAATCTACCAGAGAGCTTCTACTGCGGATAAACAACTTCAGCAAAATCGCTGGATAGAAAATTAACTCAAACAAATCAGTAGCTTTCTTTATACAATTGATAAACAAGTTGAGAAAGAAAATAGGGAAAAACACACTTCACAATAGTCACAAATAATATAAAATATCTTGGGGTAACTAACTAATCAAGCCAAAGATCTGTATGATAAGAACTTCAAGTCTATCAAGAAAGAAATCAAAGAAGACCTCAGAAAATGGAGAGGTCTCCCATACTCATGACTTGGTAGAATTAACATAGTAAAAATGGCCATCCTACCAAAAGCAATCTACAGATTCAACACAATCCCCATCAAAAGTCCAACACAATTCTTCAAAGACATGGAAAGAACAATTCTCGATTTCATATCGAAAAACAACATTAAAAAAAAATCAGGATATCAAAAACAATTCTTAACAATTAACAGACCTTGTGAGGGATCACCATCCCTGACCTCAATCAGTACTACAGAGCAATACTGATAAAAACCACATGGTATTGATAAATAAACAGGTTGATCAATGGGATAGAATTAAATGCCCAGATATAAAACCACACATTTATGAACACTTGATCTTTGACAAAGAAGCCAAAAATATACAATAAAAAAGAAAGCATCTTCAATAAATGGTGCTGGTCTAATGGGGAGTTGGTATGTATAAAAGTGAAAATAGATCCTTAGTTGTAACCTTGCACAAAGCTCAAGTCCAAGTGGATCAAGGACCTCAAAATAAAACTAGATACAGTGGATCTAATAGTAGAGAAATTTTGAGTCTTGAACTCATTAGCACAGGGGCAGGTGTATGTTGTTAGTGAATTTCCTAAACAGAACTCCAATGGCTCAGTCTCTACAATCAAGAATCAGTAAATGGAATCTCATGAAAAAGTAAAGGACATAGTCCATAGAATAAATTGGCAACCTCCAGATGGGGAACAAAAATGCACCATTAACTTCACATATGATAGAGGGCTAATATTAAAAATATATAAAGAATTCAAGAAGCTAACCTCCAAAAAAACCAAACAACCCAATCAAAAAAAGCAGGGTAGGGGTAATAGAGCTTATCAGAGAATTTACAACAGAGGAATCTCTAATGGCCTAGGACTTAAAGAATTGTTCAAAGTCCATAGTGGTCAGGAAAATGCGAAGCAAAATGATCCTGATACTACACCTTATACCAATCAGAATGACTAAGATAAAAAAAAAAAAAAACAATAAAACAAAAAAAAAAACAAAACAAAACAAACAAAAAAACCTCATTTGATGACCTTCCAGTGGGCTCCAGCTCCAGGTCACCTTGGGCGCTTAGTCAGCGGACACTCCCGAGGTCCCAAGAGGACTCTCCATGCAATCTTAGAACCACTGGTGAGAGGAACACAACTTCTGTTCCAATCCACTCATGCGGGACCTGAGACAGCATTAGGGAAGCAGAAAACCTGCCTGACGTGGGGCACAAGATCCTTCTGGGTGGAGCCAGCACTTGTTCACTTTGGGCACGGAGTCAGCAGATACCCCAATGGTCCTTAGATGACTCTCCACACGATCTTAGGACCACTGACCAGACAGTTCCAAGCTCCTCAAAGGAGACACCACCTCCAGGCACTGTAACATGCCCAGGATCTTGACAACAGGATTCTAGGATAAAAAGAGCTTGGACACACCAGTATTTCAGGGTCTCAGAGGAACTTGACTGCCAAGAACTCTGACACACCCAGAATCTCAGGTTCACAGGAGCCCACAAGCAAAGGATCACGGAGAAAGCTGGACTCTGAGGAGTCCTGAATCAACTGGGATTATAGAAAGGACAGTCTCCAATCAGATATATTGAGGGCAGCAAGCACTTGACATAATCAGATGGCAGGAGGCAAGCATAAGAACAGATGCAACAGAAACCAAGGTTACTTGACATCATCAGAACCAAACTCTCCAACCCTAGCAAGTCCTGGATACACCATCACACCAGAAAAGGAAGACATGGATCTAAAGTCATGTCTTATGATGATGATGGAGGACTTTAAGAAGGAAATACAGAAGCCGGGCGTGGTGGCACACTCCTTTAATCCCAGCACTCGGGAGGCAGAGGCAGGTGGATTTCTGAGTTCGAGGCCAGCCTGGTCTACAGAGTGAGTTCCAGGACAGCCAGGGCTATACAGAGAAACCCTGTCTCGAAAAACCAAAAAAAAAAAAAAAAAAAAAAAAAAAAAAAAAAAGAAGGAAATACAGGAAAACACAGGTAAACAGCTAGAAGGCTTTAAAGAGGAAACACAAAAGTGCCTTAGAGAATTACAGGAAAATACTACCAAACATGTGATGGAATTGAACAAAACCATCCAGGATCTAAAAATGGATGTAGAAACAATAAAGAAAACCCAAAGTGAGAGAACTCTGGAGATAGAAACCCTATGAAAGAAATCAGGGACCATAGATACGAGCATCAGCAACAGAATAGAAGAGATGGAAGACAGAATCTCAGGTGCAAAAGGTTCCATAGGGAACATGGACACAACAATCAAAGAAAGACCAAAATGAACAAAAGATTCTAACTGAAAACATCCAGGAAATTCAGGACACATTGAGAAGACCAAACCTATGGATAATAGGAGTAGATGAGAATGAAGATTTTCAAGTTAAAGGGACAGCAAATATCTTCAACAAAATTATAGAAGAAAACTTCCATACCTAAAGAAAGACATGCCCATGAAAATACAAGAAGCCTATAGAACTCCAAATAGACTGGACCAGAAAAGAAATATCTCCCAACACATAATAATCAGAACAAAAAATGCACTAAATAAAGACAAAATAGTAAAAGCAGCAAGGGAAAAAGGTTAAGTAATATATAAAGGCAGGCCTATTAGTATTACACCAGACTTCTCACCAGAGACTATGAAAGCCAGAAGATCCTGGACAGATGTTATACAGACACTAAGAGAACACAAATGCCAGCCCAGACTACTATACCCAGCCAAATTGTCAATTACCATACATGGAGAAACCAAGGTAATTCATAACAAAACCAAATTCACACAATATCTTTCCATGAAACCAGCCCTTCAAAGGATAATAACAGAAAAAAAAAACAATACAAGGAGGGAAACTACACCCTAGAAAAAGCAAGAAAGTAGTCCTTCAACAAACCTAAAAGAGGAGAGCCACAAGAACCGAATACCAACTCTAACAACAAAAATAATAGGAAGCAACATATACTTTTACTTAATATCTCTTAATATCAATGGACTCAATTCCCCAATAAAAAGACATACACTGACAAACTGGCTACACAAACAGGACCCAACATTTACCTGCTTACAGGAAAACCATCTCAGGGAAAAAGACAAACACTACCTCAGAGTGAAAGGCTGGAAAACAATTTTCCAAGCAAATGGTCTGAAGAAACAAGCTGAAGTAGCCATTCTAATATCGAATAAAATCGACATCCAACCAAAAGTTATCACAACAGACAAGGAGGGGCACTTCATACTCATCAAAGTTAAAATCCTCCAAGAGGAACTCTAAATTCTAAATATCTATGCTCCAAATGCAATGGCAGCCACATTCATTAAAGAAACTTTAGTAAAGCTCAAAGCACATATTGCACCTCACACAATAATAGTGGGAGACTTCAACACACCACTTTCATCAACGGACAGATCAAGGAAACAGAAACTAAACAGGGCCACAGTGAAACTAACAGAAGTTATGAAACAAATGGATTTAACAGATATCTACAGAACATTTTATCCTAAAAAAAAAAAAAAAAAAAAAAAAAAAGGATATACCTTTTCCTCAGAACCTCATGGTACCTTCTCCAAAACTGACCATATAATTGGTCACAAAACATGCCCCAACTATACAAAAATATTGAAATTGTCCCATGCATCCTATCAGACCACCATGGACTAAGGCTGATCTTCAATAACAACATAAATAATAGAAATAAAACATTCATGTGGAAGCTGAACAACACTCTCCTCAATGATACCTTGGTCATGGAAGAAATAAAGAAAGAAATTAAATACTTTTTAGAGTTTAATGAAAATGAAGCCACAACATATCCAAACTTGTGGGACACAATCTAAGCATTCCGAAGAGGAAAACTTATAGCTCTGAGTGCCTCCAAAAAGAAACTAGAGAGAGCACACACAAGCAGCTTGACCTCACACCTGAAAGTCAGAGAACAAAAAGAAGCAAATTCACCCAAGAGGAGTAGAAGGTAGGAAATAGTCAAATTCAGGGGTGAAATCAACCAAGTGGAAACAGAAACAACTATTCAAAGAATCAACCAAATGAGGAGCTGGTGCTTTGAGAAAATCAACAAGATAGATAAACCCTTAGCCAGACTAACTAGAGGATACAGGGACAGCATTCTAATTAACAAAATCAGAAAGGAAAAGGGAGACATAACAACAGATCCTGAAGAAATCCAAAGCACAATCAGATCCTTCTACAAAAGACTATACTCAACAAAATTGGAAAACCTGCATGAAATTGAGAAATTTCTAGACAGATACCAGGTACCAAAGTTAAATCAGGAACAGATTAATGACCTAAACATTCCTATATCCCCTAAAGAAATAGAAGCAGTCATTAATAGTCTCCCAACCAAAGAAAGCCTAGGATGAGATTGGTTTAGTTTAGAGTTCTTTCAGACCTTCAAAGTTCCAGTTCTTCTCAAACTATTCCACAAAAATAGAAAGAGAAGGTACTCTACCCAATTCATTCTATGAAGCCACAATTACTCTGATACCTAAACCACATAAAGACCCAACAAAGATAGAGAACTTCAGACCAATTTCCCTTATGAATATCGATGCAAATATACTCAATAAAATTCTTGCTAACCGAATCCAAGAACACATCAAGAGAATCATCCATCCTGACCAAGTAGGCTTCATTCCAGGGATGCAGGGATAGTTTAATATATGGAAATCCATCAATGTAATCCACTATATAAATAAACTCAAAGGCAAAAATCACATGATCATCTCTTTAGATGCTGAGAAAGCATTTGACAAAATCCAACACCCATTCATGAAAAAAGTCTTGGAAAAATCAGGAATTTAAGACCCATACCTAAACATAATAAAAGTAGTCTACAGCAAACTAGTAGCCAACATCAAAGTAAATGGTGAAAAGCTGGAAGTAATCCCAGTAAAACCAGGGACTAGAAAAGGCTGCCAACTTTCTCCCTACCTATTCAATATAGTACTTGAAATCCTAACCAGAGCAATTTGACAACAAAAGGAGGTCAAGGGGATAAAAATTTGAAAGAAAAAAAATCAAAATATCACTATTAGCAGATGATACAGTAGTATATATGAGTGACACTTAAAATTCTACCAGAGAACTCCTAAACCAGATAAACAGCTTCAATGAAGTAGCTGGATATAAAATTAACTCAACCAAGTCAATGGCCTTTTTTCTACACAGAGGATAAACAGGCTGAGAAAGAAATTAGGGAAACAATACACTTCACAATAGTCACAAATCATATAAAATACTTTGGTGTGACTCTAACTAAGGAAGTGAAAGATCTGTATAATAGGAACTTCAAGTCTCTGAAGAAAGAAATTAAAGATCATAGAAGATGGAAAGATCTCCCATGCTCATGGATTGGCAGGATCAATATAGCAAAAATGGCTATCTTGCCAAAAGCAATATACAGATTCAATGCAATCCCCATCAAAATCCCAATTCAATTCTTCAACGAATTAGAAAGGGAAATTTGTAAATTCATCTGGTATAAGTAAAGACCTAGGATAGCAAAAACTATTCTCAACAATAAAAGAACCTCTTGTGGAATCACCATGCCTGACATTGAGCTGTACTACTGAGCAATTGTGTTAAAAACTGCATGGAACTGGTATAGGGACAGACAGGAAGACCAATGGAATAGATGAACCCACACACCTATGGTCACTTAATCTTTGACAAGGGAGCTAAAACCATCCAGTGGGAAAAAAGTCAGCATTTTCAACAAATGGTGCTGGCACAACTGGAGATTATTATGTAGAAGAATGCAAATTGATCCATTCTTATCTCCTTGTACTAAGGTCAAATCTAAGTGGATCAAGGAACTCCACATAAAAGCAGAGACACTGAAACTTAGAGAAAGTGGGAAAAAGCCTCGAATATATGAGCACAGGGGAAAAGTTCCTGAATAGAACAGCAATGGCTTGTGCTATAAGATCGAGAATTGACAAATGGTACCTCATAAAATTGCAGAGCTTCTGGAAGGAAAAAGACACTGTCAATAAGACAAAAAGGTCACCAAAACATTGGGAAAGGATCTTTACCAACCCTAAATCAGACAGGAGACTAATAGCCAATATATATAAGGAACTCAAGAAGGTGGACTCCAGAAAATCAAACAACCCCATTAAAAAATGGGGCTCAGAGCTAAACAAAGAATTCTCACCTGAGGAATGCCAAATGGCTGAGAAACACCTGAAAAAATGTTCAACATCCTTAATCATCAGGGAAATGCAAATCAAAACAACCTTGAGATTCCACCTCACACTAGTCAAAATGGCTAAAATCAAAAACTCAGTTGACAGCAGATGCTTTCGAGGATGTGGAGAAAGAGGAACACTCCTCCATTGTTGGTGGGATTGCAAGCTTGTACAACTACTCTGGAAATCAGTCTGGCGGTTCTTCAGAAAATTGGACATAGTACTACTGGAGGATCCCGCAATTCCTTTCCTGGGCATATATCCAGAACATGTTCCAACTGGTAATAAGGACACATGCTCCACCTGTTCATAGCAGCCTTATTTATAGTAGCCAGAAGCTGGAAAGAACTCAAATTTCCCTCAAGAGATAAATGGATACAGAAAATGTGATACATTTACACAATGGAGTACTACTCAGCTATTAAAAATAATGAATTTATGAAATTCCTAGGCAAATGGGTGGATCTGGAGGGTATCATCCTTAGTGAGGTAACCCAATCACAAAAGAACTCACATGCTATGAACTCAATGATAAGTGGACATTAACCCAGAAACTTAGAATACCCAAGATACAATTTGCTAAACACACGAATCTCAAGAAGAATGAAGACCAAAGTGGAGATACTCCACCCCTTCTTAGAATTGGGAAAAATCACCCATGGAAGGAGTTACACAGACAAAGTTTGCACCTGAGACGAAAGTATGGGCCATCTAGAGACTGCCGCATCTGGGGATCCATCCCATAATCAGCCTCCAAAAGTAGATAGCATTGCATATGCCAGCAAGATTTTGCTGAAAGAACCCTGATATCATTCTCTCTTGTGAGGCTATGTGGGTGCCTGGCAAACACAAAAGTGGAAGCTCACAGTCAGCTATTGGATGGAACACAGGGCCCCCAATGGTTGAGGTAGAAAAAGTACCCAAGGAGCTAAAGGTGTCTGCATTCCTATAGGTGGAACAACAATATGAACTATCCAGTATGCCCAGAGCTTGTGTCTCTAGCTGCATATGTAGCAGAAGATGGCCTAGTTGGCCATCATTGGGAAGAGAGGCCCCTTGGTCTTGCAAACTTTATATGCTCCAGTATAGGGGAACACCAGGGCCAAGAAGTGGGAGTGCGTGGTTAGGAGAGCAGGGGGTGAGGGGAGGGTATGTGGGACTTTCAGGATAGCATTTGGAACATAAATGAAGAAAATACTTAATTAAAAAATTGGAAAAAAACTCATTTGACAACACATGTTGATGAGATTGGGGATAAAGAGGAACACTCCTCCATTGCATTGCTGGTTGGATTGTAAACTGGTACAACCACTTTGGAAATCAATTTGTAGGTTCCTTAGAAAATTGGAAGTAGATCTACCTGAAGATCCAGCTATACCACTCTTGTGCATATACCCAAAACATGCCCCAATATACCACAAAGACATGTGCTCCACCATGTTCATAGTGATCGAATTTATAATAGCCAGAACCTGGAAACAACTCAGATGTTCCACAACAGAAGAATGGACACAGAAAATATGGTTAATTTACACCTTTGGATATTATTCAGCTATTAAAAAAGAGGGCATTATGATTTTTTTTTCAAGCAAATGGATAGAACTAGAAAATATCCTGAGTAAGGTAACTCAGACGCAAAATGTCATGCATTATATGGACTTTCTAATAAGTGAATATTAGCCAAATAAGTACAGAATGTCTAGGATATGATCCACAGAACTCAGGAAGGTTAATCAAGACAAAGGGTCCAAGTGAGGATGCTTCAATCCCACTTGAACAGGATAAGAAAACAATCACTGGAGGCAGAGGGAAGGATGCTCCTGTGTGAGACAGAGGAGGAATAAGGTGAAAGGGATCATGATTAGGGCATGGGGAGATAGGAGAAAAGCCCTGAGGGCCAACAAAATGAATGGAAATATGCAACCTTGTGGGTGGGAGGTGGGGGCCCTCTAGAATATACCAGAGATTTGGGAGGTGAGAGATTCTTAGGATTCAAAGGGAGAGACCTTAGGTGGAATGTCCTACAATGGGGTCAGGGAACTTGTAGAGTCCACCTCTAGTAGAAAGACAGAGCATAGGTGGAACAACAATATGAACTAACCAGTACCCCCAGAGCTCGTATCTCTAGCTGTATATGTACCAGAAGATAGCCTAGTTGGCCATCATTGGGAAGAGAGACCCCCTAGGTCTTGCAAATTTTAAATGCCCCAGTACAGGGGAACACCAGGGTCAAGAAATGGGAGTGGGTGGGTAGGGGAGCAGGGCAGGGGAGGGCATAGGGAACTTTCTGGATAGCATTTGAAATGTAAATAAAGAAAATATCTAATAAAAAAGAGGAATGTCTATATTTGACCCCACTCATTCATTCAATAAACATTTACCAAATCTAAAAAAAAAAAAAAAAAAAAAAAGATAGAGCATCAAGTGGAAGGATGGGGTTGCCATCCCACAGTACATCAACCCCAAATTGTTCCCGTGTAAAAGAACTTCAGGGACAAAAATGGAAAAAAAGAGACTGAGGGAAAGGAGATCCAGTGACCAGACCAACTTGGGATCCATCTTGGGGGGACCCCAAGGCCTGACGCGATTACTTATGCTGTGGTGTGCTTACAAACAGGAGACCTATCATGACTGCCCTGTGAAAGGCCCAATAAGCAGCTGACTGAGAAAGATGCAGATACTTAACACTCAACCAATGGACTGAAGTCAGAGACCCATGTGGTTGAATTAGGGAAAGGCTGAAAGAAGCTAAGGAGGAGAGCAACCCCATAGGAAGACCAGCAGTCTCAACTATCCTGGAACCCTGGAATCTCTCAGGCACTGAGCCACCAACCAGGCAGCATACACTAGCTATTCTAAGGCCCCGGACATATATACAGAAGAGGTATGCTGGCTCTGGCTTCAGTGAGAGAAGATGCATCTACCCCTTGAGAGACTTGAGGCCACAGGAAGTAGGGAGGCCTGGTGGGGTTGTTGGTTTGGGGGTGGGGCATCCTCTTGCAGATAGAGGCAAGAGGGGTGTGATGAGGAACTCTTGAAGGGTGACCAGGAAGGAGATAAAGACTAGATTGTTTAAAAAAAAGTAATTAAAAAAAAAGTCATCCCTCATAGATTCCAATCAGTCTGACTATCTTTGTACTGAAGACTGACAAATGTTCATAGAAAATTTGCTCTATGTAGTTCATAGAGCCACAACATTTGCTTTACCTTGGAGATTGTTAGAAGTAGAGAATTCCAGCTAGTCTACTTTTGTGCAAGAGTAAAAAGATTAACATGTACACTAAAGTTGAATAGTATTAAGGTAACTGATACAAGTATGCTTTCAGGGAGGATGTGGCATTGAAAGAACATTAAATGGTTTGGTTCATAATCCCAGGATATGACCACCACATCTTCTAATTGCTTCTGGTTACTAGATTCATGAATTTATAAGATGTACAAATTCCTAATGAAAATTGGACCATTTTATGCAAAAGAATACACAACAATATCTAAAGGTAAACCACATGCATATTTTGTTGGTTGTTGTTAGGAATGTATATAATGCAGACAATTAAATGTATCCAAACAGTCGACATTTGAGAATACTTACTTATAGCCTCCCTCAGCCCTGAAGCAGGCTGATCCAAACTTTGACCTTGCTGCCACTGAGAAGGAGATTACCTCGGGTTGGAACCTTCCAACCTATATGGTTCTTTTGTTCTGTCACCTGCCACTGCTCTCTCCAAGACACGGCTACCTGCTGAGAAGCCCCTGAGACATTCCAGAGGAACATCCTATTCTGCACGTTGCCTACAGGCTGGCTTCAGACACCAAGAATTGGACTGGCGGGGGATGGGCCTTCCCCTTTTATAAGTAGATTCTCTTAGTAAACTGATGGGCCTTGAACAGAATCATGTCTTGGTCTCCATTAATCTCTTGCCTTCTAAGTTTCTTTCAGCTCCAGCCTGCCTCCCTGGTGTACCCGGTTCAAGTAGGCCGCAGGCCAGCATATAACAGTTACTGGTCCTTTGGTTGCACAATCAAAGCATTTAGAAAAATACATCTGACAAGTTGTTTAAATATGTAGCTGCTTTTCATAACACTATAAAAGAAGAATGTTGTTCTCAGCTCTGTACAAATAATGACATTTTCAAAGGAATATTGGAAAATTAATATAGCATGGGGCAGTACAGGGTCAGATTTATCCTTCAAAGGCATATGTTCCATGAATGATATAGTTCCTTTAACTGGACCTCACCAATTTATAGTCCATTTTGTTATGCATTCCTCAACGGGTAAATTTGTTGACGATGATACCCTCATTATCTAATAACTTCTCAAGTCTCCAACTCTTAAAACATTGGGCATCCATCTGAGAGAATATCAGTGCAATTTAAATTATAATACAGAGCTTACCTGTATAGAATAGAGATGGCTGAACAAAATAACTTATGATGTGCTGTTGTTCTTCCTGAACTTAGGACTTTGTTTACATGTTTTTTAATAAATCTCCAGGCAGCTGACTATTCTGACTCAACAGATAGAAAGCATAAATTGTATATTTTGAAGGAAAGCTTAGCATTGTAAGCAATTCAAGGACATATGTAGATGTGTTTTTCCTCTTCTTTTATCTCATTGTTGTGGCTAGGATTTCCAATACCCTGTTAGATGACATGAAGAAATGACTCCTAAGAAAATATGATAGGGGACTCAAAGGTTAAGAGCACTAACTGCTCTTCCAGAGCTCCTGAGTTCAATTCCCAGCAGCCACATGGCAGCTCACAACCATCTGTAATGGGATCTAATATCCTCTTCTGGTGTATATGAGACAGCTACAGTGTACTCATATACATAAAATAAATCTTAAAAAAGAATATATAATGACTTATCATTGATCTCAGAGGATATGTTTTCAAGTTTTACTATGTTTATATCCCATTGTCTCATGTGTTATGTCTTGTAATGAAGTATTTCTATTTTTTTTTTCTGCAAACTGCAAGAGGATTTTTATTCAAGAGTGCTCTCGGGCCCACAGTCATACACCACGCAGGGGTAGAGGACCATGGTGCTCCAAGTAGCTGGGTAAGGGGGTATTTAAAGGAAGATACCTCAACTCAAGGAGGTGGGGAGGTCGTTGTTGGAAAATACCAAAGATACCAGTTAAGAGTCACAAGGAAGTGCAAAGTCACAAGAGTCACAAGGAATACCTGGTAATTGTGTGGGTTATCTCTCAAGACAGTTTCTAAGAGCCCCTAACAATAGTACATTTGCATAGCGGGTTCCAGCAATGGTCAGGGTGGGTCAGGGTGACTTTTTTCAAATGAACACTCCTTGAACCCAGGAAGCAGGTGGGTGGAGGAATGTCACTATCTGTTTTATGATTAGCATACCTTGGAGCATTGAGTCACAGAGGTCACATTCTCAAGCCTGGGCATAAAAGGCCCAGAATTTTACTTTTACGTTATATTTTTTTTATTCCCCACTTCTACTTGTTAGTAGTTCTAATCTTGGAACTAGACACTATCTTCTCCCTGACACACTTGATCCTGTAGGGCATGGTACTGTTGTCTCAAAACTAAAAGCCTCACTGCACTAATTCTTGTTCTAATAAAGGCGACTTGCTTATTTAACACACATGGACCTATAATTAAAAGCATAAGCAAAATCAAAAGGGGTCCCATAAAGGTAGAAAGTAGGGTGATCAAGAGTACAAGATAAGGGCCTTTCCACCAAGTCTCAAGGTTTTCTGCGTGGACACGTCTAGTGTAGAACGAATCTCTAACTTGGAAGTGATGTGGGGCTTGCAGGTCTTCTCTTGAGTAGGCCTTTTGGAGCTGCTTCTTGGCTCACTGTCTCACCCACTCGTGCACCTTGAGCCTAGAGAACAAAGGCTGGGAAAGCAGCATGTCAGCACTATGTACAGAGGCTACTTTTACCAGTGGAGGGGGCCCCCTGTAGAGTTATTTATAGGGGGTCAGTCCAAACTGTCCAGGGGTGTTTCTAACCCTGATGAGCACAAAGGGTAGGAGAGCTATCCAATCATTAGTGCCAGTCTCCGCTGTCAATTTGGTAAGGGTCTCTTAATGGTTCTATTCATTCTCTCTACCTGTCCTGAGCTTTGGGGCCTGTATGCACAATGTAACTTCTAATCAATTCCCAATATCTTGACCAGTCCCTGACTTATCTGGGCAACAAAGGCAGGTCCATTATTGGACCCAATTACCTTGGGTATCCCAAATCTCAGGAAGATTTCTTCTAGGATCTTCTTGGCTAGTACATTGGCCATCTCAGTCCTGGTAGGAAAAGCTTCTATCCACCTTGAAAAGGTGTCTATGAACACTAGTAAGTACTTGATGCTATATCTAGCTGGCTTAGATTCTGTAAAATCTACTTCCCAGTAGGCTCTAGGCCAGTCGCCCCTGAGCCTCTTCTAAGGAGTATATTCATGGAGTGAAAGACTCTGAGAGGAGCCCATCGCTTAGGCCTCAGGACAATAGTGGACACCAAAGAACTCATGATAGACCAAGCTTGATGCAAGCCACATGAGGCTTTATTCGGGGAAAGCCAGAGCTCTGGGGATGACTCATATCCCACGCAGGGGTAGAGGAGTCAACCTCGAGGGGAAAGAGGTCCCAGTTTTTATAGGCCCTCAGGAGAAAAAAGAGAAGGGGGGAGTAGGGGATTTCCAGATCTAAACAATGTCTATTCTCAAGAAATGGGTATGAGAGGGGTACAAGGAAAGAGTCTGGTGCAGGTGTAGCAACTCAGGATTGGCCGAGCCTTGGTTGCTGGGGAGATTTTCTGACTCTTTCTCAGCAACCAATATCACAAACACCTGGCAATGGGCTTCATCAGAGGGCACACACATGGGTTCAAGGAATGGTCAAAACATTGGCAGACACACAGGTTCAAGGAGTGGCAAGAGCATTGCGCACCTCTATTTTTCTAAATCAGTGAATCTAGTTCTGCTAACAGTGACATCTATCTTGCCAATTTCAGGGCTTCTGTGACCTTTTACATTCTGTCAGGATCTTTCAGGAGTATCCTGCTTTAGTCATAGCACAGGCCTTGCAGCTTTTGACTATTTCTTCTGCCAAGTCAGAGAGTCCTGTAACATAGTAGTCAAAGGACCTAACCACACCTTTTAATTTCTTGGCCCCCAAGTGGGTCAAGTAATCCATAACTTGATAATGCTCAGGGGTGTATCTAAAGCTGGTCTCTCTGACATCATAATAATCTTTAAGCTCCTTCATTGCCAGGATTATTGCTCCTTGGGCCACATGTTTGGCACTTAGATCTGCCATCTGATTTCCTTTAGCCACAGCATCTTAGGTCTTTCTCTGCAAATGTCAACAGCCCTCTTTGTCTGTATATTGCTCTGTACAGTGGCATAAGCATACCTGCTGTCAGGGTAGACTTCCCTTTTGCCATTCATAGAGCTTGTATCAAAGCCACAAGTTCAGCTTTCTGGGCTGAAGTCCCTTCAGGGAGGCTGCTGGCCTAGATTACTTGCTTTCTGTCCACCACTGCACTGCTGCCCCCACCTTCCGCTTACCTTTAACCAGGAAGCTACTGCCATCTGTGTATCAGCTCAAACTCCCAGGCCAAGGCTAATCTGATCCTTCAGATCATTTCGAGTACCAGTTTCTTCTGCCAGAATGTCAGCTCAATGATGAGTAGGTGAAGTCTCGGGCAGTAGGAGTGAGGACAGCAGGAGGAGTGAAGGTCACTCGTTCAGTCATCCGTTGGTCAGGGGGCTGTTGGATAATGCTTTCAAGAGCGCAGGGTGCCACTACAGTTGTTTGCTGTCCCAGAGTGAGCTTATCAGCATCCTTGACAAGCAGAGCTATGGTAGCAATAGCTTTCAGGCAAGAAAACCACCCGCTGGCAACAGGGTCTAACTTCTTGGATAGGTAAGCCACTGGCCTTTTTTAAGGTCCCAAAGTCTGAGCAAGGACTCCTTTGGCGACCCCTGCTCTCTCTTCCACATAAAGAGTGAAGGGCTTGGTTGGGTCAGGCAAAGGCCAAGGCTGGCCATCAGTAGGGACTTTTTAATTTCTTCAAAGGCTTTTTGGTGATCTGGAGTCCACACAAACGCCTCCCCTTCTTGGTTAGGGGGTACAACAGGGCAGCTTAGGTCGCCAACCCAGGTATCTAGAGTCTGTAGAAGCCAGCGTCTCTTACTTGCCTTGGTGTAGTTACAGTCTTTTTCTGGCTTCTTTTATCCACTGTTTCCCACCTCGAAGGATGTATCTCAAATAGATAACTTGAGTCTGACACAGCTGAACCTTTTTAGCTGAGGCTCGGTCTTCTGTTGCCCAGATTTCCTGTCTAGATCTTGTCTTTTCTTTCTCTCCTACCACTGTGGCCAAGATTCTAGTCAAATTTCTTTCTTGTCTACGATCTCTCCTGTTTTCTCTCTCTTCTGCCTCCCACTTCTCTCTCTCTCACACACACTTTCTCTGCCTCTTTCACTAGATCGCATAACTGTCTCCCTCTTTTAATACAACTTCTAATCTCTGAAGTTTCTTTCTGATATCTGGAGCTGACTGCCTTATGAAGGCCATGGCCACTGAGGCCTTCTGAGCTTCTGAGCTAAGATCAAAGGGAGTGAACCGCCTGAAGGCTTCCATAAGCCTTTCAAGGAACACTGAGGGAGGTTCGATTGGCTCCTGCATTACCTCTTACCTTAGCCAAATTAGTGGGCCGTCTTGAGGCACATTGGAGATCAGAGCCTGGCGATAGATTTTCAAGCTCTCCCTACCTTCGGCCATGTTGCCGTCACAACTGGGGCAAGTCATGCGAGTCAAAAGGAATCCCATGTTGATCTTATTTTGTAGTTGTGTAGGCTGCCCATTGGCCCCCGGGCTATTTTTCTAGCTTCTGACAGACTTCTCTCTCCTCTTCAGTTATGAAGAGCATCTGCAACAGCTGTTGACAATCATCCCAAGTAGGCTGATGAGAGAATACAAGGAACTCCACCAACCCTGTGAGGCATTGGGGATCCTCTGAGAAAGGGGGTGGTTAGTTTTCCAGTTATAAATACCAGCAGAGGAAAATGACCAGTACTGAAGGGATTAAAGTTTGGGTGGGTCCAGAGTCCACCTGGACTCTGCACTCTGTAGCTCCATGTACCTGCAGCGGTCCTCCTCCCGCTGCCCTGAGGGGTTCAGGGTTTCCCATAGGTGGGGGTTTGAGGCTGTGGATAAGGGGAAGGTTGTGGACTAGGCTACTCAGGACTAGGCCACTCAGGAGGCTTCATAGATTTTGGAGGAGCCGATGGATTTAGCTGGTGGCTCCGATTTGGGAGAAGCCTTCAATTTCTCTTGTAATACGAGAGTACAACCACAATTTTGAGAAGTAAAACCCAATTTTAACAGTGCAAACAATCCATTCTCTTTAAAAATGAACTCCAAAAACATTACTTGCTACAAAGTTTGGCTGCCTGTTCCTGCACACAAACACTAGGAGGTGTAGCCACCAATACCTCAAAAAGACACTACCCTAAATCCTATCTTTTATAAATCGGGTTTCTAGGATAGGAATTACATAGAATATTACCCAATTCAGATGTATCTTTAGAGACCTGTTTTCATGAGTTGTCTCATGCTGCATGTTGTAGTTCTAAATTACTCTAACCCAGAGTTACCAGTTTTAAGTCAACTTTTTGTTACCAATGGTACAAATTTTTAATCATGACCAATAACTTATGAGCCAATAATCTATAACCAAGATATGTAAAACATATTTATACCTTTAAAACTATTCAGAAACAAAAATGAAATGGCTGCATACATTTGCTTATTTAAACCAAACAAAATTCTTAATTTTTCTAGCTGTAATTTCCAGAGAGGAGCACCTTGTCACCTGATGAATCTAATAATCACAAGCACAGAGATTTTTGTAGGAAAGACAGCCATCAGTTACTTTACCATAGAACTTGAGAAGCTGCTGGTCCCTTTAAGAGCAGCATTTACAATCAGCTCCTAGAAGGGCTTCTCCAGCCACACTAGACTCCTAACTACAGGTGCAGGGCTCCAAAGGCCAATTGATACTGTCTATCCCATAACAAAAATCAGAAAAAAACAGAAACAAAACAAAGACACAAGACACTAGTACCTCTGAACACACATGTCCCCCTCTGGACTTATCAAGCCAGCAAAATGTGACCTCTGAGGGGGTGAGGTTCCACTTCCACTCCCTTCCTGACAGGAGTCGGATTCCACATCGACCCCCTTCTACCTGTGGAACGTCTTCCAGGGTTGCAGCCTGTGGGCCTCCTAGCATGTGGAGAGCCGTACAGTGAGCAATCTCCATTATAAGATGGTGCTGGCTTCCACTGTGCCTAACTAGTAAACAAGCCTTGTGCACAAGTGCGAGAGTGAACTCACGCCTAGTCACTGCCCATCTCAGAGCATAGTAATGAGGTGATGGGTGAGCAACAAATCAGGAACTGACACGCCACATCAGGTGCTGAAACGCCACGCTGAGGGCTCTATAAGCAGCACCATTTTCCGGGGTCTGGGTCTTCCCTCCTTAAGAATCAATAAAGCTTGCCGCAGAAGAATCCGGTTGTCTGAGTGTGTTCTTGCTGGCAAGAACGATAGCTCGGGACACTAGCACGTCTGCAGACCACAGTCCTCCAGTCCTTACGGCCAGAAAGGACAGCTGCAAATACAAACTGCGCATTTCAGAAAACCCCATTGTGTACAAACACCATCATATTCTTCCACCTAGATGACCAGAACCAGAGAAACCAAACTCAGGCAGATCCAACTCAGGCTGATCAGTATAAACTCAGATGGATCAGAATCCAAAACTCAGATTGCGCCGTGCTACAGAAACATAGGACAAGACACACACAACCCAACACAACAAGCATATGTTCGCATGTTCAGTTCAGAAAACATACACTCAAAACAGAGACACTGGCTTAACTTATATCTTGGGGATTCTAAGTTTCTGGGCTAATATCCACTTATCAGTGAGTACATATCATTTGCGTTCTTTTGTGATTGTGTTACCTCACTCAGGATGATGCCCTCCAGGTTCATCCATTTGCCTAGGAATTTCATAAATTCATTCTTTTTAATAGCTGAGTAGTACTCTTATTGTGTAAATTTTCCACATTTTTTTGTATCCATTCCTCTGTTGAGGGGTATCTGGGTTCTTTCCAGCTTCTGGCTATTATAAATAAGGCTGCTATGAACATAGTGGAGCATGTGTCCTTCTTATCGGTTGTGACATCTTCTGGATATATGCCCAGGAGAGGTATTGTGGGATCCTCTGGTAGTACTATGTCCAATTTTATAAGGAACCGCCAGACTGATTTCCGGAGTGGTTGTACAAGCTTGCAATCCCACAAACAATGGAGGAGTGTTCCTCTTTCTCCACATCCTTGCCAGCATCTGCTGTCACCTGAATTTTTTATTTTAACCATTCTGCCTGGTGTGAGGTGGAATCTCAGGGTTGTTTTGATTTGCATTTCCCTGATGGTTAAGGACGCTGAACATTTTTTCAGGTGCTTCTCAGCCACTGGGTATTCCTCAGGTGATAATTCTTTGTTTAGCTCTGAGCCCCATTTTTTAATGGGGTTATTTGATTTTCTGGAGTACACATTCTTGAGTTCTTTATATATATTGGATATTAGTCCCTTATCTAATTTAGGATAGGTAAAAATCCTTTCCCAATCTGTTGGTGGCCTTTTTGTATTATTGACAGTGTCTTTTGCCTTCCAGAAGCTTTGCAGTTTTATGAGGTCCCATTTGTCAATTCTCGATCTTACAGCACAAGCCATTGCTGTTCTATTCAGGAATTTTTCTCCTGTGTCCATATCTTCGAGGCTTTCCCCCAATTTCTCCTCTATAAGTTTCACTGTCTCTGGTTTTATGTGGAGTTCCTTGGTCCACTTAGATTTGACCTTAGTACAAGGAGATAGGAATGGATTAATTCACATTCTTCTACATGATAACCACCAGTTGTGCCAGCACCATTTGTTTAAAATGCTGTCTTTTTTCCACTAGATGGTTTTAGCTCCCTTGTCGAAGATTAAGTGACCATAGGTGTGTGGGTTCATTTCTGGGTCTTCAAATCTATTCCATTGGTCTACTTGTCTGTCGCTATACCGGTACCATGCAGTTTTTATCACAATTGCTCTGTAGTACAGCTTTAGGTCAGGCATGGTGATTCCTCCAGAGGTTCTTTTATCCTTGAAAAGAGTTTTTGCTATCCTAGGTTATTTTTTTTTCCAGATGAATTTGCAGATTGCTCTTTCTAATTCATTGAAGAATTGTGTTGGAATTTTGATGGGGATTGCATTGAATCTGTAGATTGCTTTTGGCAAGATAGCCATTTTTACAATATTGATCCTGCCAATCCATGAGCATGGGAGATCTTTCCATCTTCTGAGATGAGAAGAGAGGATCTTAGTCCTGTGAAGGCTCAATGCCCCAGTGTAGGGGAATGACAGGGCAGGAAGTTGGGTGTGTGTGGGTGGTTGGGGAGGACCTTCATAGAAGCAGGGGTGGGGTAGATGAGATAGGGGGTTTCCCAGAGGGGAAACTGGGAAACTGGTAAAGGGGGTAATATTTGAAATGTAAATAAAGAAAATATCTGCTGTGCAGTGATGGTGCACACCTTTAATCCCAGCACTTGGGAGGCAGATTTCTGAGTTCAAGACCAGCCTGGTCTAAAGAGTGAGTTCCAGGACAGGCAGGGATACACAGAGAAACCCTGTCTCGAAAAACCAAAAGAAAAAAGAAAATATCCAATAAAAGGAAAAAAATTAATCTCTTTGGTATTTGGCTTTAGTTTCCTGTCAGACAATGTGAGTAGCTTCTAAAACCTAATGGTTTAAGCTTTGATAATTATAAACTAGTTAGAATATTTAGTTATTTAATTACTTATGTATTATAATTAATTTCATTAAATTTTTCATATACAATATTTTGATCATTTTTCTCTTCCCTCAACACCTCTCAGATCTTCCTAGACTCCATAATTGCCTTCTCATTGTTTTCTCTCTCATAATATAAATGCATTTTCAGTTGAGGTTTGGTCTATTGCTATGTATTGTAATCCTAAATTTTATACCTTGAAGATCTAGGACTATGAGGAACTTCTCATGTTTACAAGCTTTTGTTGTGCAAATCTTGTTCCTTGATTTAAAACTAGTGGTTAAATAAAACTGGCTATAGTCAATTATTGGAGGGATTAGAGGTAGGTAGGTGAGGAGTGACCTGGTTGGAGGAGGAGGGAACAATAGTAAAGAGGAAGACAAGGAGGAAGAAGTTGCCATGAGGAGAGAGGAGCCATGAGCACATGGCCAGGAGGAACAGCAAGTATCTAGGTCATACCACTGTGGAGGTAGCCAGGCTAACAGAAGAGTAGATTAGGGGTGATCCCCAGTAATTGTCAAAGCCAAATAAAGTAACCATGGTCTGAGTCTCATTTATTTGTAAACCAGTCAGGATAAGCTTAAATTGTTCATACTACATGTTTCAAAGCAAATTTAACTTGAGAAATCCATTACATTCAACCTGATTCTTAGAAGATATACCAGCCTGACAATAAGTTTATTTTATGTGAATACAAGAAGATTGAAAAGGTTGGAAATCAAAGGAAGACTATCAGTGTTTTGTTCTAAATTATAAGCTTATGTGTCTTATTTTTGTATATTAACCCCCTTGAAGACTTTAATCAGAAAGTACTTACTAAGATTTTTTTTTATTAAAGATAAAATATTCTGACTTCATAGGCATGTTGACTATATGCATTTATCATTTCTATCTTCAGGTACTCTATTAAAATGACAAAAATGAAAAACTGTATAAACACATGTCAAATACAAAATCAGATCAAATTGAAAATTTATAGAATTTTATTATGAATACAAAAGAACCACTCACAAAACAGTGGAAAATTCAGCTCACAGTAGACACAGTGCAGCCTACAGAATATTAAGGAAGAAAGATTGTAATCTTACCAGTGATTGGCCACTCTATAGTAATATTCTGTTTAGACCAAGTACAGCTATTGATTCAGCTGACTGATTGATTTAATTTTACTGAATAGTGCTGACAAGTATGTAAAACTTACTGGATGGTTCATGTATAATTAGTTATCATACAGAAAGGTCAAGATGGCTTAGATTTGCACGTGGTTATAGACATTTGGCCATATATGCCAACTGAGACTTCCAGTTTTATTTATTTTTATTTTTATTTTTATTTTTTAAGCTGTTCTCTTGGGCTACATGGGATGTACCAGCAAATCAACACTATCAATGTGTTCCTGGTTGGTGAAAGAAGTGTCGTAAGATTGTCCCTCAGAGTTCATGGGAGGTTGTTTGTAGGACTCCTGCCAAGGTTCTTGTAGGAAATATCATTAGATCATTTGTATATGACCTATGCATATCCTCCAGTGTATATTAACATCTAGATTATTTATAATACCAGATTGAATATGAACATTGCAGAAAATATTGTTATGTGCTATTGTTGTGGGACTAATAAGAAGAAATGTAGATTAATTAAAATCTGAATAGAAGGAACAATGCTTCTATTCCTGTTTGGATGCTCATACAGGTTTCAGACAAGTAGGTTTTTCCTTACATAGACTATTCATGAGGCTTACTCCTTAAGAAATATACACACACATGCACACAAGCACATGCACACAACAGTCTTCTGAATTGTCATTTAGTAATCTAGTTTAAAAAGAGACTCCAGACCCGATGGTGCATACCTTTAGTCCCAGCATTCAGGAGGTAGAGGCAGGTGGAGCTCTGCGAGTCTAAGTGGCGCAGATTACCTCATCTGGGTCTCTGGTGGCAAGTGGTCGAAGGAGTAGGCAAGTGACAAACAGAAGTGACAGGAGAGAGTGTGTAGAATCTGAGTGTATTGTCACAAAGTGAACACCAGTCTTATATGATACAGAAAACAAAGGGGTAGGATGTCACAGTAGGCAAAGTACATTGAAGTTATCAGACACAAAACAGAGGAATGACTTCAAAGGAACTTAAGGGAACCAGGTAATATTAACAGTAAAGATAGAACAGCTCTGCTTATGGTCAGCTAATGACATGTAAGGATTTCACACCCTAGTCACAATTTGTGCTATTCCTTTGAGCCTTGTGAAAGCTAGCACCAGGGGTTCTGCTCTAGCAGACCTTCTCATGAATAATGCAATACCACAACCCCTATATTTCCTAGGCCTTGGTAAACTTTTTCATGAATGTAACTTGGCTGTCTTTAAAGTATCTGTGGGGAATTTCCATTTGTCAGAATTAACCAACTTGCTTCTAATATGCAATGTAGCTTGCTATACCTGGCTATAGTGAAGATTTCTGTCTCAGTGGGATTCTCTAACTCTTACTTGGTAAACCCACCTATTAGCTAGGCCATTGTGTATACCCTTGTTTGGGTGAGACTGGCAACTGTCCTAAGTAATCACTCTGCAGACTAGCCCTGAGCTATTCTAGCTCCATTGTTTGTAATGCCTAATTAGTTTCACCATCTCTACTAGAAGTAAATTTGAATTTTTAAAAATTTTTTATTTTATTTTATTTTAATTAAGTATTTTCTTCATTTACATTTCCAATGCTATCCCAAAAGTCCCCCCAAACCCTCCCCCCCAATCCACTACCCACCCACTCCCACTTCTTGGCCCTGGCATTCCCCTGTACAGAGACATATAAAGTTTGCAAGACCAATGGGCCTCTCTTTCCACTGATGGCTGACTAGGCCATCTTCTGATACATATGCAGCTAGAGACACGAGCTCCAGGGGGTACTGGTTATTTCATATTTTTGTTCCACCTATAGGGTTGCAGACCCCTTTAGCTCCTTGGGTACATTCTCTAGCTCCTGCATTGTGGGCCCTGTGATCCATCCAATAGCTGACTGTGAGCATCCACTTCTGTGTTTGCTAAGCCCCGGTATAGCCTCACAAGAGACCGCTATATCAGGGTCTTTTCAGCAAAATCTTGCTAGTGTGTGCAATGTTACTGACTAGGTAACATTCTTACTGAATTCCAAGCTCATCGGCTTCAAGGATTTTCTAAGACGTTGGAACACTGGTGGAGGCTTACATATGTCAGGATTCAATCTTAAAAGGCACTTATAATAAAAAAAATACTGAAAGAGAGCATGTGGATCCATACACCAGACTAACGCGGGGATAGGGTATGAGTATAAGGGTTATGAGAATGCCAAGGTTCCAGGAGGTTGAGTTTCCTTGAAACTCTTTGCCTCGTGAGTGCTTCTAGGTGCCTCTGCCTGTCAAGCAGACTTCACTGGAGTGGATGTAGCATCTAAGGCCAGCCTAGTCTACAAAGTAAGTTCCTAGACAATCATAGCTACATAATAGACAGCCTGTGATGGCTATTCTTGGGTCAACATAACTATATCTGACAATAACCAAAACCAAAATTGATGGATACCCCTGTGGTGTTATTCTTGATTGAACCATTTGAAAAGACCCATCCTAAATGCAGATCTTCTGAGATGGGAAGATCTACCTTAAACTTGGGCCATACCTTCTAGTAGCATCTTTATAGAAGAAGGATGACTTTCCTCTGACTGCTTGACCTTACACTTGCTGACAAATTCATTCCTTCACAGATATTAGAGCCTACTTTTCAGTTCCAATGTATACTGAAGACAAGCTGAAATTTCCAGGCCCAGGGACTAAATAACTACTGGATTCTTTGTTGGACTACCTGAACCACAACCTGCAAGAAATTCCCATATGGATATATATACATACATACATACATATATATGTATGTATGTATATATATACATATATATATATCCCCATATGAATATGTGTGTGTGTGTTTTCTCTCAGTTGTATTTCTCTAGAGAACCCTAATACATCTCTCCATGCTGGCTTTCATAGTTACAGAAAAAAGATATTTCTATATTCTTGCCTCTAAGTCAGAGAGTCTCCTGTTTCTGCTTCCTGTGTGCTGGGATTTGGGGCATGACCACCATGGCCAAGGTGACCAATAGTCTTATTGAGATGTTACTTGTGTGAGTTTCAATAATGAGCAGATCCCCCTTACAACCCTCAGAAATAACCAAATATGTTTTATATCTGGGATTTGTAGCCTTAGGAGACAATAAATTTCTGTTGTATACTTCACTCATAATGAATGTATTTTACTATGGCAAAGTTATATCTAACAAACGAATAGATGATGTCTCAAAAATATTTATCTACTATGTATCATCTTCATGTAACACATTGTGGAACTCACTAACATTAGGTAATAAATTATTAAAGAGAAAAATCACAGAATACAAAAAAGGGGGAAATGAAATGTCTGCAAAGGTCAAGGGACTTTCTACATGTATTAGCTAATTTTCTATTATTGAAGTGATTTCATGAAATAAATCAACTTACTAAGAAAAAAAATAATGAGCAGACCCACCAGATACGTGGACTTGCACATCAGTGGAATGACTGATATAGGGGTACCTTTCTACTGCTGTGATAAACACCATGACAAAATGCAATTTAGTGACCAAAGAGTTCATTTGGCACACAGGTTAGAGTCCATTTTTGGAGTAAGCCAAGGCTGGAACTTGTTCCTCCCAGTTTGTTCAGTCTGCTTTATTATGCACCCCAAGGCCACATGTCCAGGTATGACATTGCCTACAGTGGGCTGGAGACTTCCACATTAATCATTAACCAAGAACCAATGCTCTGACTTAATATGCTTCTTTTCCATAGTTGTTGTATAACCAAAGAGAGATCACACATTTACTACTGTGTTAAAGGAGCATGTGTCCAAAGCTAGCTTTTGTTTTAGTTTCACTTCAATTTCTTTCCATTCTCTTAAATTCACACTCAGTTTAGCTGTCATATTTGCCCTTCAGGAGATACACATTATAAATGGAGCCCATATCCCTCTCATCATGAGAAATACATTAAATAATATGAGCTATCAGGGGATGATGGTCCTGGAGGGAGATTTCAGAAGCTATAGTCAACTTATGACTATGTTGGGTGGGTTTTTGTTTAGTTGCTTTTTTGTTTTTTGTTTTTTGCTTTTTGTTTTTTTTTTCTTTTTCTTTTTTTTTTGTTGTTGTTTTTGCTACAGAAGGTAGAGACTATGAGTAAGTCAAGAAATGTTCTTAAAACATATGCTAAGCCTTATGTTCTCAATTTAAACATATGCTAAACAGAAGCTCAGTGTCACATAAAGGAACATACACAGAGCAAAAGTATTTTGATGTGGCAGTTGTTCTTACAAAAAGCTTGTTCTAGAACCTCAAATAGGATAGCAACACATCAGAGTCAACATGGCTCTCATGTTTTATCCCTAACATAAGTGGAAATTTTCTCTTCTCATCCCACTGAAGGGATCTCAACTTCACAATTTGATGTGATTTACTAATATGTGTAACAGGGAGGTTTTACACAGATTTACTAATCTCTGGAAAAGGAAGATTTAGGAACTGTAACTCTTTGCTGGCCTAACTATCTCTTATTTAAAAACAAAAAAGTTTTTCATGGGGACCAAACAAGAGTACTTCCACACATGGCAAAGAACTGTCATGAAGCAACAGGGAGTGAATGTCAAAGGTGCTTCAGCCACAAAAGGTTTTGCCATGTTGAGACAGACAATAAAGGATGGGGTGATGAAAAAGCCTACAGTGTGCAAACTGAGAGTCTGGAACCTTACAGACAACTGGAAGAAAGAGACTAAACCAGTCCATTAGATGAGGACCTAAACATGCAATCCACATTGGAATACCTAGAATCCCACAAAAACACCAAGCTAATTTTTTCCAATGCTTACATACTCTCCAATTCAAATAAATTTTGTGAAGAAAAATTTTTTTATCAAAAGCTCTACTTTATAAGTATAAACCTAAAATCATGTACAAACGTGGGCCAGAGGCAAAATCTGCTTCCTTATCCAATCTTTAGATGTTTTGGTTTATGGTTAGATGTGTCCATCTAATCTTGGTGCTGCTGTAACCAAGTACCACAGGCTGGTTAGCTTCCCAGAAAGATCTCTCTCTCTCTCTCTCTCTCTCTCTCTCTCTCTCTCTCTCTCTCTCTCTCTCTCTCTCTCTTCTCTAATAAGGGAAGGAAGTTCCCTGTTTCTGCTTTCTTCTCAAAATAGCACTGCTTCCTATTGTGATAATTTCATATTTGTGACCTTATAGAAATCAAATTTTCTTCCAAGGATTCCAGCTCTGGCTATTTATTGGGGTGTCTTCATGGGAATGTAGCAATACAGTTCATTCCATAGTACTTACAAGAACACCATTGCTCTTCACTGAGCTTCTAGACACTGTGAACTTAAACAAGTATGTAGTTCCCCTAGCTTTTACTCACATATGTTCAAGACTAAGCAGTGATCTGGGACAAGATAAGTAATCCTTACTTGTAAAGACTTTTATTTTGCCCATCATTGGCAAACTTCTCTTGAAACCTGTAAGATCAAGATTCTTTGTTTTTCTTTTTAAACACTCAAACACACACATACCCCCATAGTACCAGGAATATAATGCAGTCAAGTTTACATCACAGCTGCATATTCTAATTATAATGTTTGCTACAAGGCTCACATGTCAGTCTCCAAGGTTTAATGCTATTTAAAAATTCTAATTTCCATCAAAACTTAAGGTTATTGATCTACTACTTGAAAAGGTCTCCAAAGCTCTTTCTAATAGGCTTATTTTCTCTTGTTTCTTTGAATAGGCCATGACATTTTCCCCTTATGCTTCATTTTAAGGATCTGCAAAGAATGCAGATAAAATTGTTGGTCTCTGAAAATCACCTTTGTAACCGTATGTAGAGAATGACAACAATTGCATGTTGTTTTGATATTCCATACCACACTATTCATATTCATTATATGCATATTCTGTATTTTCTGGAAATGTATTCACCATTAGTATGCAAATTTGAAGGAGAATAAGTACTATGTAACAATATTCATACTCGAAAAACAACTTTTTCTTTGCTCTGTACATTTAATCCTTTTGAACTATGGCATTTTATATTTCTCTCCAAGCTCATCAAAATGATGTTTTATAAAGAAAATTTTCTGGTTTTGATACTTCTTATACAATAAATAAGTTGAGATTAATTTACCTGTTAGGAGATTTTAGACTTATAATATCCTTTATACAGAGTCTCTGAGAAATTGCTCTGCTTTGAAAAATGACAGAGAACAGAGCCACAGTTAACAATAAGACATAATTGAAGCTGTGGGTGGTTTGACAAAATACGGAAAATACAAAAGAACTGCTAGCACTTTGCTTGAAAAGTAAAATTCTGGGCAAGAATTTTGATCTTCAGCATCAGAACACTACAAAAAAAAACAAAAAACAAAAAACAAAAAACAAAAGCAAGAAACAAAAACCTCATGTACTCATTGAGGAAGCTGCCTCCTCAGTAATTTCACTACTTATGCCCAACCATATAGCAGGATACTTTCAAAACTCTAAGGAAGAGGTCATTTGTCTGTCAAATACAGAAAAAGGAGCATCAAAACTTTGGTTAGTATCCTTATATACATATGTGATTATACATATTTCATTACATCATTCATATTTCAGGAATGAAAAGATGTTTTTAAATTACATTTATTGTATGTTTTTCATTTTCTGTGATAGAATCTTGAACACCCCAAACTGTTCTTCAATACATAGCCAAGGCTAGCCTTCAAATACCACTTCTCCTACCTCCCCCTCCTAAGTACCAGAATCCCAGGCATGTGCCACTATCTAGCACTCCAATTTAATTTTTCTAACCAAAATATAGAAAATTTGCTCTATTCAATCCAGTTTTTCATAATGCTTTGTCAATACAGGAAAATATGTATGGTCAGTTTGTATGATTCAGTGACAAATTTCTGAAAAGTGTCAGAACAAGAGATGTTTTCTATAATGCATTCCAAACTGCATCAAGGGTCCTTTAATGAATGAAACTAGCAAAGGTATTTGAAGCTTCAGTTTATCATCAATGTTTCTACCTCATAAATTAAAAGACAGATAAGTACTTGTTTCTATATGAGGAAAATAGAATGGACCCAAGCATAGATACTACATTAGCTTGAGAATAATCGAAGGTGCTCAATATATTATAGACCTACCTGTACCTTTCAGTGTATTTCAAAATTACTTAGAATTCTGATGCAACAGTTCAATCTCTTGAAGTAAAGAGATGTAGTTATCCATTCTAGACATATATTAATCATCCTGGGATGGTGCTTAGTAACAGATTATAACAAGAAATTCTGAGGGAAAAAAATCACAATTTTTCTTACATTTGAGAACTAATTCCCAGATGTTTGTCTAGTGTGGGCTTCCCTGGCAGGTGTCACCATAGGTTGCAGCCAGAGTGCTGTCAGCACTGAAAAGACATGTCATACACCTTTCCAAAATGGTGGGAAAAGCTCCCACCTCCTCCAGATTGAATACAAAAACCATATGGCATTTGTTTTTAAAATGGTATCTCTAAAGTACCTTCCAAGGTTACCAAATGACTCTCTTATATCTCTTTTGATAACAGTTTCTAATTCTGTCATCAGGAAAGTTAGAAGAAAAAAGTTCATACTTACTGAATTTCATTTCATGTAGCAAATGTAAATACTCTGACCCCCACACATAGTATTGCATGAAACTTTTGACTGTATATATGTATGTGTGTAAATGTGTATGTACATGCATATACATAATGATTTATTATATATTTCTATATATGCGTGTATATATACATATACATATCTATATATGATATAATTTTAAGGTGATGAAAACACAGATGAAAAGTCAAATAACAATTCTGTCTTTGACATTTGAAAAATTTTAAATATCTGGTTGTTAAATATTTATAAGCTTATCTTAATTGTTCATTATATATTCCAGCATACATTCTGATCATTAGCCTGTCTTGTGACTTTCTCCCCACTCTCACTTTTCTCCTGTTGCTTTCAAACTAGTCTCTACCTGTTTCTTTTTGTTGCTCCAACTAGATGAATTAAGATTGCTCACAGAAGCATGGTTGAAGGGTTACCACTAAAGGCAATGTCTCCTCCAGCAACCATTAACTAGCAATCTGTACCTACCCAGGAAATGGTATGGCCTAATGGTCCCCTGCACCATCCATGACAGAATGGAAAGTGACTCAACTGATAAAGATCTTGTGCATATAATCACAGCTGGGGAGCGTTCAAAAGGGCAATGACCTTATCATTTTTCTGTAGACAGTATTGTACCCAGGCTCTTACATTGTGTTCACCTTGTTTTGTATGATGTTTGAATCCTGCACAATTATAATACCCTAATGCTTCTAAGAGCAACCTAAAACTAGGGCTCATTTCAAGAGATAAACAAACCTCTTGGTATTTGTTGCACACATGCACACACCCATATTCTTTCTCTCTTTCTCTCTCTCTCTCTCTCTCTCTCTCTCTCTCTCTCTCTCTCTCTCTCTCTCTCTCACACACACACACACACACACACTCAAATATATACACATGCACGCACACACATTCTTTCACAAACACACAGACACTCTCAAATGTATGCACGTGTGTGTGCACACTCTCACACACACCACTGGACTACTCAGCCTTGTAAAAAAACTTCTCTAGAATCACAACTAAGGTAAGACATCTGCAAGCCTAAGGGACTATTTCTTAATCATATTCATTAAATATCCTAGGTGTGCTTTTCATACATTACTTACACTGTGTGGATCACAAAATTTAGGATTGATTCCATGAATCTTAAGAGATTTCCAGGACCACTTGTAATAAAGAATCTTAGACCTTGGCAACTTAAATACCATGTTACTCAAAAACAAGTTGGAAATTCATTTTAGTCATAAAATTTACCTCTTAGGAACTTCAAAAATTTTACCCAAACAGCCAAGAAACTTCTTATAAATCCAGTAAGTAACACAAGTAGGCAAAGGGCATCTATAGTTCAGAAACAAGTTTCCAAGAACAGTTCTGCTGTGGAATTGAACCAAAAGCCACTTGGAGAAAATATGAAAGCAACCATAGATATAGATAGGGCTGAGAATATCTAATTTTAATTAATTGGTCCCTAACACATTAAAGCTGAGTGCTTTTGAAAGGGCTTATCAATTTCTAGCTGGTGAAAATAATTCTCCCAAACTAATGAGCTAAAAATAAATCTTCTCTGTATATTTACTGTTCAACTTGAAGGAATTGTAGGGATATGTCCCAACTGTCCCCAAATAAATCCTGATTATTCTATTTTTAAGAGTATTTATTTCACATCTTTCTTTTTAGTTTGAATTATTGAGGTCATACCTGCTGATGTCCCTCATATTATGGCCTGGTTATTATTTCCTACCTTGTTGGCTTCTTATCTCACTTCTTTACACAGCACAGCCAACAAGGCACACAATGCAAAGCTGACCCAAGACGTGCGATTTCCCATTTCCTAAAAGAACAGTCTAGACATTCTTGCATCTCACAGTTATGGGAAATGTCAAAAGTGTTTCTTCTTCACACTGCCAGGATGACAGCTCTTCATCCTTTTCTTTGACTCATGCACTGTTTATAAAGAAAGTCGAAGAATTTTTCTCTTTAGACTATGGTCAACTCAAGAGCTGGGAGAAAAACCTTTGGCATTCTCTCAAAATTAAAAATATTGAATAACAAATGTTGAATAAATTAAGGGCTAAATAAAAATGTAATTTTTATCACCTACTGGAAGCTCCAAGGAGAGTCCTTTATGAGTTCTCTATAGGCTAAGTATAAAAGTTCTGTCCTGTGAATGACACTATAATCTCCACTTCAAATAGAAGCAGAGTCCCAGAAGTTGAGAAACTTTTTTTCCTATATAAAAATTGGAACAATTGTGCAAATAGGATTTAGGTTGAATAAATAATACAGATTGTATACATAACTAGACCATCTAAATAGTTCCAAGTTAGAATGTGTGAAAAGTTTGAATGTTTATCACACTGGAAAACCTGCAGTATGAGAATGACTTGAAGATACTCTGATCAATGACATAGCATAACATATAAAGTTTTTAGTAAAAACAGCCATCCCTGATTTAGGACACTATAAGAATTCTTTCAAAGGCAGTAAAACCAACTACAGTAAGCATGTGCCTGTGGGAGTGAAACTTATTCAAAGGCCGGTCTGTCTGATTAAGAGAAGTGTATGTGCTACTTAAAAGGTAATCGTGTGATTCTTAGGGAAATTTATACCAAATAAAAAGTATTTTATGGCCAAGTGTATCATTGTACCTCTATTTCTAGTTACCATCACTATCATATATTATGAACAAATCATGTAGGCAAAGAGATATGTATAAATATTGCTTCAATATATATTGTTTCCTCTCTTATTTATCATTTTATTTGTTTACATTTCAAACGTTATCCCCCTTCCCGTTATCCCCTCCATAAACCCCCAACACCATCACCCCTCCTTTGCCCCTAAGAGGGTGCTCTCCCACCTACCCACCAACTCCACTTCACCTGTCTAGCATGCCCTTTCTCAGGGGCATCAATCTTCCACAGGACCAAGTGCCTTCCCTTCCACTGATGCCAGATGAGACATTCCTCTCCTACATATGTAGCTAGAGCCATGGATCCCCCCCCCCCCATCCCTGCCATGTATGCTCTTTGGTTGGTTGTTTAGTCCCTGGGAGATCTGAGAAGTCCAATTAGTTGATACTGTTGTTCGTCCTATGGGGTTGCAAACCCCTTCAGCTTATTCAGTCCTTCCCTTAACTCCTTTGGGATCTCCAGGCTCAGTCCAATGGTTGGCTGTATCTGCATCTGTCTTAGTCATGTGCTGGCAGGGCCTCACAGAGGACAGCAAGCCAGGTTCCTGTCTGCAAGCACATCTTGGCATCAGCAAGAGTGTCTGGGTTTGGTGTCTGCAGATAAGATGGATCCCTAGGTGAGACAGTCTCTGGATGACCTTCCCTTCCTTCAGCCTCTGCTCCATTTTTGTCCCTGCATTTCCTTTTAGACAGGGACAATTCCCAGTTAAAAATTTTTAGATGGGTGGGTATCCTAATTCCTCTACTGGGGCTCATGTCTATCTACTGGAGGAGGTATCTTCAAGTTCTATCTCCTTGCTGTTGGGTATTTCAGCTAATGTCATTCCCACTGGTTCCTGGGAGCCTTTGACATCCCTTGTGTCTGCTACTTTCTAATGGTTTCCACACTGCTACTTATTTCTATTCATTCTCCTGACCCTCTGGACTACTCTACTGTCCCTTCCCATATTTGGTCCTGCCCCACTTTTTTCTACCCTCCCCTCTTCCACCAAGATCCCCCCTCCTCTAGCCTCCTATGATTATTTTGTTTCCCTTTCTAAAAGTGTGAAGCATCCAAACTCTGGTTTTCCTTCTTGTTAATCTTCCTATGGCCTGTGAGTTGTATCATTGGTATTCTGAGCTTTTGGGCTAATATCCACTTATGAGTGAGTGTATACCAGGTGTGTTCTTTGGTTATTGGGTTACCTTACTCAGGATGATATTTTCTAGTTCCATCCACTTACCTAAGAATTTCATGAATTGTTAATAAAAAAGAACCATTGTATAAATGAACCACATATTCAGTATCCATTCTTCCATCAAGGGACATCTGGATTGTTTCTACATTCTGGCTAGAATATGAATTATTTAAAGCTAGGATGTATTAATAATAATATGTATTAAAAAGCTAGGATGAAATGAAGGAGCTAGAGAAAGTACCCAAGGAGCTGAAGGGGTCTGCAACCCTATAGGAGGAACAACAATATGAACAAACCAGTACCCCCAGAGCTTGTGTCTCTAGCTGCATACATAGCAAAGGATGGCCTAGTCAGCCATCAATGGGAGGAGAGGCCCATACTTGTCTAAGATTATAATCTTAACATTAAAATCTTCTTGCAATGATTATATGCCCCAGTATAGGGGAATACCAGGGCTAGGAAGTGGGAGTGGGTGGGTTGAGGAACAGGGGGAGGAGGAGGGTATAGGGGATTTTCAGAGAGGAAACTAGGAAAGGGGATAACATTTGAAATTTAAATGAAAAAAAATCTAATAAAAAGAGAAAAAATTTAGGATGACTCAGCAGTTAAGAAGATCTGATGCTCTTCTAGAGGATACAGATTCAATGCCCAACACTCACAGAGTATGGAATTTGGTAGAAAGAAAAATAAAAATGTGGATGGGCACCAAATACATAATACTAACTCAAAGAAGCCAAATAGACATGGTCACAAGTTACATGGTTTAATGTTATTATGTATAATGAAATAATACATGAATCTTGTACTGAAATACATATTGAAATATGAAATAGTACATGGATTAGTGTATATGAAACACTTAGGACATGTAGCTCCATAAAGACAGCAAATGGATTGGAGATTTCCAGAGTTTACATGGAAAATGTAATGGGATATAAATGCTTAATAACCAAAGTTTTCTATTGGGGTAATACATTTTATCAAGCCTCAGAGTGTGTACTATGTACTGTTGAATTGTACTCCACTTTAGAATGATTCTTTATGTCATGTGAATTTGTTCTGCTTAATTAAAAAATTCTCTAGGTGGTGTGCCTACAGAATTTTTCAGCAGGTAAAGACACTTAGCAATACGTCTTATTATCTGAAGTTGATTCCTGAAACCCATAGGTGGATGGAGAAGACATCCACATTTTTTTTCTCTAACCTTTATTAGTGCACTTGGCACATGTGCTCGCTCTCTCTCTCTCTCTCTCTCTCTCTCTCTCTCTCTCTCACACACACACACACATACACAGAGTGAGTGAGAGAGAGAGAACAAATAAATATATGAATACATAAAATGATCTTTAAAAAGTTCTCTAGTGAAAGGGTGTCTTAGTCAGGGTTTCTATTCCTGCACAAACATCATGACCAAGAAACAAGTTGGGGAGGAAAGGGTTTATTCGGCTTACACTTCCATGCTGCTGTTCATCACCAAAGGAAGCCAGGACTGGAACTCAAGCAGGTCAGAAAGCAGGAGCTGATGCAGAGGCCATGGAGGCATGTTCTTTATTGGCTTGCCTCCCCTGGCTTGCTCAGCCTACTCTCTTATAGAACCCAAGACTACCAGCCCAGGGATGGTCCCACCCACAAGGGGCCTTTCCCCCTTGATCACTAATTGAGAAAATGCCTTACAGTTGGATCTCATGGAGGCATTTCCTCAACTGAAGCTCCTTGCTCTGTGATAACTCCAGCTGTGTCAAGTTGACACAAAAATAGCCAGTACAAAGGGTAACCAGCCTTTGATGTAATAGGCAGTAAAGCAGGAAACAGGTGAAGTCATTTTATTCCATGTTCACTCCTTGACTTGGACTTCTTAGGCAAAGCTTTTTTAAAAAATTTCATTTATTTATTTATTTATTTATACTGCAGATTTTATTTCCCCCATCCCTGTCCACCCTCAGACTGTTCCATATCCCATACCTCCTCCCAATCCCCCTGTCTCCATGTGAACCCGACTGCTATACTCCCCGAGGCCTCCAGTTTCCTGAGGGTTAGGTGCATCATCTCTGAATGAACACAGACCTGGCAGTACTCTGCTGTACATGTGTTGGGGGCTTCATATAAGCTCTTCTTGTGAATGCTTCTTCTATCACCTCAGTAATAGTGTCAGGCCTTGAGGCCCCCTCTTGAGCTGAATCCCACTTTGAGCCTGTCTATGGACCTTCTTTTCCTCAGGTTCCTCTCCTGTAATTCTTTCAGACAGGAACAATTATGGGTCAGAGATGTAACTGTGGGATGGCAAACCCCTCCCTCATTTGATGCCCTGTCTATAGAGTTGGGCTCTATAAGTTCCCTCTCCCTACTGTCAGGCATTTCATCTAAGGTCCCTCCCTTTGATTCCTAAAAGTCTCTTACCTCTGAGGTCTCTGATGCATTCTGGAGGGTCCTCCCTACCCCCCCCCAATCTCCTACCTTCTGAAATTGTTCCCAATCTTTCTGCTAGCCCTCGGGGCTTCAGTCCTTTTCCCTCACCCAATACCAGATCAGCTTCCTCTCTCCCTCTCCACTCCTTGTCCACTTCCCCCGCAGGTCCCTCCCTCCGCCATTGTGATTGCTTTCTTCTCCCTCCCAAGTGGAACTGAGGCATCCTCACTTGAGCCCTCATCGTGTTGATCTTTTTGAGCTCTGTTGACTGTATCTTGGGTATTCTGTACTAATTAGTGAGTACATTCCATACTTGTATTTTGGGTCTCAGTTACCTCACTCAGGATGATATTTTCCAGTTCCAACCATTTGCTTGCAAAACTCAGGATGTCCTGGTTCTCAATAGCTGAGTAGTATTCCATTGTGTAAATAAACCACATTTTCTGTATCCACTCAAATTTTCTTCCATTGGACATTTGGTTACTGCATCAGTAATTTATTTTATCACTGTCTACCAGAATACATATATATACTATATTTGAAACTGTAAAGGCCCTGTGGTGTCTTAGTCTCAGCAGTCATATGGTAGCTGGGCAGTTAGGAAGGAATTACTATAAATGTACAAAGCTACCAAGGATATAACATATTTTTTCTTTATAAATACTCATTAATAGTTTTGTGTAGTCACTTTATAGATTAAAGTAATTATGGACTATGAATACTTCTAAATCATCTGTGAAAACAAAACCAAATATCATATTTATTAGCTATAACTGTAGATAATAAACATCATTTGGGGGTTCTAGTTCTATTAGGTAAAAAGCACTTTTGAGAAATTGATGTAAGCTTTAGATTTCTGAATCGGTGAGTTTAAAACTCTATAACTTTTAACCCACCACTATCATTTATTTTGTTTGTGAGTTTTAAGAACCTTTTTATTAATTTAAGAATTTCAGATGACATATTTTGGTCATCTTCAACCCAACTACAATCTTTCCAAGATTCACCTCCTTTCTTACCCACCCAATTATGTCTCATTATTTTTGTAAAGTCTTATCAAGTCCAATTTGTGACACATAGACTATTGGATTGGGGGTCATCTACCACATGCCAACACATACATAAATAACTAAGTAAATAAACACTAAATGAATAGATATGAAATAAAAATTTGAAGAGCTGAAGAGTGGGATAGATGGTTCACTGCTTAAGAGCACTTGTTACTCTTTTTGTTTTGTTTTTGTTTTTCAAGCCAGGGTTTCTCTGTGTAGTGCTGACTGTCTTAGAACTCCCTTTGCAGACCAGGCTAGCCCCAGACTCAGAGAACCACCTTCCTACGCCCCTTGAGTCCTGGGATTAAAGGCATTTGTAGGCAGACCAAGCTGCACTTGTTACTATTAAGAGCACCCAGCACTGCATCATGGTTCATAACTGTTACATCAGATTTAGAGGATCTGATACAGTCTTGTGGCATCATTGGATGCTAGACATTTACATGATGCCCATATAGATGTATACTGAACATTTAAAAACATAAAATAAAATAATTATTTGTAACTTTTGTATATATTTTTAATAAGGGAAAATACCTTATCTCCCAAACAATTCTCTCAAATTTCTTCTCAGTTGCTTATTTGTAAATTAGTATTGCCATCTCATAAAATGTAAGGTTAAAATTTTTCAGTATCATCTTTTTGGCAAATAAACAAGGGGCCAGATTTTTCTGCAGTCTATTCAGAGTTAGCTGTAATAATTATACCATGCAAGAATTGATTGTTCTTGTGCTCGCTTCGGCAGCACATATAATAAAAGTGGAATGATACAGAGAAGATTAGCATGGCCCCTGTGCAAGGAATAAAAATTGGAAAGGAAGAAGTCAAAATATCACTATTTGCAGATAGTATATATAAGTGATGCCAAAAATTCCACCAGAGAACTCCTAAACCTGATAAACAGCTTCAGTGCAGTAGCTGGATATAAAATTAACTCAAACAAATCAATGCTTTTTCTCTACACAAAGGATAAATGGAATGAGAAAGAAATTAGGGAAACAACACCCTTCTCAATAGTCACAAATAATATTAAATACCTTGGCGTGACTCTAAATAAGGAAGTGAAAGATCTGTATGATAAGAACTTCAAGTCTCTGAAGAAATGAATTGAAGAAGATCTCAGAAGATGGAAAGATCTCCCATGCTCATGGATTGGCAGGTTTAACATAGTAAAAATGGCTATCCTGCAGAAAGCAATCTACAAATTCAATGCAATCCCCATCAAAATTCCAACTTAATTATTCACTGAGATAGAAAGGGCAATTTGCAAATTCATCTGGAATAATAAAATATCTAGGATAGCAAAAACTATTCTCAACAATAAAAGAACCTCTGGTGGTATCACCATGCCTGACATTGAGCTGTACTAGAGAGAAATTGTGATAAAAACTGCATGGAACTAGCACAGTGACAGACAGGTAGATCAATGGAATAGAATTGAAGGCCCAGAAATGAATCCACACAGCTATGGTCACTTGATCTTTGACAAGGGAGCTAAAATCATCCAGTGGAAAAAAGACAGCATTTTCAACAAATGGTGCTGGCACAACTGGCGGTTATCATGCAGAAGAATGCAAATTGATCCATTCTTATCTCCTTGTACAAAGCTCAAGTCTAAGTGGATCAAAGACCTCCACATAAAACCAGAGACACTGAAATTATTCGAGGAGAAAGTGGGGAAAAGCTGTGAAGATATGGGCACAGGAGAAAAATTATTAAACAGAACAGCAATGGCTTGTGCTGTAAGATCAAGAATCGACAAATGGGACCTCATAAAATTGCAAAGCTTCTGTAAGACAAAAGACACTGTCAATAAGACAAAAAGGCCACCAACAGATTGGAAAAGGATTTTTTCCAATCCTAAATCTGATAGGGGACTAATATCCAATATATACAAAGATCCCAAGACGCTGGACTCTAGAAATTCAAATAACCCCATTAATAAATGGGGTACAGAGCTAAACAAAGAATTCTCAACTGAGGAATACTGAATGGCTGAGAAGCACCTGAAAAAATGTTCAACATCCTTAATCATAAGGGAAATACAAATTAAAACAACCTTGAGATTCCATATCACACCAGTCAGAATAGCTAAGATCAAAAATTCAGGTGACAGTAGTTGCTGGTGAGGATGTGGAGAAAGAGGAACACTCCTTCATTGTTGGTGGGATTACAAGCTTTTACAACCTCTCTGGAAGTCAGTCTGAAGGATCCTCAGAAAATTGGACATAATACTACTGGAATATCCAGCAATACCTCTCCTGGGCATATACCCAGAAGATGTTCCAACTGGTAATAAGAACACATGCTCCATTATGTTCACAGCAGCCTTATTTTTAATAGCCAGTAGCTGGAAAGAACCCAGATGTCCCTCGACAGAACAATGGATACAGAAAATGTGGTACATTTACACAATGGAGTACTACTCAGCTATTAAAACCAATGAATTTATGAAATTCTTGGACAAATGGATGTATTTGGAGTATATCATCCTTAGTGGAGTAACCCAATCACAAATGAAGTCATTAGATATGCACTCACTGATAAGTGGATATTATCCCAGAAATATAGAATACCCAAGATACAATTTACCAAACACAAGAAAATCAAGAAGAGGGAAGACCAATGGGTGGATATATCGTTCCTCCTTTGAATAGGGAACAAAATACCCATGAAAGGAGTTATTACAGAGACAAAGTTTGGAGCTAAGAGGAAAGGATGGACTATCCAGAGATTACCCCACCCGGGGATCCATCTTATAATCAGCCACCATACCCAGCACTATTGCATATGCAAGATTTTGATGAAGGGACCCTGTTATAGCTGTATAGTATGAGGCTATGCCAGTGCCTGGTAAATACATAAGTGGATGCTCACAGTCATCTATAAGATGGAACACAGGACCCCCAATGGAGAAGTTAGAGAAAGCACCCAAGGAGCTGAAGGGGTCTGCAACCCTATAGGTGGAACAACAATATGAACTAACCAGTAACCCCAGAGCCCATGTCTCTAGCTGCATATGTAGCAGAAGATGGCCTGGTCAGCTCTCATTGGGAAGAGAGGCCCCTTGGTCTTGTAAACTTTGTATGCCCTAGTACAGGGGAATGCCAGGGACAAGAAGCAGGAATGGGTGGGTAGGGGAGCAGGGCAGGGAGGGGGGTATAGGGAACTTTCAGGATAGCATTTGAAATTTGAAATGTATTAAAAGAACATATCTAATAAAAAATGAAGTGAAGTATTTTCTCTTAAAAAAATAATTGATTGTTCTCCATGATGATGAAAGGCAAGGCAAGTATTTTCAGTATGGTGATAATGGGGATACTCTTTTTTTGGGGGGACTTTGGAAGAGCTCAATGATTGAAAGCATGCTGATTCTCTTACCAATGATATTTGTGAGGTTTCTGGGTTTTAAGGTTATTGTAAAGCAGCTGTAAAGAAGGAGCTGAGTCAAAGGGTAAGCAACTCTTCATAAAACATGATTTTCTTGCCCAAGATTTGCTTGTCTTCATAAACTTTCTGCATATGGTTATTTACTTGTGGACATTCTAGAGCTCAGATTACTTTCTAGTGTTTTTGTTGATTTTATGGAAAAGCATAATTATAAAGATAATTTTACCAACCTGTTCTGTGATGTTTAGAATATTAGATAAGAGTTCTTGTATGGGTTGAAAATTTGCAACCTTGCTAATAAGACAACTCTGTTATTAAATACCACACTAAAAAAGCTAATTTAATTAAATATGAAATATAATCCAAGAAACAGAATAGTAGAGAATAGGAGACACACAAGAATGACTCCTTTTTTTATTTTTTTCAATATATTAGTCCTTTAATTTCCTCAAAGAATCTAAATTGTACTTGTGATCAGGATCTTGTTTCTGGAGCTAGGAAACTGAGGCAACACTCATCAGCCTAGTGCAAGGTTCCCTTCTAAGACACATAGATGCCATCCAAAAACTTTCTGATATCCTCGTTTTTAACTGTTGTAGCTTGCTGAATAAGAGCCACTGAATTTGAAACAAGTTCAATATCATTTCCTTCAAGGGTTAATTCATCCTTCTGGGCTTGAGAGACAGAACAAGCAACACCTGTCCTCATCTGAACCCTATGAATTTATTTCTCACCCAAGAAATTTCAGATTTCAAGCAAAGACACATTCTCCTGAATAACAATATTGATGGGGAAGGGAGCATACACAGACCTCATCTTGTAACGGAAGGCCAGTGTAACACCCTTGAACATGTTCTGAACCTGACTACAGATGGTTCTGACAGTGGCCAGTTCCTTAACCCAGAGCCTTTTCTTTCAATTTCCAAGAAGTCTCAGCTCTACATTGCTGTGATTGAAGTCCCTCCACAGAGTTCCCCTCAGTAGCTTCACAATGACTGTGTGCCCCTTCAGATTGATGTCAACATTTTCTGGAATGTCGGCAGTATGATTGATGAGAATGGTCTTTATTCTCGCAGTAGATGGGGCAAAGTGCAAGAAAGTCTCCCTTTCTTATCTTCCCTTCCCTCTGTCTCTATCTTATATCTCCATTCCTATAAACACATTTTCAGTATATTCACATCTATACTGAAATTTTATTGCCATTGAGATTATCAACAAAGCTTGTTAATATAGTAACACTCATAAGTGATATATATGCATCTACATATATACATATATGCATATGCATATACATATACCCTGACCTTTGATAATGCATAGCACACAGCTGTCAGGAATGAGGACCAGTATAATTCACCTAACTATACTAACACTGAATGTTACTCCTGCAAGGATGTAGTGTGAAAACAAAAGAACATCAATATCAACAACAACAACAACAGCAGCAGCAGCAACAGCAACAACAAAAACTTCATTCAGGAATGGTTTCAGTCCCCAAAGAAATACTTGAGCAAACTCTGGTGTTTTGTTTCCATGGTTACATTCTAATAATACTTTGGTGAAAAAGGAAAAGCAAATCCATATATCAAATAATTGACAATTGAAAATCTGAGGGTTCACATCAAAGAGCTACATACAATTTAGGATCACTCATTTGACAGATAGCCCTTAAAAGGAACAAACTGGCATATTATTCTAGTTTCTATGGGCATGAGGGAATATTGCCTTTGTAATTACTTGGCAACGAGGTTGCTTTGTAACTTTGCAGTTTTAAAAATGATTTATCACTTAAATAATGACTCAAAATTTTAAGTGTCAATTATCCTCATTGGCATTTAACTATAGTAGTTAAGGCACTTTAGTTCTTTAGATATGAAAAGGTTTTTAAAATATGGCATGTACAAAATGTTTCTTGACCTATGTCAGAACCTGTCAAAGGAGCTTATATAATGGGAAACCTGAAAGTAGCACCATATATGTGCCACAGAAAATTTAGATATACTCTAATCCACACACTATGCCATATATCTGTCCTTTTCAAACTTTTGCTTGAGAGAACTTATCAAACTCTAGATTCAAGAGGCTGGAAAGGGGCCGGTGAGATGGCTCAGTGCTTAAGAGCACTGGCTACTCTTCTGAAGGTCCCAAGTTCAAATCGCAGCAACCACATGGTGGCTCACAAACATCCATAATGGGTTCTGATGCCCTCTTCTAGTAGATCTAAAGACAGCTACAGTGTACTTACATATAATAATGAATAAAACTTTGGGCCTGAGTGAGCGGGGCTGGAGTGAGCAGAGGTCCTGAGTTTAATTCCTAGCAACCACATGATGGCTCATAACCATCTGTACAGCTACAGTGTATTAATATACATAAAAAAAATAATTAAAAAAAAAGAGGCTGGAAAGTTGTTCAGTTCTAGCACACAAATTCAGTAGCCCACAGAAGGAATACCCTCCAGCTCATTCTCCAGCTCACTCTCTTTTGGCCTTTGTGGATACCTGAAAACAATTCACTTAGACACATGGATATTCATACACATCAATAAAACTGATACAAAATAAAAATGTACATTGCAAGTTGGAGCTCTGGGCAGGGGACTAACCATCTACATGCATGAATAAGACTCGTGTTCTTATGTCAGTAGTGCAAAAGTGAGTGGATACATGTTCTATATTGGGCTTTACCATAACATGTGATTTTTTTTAGTTTTTTTCTCTTTTATTTTACTGTATTGAGGATTCACATTATCTTAACTCATTTCTGGGATTAGCAAAGACATAGATAAATGGAATGATAGAAAGCCACTACATGTATAAATAATATTATATTGTGCAAAATGGATTCACACAATTCAAAATCTGAGAAATATATGAAAATATCCTAGAGGTATAACAACCAGATGGATTTAACATAATAGTAAAAGAACACTGGATGTGTTGACAGAAATCTTTGAGTTATAGCATAGGCTCTGTGTTAGCTGAAAAGGTGAGTAAGCCCTTTGGCAGCACCATGGCATCCAATTACTTTAGTACAAAAGAAAGAATTTGCAATAATGGAGGTTCATGGCTACTTGTAGCTGTAACACATTTTTTTTCTTTGCCCTTTTAAAGAAAAAAAATGGCAAATGCAGATAATTCCTCCCTTCTTTCCAAGTCACTAAAAATATAAGGGATGCCATAATTCCTTTAGGCTGAAGGAAAATACAGACTTCCTTGAATGTGGATAACTAAACCATGCCAATTTTCCATACAGTTAGCAGTAAATTGCTGACTGCATATTTGTCTAAGACTGCAATGCCAAATAAGGCTTCTGCCAGAGGCCATAACCCAAGCCTAGAGGAAAATATGCTTCTACTGCTTTTATAGCCTCACATACAGTCAATTAATAAGAGATTTCCAACTGTGCATATCAGTTAAAGGCTAACAGAAAGAAGAGACAAATGTGGCACAGACATTCATAGTGACTTCAAATAGAAAACTCATACAATTGGAGCTGTAAAGCAAATGACCCAGGAATGTAGAGATAAGCACCAAGGGAGATTAGAAGCATATTATTCTTCAAAATATAATTGAGACACAGTAGAGTGCCCTGATGATAAGGTGGGGCTTACATACTCACTATAGCAGTGAAGTAAACTGACTGTCCCTAGGCCATTTCATAATCTTCACAATATAATAATTTGGCAATACATGCCATTTCTATTGAAAATTTAGTCCAAGAAGCAACACTATCCACAGCACTTGTTAGAATGCTAGAAATACAGACCCTCATCAACATCTAGATGATGGCCATCTTCAGCTTAAACAACAGAGGCAATATGAGATGCACATGCTCACTGAAATCTGAGAACTGATACTTACCAAGATTTCATCCCAGTTCCTGCTTCATGTTAAGAATGTACTAAGTAGAATTATTATTATTAAAACTTTCTTTTCTACTTGAGCCTAGCCTAGTAATCATGGTGCTCCTCGATGGCTGCATTCCTAACCATGCCACTAACCTCATCTCCACAAGGCCATACTGGCTTTCACTGCTCTTTTCTCCTATCTCTTTCCCATTACCTTAAGTTCTTAGGGCCCAATATAAAGAGCAGGCTCTTGGCTGATTGGCATGAGGAAATTTCTCCCGGGTTTATAAACTTATCACATATATACATATGGCAGAATTGTTTCCATTTCATATTGTGGTCATTTGGAAGCATTTTCATTTATTTAGGTTACTTGAGTAACTAAAAACTCAAATGACAGAAACATTAATGCTAGCTCAACTTCAAGGGTTTTAGTGTGGGACTATAAGGCACCATCATTTTAGGCATATGACAGGCAGAAACATCATGGATGACTTCCAAAATAGAACAAAGCTGCTTACCTCATGACAGCTAAGAAGTAGAGAGAGTCAAACAGGAATAGGGATAAGAGTTACCATAAAATTAAGTTGAATATAGAGAAGTCAAAGTGGAACCCTCATGCCTACCTTCCAGTCTCTCTGATGTGGGGATATACTCTGCAGGATGCAAAAAGAGAAACCTGGACACCAATCAAGCCACAAAATGCTTCACCTACAACATTTTCTGCCTTCAAAATAGTGCAGAACCTGTGGGAGTAGCCAACCAATGTCTGATTTAACTTAGGCCCATGACATGAGAGTGAGCCTACACTGCTTGAATGGCTAGAAACCAGAACTGGATAGACATGTGATATAGAATAGAAAAAATTATAACTACTCACCCACCCCCCCAAATCAGTCAAATGATTCCTAATGCTATTCTGCTATACTCATAAATCAGTGCCTTGCCCAGTCATCACCAGAGAGGCTTCCTTTGGCAGGCAGTAATTGGGAACAGATATAGAGACCCACAGTCAGATATTATGAAGAGACAGTCTAAATTGAAGGTCCCCATTGGGGCCCTCCCATTGGAGATTGGGGAACCCCACAGAAAAGGGAGAGGAAAGATTGTCAGAGTGAATGGAGGACACCAGAGAACATGGCCCACTGAATCAATTAAGCAGGGCTTATATGGACTCACAGAGTTTGAAGCAGTAACCATCTGGCCCACTTGGGTCTGCACCAGGTCCTCCGTATATATGCTATGGCTGACTGGTAACCTGCTGTTTTTGTGGTACTCCTAAGAGTTGTAGAGGCAGTGTCTCTGGCTCTTTTGCCTGGTTTTGAGACTCTTTTCTCACTGGATTGCCTTATCCATCCTTAATATGAGGTCTTTTGCTTACTGTATCTTGTTCTGGCATGTGTGGTTGTTTTTTTCTTGAAACTCTGATCCTTTCTGAAGGGAAATAGAGGATGAGTGAATTTGAGTGAGTGAGGACATGGGGGAAGCTGGGACCAGTGAAGGAAGGGGAAACCATGGTAGGGAAGTGTTGTATGGGGGCATGTTGTTTTAAATTTAAAAATGCCCTCCAAGGAGTTCTTCCAGTCAGACCTCCTCCAGATAGACCATTCAATATGACTTAATCAGAGCATTAATTCCCTATCACTAATGAAGTTAATGTTCTCATGATCAAATCAATAGTATAAATAGATGGGAACTAAGATTCCAGCAAATTACCTTTGGGGAACATTATACATTTGAACCATAACAACTAATAATAGCAAGGACTCTGAAGTTAAAATTGTGTCTTTGTAATCTTAAATGAGTCACCTAACTTCTGAGTTTATATGAATTATAATTTGCATGTAGTAATATAGTGAAAGCATGACATATAGAATTACAATATATCATAATTATATTATTTTCTTGACCACACTGTATTTATCAATCATCCAATCATCATGAATATAGTATTGCATCTACTTTCAGAAAAGTAAATGAGTATTCAAAACATAAAACAAAGTAGGTAGCACTTCATCCAGAATTTAAAAATGCAGAACATTAGAAATAATTATGGTCTGGGCATAATGACAGGAAGGGGAGTAGTGAATGGAAGTATACCCACTATTAATTTTATAAGAATGCATTTGGATAAATACAGACATATAAAACTAACCATGCCGAGGTCAAAATTATAAGTCCAAAATTAGATGGCAGGACAGGAAGGCAAACTAAATGGTTATCTTTAAAGATTAGCTTGTGTATAAATTCAGAGGCTACTAAGTAAGCCAGAAGACAACAAATCTATAAGCAGGTATCTCAAATATAAGCAGTCTATTGGTCAAATCAAATTGAAGAACAAATTGTTCACAAGTTCAAACAATACTTCTGCTATTAATAGTTCTGTACTTGTTTAAAAGATTTGCTGTTACTTTTTATAAAAGGGGAATAATATTCCCTAAAACTGACTCCAAGTGATTTCTTATTTATACCCATACAGTAATGAATCTTTCAATGCTAATCAAAGAAGCATCAATTTGCAGTAGCTAGTGATTAACCAGAGAACCACACCTGGTCAATATGGATGAAATATCCATATCCCAGCCATTCATCCTAAGGCTCAGGGACCATTGTGAAAGAGAGACCAGAAATAGTGTACGAGCTTCACAGAGAGGGATAGTCAGTTTTCTCTAAGGGAATAGTCACACATATGTGCATTTACCATACTCTAGTAGAAAGTCACACATCCTAAAATATCTGAGCAACACAAAAAGAAACAAAGTTGAATGGATGGAAAGGGAAGGTGAATCTGGGAAGAGTTTTGGAGGGAAATTAAATATGATAAAAAATTATGAAATTCTCAAAGAACAAAGAATTTAGCATAGACTGAAAGGAAGGAACACATAGGAGCAGGGCCACAATTATTCTGAAAAGAAAAGAAAATGCATTGTTTTTGAGAGACTAGAAAGAAAGATGTGTTGGGGAGAAATATTGATGAATGAACAAGAGCTTCCCTGATAGCTTCACCATTAGTAGCAACTGTGAAAATTGAAACAACTCCATGGAGAACAATTCTCCAATATAATTACAAAACCCTAAAATTGTCACACTCTATGACCCTATAATATTATGCCATAAAATCTGTTGTAGGGAGATAATATTAAATACCAAAAAGTTTTATTCTCTTGAAATGTGTTTTCCTTATTTTCTGAGAATTTCATGAAGCTTATATTGCTTATATTCTTTCTTCTCTCCCAAACACTTTCACATCCTGTCTAACCTCCTTACCCACCCAACTTCATGTAATTTCTCTCTCCTTAAGAGACTCAGACAAATATAAAAGCCCACATGCAAGCTCACCAACCCCTATACACACTCACAAACAACAAACAAACAAAAATAACCCATGAAGACTAAATTGAGTTGACCAACAATTCCTGTGTGTGGTTTCTGCTCTGCAGGGTGGTCAATGTGCCCAGTGTCACTCTGTTGCAGTAAACTGACTCTCCTGATCACAGCAGCAATCAAATGCTAATACAAATACCTCAGCTAGAGGTAGGACTGGTAGGACTTCGTGCCCACCTTAGTTCTTCCATGCTGGGATTTTGTCTTGCTAAAAGTTTTATTTTTTACAAAAGACCCATGACACATTTGGCAACCATAATAGTATGACTGATAGCTATAGGGCTTGAAAATATTTTTTCTGTTAAGATTCTAGTTGTTATGTTGAAACAGAGATCTAGTCTGGAAGGGATTTCACAACTTTTCTGTGTAACAGGAACATGACCCTCTGTTTCAACTTTTCCCACATGTCCTCACTCTGAAGGATTAATTACTTCATAAAACACTTGGCTACAGCCTTTGTCTTCTCCTAAGCCTGCCTGAAAACATCATCCTTTGGCCAGAAGCCATACAACAAGAACCAATCTGAGGAAGAATTGGATGAAAAAGTGTGGTTTTAATGCCATTACCATTTACTGAAGAACCAACCACAAAACATCCTGTGGAATCAAACGTTTCTTCAACCTTAGACCACAAAGCACCAGTTTATTCTCTGGTGAGGTATGAGGGAATCAAACACCCAACAAGACCCATAGTAACACCTCTCCTCCAGCCACCTTGCCTCCTATTAATGATGTGTCCCAGAACACTCTTTGAGAGTAGTGTCATTATCATAACTTGAGTACAGATGGCAAGAAAGTTGAGGTTTATTTGAGTCTTCAGAGACATCCATATTCTAAATAAGAATGTTATATGTCCAACATATCTCAGGAGGGCAGAATGAAGCTGGGTCTCAAGAAACACAACATAGTCTTTAGAGGAGTCGGACTTCCAAGCAGCTGTCAAAGTAGGAAGCAGGAGAATGGTATACTAGAAATTCCTCCCCCCTCTTTCTCAAGGGCACACTTTTTAGTTCCCACAGACATCAGTCTTCAGAAGCCCTTCCTCCTGTCTCTTTCAGCAGAGTGGACACTCTGCAGACAAATCAGCATACATCTATCTAATACCACCCTGCTAAATCCTAACATCTGTGCCATCTCCTCATGGTCTTATGATGAATTTGCTAAATGCTTAGCTATCTGTGAAATGATTTTGTTTTAGTGGCTTTGTTTTGCTGTACTTTTTTTCACAGATTTTCTTTGGGGGGGGGGATCGGGGAGCAATTTCAAATTAGCAAACAGAAAGTACTTTTTTTATAGATTTTTGAGTAAGACTTTATCATGTAGTAACTCTAGCTGGCCTGGAAATTCTAGGTAGACCAGAAACTTGTGGTGGTCTTTCTAAGTGTTGGGATTTACATGCCTGTACCACACTGCCTAGCCAGTACTGATATCCCATTGACTGTAGTATAGAGTTCATTGCCTGTGCTAAACAATCTGTGGGTGTTGACAAGTACATTTGTAATCATATAGTATGCTACCTTCCAGATTGGCTTTTACCTAGCAATATGCATGTGAGAAATCTCCATGTCCTCGCTTGATTTTTCTTTTTAATGCTGACATTCCATTGTCCAAGATGTGCCCTATGACTTGATGCTATTACTGGTGGATAGCTAGCTAGTTTTATATATTCAAGGCGGGGTGTCTTGCAGCACAGGCTGGCCTTGAATATTTTAATTTCTTTTAAAATGTATTACTTGACATTTCCCACTCTGATCACACTCATCATCTGTTTTCTCTTATTGCACATGTAGCTCCACAAATTTTGCCTTCAGGGCCACTCACATAGACATGAATACAGTGTATTTCCCAGTGTACAGGCAGCTCACCAGCAACTAAACTAACTGCTGATGGCTCCCCATGCTCCAGCAATCATTGACTGCAAGTAGCTCTCCAGGAAGAACATGACTCCCACAAACCCCTCATCTCTCCTTGGCTGAATGTTAATGGGCTTGATTGATCCTAAGTGCTAAAGTGTACCACCACATACAATGCTGTATGTATACTAGCACGTATTTCAACACAGGGCTGTGTGTATACTAGCAAGTCACGTACTTTACAAAGCTACATTTCCAGCTGTAAATTGATGGTAAGGATAGAGACACTCTGCAGAGCACAGGCTGGTCCCCCAAATTCACAAATATGCCTCAGCGTCTGCTCAGTGTTGCACACAGGTTTGAGACAGTTGCATCTTGTGCTTGTCTTTAGGAACTCATTTCATAACCTAGTTTGATGCCAAGCTCTTGATCTTGCCTCTGCTTCTCATATCCTCAGATTTAAAGGTGTGCCATACATCATTGCAGGCATGTAGCAGTGATATATTGCTAATATTAAACCGAGTCTTCCATAGGTCTGGATAGCTTCAAACTTTCCTTGAAGCTGAGGATAACTTGAAACTTCTGAACCCCTTTTCCACCTACTTAGTACTGGCATGGGTATGTACCAATATTTCCACTTTTATGGAATGATCCTAAGGTATTCTGTAGGCAACTTGAACATTTGATATATTGGGGTATATCCCAAGCCTGGCATCATCCTTTATGTTTTTTGAGCTGACCCAGGTTGAGCTCAGATTTATGTTTTAGCCCAGACTGGCCTTGGAACTAATTCTACTTCAGTGCTCTCATACAGAGTAACATGCATAGAGAGCCCATGTGTGAACAAATTTGGCAAGAGTGTAATCAACCTAGGATGTGGAAGCCAGAGGGTAAGGAGGAGCACAAGGCCAGCCTTATATATGGCAAATGATAAGTTGAGGCCAGATTGGACTACATAGTAATTTTAGGATTTTGTGGCTACACTGTGCCACATGAGAATAAACAATAACAAAAAAAGAAAAAGAAAAAGAACTGAATGGATAGAGGAACCAAAGAAAGAGAAGGTGAGGAGGAGGAACTCAAGAATCATTTGGCGGGGGGGGGGGGGGGGCTGGAGAAATTCCTCTGTGGTTAAGAGCACTGGCTGCTCTTCAGCCAGAGGTCTTGAGTTCAATACCCAGCAATCACATGGTGACTTATAACCATCTATAATGAGATCTAGTGCCCTCTTCTGGCCTGCAGGCAAACATGCAGGCAGACTGCTGTATACATGATAAATAAAACCTTTCTTAAATACACACACACACACACACACACACACACACACAGAGAGAGAGAGAGAGAGAGAGAGAGAGAGAGAGAGAGAGAGAGAGAGAGAGAGAGTGCTACATACTTTCTTAAACACCAAAGACTCTTTACTTCCTTACAGAGAAATACTAAAATGAAAACTACATGACTGATTAGCAACTAGGATGAGTTTGGGGTTTTATTGCTGTGATGAAACATATGACCAAAAGCAATCTGGGGAGGAGAGGATTTATCTGGCATACACTTCCATATTATAGCTGAGTATGAAAGAAGTCAGGAGAGACTCAGGCAGGACTGGAACCTGGAAGCAGGAGCTTATGCAGAGGCCATGAAGGGGTGCTGCGCAACGGCTTGATCATCATGGTTTCATCAACCCGCTCTTTTATTGAGCTTAAGACCACCAGTCCAAGAATAGCACCACTCACAATGGCCTTGTGCTTTCCATCAATCATTATTAAGAATAATCCCTACAGCCAGGTCTTAGGAGTCATTTTCTTGATTGCAGTACTCTCCTTTCAGATGACTTTCTCAAGTTGGCATAACTAGCCAGCACACCTTCCTATATGCTCTTTATTTTAATCCCATGAAATAGTTAGAGAAGGGGATTTACTGTTACTTGAACATCAACTAAGTAATATTATTTCAAATAAATTTTCCCATGAGAAAAAAAAAAACTATTTCTCCATTACTTATCAGAAATGTATCTACCTCATAAACCTAAAAAGAAATCCGGCATTTTTTTTTTACTTACTTGTACACATTTTTCACTATATCAAGTTATATTTAAAACACATATCTAAATATAGAACTATAGAACACCTTCTTGGCTGTTACCAAAAGGCTTGAATTTGTAGATCATAGAATAGAATTAGGAAATTTGTAAAGTCTAGAATAACGAACAAATTAGATTCCAGAAATATTATCAATGAGAAGACATTTGAAATTATTTTGATTTGGCTGTCTTATAACAGTAGATTCTTACCTTTGTTATCTGAAAATACTCTTATGTTCAGTAAGTCTGTTTATATAATCATTGTAATCATGCATTATTGCATAATTAGTGTAAGTACATGTAATCAGCTCTAATATATAATCACATAATGGAGTCATCGTAAAACAAGTCCTTGTGAGTCTAAATATATGCTTCGTATATCTGTAAAAGATAAATACTATTTTTATTTGGACTGGTTATAATGGGATTTTGTTTTCTATCAGTAGTTACCATATTCAGGAGCAGTTGACATTGTAAGAAAATGCATATACATTCAGTTCCTTGTCTTCTAAATCACATGGTAAAATCAGATTGCCTCTAAAGGCATTACTTATTTGATTCACAATAAGTATTTCACAATGTTTGAAGCCATGGGTATGATCAGATATAATGCAAAATGGCCCTGTAGGGAGGCATATAACAATATGTCACAACTCTCTTTATATACAAATGGGTATATGTGTACCTGCAATTAAAAGCTATCCTAAAATACTGAAGACTAGATTAGGATTCTGCTGGAATGTGAATAATGTAATAGGAAAACAACTTTATTAGGTTTTCTACTTATAAATCATAGGCAATGAAATAATAGACATTTTAAAGGATACCATCTTAAAGACATTTATCCAAACTCTAAAGAGGATCACTATGAACATTCTGAAGGCCTTCATCTCAAATTTGTGATGTATATACAACCTGAATTGAAATCACAATATTTTACCTCAGCTTTTCAAGTGTCAAGATTGCTTGGCATTTTTTAGCATTCCATTACTTGAGTTGATATCCTTTATAATCTCTTTAAAATGGTTTTAAATACAGTATTTTATGTTTATGGGTGTTTTGTTTCTATGTATGTTGTTCAGCATGCATTTACCTGTTATCCTTGGATGCAAGAAGAAAGGGTTATTCTATTGTGAGAAACTATATGGTTGATGGTAACCAAACCCAGATCCACTGCTAGAGCAGTACTCCAAACTACTAAGTCATCTCTCCAGAGCCCTTTCTGAATTTATAATGTCAAGTATACAAAGGCAGTAAAAAGCACTTACTGTTTGAGCAGAAGGCCTTTGGTTGGTTCCCAGCACTCTCATGGAGGTTCACAACTGCCTCTAACTCCAAGTATATTGGATCTGATGTCCTATTCGGGGCCCCTGTTGATACACAAATGCATTTGTAACATATATATAAAAGGAAAATATAACACACATACATACAAATTAAGATATTTTTTCTTTCAAAAAAGAAAGCATGTATGGCATAGTGAGATAGCTAGATGATAAAGACAATTGCTTCTAAGCCTGGGGACCTGCATTTAAGGCCAGAGACATATAGAGTGTAGGGAAAGCAGGAAAACCACAAATTGTTCTCTGATCTACACCAATCCATGGTTAAATGCAACCCCCAACATGCAAACAATAATATGTAATTTAAGAATTAAAAAAAGGGAGACATAACAACAGATCCTGAAGAAATCCAAAACAACATCAGATCCTTCTACAAAAGGCTATACTCAACAAAACTGGAGAACCTGGATGAAATGGAGAAGTTTCTTGACAGATACCAGATACCAAAGTTGAATCAAGATCAGGTTAATGATCTAAACAGCCCTATATCCCCCAAAGAAATAGAAGCAGTCATTAATAGTCTCCCAACCAAAAAAAGCCCAGGACCAGATGGGTTTAGTGCAGAGTTCTATCAGACCTTCAAAGAAGATCTAATCCCAGTTCTTCACAAACTATTCCACAAAATAGAAACAGAAGGTACTCTACCCAACTTATTCTATGAAGCCACAATTACACTGATACCTAAACCACAAAAAGACCCAACAAATATAGAGAACTTCAGACCAATATCTCTTATGAATATTGATGCAAAAATTCTCAATAAAGTTCTTGCTAACCGAATCCAAGAACACATCAAAACAATCATCCATCCTGACCAAGTAGGTTTCACCCCAGGGATGCAGGAATGATTCAATATATGGAAATTCATCAACGTAATCCAGTATATAAACAAACTCAAAGACAAAAATCACATGATCATCTCGTTAGATGCTGAGAAAGCATTTAACAAAATCCAACACCCACTCATGATAAAAGTCTTGGAAAGATCAGGAATTCAAGGCCCATACCTAAACATGATAAAAGCAATCTACAGCAAACCAGTAGCCAACATCAAAGTAAATGGTGAGAAGCTGGAAGCAATCCCACTAAAATCAGGGACTAGACAAGGCTGTCCACTCTCTCCCTACCTATTCCACATTGTACTTGAAGTCCTAGCCAGAACAATTAGACAATAAAAGGAGATCAAGGGGATACAAATTGGAAAGGAAGAAGTCAAAATATCACTTTTTGCAGATGATATGATAGTATATAAAAGTGACCCTAAGAATTCCACCAGAGAACTCCTAAGCCTGATAAACAGCTTCAGTGAAATAGCTGGATATAAAATTAACTCAAAGAAGTCAATGGCCTTTCTGTACACAAAGGATAAACAGGCTGAGAAAGAAATTAGGGAAAAAACACCCTTCTCAACAATCACAAATAATATAAAATACCTTGGCTTGACTCTAAGGAAGTGACAGATCTTTATGATAAGAACTTCATGTCTCTGAAGAAAGAAATTAAAGAAGAACTCAGAAGATGGAAAGATCTCCCATGCTCATGGATTGGCAGGATCAATATAGTAAAAATGGCTATCTTGCCAAAATCAATCTACAGATTCAATGAAATCCTCATCAAAATTCCAACTCAATTCTTCAACGAATTAGAAAGGGCAATGAGCAAATTCATCTGGAATAACAAAAAACCTAGGATAGCAAAAAGGATAAAAGAACCTCTGGTGGAATCACCATGCCTGACCTAAAGCTGTACTACAGAGCAATTGTGATAAAAAAAACTGCATGGTACTGGTATAGTGACAGACAAGTAGACCAATGGAACAGAACTGAAGACCCAGAGATGAACCCACACACCTATGGTCACTTGATCTTTGACAAGGGAGCTAAAATTATCCAGTGGAAAAAAAGAGAGCATTTTCAACAAATGGTGCTGGCAAAACTGGCTGTTATCAGGTAGAAGAATGTGAATTGATCCATTTCTATCTCCTTGTACTAAGGTCAAATCTAAGTGGATTAAGGAACTCCACATAAAACCAGAGACACTGAAACTTATAGAGGATAAAGTAGGGAAAAGCCTCGAAGATATGGGTACAGGGGGAAAATTCCTGAATAGAACAGCAATGGCTTGTGCTGTAAGATCAAGAATCGATAAATGGGACCTCATAAAATTGCAAAGCTTCTGCAAGGCAAAAGTCTCCGTCAATAAGACAAAAAGAACACCAACAGATTGGGAAAGGATCTTTACCTATCCCAAATCGGATATGAGACTAATATCCAATATATATAAAGAACTCAAGAAGATAGACTCCAGAAAATCAAATAACCCCATTAAAAATGGTGCTCAGATCTGAACAAAGAATTCTCACCTGAGGAATACCGAATGGCAGAGAAGCACCTGAAAAAAATGTTCAACATCCTTAATCATCGGGGAAATGCAAATCAAAACAACCCTGAGATTCCACCTCACACCAGTCAGAATGGCTAAGATGAAAAATTCAGGTGACAGCAGATGCTGGTGAGGATGTGTCGAAAGTGGAACACTTCTCCATTGTTGGTGGGATTGCAAGCTTGTACAACCACTCTGGAAATCAGTCTGGCGGTTCCTCAGAAAATTGGACATAGTACTACTGGAGGATCCAGCAACACCTCTCCTGGGCATATATCCAGAATATGTCCCAACTGGTAAGAAGGACACATGCTCCACTATGTTCATAGCAGCCTTATTTATAATAGCCAGAAGCTGGAAAGAACCCAGATGCCCCTCAACAGAGGAATGGATATAGAAAATGTGGTACATTTACACAATGGAGTACTACTCAGCTATTAAAAAGAATGAATTTATGAAATTCCTAGGCAAATGGATGAACCTGGAGGGCATCATCCTGAGTGAGGTAACACAATCACAAAGGAACTCACACAATATGTACTGAATGATAAGTGGATATTAGCCCAGAAACTTAGGATACCCAAGATATAAGATACAATTTGCTAAACGCATGAAACTCAAGAAGAAAGAAGACCAAAGTGTGGACACTTTGCCCCTTCTTAGAATTGGGAACAAAACACCCATGGAAGGAGTTACAGAGACAAAATTTGGAGCTGTGACGAAAGGATGGACCATCTAGTGATTGCCATATAGAGGGATCCATCCCATGATCAGCTTCCAAACGCTGACACCATTGCATACACTAGCAAGATTTTGCTGAAAGGACCCAGATATAGCTGTCTCTTGTGAGACTATGCCGGGGCCTAGCAAACACAGAAGTGGATGCTCACAGTCAGCTATTGGACGGATCACAGGGTCCCCAATGGGCTGGGGGGATCTGCATCCCTATAGGTGGAAGAACAATATGAACTAACCAGTACCCTGGAGCTCTTGTCTCTAGCTGCATATGTATCAAAAGATGGCCTAGTCGACCATCACTGGAAAGAGAGGCCCATTTGTCATACAAACTTTATGTGCCCCATTACAAGGGGTATGTCAGAGCCAAAAAGTCGAAGTGGATGTGTAGGGAATTGGTGGGGATATGGGGGACTTTTGGGATAGCATTGGAAATGTAAATGAGGAAAATACCTAATAAAAATATTAAAAAAGAAAAATAAAAGATCCTCTCTTCTCACTGATGCCCTACAAGACCACCCTCTGCTACATATGCAGCTGGAGCCATGGGTCTCTTCAAGTGAACTCTTTGGTTGGTGGATTAGTCTCTGGATATTCTGGCAGGGGTCTGGTTGGTTGATATTGTTTTTTCCTATGGGGTTGCAAACCTTGTCAGCACCTTCAGTCCTTTCTCAAACTCCTCCATTGGAGACCCCTGCTCAGTCCCATGGCTGACTGTGAGCATTTTGTCTGTATTTCAGGCTCTGGCAGAGCCTCTCAGGAGACAGCTATATCAGGCTCCTGACAGCATGCACTTCTTGGCTTTTACAATAGTGTCTGAGTTTGGTGACTGTATACAGGATGGATCTCCAGGTGGGACAGTCTCTGAATGGCCTTTCCTTCAGTCTCTGCTCCACACTTTGTCTCTGTATTTCTTCCCATGAGCATTTTGTTCCCCCTTCTAAGAAGGACTAAAGCATCCACACATTGCTCTTCTTTCTTCTTGAGCTTCATGTGGTCTGTGAACTATATTATAGTTATTCTGAGCTTTTGGACTAATATCCACTTATCAGTGAGGGAATACCATATTTTTTTGGGGGGATTGGGTTACCTCACACAGAAGTATATTTTCTAGTACCATCCATTTGTTTGTGAATTTCATGAAGTCATAGTTTTTAAAAGCTGAGTAGTATTCCATTGTGTAAGTATACCATATTTTCTGTATCCATTCTTCTGGTAATGGATATCTGTGTTCTTTCCTGCTTCTGGCTATTATAAATAAGGCTGATAGGAGCATAGTGAAGCATGTGTCCTTGTTACATGTTGGAACATCTTCTGAGTATATGTCCAGGAGTGATATAGCTGTCCTCAGGTAGTGCTATATCCAGTTTTCTGAGGAACAGACAGACTAATTTCCACAGTGGTTGTCCAAACTTGCAATCCCACCAACAATGGAGGAGTGTTCCTCTTTATATGCTCAACAGCATCTGCTGTCACCTGAGTTTTTGATCTTAGCTATTCTGATTGGTGTAAGGTGGAATCTTAGAGATGTTTTGATTTGCATTTCCCTGATGACTATGGGTGTTGAACACTTCTTTCTTATTTTTTGAGGTTTCTTTATTTATTGAACATTTTCTTTGCTTACATTTCAAACATTATTCCCTTTCTCGATTTCCCCTGAAATTCCCTTTCTCATCCCTCCTCCCCAGCTTCTATGAGGGTGTTTCCCCACCTACCCACTACTCCCACTTCTCAGCCATTTGGGATTCCTCAGTTGAGACTTCTTTGTTTATCCTTTGTACCCAATTTTTTAATAGAGTTGTTTGGTTATCTGGAGTCTAACTTCTTGAGTTCTTTGTATATGTTGGATATTAGCCCTTCACTGGATGTAGAGTTGGTAAAGAGCTTTTCCCAATCTGTTGGTTGCTGTTTTGTCCTATTGACAGTGTCCTTTGCCTTACAGAAGCTTTGCAGTTTTATGAGGTCCCATTTGTCAATTCTCAATCTTACAGCACAAGCCATTGCTGTTTTATTCAGGAATTTTCCCCCTGTGCCCATATATTCGAGGCTTTTCCCCAATTTCTCCTCTATAAGTTTCACTGTCTCTCGTTTTATGTGGAGTTCCTTGGTCCACTTAGATTTGACTTTAGTACAAGGAGATAGGAATGGATCAATTCGCATTCTTCTACATGATAACCACCAGTTGTGCCAGCACCATTTGTTGAAAATGTTGTCTTTTTTCCACTGGATGGTTTTAGCTCCCTTGTCAAAGATCAAGTGATCATAGGTGTGTGGGTTCATTTCTGGGTCTTCAATTCTATACCATTGACCTAACTATCTGTCTCTGTACCAATACCATATAGTTTTAATCATTATTGATCTGTAATACAGCTTGAGGTCAAGGATGGTGATTCCTCCAGAAGTTCTTTTATCATTGAGAATAGTTTTTGCTCTCCTGGGATTTTCATTATTTCCAATCAATTTGAAAATTTCTCCATGAAGAATTAGTTGGAATTTTGATGGGGATTGCATTGAATCTGTAGATTGTTTTCGTCAAGATGGACATTTTTACTATATTAATCCTGCTAATCCATAAGCATGGGAGATCTTTGCACCTTCTGAGATCTTCCATTTCTTTCTTCAGAGACTTACAGTCATTCTCATACAGATCATCCATTGCTTGGTTAAAGTCACACCAAGGTATTTTATAGTATTTGTGACTCTTGTGCAGGGTGTCATTTTCCTCATTTCTTTATCATCCTATTTATCCTTCCAGTAGAGGAAGGCTACTGATTTGTTTGCATTAATTTTATACCCAGCCATTTTGATGAAATTGTTTATCAGGTTTAGGAGTTCTCTGCTGGAGTTTGGGAGGCAAAGTGATTAATTTACATACATTTTCTGAAACTATAAACAAAAATTCTACTATTATAACTTAAAAATATATTACATTATCAATTATAGTAAGCATGTTACCCTATATATTTCTTAAACTTCTTCCTCTCATCACTTGGAAATTTAGTATTCTTTGACCAACATTTGTTCATTCTCTTATAGCCACTAGTTTATTTTCACCTCTATAAATATGGAATTTCTACATTCCAATTCTTTATAGTACTGTAGCACTAGTTCCTTTGCTGTTAGCTTCCTTCTTTTAACATAATGTTCTCTGTTTTCAATTATACTGAACCAAGATGTGACGATATTTTCTTCCTTTGTAAACACTAAATAGCAGTCTATCAGATGTGCTATCAGAACATGTACTTCTCTAAACATTCACTTGCAGATCTTTGCTAGTGTGTATAATGTTTTAATGAGCCTGGTAATGATGATGTCTTCCAAACACTTATTTTTACTTCTCTATTATAAGTATCACTAAATGGGATTTCGGAACCGCAAGAAGTTTTCTGGGACCAGGAATTTCTATGCCATGTTTTATAATTACTGTACTAATTTAAATCTAAGATAGCATTTTCCACGTGTTTTCTTTCTATAAAGCTTCACCAACACATTAACATCTACATTTTCTATATTATATGTATTTTAAAACTCATAATTTTTATGCATTGAGTCACATATTCCCTATTATTAATGATAATTCTGCACATATTTATATATGATAGCTTATTTGGAAATGTGTCTCTTCAAGTCCTCTAGACAATTGCTTATGAATATTTTTGATCTTTTTTCTTTCATAGTGCTGTTAGAGGTCCCCATATATTTTAACATTTTCAGCCATTAACACTATTACATTTCTAAAAATAAAATTTCACTTTGAAAGGTTGAATATTTACTTGATTTATTCTTTTTGTAATTAAAACTCATACTTTGATGAAATCTCAGTTTTTCATTTTTTTTTTTAAGAGAGAGGGTTTCAATCTGCAGCATTGGCTCTCCTGGCGCTTACTTTGTAGACCAGACTGGTCTTGAACTATCTCTTTCTCCAAAGTGCTGGAATTAAATGTAATTGTCACAATGCCCAGAGAAATTTATTTATTTTATTGATTGATTTGTTTCTCTGTGTGTCTAAAACTGGCATTTTGAGTAGGAAAATAATATCTAATATTGAGTATCTATAATATTTGCTCTTAGACAGGCCTAGAATGTAGGTGTAATAGAATGGTCCTAGAATTTTTATCTTCTTGTGTTTGATTATACTTAGTATATACAATCACAGGGTATAGTCCTTGGGCAGTTGTAGCTTGATGGTGGCCTTGAAGGCTGTAGGGTTTGAGTCTTGGTTTCATAAGAGTAGATGTGCATTTGTGGACTTATGGAACTTATTAACATCAGTGAACAAGGTATAGCCTGACACTAGAGTCTATTCAAGTAAAACCTGGTCCCAGAGTCAAGTGATGTTGTGTCCATAGGGACTTGCCTTGAGACTAGGGCTTTTTTGGTTCTAGGACCACCATGGAGTCTAAAGTCTAGAGTTAAGATATTCTTGTGTTTGCCCAGATGTGAGACACTAGGTCTTCAAGGGCTAGTATGGTACTCAAATATAGAATATAAAGTACAAGTTATAGGCTTGTCTGGACTTAATCTACTGCTAGGATCTATTTGGAGAAGGATATAACCTGGGTTAGTTAGAGTACTCCTGGAATTTAAGTCTCCTGGAACCATGGAATTTGGGGCCTTCCTGATGTTGAGACAGGTCTGAATCTCATTTCCAGTAGTGTTTACCTGAATTTGATTTCATTGGTTCCAGCCTGGTTCCAGGGCCAATTAGATGTTGGGGGCTTTGGGAGTTAATTGGGACCTGACACAGTCTTGTAAACTCTTCTTGACTGAGAGATATAGGACCTGAACCTACAGGATTGTACATAGTGCCATGATAGGTTTGAAAGTTTATGTTTTCTGCAGGCACAAGCCATAGTGCTTGGTCCAAGAGTGCTTGTTTCACTACCAGCTGTCTACTTACACTATAGAAGCAAGTCTACTATTGAAAACAGTCTAGAATAGTGGATCTCAACTTGTTGATGGTGAACTCTTTGGGGACTGATGAACTCTTTTATATGGGTTGCATATAAGATGTACTATATATCAGATATTTACATTATGATTCATAACAGTAGTAAAATGTATAGTTATGAAGAAGCAACAAAAATAATTTTCTGGTTAGGGTTCACCAGAAGATGAGGAACTATATTAAAAGGCATGAAGTATTAGAAAGGTTGAGGACCATGAAGAATGAAGACCAAAGTGGGGACACTGTGCCCCTTCTTAGAATTGGGAACAAAACACCCATGGAAGGAGTTACAGAGACAAAGTTTGGAGCTGAGACAAAAGGATGGACCATCTAGAGATGGCCATATCCAGGGATCCATCCCATAATCAGCTTCCAAACGCTGACACCATTGCATACACTAGCAAGATTTTGCTGAAAGGTCCCAGATATAGCTGTCTCTTGTGAGACTATGCCAGGGCCTAGCAAACACAGAAGTGGATGCTCACAGTCAGCTATTGGATGGATCACAGGGCTCCCAATGGAGGAGCTAGAGAAAGTACCCAAGGAGCTAAAGGGAACTGCAACCCTTTAGGTGGAACAACATTCTGAACTGACCAGTACCCCGGAGCTCTTGACTATAGTTGCATATGTATCAAAAGATGGCCTAGTAGGCCATCACTGGAAAGAGAGGCCCATTGGACACACAAACTTTATATGCCCCAGTACCAGGGAACACCAGGGCCAAAAATGGGAATGGGTGGGTAGGGAAGTGGGGGGGGGTTGGGGGACTTTTGGGATAGCATTGGAAATGTAAATGAGGAACATACCCAATAAAAAATTAAAAAATAAAAAAAAAGAAAGGTTGAGGACCACTTGTCTAGAAAATGAAGTAGCTGATGTGGGTATGGGAGTTGTATAATCTAGAGATGAAGTCAATCTTGTAAGCCTGATGATGTCTGAGGTCATGAGCCTGTCCTATCTGGAGTTAATTGGGACAGGACTAAATTTTAGTTCTGATGCAAAATTCCATAATGAATTCCCTCTCTTTTTCCTTCAGGAAGGTAATCTTTCCCATGATATACTGCCTGGCCTCAGAGGAAGAAGGGATAAAAATACCTATACCTTCTTCAGTAAGTTTCCCTTTTTTGTGTGTCAAAATAAAAGGTGTAATCTTTCTCATTTTCTTCATTATTTGAATTGTGTTGCTGCAGAGAAAAGAGATTTAGAGATGTATTCTGACATTATTCTCTCCTATATATTCATTCTTTCACGCACTGTTCATAGCCCATAATCACCATTTATTAACCATCACTGCTTAAATAGATGAATATCTATATTTATAAGCATAACAAAGAATGCATATGGACTATATTTTAAAGAAAATATTCTCTTCATTCCTATTAGTATTATGAGCTTTGCTTTTTTCTAATTTCACAAACATTATTAATAAATGAACTGATATAAAAATTGCAGTGGGAGAAAAGCAAAAAAATGAAATGTCATATTATCTAAGAAATTCCTCTCAGTGCAAAACAGTCATTCTCAGAGAGCTTTCCTACTTAATTTCTGTAGGATTTTCATGGCTTCTAATAAGCTATCTAATATAATTGTTCCATGAGCACATGCTTAGTCTGTGGGCTGTACCATAAGATTTTTAAAGTCCAACAATAAGTCTATCGTTCCTCATTTTTTAACTTGTAGCACAATTCCTTGTGGTAGTTTTCTAATTCTTTATAGATAATTGGTTCATTGTCCATTCACTATATTTGATCATTTAATTATGATATTAAGGAATTATTCTGTTTCTACATTTGTCTAATGAGGGGTCTTTCTAATTTTCTAAGTTTCTATATGTGGTATACCTTCTTTTCTGAAATACTTTTATTTCAGCTGTAATAAGTTAGAAACATTGCTACTTAATTCCTAACAAAGGACATTTTGTTAAATTGGTTAAAAATTAGCAACTGTCTGAGATGTCAAGCTGAGTGTAATAATGAGCTGAGTTAAAAATAATTTAATGAATTCATGCATCCTTTTAACACATATAATTTAGAATGGGCTAAAAATGACTTATATGGAAATGGACTATGCTAAAAATCACTACCACATAACTGCTAGTAGCTTTACCTTGTTAGATTACAAATATAATCAACTATGCTATGCACACTAAAATCTTTTAATTTTTATAAAATAATATTCATGTCCTGGTTTGACCTCATTCTTTTATAAACTCTATCAATCTTTTCATAATATTTTCATCTATATAAAATTTATCTACTATATCATATAAATGATACAAATCATGTATGATATAGATAGATGACAGATAGGTGACAGTTAGATAGATGATTGATGATAGATAGATAGATAAATAGATAAATAGATAGATGATAGATAGGTAGATAGATAGATAGACAGACAGACAGACAGACAGACAGACAGACAGACAGACAGATAGATAGATAGATAGATAGATAGATAGATAGATAGATAGATAGATAAGGGAGCAGAGGAAACCTGGAGTGAGCAAAATTCTGATTGATGATATAGGAACATCAGTAGCAAAAACCAAGACCTCAAAAGCCATTTTCCAATGTGGGCTAGGCGAGAAATTGTTGAAGCCCACCATCTTCTTATCCAAGGATGAGTGTTTATGGATGATCGAACTGTGTCTACAAAAACTGGGAACTGCAGCTTCCTTCTTCCACCATACCTTTATAGCCAGAGATGGCTCATATACATAAATTTTCTACCTAGGCTATTTTACCTCTCCCCTGTGCTATATCAAATAAGCATGCTGAGGTTCCAGGTTGTTGGCAGTAATAGGTACTTTCCATCAGAGCACGTCCCTTATTGACTTTAACTTTCAAGTCCATGTCTCTTTCCTTTGTTCATCCCTTCACTGTCCCTAGTCAGGGTTCTAGGACCTGGGTCTTGTGAGTTACAGCAAGATATATTCTCTTATGGTTATGAAAACTTTGTTTCATCTTTAAAACAATTATAACAGTTACACCCAATACTATATACCAGCTCCAATTTATAGAAGTAGAAAATGAGACAGAAATACTGACTTAAGTATAACTAGTACAGAGACACTGTTCTAATGTTGGCCTAATCTGACATTAAATTTAATCTACTTTTTAAAAGTAATCTTTTGTTTAATTATCATAAAACATATGTCATATCATTAAGGCATTTTGAATAATGTGTGTTTTTGTAGATCCTCCTCCCCCATTAACTGCCTGCACTGTGTCCATTCTCTTATAATATACCCCAATTTCTTTTCTTCTTATCATGCCTGTTCCGTTCACCTAACAACATCTGCTGTTCTTCTTGGACACTCATTCTTACCTTCACTTTATCTTCTTTCTAGATGTTTAGGCTTTGCCATATTTACATACAATTACATATTTATATACCTATTTTACAATTTATTCATAAGAGAGAAGAGATATGTTTTTCACATCTCTGAGTTTGGAATACTTTGCTTCATATTGTATTTTAAATATCTTCATGAATTACATTTTAACTCAATGTCTTTCTATTGTGTTTATGTACCAAATTTACCTTATTCATTTATCTGTTAATGGATATTTAGGCTGTTTCTCTGGACTTAATATCATTAGTAGACCTGCAATAAATCAGAATGGGCTAGGATATGGACTTCTTTGGGTAGGTATCTAGGAATGACATAGCTAGGTAATATGGTAATTCTATTTTTAAGTTTGTCTACAATATCCACGTTGACTTTGCATTTCTCTTATTACTAGGGCTATTGAATATTTTAAAAAATGGTTAATAATTTCTGTTTCTTCTTTTGAGAATTTTTTTACTTCCTTTTTTCTTTTTTAAATTTATTCTTTAATTATTTTTGTAACAGTCTAGGCTTTATACCCCTCCTAGTCTACCCTCTGACAGTTCTACATCCCATACCTCCTCCCTCATCTCTAAGAGGATGTCCTCCCCCACTCCACAAGACCTCCCCACTCCCTGGGGCTCCAAGTCTCTTGGGGGTTAGGTGTATCTTCTCTGACTGAGTCCAGACCAAGCAGTCCTCTGCTGTATATGTTTTGTGGGCCTCATATCAGCTAGTGTATGCTGCCTGGTTGGTGGCATAGGATCTGCGAGTTGCTGGGGGTCCAGGATAATTGAGACTGCTGGTCCTACTAAAGGGTTGCCCTCTTCAGCTTCTTCCAGGTTTTCCCTAATTCAACCACAGGGGTCCCCAGCTTCTGTACATTGGTTGGGTGTTAAGTTTCAGCATCTGATTCGTTCAGCTGCTTGTTGGGCCTCTCAGAGGGCGGCCATGTTAGGCCCTTGTTTGTAAGCACACCAAAGCATCAGTAACAGTTCCTCTGCCTGAGCTGGATCCCAATTTGGGGCTACAACTGGACCTTCATTCTATCAGTCTCTTCTCCATTTTTGTCCCTGGAGTTCTTTTAGACAGGCAAAATTCTGCTTCAGAGTGTTTGACTGTGGGATGGCAAACCCATCCCTCCACTTGATGCCCTGTCTTTCTACTGAAGGTGGACTCTACAAGTTCCCTCTCCCCACTCTTGGGCATTTCATCATAGATCCCTCCCTTTGGGTTCTTAAAGTTTCTTACCTCCCAGGTCTCTGACTCTAGAGTTCCCCCTCCCGAGGTTGACTGTTTTTATTCTTTGTGTTGGCCCTCAGAGCTTCAGTCTTGTTCTTCCCACCCCACCCAATACCTGATCATGTTTCCCCTCTTTCCCTCCACATCTCCCTTCCCACCTAGATCTCTCCCTCCCACCTCCTGTGATTGCTTTCTCCTCCCTCCCAAGTGGGATTGAGGCATCCTTACTTAGGCTGTTGGCTTGTTTACTTTCCTGAGTTCTGTGGATTGTATACTGGATATTCTCTACTTTTTCGTCTAATATCCACTTATTAGTGAGTATATACCATTCTATGAATGTCCTTTTAGGTCTAAGTTACCTCACTCAGGATGATAATTTCTAGTTCCATCCATTTGCCTGCAAAACTCAGGATTAATAGCTGAGTAGTATTCCAATGTATAAATGAACCACAGTTTCTATATCCATTCTTGTGTCGTGGGACATCTGGGTAGTTTCCAGCTTCTGCCTATCACAAATAAGGCCACTATGAACATAGTGGAACATATGCCCCTGTGCCATGGTAGGGCATCTTTTGGGTATACTCCCAAGAGCGGTATTGCTGGGTCTTTAGGTAGATCTAATTCCAATTCTCTGAGGAAACTCCAGATTGATTTCCAGAGTGGTTGTACCAGTTTGCAATCCCACCAACAATGGATGAGTGTTCCTCTTTCTGTACATCCTCCCCAACATGTACTGTTGCCTGAGTTTTTGATCTTAGTCATTCTTATTGATGTAAGGTAGAATCTCAGGGTCATTTTGATTTAGAATTCCTTGATCTCTAAGGACTTTGACCATTTCTTTAAGTGTTTCTCAGCCATTTGAGATTCCTCTGTTGTGAATTGTCTGTTTAGTTCTGTACTCCAATTTTTTGGATTGGGTTGTTTGGATTTTGGTAGTTAGCTTCTTGAATTCTTTATATATTTCATATATTAGCCCTTTATTGGATGTAAGGTTACTGAAGATTTTTTCCTAATTTTTAGGTTACTGATTTGTCCTATTGGCTATGTCCTTTGCCTTACTGAAGGTGTCTAGTTTCATGAGGTCCCATTTATCAATTCTTGATCTTAGAGCATGAGCCATTAGAGTTCTGTTTAGGAAATTTCCCCTGAGCCAATGAGTTCAAGGCTTTCTCACTTTCTCTACTATTAGATTCAGTGTATCTGGTTTTATGTTGGGGTCCTTCATCCACTTGGACTTGGGCTCTGTGCAAGGCGACAAATATTTCATTAGACAACTTGTTGATTAGCAGTTTAGGGATTTGGGTATTTAATTTCTTAAAATATATTTGTAAATTTAATATAGTATCCGTCTGCCTGAAGCATAGTTGGGAAATATTTTCTTCCATTTAGTAGGAACTTTGCTATGTTAATAGTTTATTTTTCTGTGCAAAACTTTTCAATTTTATATATTCTCATTTCATATTTCTTGAGGGCCATTTTTTGCTATTGGAGTTTGCTTCAAAAATGCTTCCATATATCTAGATCTTGAAGTTCATTCAATATCCATCTCTGTTTTTTTTTCTAACAGTTTCAGAATTCATGTTTTAAAATAGCTTTCTATTTCTTCAACTTACTTCAAGTTGATTTTTCTATTGGGTAAATGAAATGGACTTATTTTCATTCTGCAGATGTATATCCAGCTTTGGGAGAATCCTTTGTTGAATAAGTTATGTGTTTTTGACAGGCTTATCAGTAACTAGGAGGCTTATCTGTTTTATATTAATTGTAATTAAACATGCCTTGAAGTTTCCTTTTTTCCTTCCTTCCTTCCTTCCTCCCTTTCTTTTTCACCTCCTCTTCCTCCTCTTCCTCCGTTTCTTCCTCTTCCTCCTCCTCCCTCTCCTCCTCCTCTTCCCCCTCCTCCTCCTTCCTCTTCAGTTTGGTGACACAGAGTTTATCTTGGTATCCCTGGCTGTCTTGGAACTGACTCTGTAGAAGAGCCTGGCCTCAAACTCATGGAGATCTGCCTGCCTCTGCCTCCTGAGTGCTAGGACAAAAAGGTAAGTGCTACATACCCCAAGTAGCTGTATCTTTGTTAATTTATTTGAAGGTCCTGTATTCTGTTTGCATATCTATTTGTTTTTATGCCAGCAGCTTTGTAATTTTAGGTTAGGTATTATAAAATTTCTACCTATATTCTACTCATTAAGATAGCTTTGTGCATTTGTGGTCTTTTGAGGTTCAATGTGTATTCTTAGATAGTTTTCTAGTTCTGTGAAGATGAACATTATAAATTTAATGGGAATTGTACCAAATATGTGCATTACTTTTGGTAATATACCCATTTTCATGATATTTTTGTTTTGTCAATTCAGGAGAATTAAAGTTCTTTTCATTATTTTGTTTCTTTTTTTTTTCCCTTTTAATTGTCTTCCAGTTTGTATTATAGAATTGATCATTTCTTTGGTAAGTTTATTTTTGTACATTTCTTCTGAGTTTTTATCAATAGGAAGTTGTTCATAATTTCTTTCTTTGTAAGATAATTGTTGGTATATATTAAAGATATTGATTTTTATATATTGATTTTATATATTAGCATTTTAGATTGAAGAATTTTATGGCAAATTATTTAGGGTCTTTTAAGTATAGAATCATGTCACTGGCTCTTTAACTCTTTTTTTGGTATTATTACTATATCTAAGACTTAGATCCCCTCAAGAACCATAGACAACCCTAAAAAATGAAACATAAGGCTGAGTTGTTGGTTAATGCTGCTATTGCTCTTGATTGCCACCCCTCCAAGGGTGTAAGACAAGTCCCTATTGTTGAGTGTACCATTCACTTTAGACAGAGGACCTGTGATAGAACTGACCTGAGAGCCTCCTTCCAAGACTAATTTTCACAGTACTAGAACGTCCATGCAGGCTTCCAAAAGAGGGAAACAACCAATAGTCCTACCCAGCTCTGATGCCTATGAGCAATAACAAGCATTGCAGAATAAAACAAAGTGTACAGTACTGGTAAAACAGACCACCAAATTTTCCATTTGATCTTAGGGCAGAGTCAACAAGAAAGAAATCATATCTAGTATTAGAAACCTAGCCAGTACCTTGGGTCTAGTCATGTCATCAATCTTGGAGGAGAATACTTTTATTAAATTTCCTAATCTCTAAGTACATTCTAAATACTCATCCCTTATTCACTCCAATAACTGAGTTCTTTTTGCAGCAGAGACCATTACAGAAAATCACAACTGACCAAGATAGAGAGAGCAAGTGATCATTTGTTTTCTAGCTGTAAGTGGCACAGTTATAATATAGTCCAAACAAATAAGGCCCAAGGTTAGTGTAGGTGTAAAATAAAGGAATTAAGATGGTGTGGAATGATTATAGGAACTAGAGGAACAGGCAGCTTTACTTGAGATTCTAGAAATGACATTCTAGAAATGTCAGAGAAATTACACCCATTCATTCTCATGAATCTAATAGACCAAAAAAAGACAATGCCAATAAACATGCTAACATAGAAGATGAACTCTCAAGGACTTCAATCCTAGACAAAGAACCATGGGCAAATCATGAATGCTGAGATCAGAAAAAATAGTATTTCCCAGGTAAGTACTCCCATGTGTTAGCCTATATCAAGTGGTCAGTCCTGAATGCATTTGCACAAAACACTATATAGATTAAGCAGATTGTATTTACTTATTTAGGAACACACACACACACACACACAAACACACACATGTGATTAAAGAAAAAATAGACCATGAATTCAATAAGGAGCACAGAAAAAATAGATACTATACAATCTTAATGTTTGTAGTCTAAAATGTTTAACCCTATAGGAGCAGGTAATTCAAGGGCATTAACCATAGTCAGAAGATATTGGTCAAAAGTTCACAAATTTAGATCTGAGGAGATGGTTCAACCACTAAAGCACTTATCAGATAAGCAAGAAAACAGTACACTGGATCTCATATAAATTTCAGGTGTTCAGCCACCCCTGCCATCTTCCTTCTGAGCCCAGCGGAGGCTGACAAGGGCTCCAGAGTATTCTCCATGAAGCAGGACCTTGGGATCACCACAGGATCACGGGTGAGTGGAAAGCAACATCACCTCCAAGGAATTGCTGAGGGTACGGTGACAGCAGGAACAGGGACAAAGGAACCCCTCCTGAGCAGAGGCTGGAATCCCTTCAGGTTGGGGCCAGCCCCACCATCATCTGCATGAATCCGTCCAAAGGCGTCTAGGGCACCAGAGGACTCCCCACGTCGCAGGAGCCCTAGCACACCCAGGACCTCCTGATCACCTAAGAGCACATGGGCAATAGAAGCAACAAAGCTTCTTGATCAGGGTCCCGACAGGCCTTCATCCTCAGTCAGGAGGCTGAGCTGAGACCCAAACTGCCGGGCACCTTCCTGACCAGAAGAGAGTCGGCCTACAGGGAGGGCTCTGACCCCAGGACTCAGGACGTGGATCAGAGCTCCAGACTGCTGGACACCTGCCCCGCAAGAGGAGAGCTTGTCTGCAGAGAGTGCTCTGACCACTGGAACTCAGGTGAGAGTTCGACTCTCAGGAGTGCTACAGAGGCTAACTGAATCAGAGGAGGATCAAGCTTCAGCCAGAGACAGCTGGATTCTCTGAATTTCTGGATTTCCAGATGGTAAAAGGCAAATGTAAGAATCTTACTAACAGAAACCAAGAACACTGGGCATCATCAGAAAGAAGTACGCCCACCACAATGAGTCCTGGATACCCCACCACACCCGAAAAGCAATATGTGGATTTAAAATCATATCTCATGATGGTGGTAGAAGATTTTAAGAAGGGCAATATTAACTCACTTAAAGAAATACAGGCAAACACTGCTAAACAGGTAGAAGACCTTAAATAGGAAGCACAAAAACCCCTCAAGGAATTACAAGAGAACACTGCTAAAGAGGTAGAACTCCTTAAAGAAATACAGGCAAACCATGCTAAACAGAAGAAACACAAAAATCTCTTAAAGAATTACAGGAAAACACAACCAAAAAGGGGATGGAAGTGAACAAAACCATCCAGATCTAAATATGGAAGTAGAAACAATGAAGAAAACCCAAAGGTAGACAACTCTGGAGATAGAAACCCTGGGAAAGAAATCAGGAACCATATAGATGTGAGCATCAGGAACAGAATACAAGAGATGGAAGAGAGAATCTTAGGTGAAGAAGATTCCATAGGGAACATGGACAGGACAATCAAGAAAATGCAAAATGCAAAATGATCCTAACTCAAAACATCCATGAAATCCAGGACACAATGAGAAGACCAAACCTATGGATAATAGGAGTAGATGAGAAGGAAGATTTTCAACTTAAAGGACCAGCAAATATCTTCAACAAAATTATAGAAGAAAACTTCCCATACCTAAAGAAAGAGATGCCCATCAACATACAAGAAGCCTACAGAACTCCAAATAGACTGGACCAGAAAAGAAATTCCTCCCGACGCATACTAATCAGAACAACAAATGCACTAAATAAAGACAGAATATTAAAGGAGTAAGGGGAAAAGGTTAAGTAACTTATAAAGACAGGCCTATTGGAATTACTCCAGACTTCTCACCAGAGACTATGAAAGCTATAAGATCCTAGACAGATGTTGTACAGACCCTAAGAGAACACAAATGCCATCCCAGGCTACTATACCCAGCAAAACTCTCAATTACCATAGATAAAATAAACCAAAGTATTCCATGACAAAACCAAATTCACACAATATCTTTCCACGAATCCAGCCTTTCAAAGGATAATAAAGGGAAAACACCAACACAAAGATGGAAACTACACCCTAGAAAAAGCAAGAAAGGAATCCTTTAACAAAACTATAGGAAGTCATCCACAAGAACTAATTCGCAACTTTAACAACAAAAATGACAGGAAGCAACAATTACTTTTCTTTGATTTCTCTTAGCATCAATGGAGTAATTTCCCAATAAAAAGACATAGACTAACAGACTGGCTACACAAACAGGACCCAACATTTTGCTGGTTACAGGAAACCCACCTCAGGGATAAAAACAGACACTACCTCAGAGTAAAAGGCTGGAAAACAATTTTCCAAGCAAATGGTCCGGAGAAACAAGCTTGAGTAGCCATTTTAATATCAAATAAAAAATTACCTCTAACCCAACCTTATTTAAAAAAAGCAAGGAGGGGTACTTCATACTCATCAAAGGTAAAATCTACCAAGATAAACTCTCAATTCTAAATATCTATGCTCCAAATGCAAGGGAAGCCACATGCATTAAAGAAACTTTAATAAAGCTCAAAGCACACATTGTATCTCACACAATAATAGTGGGAGACTTTAACACCCCTCTCTCACCAATTGACAGATCCTGGAAACAGAAACTAAACAGAGACACATGGACAATAACAGAAGTTATGAAACAAATGGATTTAACAGATATCTACAGAACATTTTATTCTAAAACAAAAGGATATAACTTCTTCTCAGCACCTCATGGTACCTCCTCCAAAATTGACCATAGAATTGGTCACAAAACAGGCCTCAACAGATAAAAAAATATTGAAATTATCCCATGCATCCTATCAGATCACCATAGACTAAGGCTGATCTTTAATAACAGCATAAATAATAGAAAGCCAACATTCACATGGAAACTGAACAACAGTCTGCTCAATTATACCTTGGTCAAGGCAGAAATACAGAAAGAAATTAAAGACTTTTTAGAGTTTAATGAAAATGAAGCCACAATATTCCAAAACTTGTGGAACACAATGAAAGCAGTCTTAAAAGGAAAAATCATAGCCCTGAGTGCTTAAAAAATGAAACTAGAAAGAGCATACACTAGCAGTGTGACAGCACACCGAAAAGCTCTAGAATGTAAGGAAGCAAATTTACCCAAGAGGAGTAGAAGGCAGGAAATAATCAAACTTAGGGCTGAAATCAACTAAGTTGAAACAAAAAGAGATATTCAAAGAATCAACCAAACCAGGAGGTGGTTCTTTGAGAAAAATCAACAAGATAGATAACACCTTACCCAGACTAACTAGACGGCACAGGGACAGTATCCTAATTAACAAAATTAGAAATGAAAAAGGAGACATAACAAGAGATCCTGAGGAAATCCAAAACGTCATCAGATCCTACTACAAAAGGCTATACTCAACAAAAGTGGAAAACCTGGAGAAAATAGACAACTTCCTAGACAGATACCAGGTGCCAAAGTTAAATCAGGATCAGATTAATGATCTTAACAATCCCATTTCCCCTAAAGAAATAGAAGCAGTCATTAATAGTCTCCCAACCAAAAAAAGCCTAGGACCAGATGGGTTTAGTTCTATCAGACCTTCAAAGAGCTAATTCCAATTCTTCTCAAACTATTCCACAAAATAGAAACAGAAGGTACGCTACCCAATTCATTCTATGAAGCCACAATTACTCTGATACCTAAACCACACAAAGATCCAACCAACAAAGAGAACTTCAGACCAATTTCCCTTATGAATATCAATGCAAAAATACTCAATAAAATTCTCACAAACTGAATCCAAGAGCACATCAAAAGGATCATTCATGATGACCAAGCAGGCTTCATCCCAGGATGCAGGCATGGTTTAATATATGGAAATCCATCAATGTAATCCACTATATAAACAAACTCAAAGACAAAAATCACATGATCATCTTATTAGATGCTGAGAAAGCATTTGACAAAATCCAACATCCCTTTATGATAAAAGTCATGGAAAGATCAGGAATTTGAGGCCCATACCTAAACATAATAAAAGCAATATACAGCAAACCAGTAGTCAACATCAAAATAAATGGAGAGAAGCTGGACACAATCCTACTAAAATCAGTGCCTGGCAAATACAGAAGTGGATGCTCACAGTCATCTATAGGGTGGAACACAAGATCCCCAGTGGAATAGCTAGAGAAAATACCCAAGGAGCTGAAGGGGTCTGCAACCATACAGGTAGAACAACAATATCAACTAATCTGTACTCCCAGAGCTCGTGTCTCTAGTTGCATATGTAGCAGAAGATGGCCTAGTTGGCCATTATTGGGAAGGGAGGCCCTTTGGTTTAGCAAACTTTACTTTCCCCAGTACAGGGGAATGCCAGGGCCAAGAAGTGGGAGTGAATGGATAGGGGAGCTGGGCGGGGGGAGTGTATAGGGGATTTTTGTGATACCATTTGAAATGTAATTGGAGAAAATATCTAATAAAAATAAATTTCAGGTGTTCATAGCATCATATTTAGTATGTATATTTCTATCATCCAAATATGAAAATGATGGATTTCTGAATCAGGTTTGCTAGCAAGACAAATATATACCCATCCATGACTTCTAGATTTGATTGAAAGACTCTGCTTCTATAAATAAGATGGAAGATCCATCCAAAGTAGTTCCTATATCGACCTTAGGCTTCTACTGATATGCACACATTTGCACATGTCTATACACACACACACACACACACACACACACACGTCCTTGTGGCCTTGTACAGACACAGAAACACACACATACTAAATATATATATATATATATATATATATATATATATATATATATATTATAGAAAAAATAGACAGAATCTAGTTTTGACTCAATAGAAGGAATGCATTCAAGGATTTTTCATATTTTAATGACTATAGTTAATTATGATATATTACATTCAAATTTGCTAAAAGAATATATTTTACCACATAGAGAAAAACATGTACTTAATATAATTAATTAGCTTGATTTAACCCTCCTACAATATATATACATTTCAAAACACACTGTACATGATAAATGCATACCTTTTAAATTACTTTTTATAAAATTTTAATTAGTGTATATTCATTGTCCAAAATAGTGGGTTTCATTATTACATTTCTATACAAGTACATCATGTTCTTTTAGCATACACATTCCCATGACTGGCTGATCTCATGTTACTGTCTGTCAACATATAAAAAAATGCACACAATTACATAATTACCCAGTAAATATTCCAAATTTGTAAATTCTCCTTATAAAAAAGTAGGCTGCATGAGCAAATGATCTTTAAGAAGAGGAAGTTGCTGCTATGTTAGTTCGCTGCTGTAAAGAAGGCCACCTAGACAAAACAATACAGATACTTGGAGCAAAAGGGTTGATTTTTAATTAGATATTTTCTTTATTTACATTTCAAATGTTATATCCACTTTCCTGGTTTCCCCTCCGAAAACCCCCTATCGCCTCCATACTCCTCCTGCTCACCAACCCACCCACTCCTGCTTCCTGGCCCTGGCATTCCCCTATACTGGGGCATAGAACCTTCACAGGACCAAGGGCCTCTCCTCTCATTGATGACTGACTAGGCCATCCTCTGCTACATATGCAGCTAGAGCCATGAGTCCCACCATGTGTGTTCTTTGGTTGGTGGTTTAGTCCCTGGGATCTCTGGGAGTACTGATTAGTTCATATTGTTGTTCCTCCTATGGAGCTGCAAACCCCTTCAGCTCCTTTGGTCCTTTCTCTAGCTTCTTCATTTGGGACCCTCTGCTCAGTCCAATGGATGTCTGTGAGCATCCACTTCTTTGTCAGACACTGGAAAAGACTTTTTTTTAAAAAGAGGAAATACTTTAATTTCTTTACTTATCCTCAATAAAATTTTTAAAAAAGTAATTTTTGTGAAGACTGATTTTTGTCTGTCTAATTTCAGGCTACAGGAAATAATTCATTTGATAAAAATGTGGCCAGTGAACTTGCCATTTTAACAATAGGAGTGACAACTGTTTTGAAACACTAACAAGAAAGGAGATGGTGGTGAGAAAAAGCCATGGAGCATAGGCAGGATAGAGCTGAGTTAAGAAAAATAAACCACAAGAAGGGAAGAACCAATTTCATGCACACAGCTCCCCATCATGTAATTACCTTTTGTATCCTAGCAACATCTTATCTGCATTTATCTCTAGGAAAAAATTCCCAGACCAGGAATACTCCAGGAAGGGGTTCCGCACTCCAGTGGAAGGCCACATATTGGCAGAACCAACTAAACTTGCTGGGTTATTTTTTTTTAAGGTGGACACAAATTTGAGTGGGTAGGAGAGGGGCAATGGGACTGGGAGAAGTGAGGGCATGGGGTGAATAGGATTATAAATGTATGAAATTTCTAAAGAACTAATAAAAATGAGATATATCAAAAATATAATAAAATGAAAGCATCTTACATCTTGTCAAACTTGAGATGATCAGTAAAATTTGCCCCCTCTTAGATATATAAAATATCCTCATTTGAGCTGAACAACTGTAATTCATGACAAATGTAGATAAGATGGTAATTAACAGATGCTTACAATTATGACATTTTGCATACAATCTTGCCATAGATTCTTGTCAAAAGGTTTTAGTTTCTCAGCCTTAAAAAAATACCAGTGAGTGAAAATAACCAGTTAAGGCAATTTCTGTTATTTATATGGCAAAACATCACAGTGAGGCTGATATTTATGCTGTCTGAATTGGTTTTCAGTGGGGAAAACCCCTGTATTTTAGGACTAAAATTCTTGTCTTTTAGTTGGCAGTCATGATATTTATTACATGTATAAAGATAGTGATTAATTAATAGGAAGAAGTTAGGGAACAGAGCTCTTCATGTCGAGTGGAGGAGCTGGCTGACAGCATGGAGCACTCTGCCTACAATGAAGACTTGACAATGAAATCTATCCTATTTGAAGAAAAGCTCTCCCAGTTTCATCAGAACTATAGGAAAAATCAATTAGTCTATCCTGGAATTGTGAATTTTGTGGCTTATTAGATTGTTTATTATTAAATTGTTTTAGTGAAGGAAATGCAAATGAACATGAGACCAAGAATGATAGATCTAGGATCCTTTTCTCTAAGGATGGAGTGATAATGAGTCCAGACAACGTGACACCTTTCTTTCCTCATTAACTTAGCTTCCTAATAGGATGGGGACTGATATGTAATTTTCACACCCAGATGATAATAAGAAAATTCAGCTAAAACCTGTTTTAGAACAAAGGTGAGAGAAAAAGAGCACAGTCTAATAATCCATCACAAGGCTAGGGTGTTTTTATTAAAAAAAAAAAAAGAACAAAGAAACTGCAATAGTTAACACTTATAAAGAAAAAAAAAGGCTCAAATATTTTTGTGTGGTCCTTTCTTAGGCCACATATACCCTGAAAATTTGATGAAGAAAGGTCTCAATTCATATCTTACTTTAAAGTGTTACTGGTATTATGCATAGTTTTTTTCTCCCTATTACCATAAGAAATATTCAAGGGACAGGCAAACATCTCTCTTGCCAGTCATAAGAGAGTCATGTTCAGACACCTAAATCCAGAGTGGCAGAGATAGGTGCTGTGAGGCATCCAGTGCCATAATACTACCAAACCTGGAGAAGCCATCAGGGATGCAAGAATAGACAGCATCCACACTGAGACATATAGTACAAGACACAAACATCTTGAACATGTCTGGGAAGTATGGATAGATCATTTGCCAAAAGTACAAAAAAAAATGCCATACTCTAAGATGAATGTTTCAAATTTAGTTCTTTTATTTCACAGATGAAGAAACTGAAGTCAAGCATTCTTTTTAAAATTTTTAAAACTTATTCGTTTTATATATGGCTCACTGCCCCCTCCTGGTCACCCCCACCCACAATTCTTCCTCATTTCCCCTCCCCTTTTCCTCTGAGCAGGTGGGCCCCTCCTGGGTATCACCCTACCCTTGCACTTAAAGTCTCTGCACATCTAGGTGCTTCTGACCCTCCTGAGGCCAGACAAGGCAGCCCAGCTAGAAGAACATATCCCACAGACAGGCAACAGCTTTTAGGATAGCGACTGCTTCAGTTGTTCGTGACCCACATGAAGACCAAGCTGCACATCTGCTACACATGTGCAGAGGGTTCTAGATACATCCCATGTATGTTCTTTGATTGGTGTTTCAGACTCTGAAAGCAGCAATTACCCAGGTCAGTTGACTGTTATTCTTCCTGTGAAGTTCCTATCCTTTTGAGGGCTTTCAATCCTTCCTCCTATTCTACCATAAGAGTCCACAAGCTTTCTCCACCATCGTTTGGCTGTGGGTGTCTGTATCTGTCTGAGTGATTTGCTGGGTGGAGCCTTTCAGAGGATAGCCAGGATAGACTCCTGTACACAAGCACAACAGAATTTAATTAATAGTGTCATGGATTGGTGCTTGCCCATGGGATGGGACTCATGTGGGGTCAGTTATTGCTTGGCTGTTCCTTCAGTGTCTGCTGCAACCCCATGCCTGAAGGCCTTTATTTATCCATTGTTTTAATTTTCCTTTTTTAGGCCCAATGGTAAGATTACTGCATGGACAAATTAGAGCCACTTCTTCCTTCATTCTTTTGGTCATTCAGTGAGATAATTTTGTCAAGTTTAGAAAATATGCATTTTAGTACTTAAAAAAATTGTCCCTTGTATTATCTGAGGGTATATTTAAACGAAAATTATTCATTATCTGAAATTCAGCTTTATGTATAATTCTTATTTTTTTTCCAGTGTGATAGTCAACCTTTATATTTAGATCCTAGGTTTCGGCATCCAGCATTGTGTGTGTGTGTTTGTGTGTGTGTGTGTGTGTGTGTGTGTGTGTGTGTACAGGCACACATTTGGATATATTGTAGATGCATGTCTTTGTTTATGTGTGCACCCATGTGTTCACATAGAGTATACCATGTGTACCGCAAAGGAGTAGCATGGCTGTCTTCCTGTAACAGGTGTTTCACTGAACCTGGAACTTGTCTGCAAATCACAACACCCCAATAATCCCCCTGTCTCTGCCAGTCACTTTGGTAGCACAATTGGCTTTTTGATGGATGCTGAGGATCTGAAGAGATAGTATTTTTTAAATGCACACAGCCATTTCCCCAGCCTCTTTTTTATCTGGTCTAATGTCAGGCATTTTCATGTTGTCTATGTGAAGAAAACAGGAGATTGGATAAAATGCTTTTCTGTAAAGTCTGAACTCAGTGAGTCTTGAGAGGATCACTGGATTTGCCTGACTCCTGCTTTTTGGAGCCATCCTTGAGCAGTTCACTGCTTCAGCTACTTACCAAAGTCTCTTCTATATGGGGAGACTTACTTGGGACTTCTCTCTCTTCTACGAAGTGTGTCTTGAGCTTTATAATAATCAAGGGCACGTAGTAAGAGAGATTTCTGAGTTGAAGTCGGGTGCATAAATGCTACTCTATCATAAAAAAAATTGCCAGAGATTCACTAGGGAATCTAGGGAATATATGATAAATCAGTGACTTTTTATACTAGAGAATCAGAACTAGAGAAGAGAATGAACTATAGAAATGTAGCCCAGTGTTTAGCAAATGTGACTGAGCAATGCAAACTCAACAGAGATCAATTATAAAAGGAGCCCTTAAGTTTCACTCCTGAAGAATTGAAGAGAAAAGGTCTTGGATTGATCCCTAGGTCCTGGTGATCCTTGACCAATACTGAAGATGCTATATATTTAAAATAGTGCTGGCTTATGGTGTATTAAGGTAACTAGCACTTCTAATATAATCCTGTTTCTCTTTTCTTTATCATCTGAGATTCAGCCCCCCCCATTCAGTATTTACTGTCAACTTCTCCATTCATTACATTAATGTGAACAGTCTATTGAAAATATACCATTCTGCCAGTGAAAACATAAACTGATAATTAGAAAGTTACTTCCAGTTTTTTCCTCAAAAAAGGTTCTAAGTATTTGGGAGTTTTACCTCAAATTTGATCAATAGAACACACTAAGAATTTCTTGAGGCAACTAGCTGGATTTGATTTATTTTCAAGAACAACCAGCAGCTGACTTAATGTACAATGTAAATTTCCTTCTTTCTACTTCGCAGTATATATTGAGACATGATTTATCTTTTCTAGACCCAACAGCACATCTTCTAAGTGGAGAAGGGTGTGGCAGTAAAGTGCCAACCTATATTAACTAACATAATAAATTACCTATTATAAGTCATGACTTTGGCCATGAGAATCAGTAGAGTGTATAAAAATGACCATAATATTGGGAAATCTTCACAGGCTTTGAAAAACTCCTCTGATTGATGTGGCTCCCTTCAGCATTATACATAGTTGAGAGGAGACATGTTTGCTGACCCATAGAAAGAGAATCAGTTTCTGGCAATGAGAATGCCTCTAGTGCTCTGGTATCTTTTATATGCACCTAAATAACAAGGTTTCAATCCTATACTTTTAATTTGGAACCAGACACTATGTGCTGGGTTCAAATGGCTAACAAGTGTAATTCAACCAATGGGTTCATATTGCGCCCTGAGTTGAAGACACATATTCATTGTTTTATTGATATATTCTCAGTGAAATTCTCCTCAAAACACTTCAATTTGCAAGTATAAGCTAACTACTATTACTTTAGGTTATCTATGTGTGCTTAAAATGGTGTTAGTTCCTTTAAATATGCAAGTTTTTGTTCATTACTTAAGTGAATTACAGGCAAAGTAGAGATAGTGAATTCTATTTATTGAAAATCAATTACATTCTTAAATTCATCTATTCAACCACCTTCTATTTATCATGACTATGTGCTAGACACTACTCTAGGTTCTGGGATGACAGCAGCAAACAAAAAGTATTTTCTTTCAAGAAATCAGGTGATGATAGAGAATGTAATTTCATATTACATTCATGTAATCATGATGTAGGAGTCTTTGGCAATGGCTCGATCAGTGAAGGACTGATCAAGGAAATGTAGTTTATTTCCAGGTTTGAATAATTGAAAATGATACTGTATTTTAAATTTTGTTTTACCATATTGTTAGAAATAAAAATGTGATTCGTTTTTATTAACCTATATCCTATGATCTTTCTGAGTTCACTTCTGAATCCTAGGCATGAATTTTAAAAATTTGATTCCTTGTAATTTTTTTTGTTAAACAAACATGTAATATTTTGGTTTGGATTCCATTTAGTATTGATTTCAGTTTTTTCTTATCAGTTATTTTTTTTTAATTCTTGTGTGTGTGTGTGTGTGTGTTATGTTCTAAACCTGATAATTCTAGGAAAGTTTTGATCTTGTTTAAATATTTGATTATGTAATAAAGGTTAAACATGAAGTAGTTTACTCCTGCTACAACCTTCTGAGTAGTTGAAATTACAAGCATGTTGCAACATACCCACTGTTTTGTTGGAACTCTGTGCCTAGGTTTGAGACTGTTCTTTATCATTGATTTGTATCAATGAAATCTTTGACTTTACATCACATGTTATTGACTTATAAGTGATATTATTTCAGATATGAGAATGGAGAAATAGAAATTGTTTTGCAGTGTTTGTGATGTATGCAAGACAAGCACTGTATCAATTGAGACATATCCCCAGCCTTAGTTTATTTTTAATTCATTGACCTTTCCTCTGCAGCCCATGTTTCAGAATAAGCCTAATTTTTCCTATGAGCTAAGATCTCCAAGCTACTTAATCTATTAATCCTAGGTAGAAAGTAATTCTTAGATTACGTAAAAAGCACAATTGTTACTAATTCAATTGCAATAAGTCTAATATTTTTGTTGAATTTCTAATTAGAAAATGCAAATGTGGATTGTATTCTGGGTATTCTGTAATTTTTTTTTGGCTAAAATTCACTTATTAGTAAGTACATATCATGCGTGTCCTTTTGGGTCTGAGTTACCTCACCAAGGATAGTTTCTAGTTCCACCCATTTACCTGCAAAACTCATGATGTTCTTGTCCTTAATAGCTAAATAGTATTCCATTGTGTAAATCACATTTTCTGTATCCATTCTTCTGTTCTGAGATACCTGGTTGTTTCCAGCTTCTGGCTATCACAAATAATGCTACTATGAATATAGTGGGGCATAGGTCCCTGTGGCATGGTAGGACATCTTTGGGTATATGCCCATGAGTGGTATAAATGGGTCTTCAGGTAGACTTATTTCCAATGATGTGAGGAGGGTACAATCCACAGAACTCAATGGTAACAAGCTAAAGGGCCCAAGTGTGAATGCTTCAATATTATTTGGAAGGGAGAAGAAAGCAATCACAGGAGACAGAGAAAGGGAGGGCCCTGGGTGAGAGAGGGGAAAAGGAGAACATGATCAGGTATTGGGGCAGTGGAACAGGACTGAAGCCCTGAGGGCCAGCAGAATGAATGAAAACAGTCAACCTTGGGAGGTAAGAGGTGGGAGGATGCTCTAGATTGAACCAGAGACCTGAGAGGTGAGAAACTTTAAGGACTCAAAGGGAGGGGTCTCTGATGAAGTGCCCAGCAGTGGGGAGAGGGAACTTATAGAGTCCACCTCCAGTAGAAAGACAGGACATAAAGTGGAGGGATGGTTTTGTCATCCCACAGTCAAAAACTCTCACCCAGAATTGTTCCTGTCTAAAAGAACTCCAGGGACAAAAATGGAGAAGAGACTAATGGAAAGGAAGTCCAGTGACCATCCCAACTTGGAATTCATCTCAAGGGCAGAATCTAAGGCCTGACACTATTATTAATGCTATGGTGTGCTCACAAAGAGGATCCTAACATGGCTGCCCTTCAAGAAGCCCAACAAAATGCTGACTGAGACAGATGCAGATACTTATACCCAACCAATGAATTGAAGTCTGGAACTCCTGTGGTTGAATTAGGGAAAAGCCGGAAGAACTAGAGGAGAGCTACTCTATAAGAAGACCAACAATCTCAACTAACCTGGTCCCCTGGGATCTCTCAGCCACTGAGCCACCAACCAGGCAGCATACACAGGCTGGTCCAAGGCCCGGGACACATGCAGCAGAGGACTGCTTGGTTTTGCCTCAGTCTTAGAAGAAGCCACTAACCCTGGAGAGACTTGAGGTCCCAGGGAATAGGAAGGCCTAACCCGGTTGTGTGGGGGTGGAGATGGCGGACATCCTCTTTGAGACAGGAGAGGAAGGAAGAATGGGATGAGGATCTGTGGGAAGGCAGGCCAGAGGGTGGATAATGAATGGAATGTAAAAGAAGATTAAAGATAATTTAAAAAATGAAAAAGAAAAAAATGCAAATGTGATTCTTCTCTTTATAAATGCAAAGCTGTGTCAGTAAGCTGCAAAAATAAATTTGCCTAATTTTCAGAATCACAGTGGTGCCATATCACATTTAAATCTAACTGGACCCTTGACAATATGTCTCCCCAAAGATTGTTATTTTACTTCTGCACCTTTTTGGTTTTTTTTGTTTGTTTGTTTTGTTTTGTTTTGTTCGTTTGTTTGTTTTTTGCATGAGTTTCTGTACACCTTGTAAGATGGAGCCTGATGGTGACTGTATGTAGTCAGATGAGGATGTCTGATCCTGTGGGACTGGAGTTAAACATGGCTCTAAGTCTCCATGATTGTGGGGCAACTGAACCCAGGTGCTTTGCAAGAGCACCAAGTTTTCTTTACCTCTGAGCTATCCCTTAATCCTATAAAATGCTAATATTCTTAAATACATGCCAAAAGTGGTGCTAGAAGTTTCTCCAGTGAATATGCAACATCTCTCCTCAAGCACTAAATCCCTGAGAGGAAGGTAAGGCAGATGTTATGGACTGAGCAAAGCTTTAACCAAGACCATAATTAATGACTATAGTTTTGACTGTGAGAAATTTAGAGGGATAAGATGCAGACAACGATGAGGAAAATACATGTTGAACAGGAGGTGGCACTCGTTTAATCAGTGATTGTTTAACCATTTTCACTCTTGGTGCATACAGATGTGGATTCTAGCTGCCAACCATAAGACTGAACACAGGGATCTCAATGGAGGAGTTAGGGAAGGGACTAAAGGAGCTGAAGGGACCTTATGTGGCATCAATGGGAGGTCAGACCCTTGGTCCTGTAAAGGCTTGATGCCCCAGTGTAGAGGAATACTAGGGTAGGGAGGCAGGTGTGGGTAGGTGGGTGGGGGAACACCCTCATAGAAGCAGGGTAAGAGGGGATGGGATAGGGGGGTTGCAGAGGGGAAACTGGGTAAGAGGATAACATTTGAAATGTAAATAAATAAAATATGCAATTAAAAAAGTTTTGGCCTTTCTGGCCCTGGAAATTTCTGCTGCTCAGAATCTCAAAATGTGCCCTTATGAGTCCTCCCACATCCTGGAATTCATTATGTCACCAATGCTCAAATAGTCCAGGCTTAGAAGTCATAAAGTTCCTAACCCTTCCTTTCATTAAGGTGAAGCTGCTGAAAGTATGAAAGGAAATTTCCAAAAGTAGTTTGAATTGGTCTTTGATTTAGATTGCTAGGGAGTTAGTCATAGGTCCTTTCTCCTACACTATTTATTTAAATTATATTGCTTTTGCTGTTGCAGTTCAGTTGGCCTTAGTAATGAGTTCTGAGATTCATTTTTAGGGCATAATGTCCTTTAGTGGCCAAAGGACATTGACTTCCAAGTCAATTTCCTACTGTTTTGCATCCTCTTATTGTCACCTCATTTTCTACACTTTCTGGTTGAGTCTATTCAAAATTCTTAATGTTGACTCATGTTCCTATTTCTATAGTATTTTCCATGTGCTATTAGAAAAATTAGAACCAATAATGGCTAAGTATTACATTCTTTTTTATATAATTTTTATTAGGTATTTATTCCATTTTCATTTCCAATGCTATTCCAAAAGTCCCCCACCTGCTCCCCCACCCACTGCCCCCACCCACCCACTCCCACTTCTTGGCCCTGGCATCTCCCTGTACTGAGGCAGATAAAGTTTGCACGATCAAAGGGCTTCTCTTTCCACTGATGGCAAAATAGGCCACCTTCTGCTACATATGCAGCTAGAGACACAAGCTCTGGGGGGCACTGGGTAGTTGATATTTTTGTTCCACCTATAGGGTTACAGATCCCTTTGGCTCCTTGGGTACTTTCTCTAGCTCCTACATTGGGGGCCCTATGATCCATCCAATAGCTGACAGTGAGCATCCATGTCTGTGTTTGCTAAGCCCCAGTATAGCCTCACAAGAGATAGCTATATCAAGGTCCTTTCAGCAAAATCTTGCTGGCATATGCAATGGTGTCAGCGTTTGGAGGCTGATAATGGATGGATCCCCGGATATGGCAGTCTCTAGATGGTCCATCATTGCGTCTCAGCTCCAAAATTTGTCTCTGTAACACCTTCCATGGGTGTTTTGTTCCCAATTCTAAGAAGGGGAAAAGTGTCCACACTTTGGTCTTCATTCTTCTTGAGTTTCAAGTGTTTAGCAAATTGTTTCATATATCTTGGGTATTCTACATTTCTGGGCTAATATCCACTTATCAGTGAGTACATATTGTGTGAGTTCTTTTGTGATTGTGTTACCTCACTCAGGATGATGCCCTCCAGGTCCATCTATTTGCCTAGGAATTTCATAAATTCATTCTTCTTAATAGCTGAGTAGGACTCCATTGTGTAAATGTACCACATTTTCTGTATCCATTTCTCTGTTGAGGGGCATCTGGGTTCTTTGCAGCTTCTGGCTATTATAAATAAGGCTGTAATGAACATAGTGGAGCATGTGTCCATCTTACCGATTGGAACATCTTCTGGATATATGCCCGTGAGAGGTATTACAGGATCTTCCTGTAGTACAATGTCCAAATTTCTGAGGAACTGATAGACTGATTTCCAGAGTGGTTTTACAAGCTTGCAATTCCACCAACAATGGAGGAGTATACCTCTTTCTCCACATCCTTGCCAGCATCTGCTGTTACCTGAATTTTTGATCTTAGTCCATTCTGCCTGTTGTGAGGTGGAATCTCAACGTTGTTTTGATTTGCATTTCCCTGATGATTAAGGATGCTGACCATTTTTTACAGATGCTTCTCAGCCATTCGGTATTCCTCAGGTGAGAATTCTTCGTTTAGCTCTGATCCCCATTTTTAATGGGGTTATTTGATTTCCTGGAGTCCATCTTCTTAAGTTCTTTATATATAGTAGATATTATTCCCCTATCTGATTTAGGATAGGTAAAGATCCTTTCCCAATCTGTTGGTGGCCTTTTTGTGTTATTGACGGTGTCTTTTGCCTTACAGAAGCTTTGCAGTTTTATGAGGTCCCATTTGTCAATTCTCGATCTTACAGCACAAGCCATTGCTGTTTTAGTCAGGAATTTTCCCCCTGTGCCCATATCTTCGAGGCTATTCCCCACTTCCTTCTCTATAAGTTTCAGTGTCTCTGGTTTTATGTGGAGTTCCTTGATCCACTTAGATTTGACCTTAGTACAAGGAGATAGGAATGGACTATTTTGCATTCTTCTACATGTTAACTGCCAGTTGTGCCAGCACCATTTGTTGAAAATGCTGTCTTTTTTTCACTGGATAGTTTTAGTTCCTTTGTCAAAGATCAAGTGACCATAGGTGTGTGAGTTCATTTCTGTGTCTTCAATTCTATTCCATTGGTCTACTTGTCTGTCTCTATACCAGTACCATGCAGTTTTTATCACAATTGCTCTGTAGTAAAGCTTTAGGTCAGGCATAGTGATCCCACCAGAGGTTCTTTTATCCTTGAGAAGAGTTTTTGCTATCCTAGGTTTTTTTTTATTCCAGATGAATTTGCCGATTGCTCTTTCTAATTCGTTGAAGAATTGAGTGGGAATTTTGATGGGAATTGCATTGAATCTGTAGATTGCTTTTGGTAAGATAGCTATTTTTACTATATTGATCCTGCCAATGCATGAGCATGGGAGATCTTTCCATCTTCTGAGATCTTCTTTGATTTCTTTCTTCAGAGACTTGAAGTTCTTATCATACAGATCTTTCACTTCCTTAGAGTCACACCAAGGTATTTTATATTATTTGTGACTATTTTGAAGGGTGTTGTTTCCCTAATTTCTTTCTCAGCCTGTTTATCCTTTGTATACCAAAAGGCCATTGACTTGTTTGAGTTAATTTTATACCCAGCTACTTCATTGAAGGTGTTTGTCAGGTTTAGGAGTTCTCTTGTTGGAATTTTTAAGGTCACTTATATATACTATCAAATCATCTGCAAATAGTGATATTTTGACTTCTTCCTTTCCAATTTGTATCCCCTTGATCTCCTTTTGTTGTCGAATTGCTCTGGCTAGGAATTCAAGTACTATTTTGAATAGATTTGGAGAAAGTTGGCAACCTTGTCTAGTCCCTGATTTTAGTGGGATTGCTTCAAGCTTCTCACCATTTACTTTGATGCTGGCTACTGGTTTGCTGTAGCTTGCTTTTATCATGTTTAGGTATGGGCCTTGAATTCCTGATCTTTTGATCTTTCAAAGACTTTTATCATGAATGGGTGTTGGATTTTGTTAAATGCTTTCTCCACATCTAAGGAGATGATCATGAGGTTTTTGTCGTTGAGTTTGTTTATATAGTGGATTACTTTGATGTATTTCCTTATATTAAACCATCCCTCTCCATCCCTGGAAAGTAACCTACTTGGACAGGATGGATGATTGTTTTGATGTGTTCTTGGATTCAGTTAGCGACAATTTTATTTAGTATATTTGTATCGATAGTCATAAGGGAAATTTGTCTGAAGTTCTCTATCTTTGTTGGATCTTTCTGTGGTTTAGGTATCAAAGTAATTGTGGTTTCATAGAATGAATTCGGTAGAGTACCTTCTGTTTGTATTTTGTGGACTGTTTTGAGAAGAACTAGAATTAGATCTTCTTTGAAGGTCTAATAGAACTCTGCACTAAACCCATCTGGTCCTGGGCTTTTTTTGGTTGGGAGACTATTAATGACTGCTTCTATTTCTTTAGGGGATATAGAACTAACTGTTTAGGTGATTAATCTGATCCTGATTTGACTTTCTTACCTGGTATCTGTCTAGAAATTTGCCCGTTTCATCCAGGTTTTCCACTTTTGTTGAGTATACCCTTTTGTAGAAGGATCTGATGGTGTTTTTGATTTCTTCAGGATCTGTTGTTATTTCTTCATTTTCATTTCTGATTTTATTAATTAGGATGCTGTCCCTGTGCCCTCTAGTGATTCTGGTTAAGGGATTATATATCTTGTTGATTTTCTCAAAGAACCAGCTCCTCGTTTGGTTGATTCTTTGAATAGTTCTTCTTGTTTCTACTTGGTTTTCGCCCCTAAGTTTGATTATTTCCTGCCATCTACTCCTCTTGGGTGAATTTGCTTCCTTTTGTTCTAGTGCCTTTAGGTGTGTTGTCAAGCTGCTAGTGTATGCTTTCTCTAGTTTCTTTCTGCAGGCACTCAGAGCTATGAGTTTTCCTCTTAGAAATGCTTTCATTGTGTCCCATCAGTTTGGGTATGTTATGGCTTCATTTTCATTAAACTCAAAAAAGTATTTAATGTATTTTTTTATTCCTTCATTGAACAAGGTATCATTGAGGAGAGTGTTTTTCAGTTTCCACATGAAAGTTGGCTTTCTATTATTTATGTTTCTATTGACGATCAGCTTTAGTCCATGGTGATCTGTTAGGATGCATGGTACAATTTCAATATTTTTTTTTCTGTTGAGGCTTGTTTTGTGACCAATTATTTGGTCAATTTTGGAGAAGGTACCATGAGGTACTGAGAAGAAGGTATATCCTTTTGTTTTAGGATAAAATGTTTTGTAGATATCTGTTAAATCTATTTGTTTCATAACTTGTGTTAGTTTCACTATGTCCCTGTTTTATTTGTTCCCACGATCTGTCCATTGATGAAAGCAGGGTGTTTAACTCTCCCACTACTAATGTGTGAGGTACAATGTGTGCTTTGAGCTTTACTAAAATTTCTTTAATGAATGTGGCTGCCCTTGCATTTGGAGCATAGATATTCAAAATTGAGAGTTCCTCTTGGAAGATTTTACCTTTGATGAGCATGAAGTGTCCCTCTTTGTCTTTTTGATAACTTTGGGTTGGAAGTCGATTTTATTCGATATTAGAATGGCTACTCCACCTTGTTTCTTCAGACCATTTGCTTGGAAAATTGTTTTCCAGCCTTTTACTCTGAGGTAGTGTCTGTCTTTATCCCTGAGGTGGATTTCCTGTATGCCTCAAAATGTTGGGTCCTGTTTATGTAGCCAGTCTGTTAGGCTATGTCATTTTATTGGGGGAATTGATTCCATTGATATTAAGAGATATTAAGAAAAGGTGATCGTTGCTTCCTGTTATTTTTGTTGTTATAGTTGGGATTCTGTTCTTGTGGCTATGTTCTTTTAGGTTGTTTGTTTGTTCTTTGTTTTGTTTTGTATTTTTGTTTTTTGGGGGTTTTGTTTGTTTTTTTTTTGTTTCATTTGTTTGTTTGTTTTTGGTTTTGTTTTGTTTTGTTTTGTTTTGTTTTTGAGACAGGGTTTCTCTGTGTAGCCCTGGCTGTCCTGACACTCATTTTGTAGACCAGGCTGGCCTCAAACTCAGAAATCTGCCTGCCTCTGCCTCCCAAGAGCTGGGATTAAAGAGTGTGCCACCACTGCTCTGCTTCTTTTAGGTTTGTTGAAGGATTACTTTCTTGCTTTTTTCTAGAAAGTAATTTCCCTCCTTGTGTTGGAGTTTTCACTTTATTATCCCTTGAAGGGCTGGATTCGTGGAAAGATATTGGGTGAATTTGGTTTTGTCATGGAATGCTTTGGTTTCTCCATCTATGGTAATTGAGAGTTTTGCTGGGTATAGTAGCCTGAACTGGCATTTGTGTTCTTTTAGTGTCTGTATAACATCTGTCCAGGATCTCCTTGTTTTCATAGTCTCTGGTGAGTAGTCTGGTGTAATTCTGATAGGGCTTCCTTTATATGTTACTTGACCTTTTCCCCTTACTGCTTTTAATATTCTATCTTTATTTAGTGCATTTGTTGTTCTGATTATTGTGTGTCACGAGGAATTTCTTTTCTGGTTCAGTCTATTTGGAGTTACATAGGCTTCTTGTATGTTCATGGGTATCTCTCTCTTTAGGTTAGGAAGGTTTTCTTCTATAAATTTGTTGAAGATATTTACTGGCCCTTTAATTTGAAAGTCTTCATTCTCATCTATAACTATTATCCTTAGGTTTTATCTTCTCATTGTGTCCTAGATTTCCTGGATGTTTTGAGTTAGGATCTTTTTCATTTTGCATTTTCTTTGATTGTTGTGTCCATGTTCTCTATGGAATCTTATGCACCTGAGATTCTCTTTTTCATCTCTTGTATTCTGTTGCTGATGCTTGCATCTATGATCCCTAATTTCTTTCCTAGGATTTCTATCTCCAGTTTTTTCTCCTTTTGTGTTTTCTTTATTGTTTCTACTTCATTTTTAAATCGTGGATGATTTTATTCAATTCTTTCACCCATTTGGTAGTGTTTTCCTGTAACTCTTTAAGGGAATTTTGTGTTTCATCTTTAAGATCTTCTATCTGTTATCTGTGTTTTCCTGTATTTCTTTAAAGAGTTATGTTTTTCCTTCTTAAAGTCCTCCATCATCAGCATGAGAAATGACTATAGATCCATGTCTTGCTTTTCTGGTGTGATGGTGTATCCAGGACTTGCTATGGTGGGAGAGTTTGGTCCTGATGATGCCAAGTAACCTTGGTTTCTGTTATGTCTGTTCTTATACTTGCCTCCTGCCATCTGATTATCTCAAGTGCTTGCTGCCCTCAATATATCTCACTGGAGCCTGTCCTTTCTGTAGTTCCAGTTGATTCAGTACTCCTCAGAGTCCAGTTTCTCTGTGATCCTGTGATTCTTGGCTCTTGTGAACTTGAGATTCTGGGTGTTTCAGAGCTCTTGGCAGTCAAGCCCTCTCTGAGACCCTGAGATCCTGGGTGTGTTACAGTGCCTGGAAGTAGTGTTTCCTCTGGGGACCATGGGGCTGTCTGGTGTGTTTGAAACCAAGGTATACCAGCACCGATCAGAAGGAACCTGAATTGCTGGTCAGGTGGGTTTACTGTGTTTCTGCTGCTGGCACAGGCCTGTCATGATTGGTTTGGAACAGATGTTGTATACCACTCACCAATGATCTTAAGATCACATGGAGAATCCTCTTGGGACTGTTGGACTGTCTGCTGAGTTCACATCCAAGTGACCTGGAGCTTGAGCTTACCAGAAGGGTCATATTTTAGTATCATAGCTAACTGTTGTAGGCTAAATTAATTTATTTTAGATATATGAATGCTCTATTTACATGCATATCTGCATGCCAGATGAAGGCATCAGATCCCACCACAAATGGTTGTGAGCCACTATGTGGTCATTGGGAATTGTAGTGCTTTTAACTCTTGAGCCATCTCCCATGCCCCATGTTACAATTTTTAAACTAAAGTCTGTTTACTTTTACTTCTTATGTATTATTATTTTTCCTGCCTGTACACCTATCCAACACACACGGTCAGTGCTTGAAAGAAGCCAGAAGAGGGTAATGGATCCCTTGGAACCAGAGTTACTGATGGTCATAGGGTTCCAAGTGGTACTGGAACTTGAACACTAGTCCTCCCAAAGAATAAACATATTTTATGTAATATATGTATGTTTACTAGTAGCAAGTCAGTTTAAAAGAGGAATGAGATACTACATTTGAGCATGGAAGTTGATTTCTGTTCTAAATGATGTCTGGAAACTCTCCAATTTCATCAATGTTTTCCAATTGATAAAGGAATGGTTTTGTAGCAGGCCAATAGTTCTCAATATTTGGTAATGAGACAAAAGATTGCATATTTTAAAAACCATCAAGCATTTCTAATGTGTAAATAATATTATAAACAAAACCTTGAATCCCAAGAGTAGATTGTTGATGTTTGAAAATATTTAAATTCAGTGAAATTTCCTTTATTGATTTAATTACCAAAGTATAATTTTCACATAATAAAATTCACTCAGCATAAAGCACCATTAATTTTGACAAATTTACTACCTGAGTGACTTCTTTCCCCAAAGCAAACAGATCTGATTTTTTTATTATAAATTATTTTGGTTTATTCTAGCCCTTGATGTAAATTCAAGTACACAGGCTGTACTCTTTCTCATATGTCTTATGTCACTTAACAAATGTTAGTGAGGGTTATCCATATTTACATGTATTTTGGGTAGGTATACTTATAAATTTATGAGATGTGGTTAGACATTTTTTAAAAGATAACTTCATTTTACATTTTTCTAGAATATAAGATAGTTCCAACTGCTCAGTATTTTAAACAGGACATAATTTTTATAATTGGAAACGTAACTTAAATTTGAGACATTTATAATGTAAAATGAATGGGTTTAAATTACATATTATGTATTATATTACATATTACCTATGACTAATATTGTTGAGCATTTCAAGTGATTTTTCACTCCTTTCATGATGTGACTGTCGAAGGCTTTAACTCTTCTGAATAAGTCACAATGTAATTAACACAACAAAATAATATACAAATTAAAGATATATAGTATGAATTTGGAAAATTTCTTGTAATGAGGTCACCAAAATTATAGTCCAGATAACTATATGTTCTTTTACTCTCTGTTGCAGAGTGTGATCCTTCTGACCACATAGATGCCATCCTCATCAGGTCAGGTGTGCCTCTATTCAAGAAATGCACAAGGTAAGAACTGTGGACTATTAACATTCTCTTAGAGAAATAGGGGTGGACTTAGTATGTTCCAGGACATCCTTTTGCGCTTTCCAGACATTTCTGCACATTCTACTCTAACTGGCCTTGAGATCTCAGGAGGTACAATAGGCTTTGGGAAGTTAACTGAAGGGGAACTCCATAAAAACAGTTATGGGGAACCCATCATCTGTGCTGGGTTTAGACTTTCTGGAGCAGCTGCTTTGTGGTTCCTCAAATGCCTGTAAAGCAGGTACTTACCCAGGAGAACATGAGCAAGTAAGTATATATAATAAACTCCTGTTCCCTACTGGGACCCTTTGTTAGAATTGGACTTTTCTTTGTTGTGGGGGTATAAGTACTAGACAGTCCTCAGAAAATGATGTCCCTAAAACAGGTACATTCCTGAAAATGTTTAGAACATGGTTCTTCATAAAGAAAAGTCCTGATTTTTAAATTTTTCCTTAAAACTATCATGTAAATACTCCCATGTATCCATTTTCAATCTGATCGTGTTGTCCCTGAATGTGAAAAGACAGAAAAAGTACAAAATTGACTCCCACATGACATGGCTGTGCTTCTGAGGGTCTTCTAGTGGAGTTTTTCATTCATTTCTCAACTACAACAGTATTCTAAAAGAAATAATCATTCATTTTGTATTATTACAAAGTAGATTTTCTTTTTCTTTTTTGGTGGGTAGCAATCTGTTCTTTGTTCTTTGGATACAACATTGTTTGTTTGTTTGTTTGTTTGTTTGTTTGAGACAGGGTTTTTCTGTGTTGCCTTGGCTGTCCTGAGACTTGCTCTAGAGAACAGACTAACCTCAAATGCAGAGATCCTCCTGCCTTTGCCTCCTGAGTACTGTAAGTAAAGGTATGTGCACCCATTGTCTATTGGATGGAACCATTTTCACCCATTACAATTTTAGAGCAAATGTGGTTATTTGTTGCTGTGAATAAAACTCTCATTAATATTTATGTAGAAATATTTTTTATACACATTTTCACTATATTAAAAACATATGCAGTAGTGAAAGTTTTACATGGTATGATTACTGTTTAAAAGAAAATGTTCCTTCCACCTGATTTTGATCATCGTTCCTGTTTCCATTTGGGATATCTTTTAATTTCATGTATTTCTATTTTTTAGTTCTTGTAATAATTTCCTTTTCTACTGCAGTAGACTTCAAAAAGCTCAGTGTATTATATGTGCCTGTTATAATATTGCCTGCAAAGAAAAATATAATCATGAAACTTATAAGCAAATACTTGAACCACAAAATGGATTATTTCTAATGAGGCCATCCAGACCCCAAAACACAAATAAAATATTCTATCTCATATGTGTGTATGTGTTAAACTCGAAGCTTGTGTTTTTGTGTGGTCATCCTCTATTACATGTGAACATCAGGAATCTAGTGGGAGGATAGTAGATTATACTTGAGATGAAAGGAGATAGAGAGACAGGGAGAGAGAGAGAGAGAGAGAGAGAGAGAGAGAGAGAGAGAGAGAGAGAGAGAGAGAGAGAGAGAGAGAGAGAGAGAGAAATTTTAGGGGTAGAAATATTTGATGGGGTACTGAAATAATGGGATGGAAAATGACAAGTCAGAAGAAGGTTTGACCAAAATGGAGTAGGCATGAAGAGTTTATATGGCTTTGCAACCAAATTAAACAATAAAAAGACATGTGATAGTAGAATACGTGTGATCTCACAGGACTGTGTTATGTGGATACTGGGAATAATATTTTAACTGAGGGTAGGAGAAAGGAGTGTTGAAATGAGGGTGAGTTTACCAAAGCTAAAGATATATGATGAAGCCTTTTGAAGCCCTATTAGTTCATAAGCTAATTAAACCATAATTTATTTTAAAGAGGAAGTTGAAAAGAGATGTCTCACGTGGGGTTATATTCCATTCCCAAAAGTGGGTTACTGAAATGAAAATCTCAGTGCCATATACAAGTTACCTAACTACAAGTTGTTTATCAGTGAGGTCTTAGAGGCACCCAAAACAAGATGGGTTATTGCCTTGATATTTGCTTGCCCATCATAACTAGAGAGTAAGACCCTTTTGCTGAACAAAAACTATATGCTTTAATTGCAGCACATAGATAAATCAATAATGAACTGTTCAGGATACTTCCTATTGACTAGTTTTTGTGCTGCTAGGGTATGGAGGATATCAATGATCTTCCCTAGTAATGGACTCTGAATGCTACAATAATGATCTGCCAGACAAAATATGCTCACTGATGCAATATTTGCAAGGTGGTTTATTGTGAGGAAGGATGCTTGTACCATTGTGGAAGACCCCATATATCTTTGTTACTGCAGTAAACATTACAAAAGCAGAGAAGGTAAATATCAAAGATAAATAGTTAAAACATGGTACACATATACAATGGAATTTTATTCAGACATAACAAAAATTATGAAAATTTTAGTAAAATGAATGCACCTGGAGATCCTTATGTTAAGCAAAATAAGACAAACAGAAGGACAGATATAATGTGTTGAGACTGGATTTTATCTATTTATCTATTTTTAAGATGACATGGAAGCAGAAAGGGAGCTATGTTGGTTACTTTTCTGGTCCTGTGATACAGTACTTTAACATAAGCAGCTGAAGAGAGAAAGGGCCATTTTGATACACAGTTCAAGATTACATTCCTTCATGATATGGAATTTGTAACATCGGGAACTTAATAAAACTTCTAGTTTTATTTCAGGTGCAGTCAGTAAGAAGAAAACAATGAATACTTGTGTTTAGCTAGCTTTCTCTATTTATACAGTCTACCACATGGAATGGAGCCACTTGCAGTAGACAGATCTTCCCAACTCATTTAACATAATTAAGTTAATTCTCTATAGGCATTCTCAGAGACCTGTCTCCCAACTGATTTCAGATATTATCAAGTTGACAATAGATAGTAACCAGCACAGAACTATGAAAGAATAATGGAGGCACTTACTTGAGGGGGGGGAAAGAAACCATTAAGAGAGGTACAGAATGATCATGGAATGGTGATGTGGAATGAATAAGAACACAGCATAATAGTATCTATTAATTAACATGAAACATTGAACACCCATTCTTGTGTGGTAAGGAACAATAATTTTAGAATGCTAATATTTGATTTTGCTGAAAGGACCCAGATATAGCAGTCTCTTGTGAGACAATGCCGGGGCCTAGCAAACACAGAAGTGGATGTTCACAGTCAGCTAGTGGATGGATCACAAGGCCCCCAATGGAGGAGCTAGAGAAAGTACCCAAGGAGCTAAAGGGATCTGCAACCCTATAGGTGGAACAACATTATGAACTAACCAGTACCCCGGAGCTCTTGACTCTAGCTGCATATGTATCAAAAGATGGCCTAGTCGGCCATCACTGGAAAGAGAGGCCCATTGGACATGCAAACTTTATATGCCCCAGTACAGGGGAACGCCAGGGTCAAAAAGTGGGAGTGGGTGGGTAGGGAAGTGGGGGGAAGTGTATTGGGGACTTCTTGGATAGCATTGGAAATGTAAATGAGGAAAATACCTAATTAAAAAAAAGAATTTAAAACCTTGTCAGAGTTGCAAAATTATACATCTCCTCATAAGTAATATTCAAATTGTCTTGTATATTCTCCAGTAGTACTTGAACTGGCAGTATTTTGAAAATTTAAGCATTAGGGTTATTGATATTTTAATTGTTCTTTACATTATGACTTCTGATATTAAATATATTTTCAACTTGCTATTGTTCATCATATACCTTTTAGATGTATTTCTTCAAGTATTATCAACAAACTTTGAATGGATTGTTTGCCATATTTTTCAGAACTGTAAGCAAGTGTCTAACACATATTCCATATGAAATATTATGTATGATATCCATAAATATTTCTCCAGTCTCGGTTTTGTTTTTAACCTCTCTGTCTCTCTCTGTCTCTGTCTATCTCTATATTTCTCTCTCTTTCTCTCTCTGCATTCCTCCATCCCGTCCCTCCATTTTTCTGTCTGTCTGTCTGTCTGTCTGTCTGTCTTTTTTTGTGTGACAGGGTAATCATACTCATTGTATATACTCATAGTAGAGCCTATCTTATATGTTGTTGTAAAGATTATATCGAAGCAACTGTCAATCTCTTAGCATAGCACCTAGGAAATAGTATTCAAAAAATGACTTAGTAATTATTATTGATGAGAGCAATAATTACATATTATTATTAGGACTTCCCACTCTTTCTTGATCTAGGGTTTTATACATCAGGATATTAACTCCTTTATTATAATTAATTAATTAATTAAAACCTTTATTATCATCTATTATTATAAGAAGCACTATTTAGTGGGTTATTATCCATTACATTGCAAGACTTGACACCTTCTAAGAAAGGTAAATCTCTTGTCAAGTTTTTATTTTTCTTATCAAAAATCTACATTCTACCTTGACTCAGTGAGTGATCATAAATGTTTGATCACTCCAGTAACAGTATTGAGGTGCTATATGTTCACCATGAATAATGGCATAAAAAATTAGTGTAATTCAATAGGAGTATTCATGATCTGACATACATTTGAGAAATCAAAATTAATATAATGAATGTTTAATCTTGATAGTCAACTTGATTCTGTTAATCAAATCATTATGCAAACAAATTTCTGATATGTTTGTGAGGAATTTGTATATTAGTGTACTTGAGGGGGAAAGGTTCACCCAAAGTGTAGGAAGCATGACTCCATTTGCTGAGGTTTCAGACTGAATGGAAAAGAGAAAGCAAGAAGAGCATAAACACTCATTGCTCTTTATTTCCTGATTGTGGATGCAATGTGACCAGCAGCTTCAATGTAATTCCATCCTGAATTCCCTATGTATATGATGCAGAATACACTTCAAACTGTGAGCCACAATAAAGTGTTCCTTCTTTAAGTTCCTTTTGCACAGTATATGTCACAGCAAGTTATGAAGTACCTAATATGATACCATTCATTTTCTGTAGAGGTTTTTAGATGAGTGTGATATTGTTTACATCCCTTCATTGAACATTTTATGTTTTATTTTTCTGTGTCTTTTATGTAAATTATTGTTGGAGTAGCCTCTGGAAGTCTCTAAATTATTTTGCTTTACAAGGTCAAGAGATCATTCATTTACATTTTTTCATAGGAGTTGAATTTTCCAGAGTTTGTAGTTATGATATATTTAGTCCTCAAATGTTAGAATTAGATATATAGACAGATTAAAGAGAAACACAAATTTGTCTTTTGTAGTTGTTAATATGTAATGAAGATTAAATGGATAGTTTTCCTGTACAAATAATCTTTGGAACTTATTCTAGGTTTAATTTCTAGTATGAAAAGCATTGGTACTTTAAACAGATATAAAACATTCTCTGGAATTCTCCAACATATTAACAATAGCCCCTTGACCCATATGTTTATCAGTGCTGCCCTAGGTTAAAGTCTCACTTATTTTATATGGCTAATTAGCCATAACTATTTTCTAAATTTATCTTATTTTTCTGTTTCTCACCTATGATATAACCACATGGACTTTTCTATTTCATGCCCTCACATCCATAGAAAATACTTTTCTCTCTGTTGCAAAGTCCTCGGGTTAACTCATGCTTGTAAGTCAGTGTCATGTATTCACTAATTGTTTGGAGCTCTATATCTCCTGTTAATCATCACATGATATCATAATCCCATGGTTTATTGTATACTTGCTCTAGATCCAAATCTATCCAAAGGAAAGGAATACAGGTTATTCATAATGCCTCCTTTTCTATATGATAGGAGAGCAATTTATCAAACACATAGTTTTATTTTTTGTAAGCATAGTTATACAGTTTGTCTGTTCATAATAGTTCATAGAGATCCTTCAAGAGTTCTAATGACATGTTTATACTTTTTAGTAGCTGTATCATACATCATTGTATGAGGGTATTATATTAATGCAAGCACCCTTCAATACTAATCACTTTATTTCTATAATGTTAACTATAACTACAATTATAAAAATTATCTTACTATGAACGTTGATATAATAAATATTTATTTTCTTTTATTTAAAATTGTTTTGTTTCATACAATATAGTCTGCTTGTGGTGGTTTCACCTTGCTCTGCTCCTCTCATTTCCTTCCCACGTTCCCAAATGTATCACTTTCAAAAACTGAAAGTTGAGTAAACTCCATTCAACAAATTCAGGATGTGAGTTCCAGAGAGAAAATGACTTCTCACTTTTAGATGAAATGCCCCCAAAGAGAAATGCAACAATTTCATTATTTTGTTCTGCCTGCAATGATTCAGAGGTCAGCTACAAACAAACACTTTTTTAAAAAATGAAGTCATCAACAGATGCAGTGCCAAAACCTGTATAGGAGAACATACATATCCAAAATTGGAAAATTTGAAATGCTCTAAAAGCTATAATTTTTGTTTGAAATTTTCATACGTGCATAACATGTATGCAAAACCACTTACAAAAAGTGCTTCGAACCAATCTACCCTCATATCCCTTCATCTCCCCTTCCTTACTACTCTCCACCAACATTCTTTTACATTTTACATTTCGTTTTAAATCCAATGAGTTCACTTAGTACTACTAATACATAAATGGATATAAGGATCATTTACTGGAGCATGGGAAGCTTATCATGGTACATATCCCCAAATAAAGCTGCCTCTCCTTCAAACTTTATGGGGGAAGTTTGACTGCCTGCACCCCACTGCTAGCAGGACCTGCTCTAGGGGTGGGGAAAGCACAGTCTGAGATCCCCAGGGAACCTGCTGTAGTTGACTCAGGATCCCCATCCCTGCACAGATGCTGAGAAAGACAGATTCTCAGGCTATTGAACATCCCAGATGCCACTGTATGCCACAAATGCGGTGAGAACTGGGTAGGAGCCTGAGGATGGGCTCTGACCTGGGGCTGAAGCGAAAAGGGCAGGAGGAGCGAACTCTGGCCGGGTCCTGCATGGAAGAGAGTTCTTGGCTTGCTCAGATGGGTTTGTTTGGTGAAGACTGTCTGGGAACATTGAGAGGCTTCCTGGTGGGAGGTTAGAGGCTTGGCTCTTTAGGGGAAGACCTGCTGCATTGCTCCAGCACGGTGGATCCTGATGACAAAAGGCAGTCCTCACTTTTAAGGCATTTATTTTAGAAAAGCAGAGAAAGGGAGAAGAGTAGAGAAGTAGAGGCCGGCCATGGCCACGTGGAGGGGAAAGGGAATGCAGAGAGGGGGAGCAAGAGGGCAAGAGAGAAGCAAGCAGGAAGCAGGAGCAAGAATAAGAGAGGGGGCAAGCAGCTCCTTTTATAGTGGGCTGAGCCTACCTGGCTGTTGCCAGGTAACTGTGGAGAGGAGCATTCCTGGTTGTTGCCAGGTAACTGTGGGGGTGGGGTCCAGACAGCCTACAGTAAAGATGGCCACAGACCTCTCTGCAGGAGGGGGATGGAGGTGGCTGTGGGAGGCTGTAGATGCAACAGGAGCCAGGGGCCCAGGGGTCAAACACTTGCCATCCCACACAGGCAGAAGTCACCATCTACCTGGTCACTGGGGTTTAAGGCCTGTGGTAGACCAGAAACCAGGATGTCTGTGCACAGTTCACCACCCCACACACATGCTCCTTTGGGCACTCATTATTACCTAGTTTCTTGGAGTCTGTGGATTGTAGCATAGTTATCCTGCACTTTCTGGTTAATTTCCAATTATAAGTGAGTACATACCATACATATCTTTCTGGGTATGGGTTACCTCACTCAGCATGATATTCTTGAGTTACATCCATTTGCCTACAGTCCTGTTTTTATTTTATTTTTGATGGTTATATTATTTATTTACATTTAAAATGTTGTCTCCCTTCCAGGTTTCCCCTCCACAAACTACCCATCCCATCTCCCCCTTTGCCTCTATGAGGGTGCTATCCCACCCACTCACCCACTCCTGCCTCACCATTCTAGCATCCCCTTACGCTGGGGCATCAATCAGCACAGGACTAAGGGTCTCCTGTCCCATTGATGCCAGGTAAGGCCATCCTCTGCAACATATGCAGCTGGAGACATAGATGCCTACAGGTATACTTTTTGGTTGATGGTTTAGTCCCTGGGAGCTCTAGGTAATTCAGTTAGTTGATATTGTTCTTTCTGTCCTATGGGGTTGCAATCCCCTTCAGCTCCTTCAGTTCTTCCCTTAACTCATTTATTGGGGCCCCTGGATTCAGTCTGATGGTTGATTGAGAGTATCTGCATCTGTATTAGTCAGGTGCTGGCAGAACCTCTCAAGGAACAGCTGTACCAGGCTCCTGTCAGCAAGGACTTCTTGGCATTAGCAACAGTGTCAGTATTTGATGTCTGCAGATGGGTTGGATCCCTAGGTGGGGCAGTCTCAGCATGGCCTTTCCTTCAGTCTCTGCTCCATTTTTTGTCCCTGCATTTCCTTTAGACCTGAACAATTCTAGTTAATATTTTGGAGTTGGGTAGGTGGCTTCATCCCTCAACTGAGGGCCATGCCTATATATATATTGGAGTTGGTCTCTACAGATTAAATCTCCCTTTTGTTGGTTATTTTGGCTAATGTCATCCCCTTGGGGTTCTGGGAACCTCTTACTTCCCTGTTATCTGAGACTTTCTAGTGGTGACCCCTAGTTCCCCATCCCCAAATGCTTCATATTTCGGTTCAATTTCCTGACTCTCTATACTTCTCTCCTGTCTCTTTCCATACCTAAGCCTGCACCCCTTTCCCCTCCAGCTCCTCTCTCCCTCCCAGTTCCTTCCCTCACTCTACTTTCCATGATTATTTTGTTCCACCTTCTAAGTAGGATTGAAGCATTCACACTTTGGTCTTCCTTCTTCTTAAGCTTTCTATGGTCTGTGATTTGTCTCATGGGTATTCTGAACTTTTGGGCTAATTTCCACTTATCAGTGAGTACATACCATGTGTGTTCTTTTGTCTGGTTTACCTCACTCAGGATGATATTTTCTACTTCTCTCCATTTCCCTGCAAATTCATGAGGTCGTTGTCTTTAATAACTGAATAGTGATCCATTGTGTAAATGTACCACATTTTCTGTAATCATTCTTCTGTTAAGGGACATCTGGGTTCTTTCCAGCTTCTGCTTACTATAAATAAGGCTGCTGGGAACACAGTGGAACATACTTCCTTATTATATGTTGGCACATCGTTTGGATGTATGCTCGGGTGTAGTATAGCTGGGTCTTCCGGTAAAACTACTCCCAATTTTCTGAGAAACCACCAGATTGATTTCAAGAATGGTTTTACCAGCTTGAAATCTCTCCAGCAATGGAGGAGTATTCCTCTTTCTCCACATCCTCGCCAGCATCTGCTATCACCTGAGTTTTTGATGTTAGCTATTCTGATTGGTGTAAGGTGGAATATCAGGGTCGTTTTGATTTGCATTTCCCTGATGATTAAGGATGCTGAACAAATCTTTTGGCGCTTTTCATCCATTTGAGATTCCTAAGTCAAGAATTCTTTATTTAGTTCTGTACCCTATTTTTTAAATATTTGGTTCTCTGGTGTCTAACTTCTTGAGTTCTTTGTGTATTTTGGATATTAGTTCTCTGTCAGACGTAGGGTTACTAAGGATCTTTTCCCAATCCATAGATTGTTGTTTTATCCTACTGACAGTGTCCTTTACCCTACCTAAGATTTGTAATTTTAAGAGGTCCCATTTGTCAATTCTTGATCATAGAGTATAAGCCATTGGTATTTTTTTTTCAGGAACTTTTCTTCTGTACCAATGTGTTTTTTAATAGCTAAATAACATTCTATTGTGTAGATGTACCTCATTTTATTTATTCATTCTTCATTTGAGGGACATCTATGTTGTTCCCAGTTTCTGCCTACTATGAATATGTCTGCTATAAACATTGTTATGGAAGTGTTCCTGTTGTATGCATAATGAGTCATATTTTGCATATATTCCCAGGAATGGTATGGATAGGTCTTGAGGTAGAACTATTCTTAATTTTCTGAAAAACTGCCAAATTTATTTCCAAAGTACTTGTACAAGTTTGCTCTCACACCAACAGTGGAAGAGTGAACCATTTGCTCCACATCCTAGCCAGCATGTGTTTTCACTTGAGATTTTGATGGTAGCCATTCTGAAGCATGTCAGTTGTAATCTCAGAGTCACTTTGATTTGCATTTTCCTGGTTATTTAGGATGTTGAACATTCCTTTAAGTGCTTCTTCGCCAATTGAGAATCCTTCGTTGAGAATTCTCTGTTCAGGTTTGTACCTAATTTTTTAAAAATGGGTTATTTGGTTTGTTGTTGTCTAATTTCTTGAGGTCTTTATATTTTATATATTAGTCCTATGTCAAATATAGTGTTTGTGAAGATCTTTTTCTATTCTGTAGCATGTAATTTTGTCCTATTGATGCTTTTCAGTTTCATGAGTAATAATAGTACTTATTAATTGTTAGGTTTTTTAACTTGTGTTTAATTTGTTCCTAAATATTTAACTCTTTTGAAATTATGTCAAGTAGGACCATTTTCCCTCTCTTCACTGTGAGTACTTTTATGCTCCCCACTTTTTCTCAAATTCATGACATTAAAGAGATCTGTATACCTGTATTTATAGACATTATATTCACCATCTATGATACTGGGAAAAATACCCACCTCTCTCTTGATGGAAGAGTAGAGGCATTAAACTGCAATATAGTGCTTGCAATGCACTATTTAGCTCAAGAAAGCAGGAATCCTACCATTTGTGACATCACTAATGTATTTGGGGAACATTGTGCTAAGTGAAATAAGACAGAAACACAAAAATATCAGTAATATTCATACTCTAAAAACAGTCAAACTTAACAGCGGCTATTAGAGAATTGGAGTAAGAGAAATGGGAAGATCTAGATTGTTGACTGTGCCCTGGACTCTCACTGCCTGACCCTACATGCCCTTGGGGTTTGGAGGTGAGGTGGCACAGCTTCAACAACACAGACTCTGGGTATAGGTGAGAAATGCTGCAGCAAGCTCATCTGAGCACTGCTGTAAGCTCCTTTAATATCCTCCACCCACACCCCATTGGTCCCAAGAAAGTACCTCTTCTAAAAAGCAGTTCCTGATTGGCTGGCATTGTCTGTGCCAGCAATCCTTGGTCTCAATTAGGATATCCTGCAGGAGAAGCTTTTATGGCTGCATGGCCACAGGCATTTATCTAGAGGTGGCTACCACTGGTCTTCCTACATTAGATCATGAGTACTAGGTCACAGTTATGCAATATAAATTCTGCCAGTACTCTATCAAGCAAAATGTCTATAACTAACAATAGTGGGTGGCACGTTTTCTAAGAGAAGATTTTAATGATCTGTAAATAGTCTAATTATGAAAATAAGAAGATTATATAAAAGTGCTACAAATCAGTCTATATGACTATGGCCTTGATGGTGGTAATTCTTCCTAAACTCACTGATTTATAAATCTATGTATGTTTGAAGTGTTTATGCTATTTATATCTGCATGAGGTAGTTTTAAATTATTTGATGCTGAAAATCTTGTTCTGAAAATACTTTAAGTTGAACAAAACCAAAAAACAATGATCATTTTTCTTTATTTAACATTCTCAACTATAAACATTAAAATCCTGTTACTAGTAATATCTAGTGTAGTTAAAAAGGATTTGATTGAATTGACAAAATGGTAATTACCCCTTTATGTTGTACTATTTACAGTTGATTAAAATCTACTTAATTTTCTTGTGAGAATAGAAAGAATGAAAGGAAATGAAATCCTAATTGGGAGTACACACAGACATCTGGAAGTTTAAGTGGGAATTTCCCACAAAACTTCTGTGAATCAAATTTAGAAAACGGAGTTCAGAGCCAAGGATGAGGAGTCATTCAACTGTATCCATAAGTTCAAGAAAGCATAATAAAAGGACATTCCAGAGTGCAAGTCTAATTATGTTTTCATTCTGAATGCTTATTTGATATATAATTTAGAGTGTACCCATTCTATCAGCAGCAGTCATCTTGTAGCCTCATAACAACCTACCATGTTGATACTACATTGCTGCCTAACAAAATCACACAGATTATTAGCTTAAAGCAACATGTTTTACTCAAGTCTTTAATGTCTGAGTGTAGTTTAGAGTGATTGTTTGCAAGGTTAGAATCCATGTGTCAGTCACAGTTGAGGTCTAATCAAAAGTGAGTTGTTCACTTCCACGTTTACATGGCTGTTGGTAAAATGTAGACTTTACTTCCTCATACATGTAAAAAATTTAGAACAGATTGCTATTTTATAACAAGCCAGAGGCATTCTCTGACTTTTTCTGAAGTCTATTATATTCTTCAAGTGAATTAGTCAGATGAGGACATACCAACTCAGAACACTCTATTTTCAGTAAGCAAAAATTGACTTATTTGGAACTATATTTAAATCAACAAAATCCTTTCATCTGTCATGTAATATAACCTAATAATAACCTAATTATATTACAATTTTAACATTGAACCTGACTACAGTCAAAGGTTAAGGGTTCTTGCCATGACCTGAACAGCTTGGGTTTGGAATACTGACTAGGGACAGTGAGGATATGAAGAAATAACAGATGCACAGAAAAGCTGGGGTCGACAGAACTGTTGCCATACTATCAGCAGCACCAACACTTGGAACCTCATCTTGTTTATTAGGTACAGTACAGGGAGACGGCTTAGCTAATCTTAGTAAGATGTCTCTGTAGACCAGCATCAGCGAGTAAACATCTGGGAAGGAGAAGCTGCAGATCAATCTGTAAACAACTGCTCTTGAATCACAAGAAAGTTTTGCCAATTTTGAGCCTAAGTCACATGGGGGAAAGGTTTGCAATTTCCTATGAGTCTAAGGCTGTGGTCACTGTCATGGTTGTGCCATGTCACCAGTACATATTCACTAAAGACTTTACTTTCTCAGGGATTCTTCTAGGTCTTATATTCTAGTGTCTGTCAATCTTAGAATTCTCTCTCCTTGTATTACCAAATCAAAACTTGAATTTAAACTAGATATCCAAGTAGTTCACACATATTTTCATGACACAGAAGAAAATAAAAACCAACATGGGTGTCTTAGAGTTTTACTGCTGGGAACAGACACCATGACCAAGGCAACTCTTATAGAGGACAACATTTAATTGGATCTGGCTTACAGGTTCAGAGGTTCTGTCCATTATCATCAAGGTGAGAGCATGGCAGCATCTAGGCAAGTATCCAGGAAGAGCAGAGTTCTATATCTTCATCTGAAGCCTGTTAGGAGAAGATTGGCTTCTAGGCAGCTAGGGTAAGGGTTTTAAAGCCCAAGCCCACAGCAGCACACCTATACCAACAAGGCAACACCTCCAAATAGTGCCACTCTCTGGGTTAGACATACTAAAACCAATGCACTACATTAAATAATTCATACTAAAATGTGATTATTGGCTAGGATGTAATGGCTTAAGTCCAGGACTTCTGTTAGTATAAAAAAATGTTGTTATATATTGGTCAACAAGAAGACATAGAAGAAAGGAAATTAATATGTATATTCATTACTGTGCAAACACACTCTGGTTTATATTTATGTATGTGATACTACATTTACTTTTTCTGGTAACATGATAAGTTTGAGAGTATCATTATTTTAGTGAATATCAAAGGAAGGATAAAAGTGTTTAAAATTACAAACCTGTTAAGTGATATTTGAAACAAGGTACTTTTTTTTTTTTTGCTGCTCTCAGTCCTTTTTTTTAAATTAGGTAATTTATTTCATTTACATTTCCAATGCTATCCCAAAACTCCCCCATACACTTCCCACACATACTACCTCACCACCCACTCCCAATTCTTGGCCCTGCTTCCCCCTGTACTGAGGCATATAAAGTTTGCACGACCAATGGGCCTCTCTTTCCACTGATGGCCCACTATGCCATCTTCTGATACATATGCACCTAGAGACACGAGCTCTGGGAGTACTGGTTAGTTCATATTGTTGTTCCACCTATAGGGTTGCAGATTCCCCCAGCTCCTTGGTTACTTTCTCTAGCTCCTCCATTGGGGGCAATGTGATCCATCCAATAGCTGACTGTGAGCATCCACTTCTGTGTTTGCTAGGCCCTAAAATAGTCTCAAAAGAGACAGCTATATCTGGGTCCTTTCAGCAAAATCTTGCTAGTGTATGCAATGGTGTCAGCGTTTGGAGGCTGATTATGGGATGGATACCAGGATATGGCCATCTCTAGATGGTACGTCATTTCATCTCAGCTCCAAACTTTATCTCTGTAACTCCTTCCATGGGTGTTTTGTTCACAATTCTAAGAAGGGACAAAAGGTCCACACTTTGGTCTTCTTTCTTCATGAGTTTCATGTGTTTCACAAATTGAATCTTATATCTTGGGTATTCTAAGTTTCTGAGCTAATATCCACTTATAAGTGAGTACATATCATGTGAGTTCTTTTGTGATTGGGTTACCTCACTCAGGATGATGCCCTCCAGGTCCATCCATTTGGCTAGGAATTTCATAAATTCATTCTTTTTAATAGCTGAGTAGGACTCCATTGTGGAAATGTACCACATTTTCTGTATCCATTCCTCTGTTGAGGGGCATCTGGGTTCTTTCCAGCTTCTGGCTATTATAAATAAGGCTGCTATGAACATAGTGGAGCGTGTGTCCTTCTTATCAATTGGAACATCTTCTGGATATATGCCCAGGAGAGGTACTGTGGGATTTTCCGGTAGTACTATGTCCAATTTTCTGAGGAACCGCCGAATTGATTTCCAGAGTGGTTTTACAAGCTTGCAATTCCACCAACAATGGAGGAGATTGCCTCTTTCTCCACATCCTTGCCAGCATCTGCTGTCACTTAAATTTTTGATCTTAGCCATTCTGCCTGGTGTGAGGTGGAATCTCAGGGTCGTTTTGATTTGCATTTCCCTGATGATTAAGGATGCTGAAAATTTTTTCAGGTGCTTCTCAACCGTTTCGTATTCCTTGAGTGAGAATTCTTTGTTTAGCTCTGAGTCCCATTTTTTTAATGGGTTATTTGATTTTCTGGACTCCACCTTCTTGAGTTCTTTATATATATTGGATATTAGTCCCCTAACTGATTTAGGATAGGCAAAGATCCTTTCCCAATCTGTTGGTGGCCTTTTTGTCTTATTGATGGTGTCTTTTGCCTTACAGAAGCTTTGCAATTTTATGAGGTCCCATTTATTGATTCTTGATCTTTACAGCACAAGCCATTGCTGTTCTATTCAGGAATTTTCCCCCTGTGCCCATATCTTCCAGGCTTTTCCCCACTTTCTCCTCTGTAAGTTTCTGTGTCTTTGGTTTTATGTGGAGATCCTTAATCCACTTAGATTTGACCTTAGTACAAGGAGATTGGAATGGATCAGTTACACCAGTTGTGCCAGCACTATTTGTTGAAAATGCTGTCTTTTTTCCACTGGATGGTTTTTGCTCCCTTGTCAAAGATCAAGTGATGATAGGTGTGTGGGTTCATTTCTGGGTCTTCAATTCTATTCCATTGGTCTACTTGTCTGTCACTATACCAGTCTCACAATTGCTCTGTAGTACAGCTTTAGGTCAGGCATGGTGATTCCACCAGAGGTTCTTTTATCCTTGAGAAGAGTTTTTGCTATCCTAGGTTTTTGTTATTCCAGATGAATTTACAGATTGTCCTTGCTAATTCGTTTAAGAAGTGAGTAGGAATTTTGATGGGGATTGCATTGAATCTGTAGATTGCTTTTGGCAAGATAGCCATTTTTACTATATTGATCCTGCCAATCCATAAGCATGGGAGATCTTTCCATCTTCTGAGATCTTCTTTAATTTCTTTCTTCAGAGACTTGAAGTTCTTATCATACAGATCTTTCACTTCCTTAGAGTCACACCAAGGTATTTTATATTATTTGTGACTATTGAGACGGGTGTTGTTTCCCTAATTTCTTTCTCAGCCTGTTTATCCTTTGTGTACAGAAAGGCCATCAAGTTAATTTTATATCCAGCTACTTCACTGAAGCTGTTTATCAGGTTTAGGAGTTCTCTGGTAGAATTTTTAGGGTTACTTATATATACTATCATATCATCTGCAAAAAGTGATATTTTGACTTCTTCCTTTCCAATTTGTATCCCCTTGATCTCCTTTTGTTGTCTAATTGCTCTGGATAGGACTTCAAATACTATGTTGAATAGGTAGGAAGAAAGTGGGCAGCCTTGTCTAGTCCCTGATTTTAGAGGGATTGCTTCCAGCTTCCCACCATTTACTTTGATGTTGGCTACTTGTTTGCTGTAGATGGCTTTTATCATGTTTAGGTATGGGCCTTGAATTCCTGATCTTTCCAAGACTTTTATCATCATGAATGGGTGTTGGATTTTGTCAAATGTTTTCTCCGCATCTAAGGAGAAGATCATGTGGTTTTTGCCTTTGAGTTTGTTTATGTAGTGGATTACGTTGATGTATTTCCATATATTAAACCATCCCTGCAACCCTGGAATGAAACCTACTTGGTCAGGATGGATGATTGTTTTGATGTGTTCTTGGATTCGGTTAGCAAGAATTTTATTGAGTATTTTTGCATCGATAGTCATAAGGGAAATTGGTCTGAAATTCTCTATCTATGTTGGGTCTTTCTGTAGTTTAGCTATCAGAGTAATTGTGGCTTCATAGAATGAGTTGGGTAGAGTACCTTCTGCTTCTATTTTGTGGAATAGTTTGGGAAGAACTGGGATTAGATCTTCTTTGAAGTTCTGATAGAACTCTGCACTAAACCGATCTGGTCGTAGGGTTTTTTGTTTTTTTTTTTGTTTGTTTTTTTTTGTTTTTTTTTGGTTGGGAGACTATTAAGGACTGCTTCTATTTCTTTAGGGGATATAGGACTGTTTAGATCATTAACCTGATCTTGATTTAACTTTGGTATATGGTATCTGTCTACAAACTTGTTCATTTCGTCCAGGCTCTCTAGTTTTGTTGAGTATAGCCTCTTGTAGAAGGATCTGATTGTGTTTTGGATTTCTTCGGGATATGTTTTTATGTCTCCCTTTTCATTTCTGATTTTGTTAATTAGGATGCTGTCCCTGTGCCCTCTTGTGAGTCTGCCTAAGTGTTTATCTATCTTGTTGATTTTCTCAAAGAACCAGATCCTCCTTTGGTTGATTCTTTGAATAGTTCTTCTTGTTTCCACTTGGTGATTTTGCCCCTGAATTTGATTATTTCCTGCTGTCTACTCCTCTTGGGTGAATTTGCTTCCTTTTTTTCTAGAGCTTTTATGTATGTTGTCAAGCTGGTAGTTTGCTCTCTCTAGTTTCTTTTTGGAAGCACTCAGAGCTATGAGTTTCTATCTTAGAAATGCTTTCATTTGTCCCATAAGTTTGGGTATGTTGTGGCTTCATTTTCATTAAACTCTAAAAAGTCTTTTATTACTTTCTTTATTCCTTCCTTGACCAAGGTATCATTGAGAAGAGTGTTGTTCATTTTCCACGTGAATGTTGGCTTTCCATTATTTATGTTGTTATTGAAGATCAGCCTTCGTCCATGGTGATCTGATAGGATGCATTGGAAAATTTCAATATTTTTGTATCTGTTGAGGCTTCTTTTGTGACCAATTAAATAGTAAATTTTGGAGAAGGTACCATGAGGTGCTGAGAAGAAGGTATATCCTTTTGTTTTAGGATAAAATGTTCTGTAGATATCTGTTAGATCCATTTGTTTCATAACTTCTGTTAGTTTCACTGTCTCCCTGTTTAGTTTCTGTTTCCATGGTCTGTCCATTGATGAAAGTGGTGTGTTGAAGTCTCCCACAATTATTATATGAGGTGCAATATGTGCTCTGAATTTTACTATAGTTTCCTTAATGAATGTGGCTGCCCTTGCATTTGGAGCATAGATATTCAAAATTGAGAGTTCCTCTTGGAAGATTTTACCTTTGATGAGTATGAAGTGCCCCTCCTTGTCTTTTTTGATGACTTTGGGTTGGAAGTCGATTTTATTCGATATTAGAATGGCTACTCCAGCCTGTTCTTCAGAACATTTGCTTGGAAAATTGTTTTCCAGCCTTTCATTCTGAAGTAATATCTGTCTTTTTCCCTGAGATGGGTTTCATGTAAGCTGCAAAATGTTCAGTCCTGTTTGTGTAGCCAGTCTATTAGTCTATGTCTTTTTATTGGGAAGTTGAGTCCATTGATATTAAGAGATATTAAGGAAAAGTAATTGTTGCTTCCTATTATTTTTGTTGTTAAAGTTGGCATTATGATCTTGTGGCTGTCTTCTTTTAGGTTTGTTGAAGGATTACTTTCTTGCGTTTTCTAGGACGTGGTTTCCGTCCTTTTATTGTTTTTTTGTTTGTTTGTTTGTTTTGTTTTGTTTCTGTTATTATCCTTTGGAGGGCTGGATTCCTGGAAAGAAAATGTTTGAATTTGGTTTTGTAGTGGAATAGTTTGATTTCTCCATCTACGGTAATTGAAAGTTTGGCCTCGTATAGTAGCCTGGGCTGGCATTTGTGTTCTCTTAGTGTCTGTATAACTTCTGTCCAGGATCTTCTGACTTTCATAGTCTCTGGAGAAAAATCTGGTGTAATTCTGATAGGCCTGCCTTTATATGTTACTTGACCTTTTTCCCTTACTGATTTTAATATTCTATCTTTATTTACTGCATTTGTTCTGATTATTATGTGTCAGGAGGAATTTCTTTTCTGGTCCAGTCTATTTGGAGTTCTTTAGGTTGTACGTTCATGGGCATCTCTTTCTTTAGGTTTGGGAAGTTTTCTTCCATAATTTTGTTGAAGATATTTGCTGGCCTTTCCAGTTGAAAATCTTCATTCTCATCTACTCCTATTATCCTTAGGTTTGGTCTTCTCATTGTGTCCTGGATTTTCCTGGATGTTTTGAGTTAGGATCTTTTTGCAGTTTGCATTTTCTTTGATTGTTGATTCCATGTTCTCTATGGAATCTTCTGCACCTGAGATTCTCTCTTCCATCTCATGTATTCTGTTGCTGATGCTTGCATCTATGGTTCCAGATTTCTTTCCTAGGGTTTCTATCTCCAGTGTTGCCTCACTTTGGGGTTTTTTTTATTGTGTTTACTTCCCTTTTTAGGTCCTGTATGATTTGTTCATTTCCATCACCTGTTTGGATGTGTTTTCTTGTTTTTCTTTAAGGACTTGCAACTGGAGTTATTAAAGTCCTTCTTGTTATCTTCTACCATCATCATGAGATATGCCTTTATATCCGGGTCTAGGTTTTCAGGAGTGTTGGGGTGCCCAGGACTGGCTAAGGTGGGAGTGCTGGGTTCTGATGATGGTGAGTGGTCCTGGTTTCTGTTAGTAAGATTCTTACATCTGCCTTTCGCCATCTGGTAACCTCTGTAGTTAGTTTTTACAGTTGTCTCTGGTTGGAGCTTGTTCCTCCTGTGATTCTGTTATTCTCTACCAGCAGACCTGGAAGACTTGCTCTCTCCTGAGTTTCAGTGGTCAGAGCACTCTCTGCAGGCAGGCTCTCCTCTTTCAGGGAAGATATCTGGAGTTCAGACTTGCCTCCTGGCAGAAGAAGAAGGCCCAAAGCAGGACCTGTCCCAGAAGCTGTTAGCTTCTGTAGTCCACCCTCGCACCTGTGCAGACTAGTCTCAGCAGGATCCATTGACCAAGATGGCTCCCTCAGGTACTCCAGCAAATCCCTCCCGGGACGGGCGGATACCTACCTCTCCTCTGGCAGGGAAGGTGCCCAGATGCCTGGAGCCTGAAAATGGGTCTGCCTCAGAAGCTCTGTGGCTCCTGCCTGTCCCAGAAGCTGTTAGCTTCTGTATTCCACATTCTCACCTGTGCAGACTAGTCTCGGTGGAGTCTGGGAACCAAGATGTCTCCCGCAGATGCTCTGGCAATTTCCTGCACTCTCCTTGAAACTCCTTAGTTTACTACTAGAGCATTCAATAAACTAATAAATGGCCATGCAAATCACAGCTGAAGCTCATAAAACTTGGTTCCACACAATGAGTTTTTTTTTTTTTCAGTAGTAGAGTTTTAGTAGGGTGTGCTCTCTGTGCTCTAAGAAAGCTGACTTAGTATAGTCCTGGGTGTTGTATTTCCAAAGGGTGGATTTAACTTCTTGAAAGCCAAACTATTGAAAGGATGCCCACAAACTATTAATCAGCAATGTTTACAAATCTTGACTTATGAAAATGTGATACCCCCCCTCTCTCTCTTTCCATTTCAGAAAATGTTGGTCAATTCAAATATTAAGTTCATATGGTTGGCCCAATAATGACAGTGCTCTTCAAAAGCAGAAATGTTCTACAATTTGTGCCAATGGAAATTTGATTCAAAGAGACAAAGTCAATTAACATTGGTCACAGTCTCACATGAGTAGGGTTAGGAGACTGACAACTAATAGACAGGGTTTTTTGCTTCTGAAAATGCAGGTCTGGAGAGAAGGCTCAGAAATTAAGAGCACTGACTGTTCTTCCAGAGTTATTGAGTTTAATTGCTAACAACTACATGGTGGCTCACAAGCATCTGTAATGGGATCCAATGCCCTTTCCTGGTATGTCTGAAGACAGCTCTAGTGTACTCATACATAAAATAAATACTTCTTAAAAACAAAAGTATAAGAAATCAAGAACTAATTCTTATTCTTAAAAAAAGAAATGAAAATGCTCAGCAATTGATTTTGATTATATATATAATTTTTAAAAACTATACGCCATTAGTGTTTTTAAAGAAGTAGTGCACACAATGCTAGTGGATGAAAACAGGCCTACAGTGACAATATGATCAAGAACTTAATTTTTAGATTTTTCTCTGCAGTTTATTCCATCAACAGGAATAACACAATAGGTCTAAAAACAGAGAAATGTATACCCCTTTACCCAACAACCACTGAAATGTGAATAGATTAAGTGTGGCAGAGCTGAAAAATGCCTCTATACAAGATTGTTAAATATACAAGTGTTAAATAGTTTCTTCAAGTTGATAGGCACAAAAAAAAAACTATTGCATAACAACTAAAAGAAAAGATTGTATTTTATGTCATGTCGTCAAATTATTATGGAATGTATTTTATAAAAATAAGTGGATGAGAATTACTTAGATCCCCTTTACATGTTCATATCTATATTTCCCAAAGGTTTAACTTAGATTTATCCAATGCCACTGTATAGCAAGCTAAAGTCTCTAACTCTGTCCCACAGATGCCTCTATTATTTATATATGGTAGCTAAGTGCTGCAGAGAGTATTGATGTTGGAATAACAGCTGTGATTGATTTTTGGCACTTTAAGTTATTTTGCTACCTTTTCTCTAAATTTTACTTCCCATTTTATAAAATAATAGCATAGTATGCCTAGAGGATATGTTTGTCATGTTATCAATAATAAATAGTAGCTGCTCCTGTATACATTACTGAATATTTCATATGAAATATTTAACTGTTTATTACTTTCAACAGTGTATTATAAAGGTGGCATAGAATCTGATATCATATGACTGATAAATTCAACATACTTCTATCACTTTCTATTTCTTGTCAGGAATCAATATCAATATACTCATTTTTGTCATAGCCTAATTGGCAAGTCATAGAAATCTAATAAACATTCACCAACAGATGAATAAAGAAAGCAAATATGATAGATATACACAATGCATTATTATTATAAAGGACCATTATGTCATCTTCAAGAAAAGGAGAATTAATTCAGACATAGAAGGAAAATCACTGTGTTTTTATATGCAGAAAAATCTAGTTTTAACAAACAAAAACTGAAGCTAGAAAGGGGACAATTTGGATAAGATAATGAGTTAGGGGGAAGGACAGGGGACAAGAGAGGGTAATGGAGTATGAATAAGAGCAAAGTACATTATACACATGCATGGAACTATCACACTGGAACCCACTGTTTTATACAATTTATAGCAAGAAAAATGGTTTTAGTTTTGCTATGGGACCTAAGGACTGTTTTGTGACCATCTGACTGGGACTATCCTCCAGAGCCTTGCACATACATGGCTAAATGCCGTGATTCCTCTTTTCCTTGAATCTATCCCTAACAGTTCTCCTTTTGATCTGGTTACTGATGGAGGTAGAGAAGAGAAGGTAAGGGGAGATAGTGACCAGAATATATATTAACAACATGTATGGATTGTCAAAGTTCTAACTCTATAAAGAACACTTGCAAATACAATGGGGAAAGCCTTCTGTTTTCATCTAATTTTCAGGTCATGTTACAATAGTTCCCCTTCATTGCCTTTAACTTTCCTTAGCTCCAGTTACAAAATCGTGCAGAGAAAATCTGTTTTTCCACACAAAATCAGGGAATTCAGAGAGCATGTTTAATATATACCTGCCACTGTATTTCCTGAATTCTCTGTGAAAACACATATCATTTTAAGGTTTTGTGGCATTTTATAAATGTATTACCATTTATATAAATTCTCTCCATTTGCTTTGGGATTTGGGTTTCCACCATCTGCATAGATCCACTAAAATAAAGCCAAAATGAGAGTATTTAATATGGGCCTTTCAGGTTACATTTGCATCTTCTAAAATTCTATTTCATTGATAATCTACACTATGACCTTTTATGTTTTTGTCACAATGACTCCTAGGGATTTTTTTTTTTATGAGATGGATATTCCAAAAACTTCATGTCTGACCAAAACAGAATCATTAGTGCTTTCATCATCTAACACAAAGCTACGGAACAGGAAATAAAATACACTGGGCCATTTTTATCAAAAGTCAGCACATCTGTCACTGGTGAACTAGAACTTTAAATGGATCTCTACAGAGTATCTTAGCACAGCAGTTTATGACTATATATTAGATGTAAAGCTCAAATGAGAATCTGTCACCTTTGCGACTTTCTGACTTGAATTTAATATAAAACACCATGATCAAAACTCATGAGCAAGAAAGAAGAGAACTGGAGAGTAATCAAATTCTAGTGCAATTCTTTATCTTGAAGTTGATATCTTGGTTAGATTAATGATCTTTGTCTGAGTATTGTTTTTGTGAAGCTGCTTTCATGAACTGTAGAGCTGATGGACAAAGCAAAGGAATCATTTTGAATCTGAGCTTGTAGAGCCTGTCATGAACATCAATTTTTGTATGCAGTTGAACTGTGTATGCTATTTAAGAAAAGGATCACTCGTTACACAGATACTCAGAATGTTTGAGTCCAAATGATTGATCTGTTCTATCAAAATATGCTATTTATAATGTCTAGCGAGATTGTACCTCATGATTAACTCTAGCCACATTTCTCATGAAGATTTTATGGTTTATGTAATAAAAATTAAATTCAAATTAACCAAAATACTCAAGTCCTCATACTTAAAGCTCTCAGTTTAAGGTTTCTTCAAGGAATGAAACAGAGTAGGTTATGTCCATGCTGTCTGTCACTTAAACATTCAATAATATATCTGACAGCAGCATTAGAGAAAGGGTTAGTGAGAAAGTGAGGACTTGAGCACATGAATAGAAAGACCACAAATAACAGTGCACACCCAGATTTGAAATATTATAGGGAGCAGTGAGAGCCACAGAAAGTTGAGTGAATGCCCTCTACTTAAAGAATGGAGTCCATGATTATGTGATAGAAATAGAATGAAGGATAGTCACTACACATAGATGCACATATGCAAACCATTATGACTTCAGTCACTGCTTGGTAAGAACTTATCTCTTCAAAGTCTTCTTAGTGCTAAACTCAGGGCAATATGAGACTTAGTTATGATTGTCCTTATAGAGGAGCAAACCAAATTGCTGGAAGCTGAGGGAAGATTAGGAATCATGCTCAATCATGTTTACATAGTTGCTTAGTAGCTCAGGATGTGATTAGAATCCTTCACCATCAATTTCTAAATAACTCTCAATTGCAATTGCTAGTTGTTAATTGCTTACTGTATACCCAATACTATTTGCACACTTGATGTTGACTGGCAGCAGTATGCACAGTGCTGCTGCAAACTTGCTGAATATAACATATGTTTTATAGTAATTTTAAGATATATTTAACTGCCATTATGAATATTAAGAAACTGAGTTCTTGTGCTGGTTTGGATAGAAATGCCCCCACAGACTCATGTGTTTGAATGCATGGCCACAGGGAGTGGCACTATTAGGAGGTGTGGCCTCATTGGAGGAAGTGTGTCACCTTAGAGGCAGGCATTAAAGTCATATATGCTCAAGCTATGCCCAGTGTCTTTTAGTCTCTCCTTGCTGATCAAGATGTAGATTTCTCAGCTCCTTCTCCAGCACCATGTCTGCCTACATGCTATCATGCTCCCTGCCCTGACAATAATAGATCAAACATCTGAAACTGTGAGCCAGCACCAGTTAAATGTTTGCCTTTACAAAAGTTGCTGTGGTCAGGGTGTTCCTTCACAGCAATAAAACCACAACAAAGATAGGTCTCAAAAAGGTTTATTTACTGTCCCAACACCTTAGATAGTGTTTAAATAATTAAAATTCAGATATAGTCCCATCTATCAATTTCTAAGTCTCCTATTTTTTTGTCGTATTTTTTTTTTTTTTTTTTTTAGATTTTTGAGACAGGATTTTTATGTATATACTCCTGGCTGCCCTGGAACTCACTCTGTAGACTAAGCTGGCCTTGAATTCACAGAGATGCCCTTCCTCTGCATCACAAGTGCTGGGATTAAAAGTATGTACCACTACTTCCCATGCATTTTTAAAAAACATCCCCTGTTCCTTGTCAGCATAAAAGAGGTTATTTATGAAAATATTAAAGAAACTTTGGAAAAAATATCTTTTAGGATATGTTTTAAATAACTACAATATGAACACAGTTAGAATGAGAGGTTATTTAGAATAGAAAGACAATTATATGAGCATAATAGTGTAGGCTAAGTTATATTTTGAAGAATGAGATTAATTGTGTTAGCCTGGCCTCATGCACAGAAACCTCACAGCGAATTAGGTAAAAAAAAAAAAAAAAAAAAAAAAAAATTAGTCACACACAAGGGATAACCTTAGTATAAAAAAGCACTTTGCTTATTATAATGATAAGGTATTAAAAGTTTTTTTGAGTTTTGAAGTAGTATTATCAGATTTCCACACTTGCTTATCTGTTTTCTATGTCTCACCACTACACTGAGAATCCCAACAAAGCAAAAACTAGGTTTTAATTGATTGGTTCACTATTGTATTTACATTTTCTGTGTCTAGAGCAGTGATAGGATGTGAATTGAGCTGTTATAAATGCCTAAATATAAGGTCAAAGGAACTTCATATATGCCACAATGTAATTAACATCTGCTGGAACTATGCAATTTGATAAGCAGTGGACATAATGGACTCTCAGCATTTTTGAATGTTAATGGCTAGTTTTTCTTTAGGGAAGTGATCCTGAATGGGGTTTCTAGGCTGTATTGCAGGAGGAATTGTGTCACAGAAAAGAGTATTAGGGTCATTTTGCTTGTTTGTTTGTTTGGGTTTTTTTGTTTGTTTTTAAATTTTCTACCCAAGAGATAATGATCTCAACAACCTCATCAGAAGTAGAAAAACAGAATGGAGGTTATGTTTCCTTCCAGGATATAATTAATATGTTTTCATTCTGATATAATACAGAGAGTAATCAATAAAAGAATTGCTGACAGTAGATCAGGATTTTTAATCTGAGTGTACATCAGGCAATAGCTTAGAAAATGAAAACCCCAAGGAAATAAAGCTGGTTTAGTGAATGGAGAGAGTGGATAGCCTGGAAATTCAGATACATGTATTTTAAAGCTAAAGAAGTTTTGAGATAACATATGTAGACCTACTGAGTTGCAGTCATTTGGATTAACGACTCTGAAATTCACCAGAGGAGTTGGTAACACCAAGCAAGATCATTGAGATTGTAGAGCCTTGAGAGAGGCTAAGGTGTGGAGAAAATGTAAAATGATAAGAGAGGTCAGCAAAAGGTGGTATCATGGGGAATTAATATGATAGAGGAGGGAAAAATAGAATGAATATACAATGGCAGTTACAAGATGTGATTAGGGATGCAGAAGTGAGAACATAAGGCTAGGAGATACAGAAATAGTCATTTTTGCTGAGAGCTGTCAACAGGACAGAGTAAGAACTGAGTCATCAGGCTCTAATTGGAAGGAAGTTTTACATTTTTCTCATTTGAGAATTGGCCTTCATACCTAAAATGTGTTTTGATCAAGTTCATACCTACATTCTGCCCCCTTTCCTCTCATTGTGGTCTGTCTATCTCTCAGTGTCTCCATCTCTGTCTCTCTGTATCTCTCTTATCTATTAAGTTCAGTTAGCATTGCCCCTTTGCAAAAGTGTATAGGACTATCATCAGGAACATGGATAGCTTATCAGGATCAACATAGAATATTTTAATTTTTATGAAAATATGTATTGTATTAAATATGTATTTAATTTGTATTGAAAGAAAATAATGAAACTAGAGCCTATATTACAAGTCTCTTCTGGGTGAATGTCAGGTCAATGTAAGCAAGTGCCCTATACTCATATTAACTAGAAGGAAGTAGAAATGTGGGTCTGTAATTTGAAAAAGAAGTGGAAAATAAGAAATGGGATTATTGCGTACAATAAGACTTGTGCATATCTGCTAATTAAAAGGAAGAAATCAGTGTCAAGGACAATAATGACTGTGGATGACTGGTACCAGGAGATGCTAGGAAGAACAAAGACGAGAACAACAACAAGCAGGAATGCACAGAGCAAGAATTATGGTGCAGAAGGGTGGTTTCTCAAGATAGAGGCGAAAATACAAAGTAGAGACTAAACAATTTTCTGGAGTTCATGTTAAATGACTTCAGTGTTTTCTGAAAACTGGGGAGCAGTTTGTTCTGATCGCACCTCTATCTAGCCTTCTTCTTAAGTAAAAAGCTTAAGAGTATTAAAATATAAATCCCCTGAGGTTATTTGCATTTGGATGCAGTGTGGTGAACTTTCTCTTTACTTGTTTCATAAACACTAAATTCTGTTTCAATATGTTGTTGAAAAGTTTTGTTCTAGAAAGCTTAGTTTGACAACTCTGAAGCTTTTTATCAGAAAGCATTCATATCAAAAAGTAGTTTTTATATCTAATTCTATGTGTGATGGTTGCTATGGAAACAATTGAATGCAAACTTTATTTATATAACACTCAGCAAAGCTATTGATCAAGTGGGACAAAGAGAGCTTTAGGCCATTTCATGCAAGGCAAGGGCAAAACAGAAAGTAGATAGGTTGTTTGGTGAAAAGAATTCTTCATTGGAACAAAAACAATTTAGTTTCCATACATAAAAATGTAGGAAATAAATAGGTGGCTAAAGCTTTATATATCTAGTTTGAATATACAAAGGAGATAAAATCTTGAGTGTTTAGAGATAGGAGATGACAAGAGTCATTAGCAGACAAACAACACTAATAAATAAGAGTAAGCTCACAGATGTGAAGCAAGCCATAAGGCTGGGTCATTAAGTACAAGTGAAATTGGAGCAGAACCAATGTCTGCACACACTTCACTACACAATAGGACAACTAAGTAGAGAGCTTAAGATGGCATGGCTGAGAAAAAAATGCTGTCTAAATAGAGCATACTTAATGTAAGCAGTTGAAACTGCAAGAATTACAGAAATCTATCACACAGCTGAACCATAAAGGAGATCAGTGATTTGAACACCATCCAAAAACCCAACTTGTGTACCATGCTTTTTGATTATCTATTAGTTGATAGACTCATAAATTAATTTCATTTTCTAGCAATGAATGCAGATATGCAGGTATCTGTCTTATGAGATACAGCCTACTGAATGCACGCACAGGAACGTTATATCTGAACATTCTTTAGAGTTCTAATTTCAGCCCTTTTAACAAAAGACCACTCTGATTTTCAGAGTGGCTGCACCAATCTACATTCTCACTAATTGTACACAAAATTTGCCTTTTCCCACATCCTTGCCACCATTTATTGTAATTGCTTTGGGTTGGTTTGTTTGTTTTTTGTTTCTTTGTAGAGAAGGGTATTCTTACTGGGGCAAGATGAAATCTATTGATTTGCAATAACCTTATGGCTAGAGGCATGAAACATTACTTCAATATTTTGTAATATTTTTTATTTTTTGAAATTGTAATATAACTACATAATATCCCAGGAAAATGGGATCTTCTAGAAGTTCAATTGTAGATTGATGTAGGCTGCCAACTCAGGTATTCTGGGAGAGCAGTGAGTGCTCTTTTACAGTGAGCTATCCCTCCTGCTCCTACAAAACTTCTTAGCTGCAGTCTAGAATTGAGTTTACAAAAATCATATACCCCACAACTAGTATTGTTGCCAGTTGGCCACTTTTGTGTGTGTCACAACAAACACTTGGACATTTTTGATTACCCTTTTCTTTATACTTCAGTAAATTATTGTCTTATTGCCAAAATGATGTTTTAGCATATTTACCAGCCAAATCAGTGAGGACTGGCCTTTGGTGTTTTATCATCTGTCCCCAAAGACTGGCACTTCCTCTGATGCTTCAAGCTGAACAAGTCAATAAGGTAGCTCCAATAAGTATCTGCAATAGAAGGTCAGGTTGTAGTTTCTGCTTAATATAATGAATGCCTGGGTATTTAATGAAAGAGATGAAATCAAAATCATTGGTTTCTCTCCTTTAAGTCATCTGGTTTATTTTTCTTCAAATCAGCCTGTAATAATGAGCATGGTTTCCATTAAAAAAGAAAAAGTTTTCTATTTAGAAAAGAAGTCTCCCATGAAATGACAATAGGTAGGCTGTTGATCAGCGTAATTGGTGTGAGAGATATAATTATAAATATGAAGTCTGAAAATGAAGCAATGGTTTTAGATTTTTTATTCATTTGTAACTTTATATCAGCTTCATGCACATATATGATGAGTTTCTATCTTTATTCCCACATTACACTATCTCAATTCTCTTTCTGTTCCTATTGTAAACCTTCTCCTACACAAGTCCTTCGCGTACTTTCCTGTGTGTGCATGTGTGTGTGTGTGTGTGTGTTTGTGTGTGTATGTATGTATGTGCATGTGCACATGTATGTGTGAGGCACTGAGTTTCAAAAGTTGCCTCCTGAGAACACATGGAAGGTCATTTATTGGAGCATGGGCAACTTAAAAGTTGTTTTTTTTTAATTTTTAAATTTTTTTGTTTTTATTTTTTAATAAATCATTCCATATGTTTACATCTCAAATGATATCCCACTTTCCAGTTACCTCTCCACAAACACACATCCACCCGCTCCCCCTCCCCTTTTCCTCTATGAGGGGTGCTCTCCTACACATCCACTCTCTCCCATCCCAGAGATCCAGCTATCCCTATGCTGGGATATCAAACCTCCAAAGGACCAAGGGTTTCCCATCCCATTAATGTCAGACAAGGCTATCCTCTGCTACATATATTTCTAGAGAGAGGCATTCTTTTTTTTCCAGCCAATATTAACTGGCAACAATCCCTCTGGAAATGGTGGAGACCCATGAGCCCTTTGCCTTTCCATGATGAAATATTGGTGGACTCAGTCTTGTGTAGGTCCCGTACAGGTAAACACAGCTGCAGGGAGTTCATGAGCGCATCAGCTATGTCATGTCTAGAAGTCAACATTTCAGAGCATGCTTCTCCTGTGTCTACTTCTTCTTATATTCTAAGAAGAATGTCCCTCCTTCCTGCCATGTTCCCTTCATCCTGGAGAGCAGAGTATGTGTGGAGCTAATACAAATGTCCAACTTAGGATTAAGAACTCTAAAAATAATGTATTTCCTATTTTTTTCAATTTTCTACTTTTATAAACAGTCATATTATAAGAATGGGTAGAATATTTGAGGACTTACAGTGTGTCAGACATTGTTTTATGAGTTTCCCATGTATTCATAACTTTAATTCTCTCAATAACTTTCTAAGAGTTCTTCATGTTTGTTGTGTTTATATTCATTATGAGGAAACCAAGGATTTCATGAAGATGCATGGCATGTGTGATAGTTAGGATAAGAAGGCATTAGCCATGTCTGAATGAAAATTCTAGTCCTGGCAGCAGCTGTTCATTAAAATAATAATTGACACATTGTTTTGATTTTATATGTCAAGCTTTATGATGTGGACTTGTTTATTCAGAATGTGACCCAGCATCAGTTATTAGAGAATATTCCATTAATGAGATTTACCGCAATCCACTTAAATGAAACTTTTATTTTATTGCTTCATTACTACAGTGGAGATGCAAGGACACATAAACCTATACTATACACCTATATGGCTTGTGATAGCATCAAAGCTTCTGTTGTAAGTCATATATTGTGCAACTTAGTGGAGTGGACATTTCCATGTCTAAATAGTCTTTCTAAACAGGGCAACAGATAGGCCTTCTGTTAAAACTTGTATTATACTCTCCTTTTCGCTAGTGTACAAATTAGAGTGTGCCTAATGAATTCTTAAGTACTCATGTCCATTGCTTTGAAGTAGAACATTTGATTTTGATGTAAACTTCAGAGAAGTAGAATTGAGACATTTATTTCCTCTTGATCACATTTGCCCTTCACATGTTCACCCTGCCCAGACAAGCAGAAAAGACTCACTATTTACAAAAGATAATAACCTGGCAAGATCAACTTATGGCTATCTCAGGTCCCTGAGGTGTCACTGATGCATCATGCTGATCTGCTCAGGGTTCATTGCTCTTTATAGGAGGCTTGTTGAGAAAGATTGCTTATCCCACTTGAATGTCGCTCTGAAGACTTCCTGTAATGTTGTTAAGAGCCAAATCTGGGTGCTCTGAACTTGTGTATTCTAATCTTGGCTTCATCAAAAAATGGGTCTCTCTACAACTCCTTCAATTTAACACCCTCAGCTTTCTTAGTTATCAAATGGAGAAGGTATCACTATCATTCATCCCATATGATGTCAAATCATTCCTGGTCAATTGACAAACACTCCAAAATAATTTTAAAAAATAAACTCAATGGGTCACAAAACAAAGCAACATGAAAGGAAAATAAGGGGTTGGAGCAAAACAAGTATTCAAATATATTACATATATAAATGAAATTATAAAGAATGCATTTAATTATTTTATGTTTGAGTTTTTAGAAATTCTTTCTCTATATAGCCCTGACTGTCCTGGAATTCAATCTGTAGACTAGGCAAACCCAAAACTCAATGAGATTTTTCTGCCTCTGCTTCCTGAGTGCTCGAATTAAAGGTACATGCCTGTACTGCCCAGTTATTAATAAACATTTTCAAAAGAAAATTATAGGTATTCTTTGCCTTACAGTAGCTTTGGAATTTTATGAGATCCCACTTGTTAATTCTCGATCTTACAGTACAAGCCATTGGTGCTGTGTTCAGGAATTTTTCCCCTGTTCCCATATGTTCGAGTTCCTTCCCCACTTTCTCCACTATAAGTTTCAGTATCTATGGTTTTATGTGGAGTATCTTAATCCACTTAGACTTTAGCTTTATACAAGAAGATTAGAATGAATCAATTTGCCTTCTTCTACATGCTAGCCGCCAGTTAAGCCAGCACCATTTGTTGAAAACGTTGTCTTTTTCCACTGGATGGTTTTAGCGCCTTTGTCAAAGATAAAGTGACCATAGGTGTGTGGGTTCATTTCTGGGTCTTCAATTCTATTCCATTGATCTGTCTGTTGCTGTACCAGTACCATGCAGTTTTTATTACAATTGCTCTGTAGTACAGCTTGAGGTCAGGGATGGTGATTCCCCCAGAGGTTCTTTTATTGTTGACAATAGCTTTTGCTATCCTAGGTTTTTTGTTATTCCAGATGAATTTGCAAATTGCCCTTTCTAACTCTGTGGAGAATTGGGTTGGAATTTTTATGGGGATTGCATTGAGTCTGTAGATTGCTTTCAGCAAGATAGCCATTTTTACTATATTAATCCTGCCAATCTATGAGCTTGGGAAAACTTTTCATCTGAGATCTTCTTCAATTTCATTCTTCATAACCCTATTAATAATGGGGTACAGAGTTAAACAAAGAATTCTAAACTGAGGAATACCGAATGGCTGAGAAGCATCTGAAAAAATATCCAATGTACTTAGTCATCAGAGAAATGCAAATCAAAACAACCCTGGGATTCTACCTCACACCAGTCAGAATGGTTAATATAAAAAACTCAGATGACATCAGATGCTGCAGAGGGTGTGGAGAAAGAGGAACACTCCTCCATTGCTGGTGGGATTACAAGCTGGTACAACCACTCTGGAAATCCGTTTGGCAGTTCATCAGAAAATTGGACATAGTGCTTGCAGAAGATCCAAAAGTACCACTCCTGGGCATATACCCAGAAGATGCTCCAACATTTAATAAGGACACATTGTCCACTATGTTCATAGCAGCCTTATAATAGCTAGAAGTTGGAAAGAACCCAGATGTCCTTCAACAGAGGAATGGATACAGAAAATGTAGTACATTTACATAATGGAATACTGTGAAGCTATTAAAAACAATGAATTTATGAAATTCTTAGACAAATAGATGGATCTGGAGGATATCATGCTGAGTGAGGTAACCCAATCACAAAAGAATACACATGATATGCACTCACTGATAAGTAGATATTAGCACAGAAGCTTGGAATACTCAAGATACAATTTGCAAAACACATGAAACTCAAGAAGAAGGAAAACCAAAGTGTAGACACTTCAGTCCTTCTTAGAAGGGGGAAGCAAATACCCATGGAAGGAGTTACAGAGACAAAGTGTAGAGCAGACACTGAAGGAATGACCATCCAGAGACTACCCCACCTGGGGATCCATTCCATGAACAACCACCAAAAGCAGACACTATTGTGTATGCCAACAAGAGCTTGCTGACAGGAGCTTGATATAGCTGTCTCCTGAGAGGCTCTGTCAGTGCCTGAAAAATACAGAAGTGGATGCTCACATCCATCCTTTAGACAGAGCACAGGGTCCCCAATAAAGGAGCTAGAGAAAATACCCAAGGAACTGAAGGGGTTTTCAGCCCCATAGGAGGAACTACAATATGAACTAACCAGTATCTCCAGACCTCCCTGGGACTAAACCACCAACCAAAGAAAACACATGGTGGGACTCATGGCTCTATGTACAAATATAGCAGAGAATGGCCTAGTTGGACATCAATGGGAGGAGAGTACCTTTGTTCTGTGAAGGTTATATGCTCCTGACAGTTCCAGGAAGAAGGAGTGGGTGTGTTGGTGAACAGGGGGTTGGGGGGATGGGATAGGGGGCTTTCCCAAGGGAAAGTAGGAAAGGGGAATAACATTTGAAATGTAAATAAAGATAATATCTAATAAAGAGTATAAATTCAAAAAAAGAAAATTATATGTAACATTATAGTACAATACCATTCTCTTCTCCAGCAGACTCAAGAATTTGCCATAGGCCCATAAATAATAGTGGCTGATACATCGTTAGGAGCTGTGATTCTTGATGGTGAAAAATAAGATCAAGTTTTAGGTGGAGGTAACTGAAAACCAAACTAAGGCAAGATTGTCTAGAATATTCCTCATAGTCATATGTATTTATCATTTTTGTTCTCTCAATAACCTTGTGAGAAATTCACCAGCCATGCAGGGAAAATGATACAGCAATAGAAAAATTTCAAAGAGCATATTGACACGAAGTTCATTTGAACACTTTCAGGTAGCTAAGGATTTTAAAGGCACAGTTGAGATCATGTATTTGTCATTTCTCAAAATACTATCTGTGGGACACCTTCAGTGGCTTTTCTTAGAAACATGGCCAAAAAGTAAAAACTGAAAAGAATTCTAAGATCCTTCTCAGACTACAACTACTGTTCTGGAATAATGTCTGTAGTTAAGGCCCCTTTAATGAGCTCCTGGATAGATTCTTTCTCAGTAAGGTCCATGACTCACTGAGAAGTACAACTGTTACTCTGCCTATTGAACAGGACAATCTAAACCTTGTGCAAAGTAATTAATTACTTCCACCTGTAATAAATGCAGCAGTAATAAAGATACTTAACAATACTCTTTGTCCGAATATAGTTTGAGTTTTGAAAAGAAACTTTAATAGGAAATAGTGAGTATATGTTTGATTTGACATTCAACTGTCAAAGTTCTAGGTCTTCTCAGTTATAAGTCCCCTCGTTGATATATTCAAAGTTATGTTCCTATATGCTTCCTAAAATATAGAAGATTAGTTATGTTTCCTGCTCCTCGTTCTGTTTATCTTTCAGAGACATGGCCTGGGCAGCAATACAGGTACATCCTTGACATAAACACCACACACCACACCATCACATTTAAGTCTTTACATCTCAAGATGTAAAATTTTATTATGCTTATTCTTTATTTAATTAGCATATAAAGCATTGGATTTATTTATGGCATTTTCAAGCATTATTGTGATGTTGTCGATCCTACTGTTCTCCTTCTCCCTCATCTGCTTGTTCTACATTGGAGCTCTCCTATGCAGCATAGACTCTTAAAATTTCATGTCACAAGTGTACTATCCCCCTCCTCTCTTCCTCTCTTTCTGCTTTTTCTTGGTCTTATTTTTAATTTAATTGTCCCATTCACATACTAAAAGCAAGAATCATATATGAGAGATTTTAGTTAATAGAATATTTCCTACGTCTACTCATTCTTCTGCAAATTCACTTTTCTTTATTACTGAGATATATATGTATATATATACATATATATATATATCCCACCTTCATTAATTATTCATCTAAGCTGACTTCATTTCCCTACTACTCTGAATATTGCAACAATGAATATTTAAATAATCTTTGGGGTGGGATATGAAGCAATTTGAATTTGTGTTCATGAGCAGTACAGCTGGGTCATATTTTAGGATTTCTTTCCAGAACTTTTGAAAAAATTCAACATATATTTTCACACTATCTATACTGCTTTACACTCCTAACAGCAAGTGTATAGGCTTCTCTTTCCCCCATATCCTCACTAACATTCATTGTCATTTTTTTTCCTTTTGCTTCATAATAGCCATTCTGGAATGAGATGGTTCTCAAAATAGTTTTGATGTGTACTTCCTTGATGGCTCAGAATGGTTAGCAATATTAAAAATGTCTAATGTCATTAGCTTCTTCTTTTCATTGTTTTCCTTTTCTGGCTAAAAACATAAAACAAAATAATAATAGCCAACAACACAGTAATAAATAAAATATTAAAGCTATCCTATGCCATGCACACAGTTCCTTTTAATAATACCTCTACGTAAAAAAAAAAAAAAGACAAAAAGAAATATGTTCTCTACTGCATCCCAAGTTTCAAAGGAAAGCATCCTAATTTTTATTAGAATTTTATTATAGATTTAAAATACGTTTTTCTTTTTTGTTTGTTGTTATTGTTTTGAGACATTTTCTCATCCTGTAGACTGTTATGTCAATGTTTTCTATGGTATCTTCTTCACCTGAGATTCTCTCTTCTATCTCTTGTGTCCTGCTGGTTATGCTTGTGTCTGTGACTCCTGATCTCTTTGCTAGTTTTTCTATCTCCAAGGTTATCTCCCTTCATGATTTCTTTATTGTTTCTATTTCCACTTTTAGATCCTGGATGGTTTTGCTCAGTTCCTTCATCTGTTTGGTTGTGATTTCCTGCAATTCTTTAAGGGACCTTTGTGTTTCCTCTTTAAGGGCTTCTACCTGTTTACCTGTATTCTCCTATATTTCTTTAAAGGAGTTATTTATATCCTTCTTAAAGTCCTCTGTCTTCATTATGAGAATCTTGCTTTTCCCTTGTGTTGGGGTATCCAAGGCTTGCTGTGGTAGGAGAACTGGGTTCTGATGAAGCCAAGTAGACTTTCTTTTGCTTAGGTTCTTGCACTTACCTTTCATCATCTGGTTATCTCTGGTGTTAGTAGGTCTTGCTGTCCCTGACTGGTTTTGTCCCTTTTGTGAGCCTAAGCCTGTTAGCCTGTGATTTAGGTGTGTCAGCACTCTTGTGAGACCAGTTCTTTTGGGGCCGGATTTGGGTACAGCTGTGGCACAGGGTTAGCTCCCCGGTGCATATGGTAACCAGAAAGATCGTGTCCCCAGATGTCCTATGGTTCCTGTGCCCTTTGGGCTCCTGTCAGGTTCCTCTTTGGCCAGTTATTTGAGCAATAGCGGTAGTCTCACCTGTAAACTTAGGAGTGACAGCACTCCTGGGAGACCACCTCTCTCTGGGCAGGATTTGGGTATGTATAGCTATGGCACAGCTGGCCAAGTCGTTATTTTAAAATTCATATCCTTTTTGAAATTATTTTTATTTTACTTTATCCTGTTTTGTTTTGTTTCATTTGATATGAATGAGTATTTTACCTGTATGTAAGTTTGTGCACTACAGATATGCTTGGTGCCTAAAGAGGATAAAAGAGGACAAAAGAGCCCTGGGAATAGAGTTGTAGACTATTATAAGCCTCCATGCTAGGTACTAGACATGGAACCTTGGTCTGCTAGAAGAGCCCCTCATGCTCTTAACCACTGAATCATTCCTCCATCATTTTATATCTTTTGAAAATGAATTTAAGCCTACTAACAGGTTTGTTTTCATATAAAACATATGTTTTTATATGTTGTTATATATATATATACATACATATACATACATGTATATATACATACTCACACATACAAATATAATATATACATATATATATTTCAATTGGGCAGTCATTATGTCTATTAGATACTCACATAGTGTCTTTACAAACACATGTATACCTTTTTCTGTCATTCTGTTTGAGATTCTTCCGAATAGCTGTGTATAGTTCTATATATGAGTCAGTCAAAATAAAGATTACATTGAAAAAAATACAAAATGATAAGGAGACCAATACAAAATTTGAATTCATTTTTTTAAATAAAATAAAGATGATGATAGCTTCCAGGTTTGGGAGCCTTGAAATGGCTTGTGAAAAACCTGTTACTGAATCTAACCAACAGAAATAATTTCCTGACATGAAGATTCATTCTTCAATTCAATGATCTATCTTGGAATATTTTTGTCTGAATGATAAAGTAGAAATAAATATAAAAATAGATGGATTTCTAGTTCACAGATATCACAGGTTCCTTGATATGTTTAATATGACACTATGATCAAGCATGCAAGTGAATCACCCTTGACATTGGCCTTGGCAAAGAAATTAGCATTTGTTATGACACATCATTCTACACAGAAATTGGCCTGGGCAAGGATGCAACTAAAGAAGAAAGCTAGTGTTTTACTTCATTTAGTTTACATGTGATGGCTAATACATACAAATAAAAATCCAGTGAAGTTGGTCTATATGCTGTGCATTTAGTGAATTGAAGATTTGTGTACTTAGTATTCTGAGAACAACACAGTGGCAATTAAGGATAAACCTTCTGAAACACTGAGGTGATGGAGTAAACCATTTGAGTGATATCTGTAGAACTTGAGTTATAAATTTTTAATCATATTTGCCCTTTTTCATTACCATGTATCAATTATTCCTAATAATGGATTCAAATATGACATTTTTATTCATAGAATTTACTTCAATCAAATCTGCCTCTCACCATTGATTGAATTAAGAAATTTCCATTTCCCTTGTTCTCACTGGAAACTTGTAATAGAACACCCAAGGCTAAGATATCACATCCCAAGCTCTGTCTAAACCTTTGGCCTGCCATGCATGTCTTCCTCCCAAGTAGAACCAACTTCTCATTGTTCTTAAAATATTCTACTCTTCAATTTTTGTAGTATCCATCATAATTTCCTCTATATGTTTGGACCAGTCTTCCCCAATTACACTAACACTATCTCAAAGAATGGTGACTTTTTATTGTTTCTTTCAAATTCATGTCATCTAGCACAGTGTCTAGCATATAAGAGGTACAAAATCAATATTGACTACTGCATAAGCAGATGTGAAATAATATTTTTCAGCAGGTAATTGAAAGAACTGAAAATATGTACTAGAGAGAAGATCAATATTGACTGTTGTCAACACGCATTTAAAGGGTTGATGTGAAAAAGAATTCAATGTGCTCGTGGTGGCTACTAGAATGATTAGAGTAAATTAATGGAAAGGAGAGGAGAGTGCATTTAAATAGTGAAACAGTTCACCAGGTAATCAATGAAAACATTGACTGGGATATTACTCTCTCATAATCTACTAATAACTTTGGGCCACTCAAATTGTACACCAAGGAAATGAATGACTGCCAAGATGATGCAGTATATCATATATAGCATGTATATATTGTTTATTATTGGAGCATCATGTTCTTAAGTGTTCTTATCTAGAATCACTTCTTAGTAGTTGAACACTTGCCTAGCATGTGCAAATTTCTGGGCTCAATCCCCAGAACTATAGAACTTCATATTTGTTCTGGAGAGTTTCATAATATTTGAAAGTTTTCTAAATGATTATTTGGATACATGCTTAAAGATAAATAGGCCATGGCTATTGTATCTTGGTCTCAAAAAGATAAAAATATAATCATAGTAACTGACGGTAATAAATGAATATTCAGGATGTACAGTTAAATCTGAATTATAGAGTAACAAAGAATAGCCTTTTAGTATACATATATTTCATGACCAACTACGGTTGCATTTATATTAAAAATCATTATTTTGTGAAAGAAAAAATTAACTGGCATTATGGTTTTAATTGCAAGGACTAGCATGGTCTTGGAGAGGGGTGTGGGAGCAGTGAAAACCAAGTCAAATCATGGGTCTAAGCTGGCGACCTATACTCTGCATGAGATAGCTTCACAGCCTGCTTTCTCTCTGATCTGCTTCTCTGGAGATTTCCAGACAGCTCTTTCTCTCTATTCTGCTAGAGACAGTTCTTCAAGCAGTTGGTATTCTAAAAGATTTCTCTGGAGAGCTCATCTCCTGAAGATCATAAATCCAGTCTTTTATTTTACATATCAATCCAGTCATTTATTCCAGGTTTTCCTTTTGATTATCCTATGAATCAGCATCTCCTGACCCAGCCCTTTAATTCTTAGGAAACAGCAAGCCCACATTTTCTTTCAGCATTTCAAAAGAATTCAGAGATCTGTCTACTTAGGCAAGGTAGTAAGCTATAGTGGGGTGGGGGGACGCTGTGCTGAAATTGCCACTTCTGCCACCCGGGAACCAAACCGTGATCTGTTCCAGGCTGATCCTGAAACACAGGAATTTGTGTGTTTTTGTAAGCCTAAACAAAACAATCAATCAAACAAAAAACTTAGGTGGGTGGGATATCTTGGGATCACCACTCCCTAAATCTCTTTATTTCTTTCCTTAGTATCTTTCTGAGAGGGTGGCTCATAGTATAGCTACCTCTGTTCCCTTAGATTCACAAAGCCCCTCATAAAATTGATAATGCATCCTTATTTTTTGCATACTTGGTAAATTATGTTTTTGAACTCATGCTTTTAGAGTTCTTTTCCATATCCTTTTTTAAAAATATTTTTTATTACATCTTTTCCTCAATTACATTTCCAATGCTATCCCAAAAGTCCCCCATACCCTCCCCCCCACTTTCCTACCCACCCATTCCCAGTTTTTGGCCCTGGCATTCCCCTGTACTGGGGCATATAAAGTTTGCATGTCCAATGGGCCTCTCTTTCCAGTGATGGCCGACGAGGCCATCTTTTGATACATATGTAGCTATAGTCAAGAGCTCCGGGGTACTGGTTAGTTCATAATGTTGTTCCACCCATAGGGTTACAGATCCCTTCAGCTCCTTGGGTACTTTCTCTAGCTCCTCCATTGGGGGCCCTGTGATCCATCCAATAGCTGACAGTGAGCATCCACTTCTGTGTTTGTCAGGCCCCGGCATAGTCTCACAAGAGACAGCTATATCTGGGTCCTTTCAGCAAAATCTTGCTAGTGTATGCAATGGTGTCAGCATTTGGAAGCTGATTATGGGGTGGATCCCTGGATACGGCAGTCTCTAGATGGTCCATCCTTTTGTCACAGCTCCAAACTTTGTCTCTGTATCTCCTTCCATGGGTGTTCTGTTCCCAATTCTAAGGAGGGGCATAGTGTCCACACTTAAGTCTTCATTCTTCTTGAGTTTCATGTGTTTAGCAAACTGTATCTTATATCTTGGGTATCCTAAGTTTTGGGCTAATATCCACTTATCAGTGAGTACATATTGTGTGAGTTCCTTTGTGATTATGTTACCTCACTCAGGATGATGCCCTACAGGTCCATCCATTTGGCTAGGAATTTCATAAATTCATTCTTTTTAATAGCTGAGTAGTACTCCATTGTGCAAATGTACTACATTTTCTGTATCCATTCCTCTGTTGAGAGGCATCTGGGTTCTTTCCAGCTTCTGGCTATTATAAATAAGGCTGCTATGAACATAGTGGAGCATGTGTCCTTCTTACCGGTTGGGACATCTTCTGGATATATGCCCAGGAGAGGTATTGCTGGATCCTCCGGTAGTACTATGTCCAATTTTCTAAGGAACCACCAGAATGATTTCCAGAGTGGTTGTACAAGCTTCCAATCCCACCAACAATGGAGGAGTGTTCCTCTTTCTCCACATCCTCGTCAGCATCTGCTGTCGCCTGAATTTTTTATCCTAGCCATTCTGACTGGTGTGAGGTGTAATCTCAGGGTTGTTTTGATTTGCATTTCCCTGATGATTAAGGATGTAGGGCTGTCCTGAATATTTCAGCATTTACCATTTTGCTGTGACATTAGCCACATCTTCTCCTCCTGGACTCATGCTGCCTCTGATTATCATGGATTCACTAACATTAACATGGAGAATATTGCTAGGAAGAATGTGAAAATATGTACTTCATTACCCAAACAAGCCTCACACATAGCAGCCATAGACACCAGTGGTGGCCCATGCCTGCTGGCCCTGTCCTAGGAGCAGAAACCATGTCATTCTGTCCCCACCAAGTTCTGGACTTGGAAGTTTTAATATAGTTTGGAGTTTCCTAAAATCATATTTAGATATCTAAGTATCTTATTGAATTAGCAGGCAGAGCAAGACAAGAGCTTTAAGTGCTGCCTGGGATTTGATCCTGATAAATGACACAAAGGACTCCTGTTATGATAGTCTAGTGGATTTTCTTCAGACTGTGTCTACTCACTTGCTGGTTTGGCTATCTTTATTCCATGCCATTCTCTGTCTCAGAAACAACAAGAAAACTTCATGGAATGGGGCACCTACCTCAGTTTTATAACAGAACTCTGAGCGATGACATGGCTGTTTTGTTTATAAACCAAACCCTTTTATTGTATTAGTGATAAAGAATGAACTAATATCACTGGTTATACTGAATTTTATCTGGCATCAGTGCTATCTTGCATACTTGTCATGTATGAGATATTAATATTCAGCAGCTACTATCATTAAGGATGAGATGAACTAGCCTTTTAATGCTGTGTCATAAGATATGCCATTATTCTTAGGCAAGAATTTGTATTAAAGTTCTTGAAGCAAGAAATGAACAGCACTGTATATATATAAAAAAAAGAGTATGAGAAAGCTCACATACAAAGGACTATCCATCCCAATAGACAGATATAGATCAAATCTACTAATAGTCTCAAGAAATAAGCTAATAGAAATGTTTCAATATACAGTACACATGTCTCTTATTTGTATATAATTCTCAAATATCATTCCACTTAAAGAAATAATATATTTGAAACTATATTGAGATTCATTAATTACTTTTCATAATGAAAAGAAGTTACCAATTGTGGTTCTGTGGCATAGGGAAATGAGTGCCTTCATATTATTGATAGAAATACAAGAAGTATAATCTAAATGCAATTTAATCTGATGATCCCCTTTCAATATTCAAATACAGATCTATTCATCTACTGTGTAAATTTATGCTAATTTTGCTCTTTACTTCTGATTGTTAATTTGTAGCTTTATTTTTAAAGTCAAAAGGAATATAAATGTCTACCTTCAGTTGACTAACTGAATTGGGACATATTTAAAATGAACAAATGTATGAGAAACTTTACTGATGAAATGAAGATTTATAGTAAGGGGAGTGAAATGAATACAGGCAAATATGATTGGTATAGTGATATTCTTATAAAACTGTGAATATAAGAAGAATAATAGTCATATTTTAATGTTCCTTTAAGACCACCATAAATCAACCTAGGGAACTAAAAAGACAAGTTGCTGTTCACATAGAGACTTGTGGTTGGGCATGGCCAGAAAATATGAGAAGAAAGCTTTTCATTGAATATATTTGTATACTTAATCTTGTTACCATGTAAATGATAATTTGGAAGAATGTTGTAGGGAAAATGTCATAATCATATTTGATTGGGTGACAGAATTTTCATAAGAAACTCTGTCATAATACCTTGAGCCCATCTACCTTAAAACAGTGATAGAAGGTCCTGGAGCACTGAGTTAATTTTTCACATGGACAGTGGCATTTGTCAGTACTGAGAAGAGCTCACAGTTTTATATTCATATATAAGTATTTAAAACTATATTGAGGCTAAACTCAATTTGTTTCTCTTTATACATGGTTATGAGAAATTATGGATCATTAATTTATGTGCTATGACATCACCACTTTCCCTCATAAAGAGTCCTTATTGACCTAATCCTATTGGGTTAATTTTTCAGTATAATTTTAAATGTTTGTTGCTTCTACCTTACTGTATTTTCCACATTTCATTTAAGCATATTATCTCTATTAAACCATCATGTTCATCATGTGTATACACATGAAACATGCACATTTACATGGAGTTATGCATTCTTATCTCCTGGTTATATTATAAGCTATTCATCAGGGCCTGAGTCCTCACAAACTTCCTTCTTTTTTGAAGTTACAAATGTTGGTACACTAACAGTTTGGTTTTATAGCATCTTCCATATGTGAAATCTGATTGTTCTGGCTTGGAATACATACTATTTGAAAGAGATGTTTATCTCTCATGATAGTAGGATTACAGTAATAGTGACCATTGCTAGTAATATGATCATGGACAATTAGTATTAATTTGGGAAACTGGGATGCTTAAATAAAGCTGATAGCTTTATCAGATAGGGAAATATAGTATTGATAGAATCAAAGCTGAGACTGCCCATGTTTTCATGGATGATGGAATGATGTTGGTTGTCCTGTATACTTTTGTCTAAACCAAACTAATGTAAAGTGAAAATGTTCTGTTTAATGTGGGCTTTATGTCATCAACCTACATATAGCAAAGATATGTATAAGGGTTGTGAAAGACCAGTGTTAGAGTTTGGATACAGCATCCTTTCCAAAGACTAGTGTATGGAAGGCATGCTTCACAGTATTTTGGAACATTTTGTAACTTAGGACATGAAATCTTACTGGTCTTTGTAAACAGGTACTTGTGAGCTATATTTTGTTTTATATACCTTTCCGTCTCTCTTTTTGCTTCTGTCCTTTACGTGGTAAATAGGCTATTCCACAGTTCCTATTGCCATAATTTTCTTCTTCACTGTGATACCAGAATCTATTAAGTCAAGAACTATGGACTGAAACTTTTGAAAGTGAGACACACAAAAACTTCCCTTTTCTCAGGATGTTACCACAAAAAGTGTAGTATAAAAATGACAGCAATCTTTCTATACTTTTGACATTCACTTAGATTAGTGATTGTTAAATATATTGGCTTCACCTCTTTTCACCTGTTGAATTAAGAAACCAACAAAAGGGCAGAATTTGGGAAGGAAATCCCCAAATGTGGTTATTAGCCTATCATTTTCTCACTTAACTGAACCAATATTAAAGACAGCGAGAGAAAGCTATTAGGTTGGAATCTTGTTGCAAGGTCATCCATATATGAGTCTTTGATCAATTGTTTTTATAGTTGAGAAGACAGCTATTTTTGTAAAGGCATATGATGATTGGTCACAGTACAGGTTAGAAATACATAGAGATCATCCAGCAAGTCAAAATTACTGAGCAGGATATAGGTAGATATGTGGTGCACATTTTCTGGAGGGATATGTTTAAAGATGTGTAACAAAAAGGAAAATGTTTCTAACTATTCTCTTCGCACCTGGACACTGTTTAGGTTGCAGTTATAGAAAGACTCCTACTATGTAAGAGGGTTCTTAGCTATTTATATAGATGATTAAAGATAAAACTACCAATAGCTATTACGGAGCCTAACTATCTTATGTTAGTATGCCCCAATAAATACATAAAACAGGAATCAACTTTAGTCTTTCCAATCACCAAGAAACACTTATTATTCTAGCTTCGGTAGTGTTGATAACTTATTTATTGTCAGAATTATCATAAAACTAGTGAAAGATTTAGGATATTGATCAGTAAAGTCTGACACTAGACAACTGAACAGCAGTATACTTAAAGCCTAGAAGGTGAAATAAGCCAGGCTAGTAGGGATTTTAGATACCAATTCACATGTGATAGCCAAGTAGGAGTGGGGGGATCTTTGTGCATCTCTACCTTGGAACTATAATAAATCTGGGGATGTTTGCTTATTTAATAAAATTAGTCTGTCAGGGGATGGTTTACTTGTTGGGCTATTGAAATATCTGTCATCCAGGGCTACATAATGAGACCCTGTCCCTCACAGAAATCAGATTTGAAGAACTGAGGGAATTGAAGCTGCATTATATGGTCAGAATCCCTACTCTCTCTACCTAATGCATGTCTTTTACACACACACACATAGAGAGAGAGAGAGAGAGAGAGAGAGAGAGAGAGAGAGAGAGAGAGAGAGAGAGAGAGAGAGAGAGAGAGAAGGAAATCTGAAGTCATATTAAGCTTTGGGCAAAGAATTGTGTCCTGATATATTTGGCCTGGAAATTCTGTTCTATATTTGTTGCTCATTTTCTATTGGTTTCCTTTGGATATGCATATTTCTCCTTGATATTGACTATAGCCATTGTGCCATTGTGGTCCCTGACAATAAATAACAGTGTTCATTTAATTGAGTTCTGAATGCACTGTAGGACTAATTATATACAGAATCCTAGGTAACTAAAAATTTGTGCATTTGAGGGAAATCACTCCAGTATATCAGATTTGTAGCAATTTAGCACCACCAAACAAAGCATCCATCCAGGTATGATTGTGGTTTTCTCTAATAGTGAACCATTAAAAGCCAGAGACTCCCAAAGGAGATGCTAAATAACACATTAGAATGTTCACTGGTGTCAGTATGTTTCTGAAGCATCTATGTCTCTGCATTAAGGTTTTGCATGCTTTGTGGGTGCTAATTAGAACTTCCACCAAAGGCAAATAAGCAGGGGGCATTAAACTGCAGTCTTGACTTTTTCTATGCTTGGATAAACATAAGATGCATAACAAAGAATTACTAGTTGATCTTAGTCATCATTTGCCTCTTTTAAAATTTAGTACTACAGCATAAAGACAGGCTGAAATCAGCATAGTAAGGAAACCCATAAGGGCTCACTATTCAGCAGCTAATGGGCAGACCATGAATATTAACTTAGACACTAAGGACATTTCTACTTCTCATCAAGTAACACGCCCTGCCAGCTGAGATGAGAAAAAAAAATGAGACAATCTCTATAGGTATGGAATTGGAGCACCTTTTCTCCTAAAAACTTCTGAAAATTCTCATAGTTTATCTTACTTGATAGCTGCCTTGAGAGGTGACATTATTAATAGCAGATGCAGACAGTTACCAAGATGGAAACTTAGCCCCCACTCACTCCCTTTTGCAGAGCTTTCTTGACAAGCACAAAAATCCTCCACATTGTAATGGTGATTGGTCAGCTGTATGTTCTAGGGGGATAGGAAATATAAAATGTCACACTGATAGATGATTCCAGAAAGACTTCCTCAAAGATCACTTGCTGCCTTTGGGCAGCCATAGAAAAACCATGGTTTCAATGACCCCAAATCTTGGCAAACATAAATCTGTTACTCTGCAATTTGCAGGGGGCGTTTGAGGGAAGCAGGAGCATGATAACCAATACCATTGCTTTATTAAAGAAAAGGTTCAGACTAGAATTCTTTCTAAATAATCTATTCCCTCAAAATAAGACATGTATTATAGAGCATCTACAAAGCATGCACACATATAATCAGTAAAAAGTAAGTGTTTGCAACACCACAAGAAGAACAATATCAAACGACCAGAGTCCCCAGAGCTCTCAAGGACTAAACCTCCAACCAAGGAGTACACATGGAGGGACTCATGGCTCCAGCTGTATATATAGCAAACGATGGCCTTCTCAGGCATCAATGGGAGGAGAGGTCCTTGGTTCAATGAAGGCTTGAAAGATGCCCCAGTGTAGGGGAATGTGAGGTCGGAAAGGCAAAAGTGCATGGGTGGGTGCAGAAACACCCTCACAGAATCAGGGAAATGGTGGATGGGATGGGGGGTTGAGGGGAACTGGGAATGGGATAACATTTCAAATGTAAATAAAGAAAATATCCAAAAAAATTGAATATAAAATACCATTTTATATTGCATCAGATTTAGCTTAAATGGTACACTGGATAGCATGGTTTTAGGAGTAAGTCAATCTTGAGATGGTGTGCAGGCACAATTTAAGGGATGGTAATCATGTAGGCTCATTCAAAACAAAGAATCATGGGAAAACATGAAGACTAGTTCTACAAGTCTAGAGCAATTATACCCATGTGGGACCTGCATAAGGATAGAAACATAGAGGTATAATGACTTATTTCTAAATAGACTACTCAAAACAGAACTCTTATTAGAATATCGCTTTCATATAGTTTGTTAACAAAACAAAATCCAAATGTAGCAATTCATTAAAATATAAATACTTGATGATACAATTATATTTCTGAGAGTTTGTCTAAAAGATACCCCTTATTTTATAAATTAAGATTATATTTGAGCAGAATATAAGATAGGTTTTAAGATGTGGCACTGGTGTTATCTTGAGTACATTTTGGGGGTACAGTATGATGTTTCATTGTATACATATATACAGCATAGAGTGGTCAAATCAAGTCCATTACTGTTCCTGTCATGACATATGTTAATCTTATATATTGTAGAAAAAATACAAATTTTAGATGTCTATACAAATAGTGAAATCTTAGTATGAAACATTTGAAAAATGCATTTTCTTTAAGTCATGGCTTCTAACATTCAGATATAGGTACCCACTATGTGCTACAAATATAACTGGAGGCAGAAGGGAAAACAGCACTAAGTTACTTAGATTTTGTAATGACACCAATTCTTGAGTTAACCTTTGCACAAGACTAAAAAGAAAAACTATTATTTTGCCATAATAATACTGGTGCTATCACTTTCAAAATGCCAAGAATTAACTACAGTTTGCATGACTTGTATATCTCAAACACTATTGTAATAATAAATTATAAATATAAATGTCTTATTATCATATAGTAATTTAACAAAGTATAAGGTTTCATTATGGGTTTCCATGTACGAATGTAATGAATGTTGATCATATTCATTCTATTATTTTTCCTTATACTCTTCACATGTCCATTTTACATTCCCTTTTTAGCATCAGAAATGTGAGAAACACTATTCACTTATATCAAAAATCAGAGTAATACTATGAAAGGAACACTAGTGTGAAGAATTTCACATAATGCTTCAAAAAGAAAACAACAGTTATTTATGTGTGCTGTACATGATTAGATTAGATCTACTTATTCTGCAGTAGTTATAATCTGTCACTGTCTTAGTGAAAATACCAAATTTATCAAAACAGATATGATAACCATTCCTATGAAACTTAAATTGTATGGAGGAGGAATTGTAAAATATTATAAAGGGTGTAATTTTAACTGAACCAAACGCTCTTTCTTTGTGATTTGGAAAAATCATCGTATCGCAAGCAATCAATTTTAGGTTTTAGGAGCTATGTGAAATAAATGAAAAAAATTATAAATTCTAGTGTAAGGAACTAAAATGGGAGTAGTGAAGATGGGTGAACATTAGAGAAAAAGAAGGACAGCATTAGGAAAGAAAACCATCTCGGAAGTGAGCACATGGAAGCACTGCTGAACAGTTGGAAAAGGACTATGTACGAAACCAACTTAAAATGCTGACATTTTGTTTAATTATACTTGTTTAGAAAACGGCCATATAGCCACATAAAATATATGTTACCAATGAGATGTTGAAATATCCCATCTCTGTACTTTTAATTTGTGTTTCATATCTATTATTCAAATTCCTAAAGTATCTCACTTGATCAATTGCCACAGATAAACCTTGGGGCCCACCTGGATTCCTTTAAGACTTAGACTGAATAACTCCAAGTTTGAGTGTCTCATTTTGTTGTTGTTGTTTTGTTCTGTTTTTAGGATATTTGAACATTTGGGAAACAGAACTCATCTTAAAACTCTAAAGGAAATCTTTAGGATTGATGTTTGTGTATTCTCCATGTGATCTACATTGTAATCGCATTCATGAAGTGCTTCACAGGACACTGGGTAAGCCTGTGTTACAAGAACTCTTGGCATGGTTTGAAAGCATCTCTAGTGAGTTTGATTACTTCCTTATGGAATTAAGCTTCACTAACTTGTAACTATATTTGAATCAGGCATGGCATACTTGAGAGGAAACCAACCATGCTGTGATCTCTGTATTCAATGTGATTCATGTATTCCTGCTCAATCTTTTAAGTCTTGACTTTAATTCAGATCTCTAGCAGCCATGTGAAAAAGTCACCTATGGTGATGAGCAGCTCTGACGCCAATGCTGAAGGAAATAGAGGTAGGAGGGTCCCAGGAACTTGCTTGCCTGCCAGTCTAGCCAATCGATAAACTGATTCAGTGAGAGACTTTGTTTCAAAACTAACATGGAGAAACAATACATGAAGTCACCTGATGTCTCAACACTTGTCTATCTACATACACATAACCTGTATGCACCTTCTCTCTCACTCTGAATGTGTGTCTTATATGCATATATACATACAAACAAATATGTCATACACAAAACAAACTTTAATGGCACACACACACACACACAAAATTTAAAAACATAAGCTCTAAAGGGTACTTGAGGAACTTGGATTTCTCAACTGTTTTCCAACACTTGGGACTTTCACAATTTAGCCTTTACATCCCATATTTAATCCTACATAGGAATTAGGTTTTTAAATAGCTTTTGTTATTTAATTACTAGCAATGGTATACTGGTAAATGTTGAATAATTGTTTGAAACAGATAAGGGGAGTGGGTTGATTATAGCCTTTATTGGGTAAAAGGCCATGGTTGACTTCCTACTAACCCTGAATCACTGAATACTAATTGGGAAGGGGTGTAGATAATCAGGTTGCGAGATCATTGTGAATTCTCATAAAACAATAGGGGGAGGTAGTTCTACAATGGCCACTTGCCTTAGTTTTAAATCACCATGTCAAGCTCTACTCCTGGGGAAACCAACATAAGACAAGCTCTTAGATATTTTTGTCTGCATTCTCCAGATAACTACTAAAACAATTTAATACTAGCTGAACTCTTATCATCAAGAAATGTTAGTCTTTGTGTTGTGTGTTTGTCTTTATTTTTTTCATGTTATTCTCAAAGCAACAAGAACCAAAGAAAACATATGGTGGGACTCATGACTCTAGCTGCTGATGGCCTAGTCGGTCTTCAATGGGAGGAGAGACCCTTGGTCCTGTGAAGGTTCTATGCCACAGTATAAGGGAATGCCAGGGCCAGAAAGTGGGAGTGGGTAGGTTGGTGAGCAGGGGGAGGGGTGAAGAAATAGGAGATTTTTGGAGGAGAAACTAGGAAAGGGGATAACATTTGAAATGTAAATAAAGAAAATAACTAATAAAAAAAGAATAAAAATGAGTATGGTCATTATCATCACTTTATACCTAAGAAGACTATGGCTTAGACAGTTGATTTAGTTTCTCTTACATCATACAGTTTTTATATTGTGAAGCTGGAGTGCAAAGTACAATTCTATTTAATATGTTTTCTGGTAGTATTCAGAGGGCTTGTGTACCTGTGTTCTCTGGCTTAGAGCTTCATTGCTTTCCTGCATAATGTTTGTAGATACAGACTCAGCCTGGGGGCCTGTAAGTTGTCTCATTAGCTATCCAACTGAGCTTTCCAAAATTCTCTTCTGACACAATATGTTGTTCCTGCCCACATGCCTTGACCTGCCTGACTGTCCTAGCTCTCTCTCTATTAGAGAAGGCAAATACAATTAGACTTCTCATCACACAATGGCCATCTGCTCACCAGTGTCTTTTCAGCTGTTTGGGAGCCAAGGGCACTTTGAAAACCAGCATTCAGCTACCAGAGAGATGTTTGAGCACCATGATGCTCTGTACTAATGGCATGATGTCTGAATATGCAAATTAGGAAGTCTAGAGACTATCACTTCCTCATTAGGTGTCCAAAAGAGGCATTTTGTGCTTTATTGTCCACAAGAAAAGCAACTGTATATAGAAGCCAATTCTGATGCAAGTTCCCTAAAAACACTTATATTTTTTTCCCATTCTTTTTCCATCAGACATATTTTAGGTTGATGAGAATGTGTTAATTTTCAGACCAAGAGCTCAGCAGTTCATCAAGAATGATCTTGTCAGCGATGCTTTATCAAAGGGTACTTGAGTTGACCTTCAAGCACCAGTGAAAATCATTTCATTTGAGAACATGTCAAAAAGCAATACATCCAGACCTTGTACATTTAACAATATATATTAGACATCCTTCCCTTAAGAATTTTCTGACCTTCCTGGAAGAAGGTGTTTAAAGCTAAACACTTTCTATTCACAGTTACTCAAAAGGATTGACATATAATTTATTTTTACTAAATCATAAATTGAGTCTACAATTAGTAGCTACAGCAATGAATATTGTTACCAAATACATCCTTTTGTATTGCATTGAGAAGAGAGCTTTCTATCATTTATTTTTACTTTTAAATCACAGAATTTTACTATGGTTTCTTTTACTGTACCTAAGAAGAAAGGAAAAGCATGTTTGATAGAATATTGATACTATATTTAAAATAGTCTTAAGAGTCAGTGCATAAATAAATTGATTTAAAAGTCAACTCTGAAATGCTGAATATTTAGCAATAAAGTGTATTTAATAGGTAAGTCATTAAATTACTTTTCAGTTATCATACTATGGACAAAATGTCATGAGATTTTAACATTTTTCAATGCTTAATTTAGTAAGATAGCTTCTGAGAATGGATTTCTGTAGCATTCTAGGCTTTTGAAACTCAGATACAGATTAATTTCAGACCTTTGCAAGAGAGAATTTTTAGCTCTAGGGACAAATGGCCTTTTTTTCTCTAATAGAAATGAAAGTAATTCTAAAGACTCATTTAAACATTTTAAACTGAATCTATGAAGTCTTCCCATTTAATAAATTATACTAGCAGGTAAAAGTTAAGAAATCGAATAGTTCCCAGATAGAAGTACACAATATAGTCTTATTGAGATCAATTGATTACAACTTTGGGGATATCTCCAATACTGTCTTTAAGGCATATCAAGAAGCTCAATTATAATGTTGAATGAATGAATGGATGAAGTAGATGCTGTACATACATTAAGATAAACAGCATCAACAAAGCCTTATATCACTGCACAGTACTGATTTATTTTATTAACAATTTTCTCTTCTAGATAATAATCCTCCATACAATGTTTTATAACACTATACATTTTAAAGGTTACCAGGTTTTTAAAATAGTCTAAAACTACACCGCCTGATACCTCTCTTACTGAGAGGGAACCTGCAAATGCACCAAAGCTCTGAACAGATGGTGTGTGGGAAAGAGCTTGCATAGTAAAAAGCTTTAACATTTTTAAAGAATGTTTATGAGTCCACCATGAATTATCTGAAAGAACTATTAATTTTCATTGATCTCAAATTCAATGTAAACATGACAAATTTCTATATAGTATCATTTTGTCAGAATTCCTTCCAAAATATATTAACAAAACAAAAATTGGATGTTCATTACTCATGTGTGGCCACCTCCTGTACCCAGGCAGTACTTCCAGTGGATGGAGGGGAACATCAACCCGCCCACAAGACCTTCAACCCAAAATATGCCCTGCATACAAGATGCACAGGGATAAAGATGGAGCATACACTGAGGGAATGGACAACCCATGACTGCCCCAACTTGAGACCCACCCAATGGGAGAGAGACAACCCCTGACACTATTAATGATGCTCTGCTATGGTTGCAGGCAAGAGACTAGCATAACTGTCTCCTGGGATTTGTAAGAGTGGGTCTGGGAGGAGAGGGGGCATTGGGGGTGTGATCTGGATGTAAAATAAATAAATGAATAAACAAACAAACAAATACATACATAAATAAATAAATAGAAAAGGAAGAAATAAAAATATAAAAGTAAGTTACAAAAATATAATCTATCCCAAACTAGACTTTCAAATGTTTTTCTTTAACAATTCTATCATGATGCTTTGAGAGACTCTTCATTTTTCACTTCATTGTTTTTAGACACATTCTCTTTACATAGTGCTGGCTGTTCTGGAGCTTGATACGTGAATCAGGCTCTTTGCAATCTCACAGAAATCTACCTGCTTTAGTCTAACGAGTTCTGGAATTAAGGCTGTGAACCACTAACCACTATGCCTGACTTTCACTTTCTTTTGGGACTGGCTTCCAAACTCTTTCATTTCTCAACTATACAGCAAGTTGACTCTGTGTGTGAGTGTGCGTGTGAATGTGTGTATGAAAAACCTCCTCCTTTGCAAAACAAAAAATATATCCAAGACAATTTATTCTTCAAAATGACAGCCATCAATTATGATCTTTCCATCATAGCTTAAATCATGTGTCATGTGTGAAAGCATGTTGAATTTTATGAATTTAATTGCATATGATTAACTTTATGGAATCTGTAAAGTAGAGTCATTAGATATATTTCAGTCACCCAAGGATGTCTATTAAAGGGTTCTAGATTCAGGGATTTGAAGTAATTATTATGAAACATGAGGAGATATAAACAAAGAAAACAATACAAAGAATTAATAAGTCTAAGAGATAGTTCATTGAGAAGATAAGCAGGATTGACTAATATTTGACACTATTAACCAAAAGAAAGAAAAAGATGACTCAAATTAACAGAATCAGAGATGAACTGGTAAACATTACAATAGTCACTATAGAAATACAGGATATTGTAAGGGAATTTTTTAAAAATCTATACTCCGTGATATTAGAGGTCTAAAATAAGTAGATTACTTTCTTGATTCATCTAAACTACCAAAACCAAGTCAGGAAGAGATCAACAACTTAAGCAGATCCAGAGAAGGGAGATTGTAATAATAAAAAGCCTCTGACAAAAAAAGAAAAAGAAAATCAAACAAACCCTTACAAGTCCAGATGGATTTGCAGCAAAATTCTACCAGATTTTCAAAATACCTACAATCAATTTCTCTTAACCTTTTCTTTTTTCTCTTTTTTTTTCATTTTTATTAGATATTTTCTTCATTTACATTTCAAATGCTATCCAGAGAGTCCCCTATACCCTCCCCCCACCCTGCTCCCCTACCCACCCACCCCCACTTCTTGACCCTGGCATTACCCCTGTACTGGGGCATATAAAGTTTTCAAGACCAAGGGGCCTCTCTTCCCAATGATGGCCAACTAGGCCATCTTCTGCTATATATGCAGCTAGAGACATGAGCTCTGGGGGTACTGGTTAGTTCATATTGTTGTTCCACCTATAGGGTTGCATGCCCCTTCAGCTCCTTTGGTACTTTCTCTAGTTCCTCCATTGTGGGCCCGGTGTTCCATCCAATAGATGACTGTGAGCATCCGCTTCTGTATTTGCCAGGCACTGGCATAGCTGCACAAGAGACAGCTATATCAGGGTCCTTTCAGCAAAATCTTGCTCGCATATGCAATAGTGTCTGTGTTTGGTGGCTGATTATGGGATGGATGCAAAACACATGAATCTCTTAACCTTTTCAAAGGGAAGGGAAGGGAAGGGAAGGGAAGGGAAGGGAAGGGAAGGGAAGGGAAGGGAAGGGAAGGGAAGGGAAGGGAAGGGAAGGGAAGGGAAGGGAAGGGAAGGGAAGGGAAGGGAAGGGAAGGGAAGGGAAGGGAAGGGAAGGGAAGGGAAGGGAAGGGAAGGGAAGGGAAGGGAAGGGAAGGGAAGGGAAGGGAAAAACTAAACATCAGAAGGATGCTCCTAAGTTTATTTATAATGCCATTTTACTTGAATGCCCAAAGCAAGTAATAATACAATAAAAATAAACTGACAGAACAATATCTCTGATGAAAATAGGTATAAAAATTCTCAAAAACCAAACATTAAAATAAAACCAAGCAGGTACAATACAAGCACATTTCATGAAGCTCATCTACAATGATCAAGTTGGCTTTAACCCAGAAGCGCAGGATTGGTTTAACATATATAAATCAATAAATATAATAAATCATATAAATTCACTTAATGAGTTAAATCAATAGATGCAGAAAAAGCCTTTGACAAAATCCAACATGCTTTCATGATCAACATCATTGAAAAAGTACGACTGGAGGGAACAAACTTCAACATATGTATTACAAACTCAGACAGCATCATCCTAAATTGAGAAAAACTCTAAGCAATCTCATTAAAATCAGGAATGAAACAAAGCTGCCCACTATCCACACTCCTTTTCAATATATTGCTGGAAACATTAGCCCGAGGAGTAAGTCAATACAAGGGAACTAAAGGAATGCAAATAGGAAATTAAAAGTCAGATTATCCCTATTATCAGATCTTATGATGTTAAGGGAGCCAACCACAAAAATATGAGACAGTCAGCAATCTCAAGGAAGTAGCAAGATACAAAATAAATAAAAGTCAGCAACCTTTCTAAACATCACCAATCTCAATGTGTTTACACTGAGAAAGAGACAATGAACTCATTCCCATTTACAATAGCATCGAAAGCAATTGAAAAAAAATTCAAATAAATATAACCAGGAAGCACAAGTCTTTCATAATGAAATCTTCAAGCCTCTGAAGAAAGTGATTAAGAAACACATTAGAAAAGAAAAGCCATCTCATGGTTATGGACTGGTAGAATTAATAATGTGATATCAACCATTTTACCAAAAGCCATTTACAGAATCAATATAAACCCTGTTACAATACATTCTTCACAGAAATAGAAACAACAACAAAACTAAACTAAAAGTCACATGGAATCAGAAAAGTCCCTGGATACCCAGAACAAGCCTGTTCAAAGTAAATACTGCAGAAAGTGCCATTCATGAACTTCATGATATATTATGGAGCTATAATAAGAAAAACATGATACTGGCTCAAAAAAAAAAAAAAGCCATGTAGACAAATGAATAAAATAGAAGACTCAAATCTGAGTACTTGTAACTACAGCCAATTAATATTTGACAAAAAAAGGCCACAAAACAATAAATGGGACTGGGAAAAATGGAAGTCCATGTACAGAAGAAAGAAATTGGAGCCATATTTATTATCCTGTAACAAAATTAGATACAAATGGATCAAAGAACTCAATTTGAAAGCTAAAACACTAAAACTGCTAGAAGAAGAATGCAAAGGCGGTACCCTATAAGATAACAGATGCAGGAAAGGACTTTCTGAAGAGGCCCCCATGTGCCCTGTTAATTAGTTCTCACCAGGAATTAAGATCTCCATTTGAAAGCTGGGACCTCATAAAACTAAGAAGCATCTCTACAGTCAAGGAAGCAATCTATTGATTGAAGGAGAAACCCACAATGTGGGAGAGAATCTTTGCCAGCTGTTCTTCTAACAGAGGATTAATAGTCAGAATAAACAAAGAACTAAAAAACCAAAAACAACAACAAAAAGAGGTAAAGAATCAAATGACCCGCTGCTCTGCATATGCTGTTGTCACTTTTCACTGCTTGCTGCAGCCATGGTCAACCCCACTGTGTACTTCACTGCTTATGGTGAGCCCTTGGGTCGAGTCTCCTTCGAGCTGTTTGTGGACAAAGTTCCAAAGACAGCAGAAAACTTTCATACTCTGAGCACTGGATCGAAAGGATTTGGCTATAAAGGTTCCTCATTTCACAGAATTACTCCAGGATTCATGTACCAGGGTAGTGACTTCACACACCATAATTGCACTGGCGACAGATTCATCAAAGGAGAGAAAATTGAGGATGAGATCTTCATCCTGAAGCATACAGGTCCTGAAATCTTGTCCATGGCAAATGCTGGACCAAACACAAATGGCTCCCAGTATTTTATCTGCACTTCCAAGACTGGATGGCAAGCATGTGGTCTTTGGGAAGTTGAAGGAAGGCATGAACATTGTGGAAGCCATGGAGCATTTTGGGTCCAGGAATGGCAAGACCAGCAAAACCACCATTTTCGACTGTGGATAACTCTAATTTAGTTTTGACTTGGGGGCATCAAACCATTCCCCCGTACCCATCTGCTTAAAATACCCTGTAATCTCTGTTCTCACTGAAGTTCTTTGGGTTCCAAAGAATTTCGTTCCAAATTTTCCTCATTCCCCTTAAAGTCTAGCTGGATTACAAAGTTAAGTTTATGATTATGAATAAAAACTAAATAAGAAAAAAAAAAGAATCAAATGACCCAACTAGAAATGGACTAGGAAGATAAGCAAAAGACTCAATTAAAGCATCAGAGCAGAGGTATGAATAGAGATCATAACACTGGCTAAGAAAGACCAAAAGGTATTCAATAACCTTGGCTACTAGGAAGATAGATTTGAAACACACCTGTCTCAATTGGCTAAGATTAACAAAACAATTTACCAAAAAAATGCTGTAGAAGATGCAAGGAAAAGCTAAACCCATTCACAGTAGGTGAGTTTGCAAACTGATCCAGCCACTCTGGATGTGTGGAGTGTCCTCAAAAATACAAACAAACAAACAAAAACAACAACAACAACAACAAAAAAAAAAACCCTAAAAGAAATCTACCATATGACCTGGCTGTACTACTAAAGGAATTAACATCTGACTCAACAGATATTTATTCAGCAAGGTTCATAGTTTCTCTATTCAGAATAGCTAGGAAAAGGAAGCAATCTAAATGTCATTCAACTGATGAATAGATAGAAAGTGAACATGTGCTATATATACAGTATGGATGTAAAGAAAATTTAAAGATGAAATTTTCAGGTAAATGGACAGAATTAGAAAATACTGTAATTCGTGAGATAGCCCAGACCCCCAATCACAAATATTCCCTGTTCTCTATTTGTGGTTCCTAGCTCCACTTCTTCAGCCATGAGTATACAACATGAAGTACCTACAGAAAACAAATTCTGTTTAAAAGGACCAGACTTGGTGTCATCAATCTTGGGAGGTAAATAACAATATCCAGGTGATATGAAGTAGGAAAACAGAGTAACACGTAGGTGGCTCCATTTGGGGAGGAGAGAGTGATGTCCACACAAAAGGAGAAGCAGAGATGGGAAAAAATAACACCAAGGTTGTTTGACAAAGTTTCAAGGAATCATTTAAGTTTTCCTAGAATTATACACAACACATATTAGTGTACAAACCAAAACTTCAGTACCAGGAACAAGAAGTCGTACTTTTGAATGGTTAGTCAGGGTGGTTCAAGTGACCCCCAAAGCAATATTTAGATGCCTCTCAGTGATTAAGGGTAGGCCACCATTGCTAAAGACAATTCAGACTTAGAACACTGTACTAGACTTATTCAAGCTGGACCTGATGTGGAATGCAAAGTGTATGATACAAAGTGCCAAAGGAAGAAATTAAACAGTCTTACCCAGTACAATACCTATGAACCATCAAAATTACCAGCATGGCAACATCTGCATGAATGTACAATAACTGGCATTCACATGTCAGAGCAACCAAACCCTATGTAATTGGACTTATGGCACATTTAAAAGGAGGGAAATTTTATGTATTACTAGAAACCTAGCCAGTTTCTTTGGGCTAGTGAAGTCAGAAGCCTTAGAAAGTAATTTACTATTGCCGTTTTTCTAGACCATCATAGTTCCTTATCACATTGAAAATCTAATTCTTATATGCACAGAGAACTGTAGCTATCACCCATCATCAAATAGGACTCTCTTTATAACAAATGGAGACCATCACAGAAAGCCAAAAAACCAACAGATTGTGGGAAGCCTATCTTCAGTGAATACACTGTAACTATGTATCTGTGGCTCATGAAACATCACAAAAAGGAGAGCAGAAAGAGTGTAAGGGCCATAATACCAAAAAGTCTTCTGTAAAAGTCTTTCCTATAAATGGCTGCAATACCCGAAAAATTGGCAACATTAGTGGATATGTTAACATGGAGGGGTGAAAAGTTCTCAGTGTCCTAGCCACAGGCAATGAACTACTGGAATTTAATGAATGCTGGTAAAATAATTATCCTTTTCCAGATTGTCCAAAGCAAAGTGGTGAGCTCTGAAACTACATACACACAAAGCAAAATCCATGTAATATAATACTATATATATATGTGTACATATACATGCATATATGATGTATTATTATATATGGGTATTGTTGCATACACATATGCATGTTGCAATAATAATAGTTTTTTATCATATTCAACCTTCATTTCCTCCTTTACCTCTACCTAGACTCTCCAACATATTCCTTTCCTAGATTCATGTTCCTTTTCTTTGTATATTCTAGGGAATCCAATTATTGTTGCCATATACAAATGTATGGAGTCGTACACTAGAGCAAGGACAACATAGCTATGGCCATGTGTCTACAGAAAAATGACTCCCTAGTTCTAGCAGTGATTAATTGCTTTCTAAAAGCTCCTGAGCTGGTAATGGCTTCCTCTGAGTCCTTACCACACCAGTGCTGAAAATCTAACGGGCTTCATCCTGCACAGCTCTTTTGTAAACAGCCACATCTACTGTGAGTTTATGACTGCAAAAGCCACATTATATTAGAAGACAGCATTGCCCAGGATTCCTCCCCATCTTCTAGCCCTTACATTCTTCTTGCTCCTTCTATTTTGATGTTATCTCAGATTTTTTCTCTAGTTTCTTAAACAATTATATTACAGGTTAGTATTAGATGTTTATGTGTATGTGTTTAGGGGTAGAGGTGGTAACTGCTGTGGTCAGAGTATAAACTTGATTGAGTCTGTTCTCTCCTTCCACCATGTGGTACTTAGGGATCAAACTTAAGTCTTAAGACTTGACCTTTAGCCATGTGACCCCCCTCCACAGATTTTAATGGTCATGATGTAAGAGTATAGTGAAATAATTTGTAACAAATATAAAGAACATGAAAGTGCATAATGCAACATACAAGTTTTACAAATCTGAAATCAAAACATAAGACCACAACAGAAAAATGAAGTAAAACCATCATTGTGTTCAGCCATCTATGTTATAGCATTTGAATTTTTAACATAAAGTAAAATATATTTAGTTATTTGTATAAATATGATGACTTATATACAACATAGGATCATGAAGCAACAACACTGCCCTGTTTGGGTATTAAGATCACTTAACATAACTTCAGGTAATCACAATCAGCTTTGGACTGACTTGGAACAAAGTATTTCAATCATCTTCTAAACTGATTCTCCTAACACTATTATGAGAATATTAGTAGAATATACATCAATAAAATACATGCAAGTAAAAATAGATAAGTTTCTTATGGACAGTATAAGAAATAATACATACTTAAAAATGTTTGAATTAGGAAAAATCTGGAAGAAGCTGAGGAGGAAGGCAACCCTGAGGAGGAAGGAAGACCAACAGTCTCAACTTACTTGGATCCCTGAGACCTCTCAGACACAGAGCTTCCAACCAGGCAGCAGACACCAGCTGATATGAAGACCCTAACACATATACAGCAAAGGACTGCCTAGTCTGGCCTCAGTGAGAGAAGATGCACCTAAACCTCAAGGGACTTGGGGCCTCAGGAAAAGGGGGATCTTGTGGGTGGGGTGGGGGTGGGGACATCCTCTTGTAGATAGGGTAGGGGAGCAGGTATGGGATGTGGAAAAGGATGTGGACTGGGAGGGGGATAAAGTCTGGACTGTAAAAGATTTTTTTAAAAGAAGATTAAAGAATAAATAAAAATTACCAGTTTTATTTATATAACTTCCACTCCTCTGTCTCTCCCTTCAATTCCTCCCACACCTCTCCACTCCTCAAACTTGCAACCTTTCAAATAATTTCTAGGTGTGTGTGTGTGCATGTGTGCGTGCGTGCATGCTTGCGTGCGTGTGTGTTTCTCTCTCTCTCTCTCTCTCTCTCTCTCTCTCTCTCTCTCTCTCTCTCTCTCTCTCTCTCTCTCGATGTGTGTGTGTGTGTGTGTGTGTGTGTGTGTGTGTGTGTGTCTGTGTGTGTTTAGGGCTGGCCACTTGGGTTTAGACAACCTATCAGGTGGATAACTTCCTGGAGAAAACGGATTTTTCCCTCACTCTGAAGATATTGAGGGTCTGAAGCTCTTCAACTAGGGGAAAGAGCCTTGTAACCCCTCCCCCCACCCATCATAATGGTGTGACTACTAGTGCTATCATTCATTATACAGGTCTTTAGGCAAGGGTACTGTTGAGATTTTTTGAGTATAGCATCCTTACCATGTGTAAATGATAGCATCACGCAGCAGGTACCCTGGTTCTCTGACTTACACAATGTTTTTGCTTCTTGTTTAACAGATTTCCCCAAGACTTAGATGAAGAGGTTGCACCATAGAAGTACCAGCTGCAGCTGAGCACATCACAGTTACTTATTTTCCATTTACTTGTCTGTAAAGTTACTTATCTGCATTTTGACCAGTTATGGATCTTGGTAAGAGCCTTTATCTGAAGCTTCCCTGATGAAGCCTGAGAATTACATTCATCTGTGGGTATAAGGATAGAATACTGTTAGACACTCTATTAGATGAGTGAAAGTATCACATTCTCCATGATTACTGAAGCCACTGTTAGCTGACTAGGCATACAGTACCATGATTACTGAAGCCACTGTTAGCTGACTAGCCATACATACTCTCTCCTATTGAGTTGGATTTTAGTCCAATCAGATAGCTGCTGGTAACCCACAGGATAAAAATGCCACTATTGCATTTTTGGAAATATCCTATTGGGTGCATCATAATTTTGTTTCATATATTTTACACTGGATAGGACTATTGTTTGCTTTTATACTTTGGAAATTTAAATATCACTTTTGGACACTAGAAGATACTACACTGAGAGAAGGAACCTAGATATAGATAGACACATGTTCCACATTCTTTTTTGCTCATAGATCCTAGCTTCAAATCTTTAGATTACAGTCCAAAGTAATTGCTGAAACCCAGAAAATAGAAATGAAACTGTGAGGAAAAGTGAGAGAAGGGCATCTAAATAGGAGAATATTAAAACATAGGTTCTATTAAGGAACAAAGGGCAAAAATTCAGAGGATTCTAACTAGAAGGGGGAGGAGGAAGAATAGTACAGAGCCAGTCAAGAGCCATAGACTATTAAACCAAAATCCAGGGCCAGGCATTGGAAACCTCCTTTCAAATTGTTGGTCAGAGACCTAGAAAATTCCAAAACAATATAGGATGTTGCCATTGTCCATGGTTGCATTCTACAGCTTGAAGGTAAGTCCCTAAGGCTGAAGACACCATCCACTTCATACAGTATCCCACTGGAACAGTCCTGAAACCTTCCTTACTAAGTACTTGCTCTTATAATATTGAGAATTGTTTTTTTACAGAAATAAAGATACTGCTGTGAAGCTTATATTTGAATCTACCCCATTTTGATAAGTCCCCAATTGAATTTTATAAAACATTGCTTTCCTTTAACATATTATTCCATATTCTGCTTTAATTCAACCATTTCTTTCTTTTTATTTTGTGAGGTTCCTGGTAAATCTTGTCACCATGGGTTAACAACAACAACAACAACAACAACAATAGATATCATTTCCAGTGGTGTTATGAAGTATAATGGGAACTTAAGGTCCTGAGTACAGAGATGTGTTGATTGTCTGGATGCAATAGCATGAGTGAATCTGGAGTAGTTAGAGATTTTTAGAGCAAAAATTATGAAATGAAGAGGGCTATATAATGGAACAGTTAATAAAAATGGTCACTTTGTCTTTGGTAGTTGGAACAGTTAAATCAATGAAGTAGTTTTCCTGCCTGCAGAAAAGTATTAAGGAAAAAAATCAGCATTAGACAAATGTATGTGCATAATTAGGAAACTACAGGTTGTAGAAAGTAGGGTGATACTATATATCTAGACAGAAAATAGATAATTCTTTTTTCAGGGTTTTATTTTTGTTTTTAATTGTAAGAGAGGGGGGCGAGAGAGAGAGAGACAGAGACAGAGAGGATGTGTTTTACATGCAGAATAGTGTATATAATCTTGAAAGTCTGCATCTGTGTCAAAAGTGCGTGCATGAAGAAGTCAGAGTAGGATAATAGTGCCTTATTATAACAGTCTATACCACATCTCTAAAGAAAATTGAATCTCTTTCCTAGTGGTTGTCAACACTCAATAGCCCTTCTTATGTGGGTTCTGAAATTACAGCTGGATAGATTTTGTGCAGTTACCCACAGCTGCAATGATTTCATGTTTGCATGAGTGCATTGGTCTTGTCACATCTAGATGACAGTTTTATCTAAGTTATCTCTGCCCTTACTCTCTACCTTCTCCTCTAAGAGTTTGTCTGCATCTTATAGGGCATCTGGTGTCATATAAATATCCCTTTTATTGATAAGAAATCCCCAGATATTTGTTCAGCTGTGAGTCTGTAGTAACTGCAATTGTCTGCAAATAGCAGCTTGTACAATGAGAGTTTCACTCTGTGGGTATTGAGGTACATATTTAAAAGACGGTTTGATGTTTTGTCCATTTTGTAAAATAGTAGTAGGCTCACATTTTGGGCCAGGGGACTCCTCAGCACTGGGATTTGAGAGAAATTTACAATACCAGGAAAGAGTTTCTTCCCTTGAAGTGGAGATTAAACCCAATCATAAAATGGTTGGTTACCCCTATAACAATAATGTCCCTTTTGTTAACCCAGGGCTATATTTTACTAGATCAGACAACTCATTGGACTGAGAACATTCACAATGCTGTGCCGTAATCATTACCATCCATCTCAAGAACATTCGACTTTTCTAACAGAAAATCTGTACCCATTAAATAATAACTCAATTTTTCCATATCACTGCCTGACAACCACCATTTTATGACCTATATGAATCTGAATACATACATATAAATATAATCATACAATATTTATCCTGATATTACTGTCTTATTTCATTTAGCCTAATATCTCCAAGTTTAATTCATGCTAGAGAATGTATCAGACCTGAAATCCTCTTAAGACTAATACTCCCTTGTGTATGTGTATCTTTTTTCACTCATCACAGACTGCTACCGTAGTTTTGCACTTGTGAACAATGTTGCTATTATCTCATTTCTCTACTTGAGACTGTTGCATTCAATTTGGGTCCATTATCTTCTTTAAAAATCACTTTTTCTTCTCTCTTTTGTTTTTAGATATTTTCTTATGGCTATATTGGCATTTGCTGTTTTCACTGGATCAATAATCTCTCACCATAGATTTGTAGTTATCTAAAGTCAGTTATCTTCTAAGTTTCACAAATTGTACTTGTTGCTTCCTAGAGCTTTACTTAGCTGAGGATTATAGATATTCCGGAGTTATTTGAATTAGGTGGTACATATCTAAATCTTACCAGCCCACACCCAAATTAAAATGGTGAAAACTTGGTAACTTATGCTTTGTCTGTCTCCTAGGTAGCAAATGGATATTGTGCCATCATTTCTTTGAAATTGTGTCTTACAGATCTTGAGAGATAGATCAGCAGATAAGAGCACGTTTTGCTCTTACATGGAACATTAGTCTTGTTTCCAGCATACACATGATGGCTCACAACCATCCATAATGCAGTTCCAGGGATTCTGGTAATGTTTTCTGATGTCTGACAGGACCAGGAATACAAAGGCTATGCATAAAATACACATAAACATATATACAGTAATGATACTCATAAAATAAATCTAAAGAAATTCCCTGTGTCTATCATCTAGAAGACATGAGATTAGAGTGACTAAAAGTGCTTCAATTTTCCTGCCATTTTGAATATGACATTCTCCTGGTTTTTTGACTCAACTGTAGTTTTTGTTGTTGATATCTAGGCTATTAAGATATCATACTCAATAATCTATGTCTGTTTAATATTTCACGTGGGGAAGAGGGGTATAAAGCTTTTCAGTCTTTCTGATATAAAATTATGTTACTTCATAGCTAGAAATATGTCAATAATTATAGAAACTAAAATTTAATAATGTGGAATATTATGTTCTTAATTTCCTAATCACACAAAACATCATAATAGACTAGCTCTCTTTAGAGGATGTCTGGGTGCCATACTTCTCCTAAAGTAGCTTATCCCATGTGTATTCAAGAAGTTTCAAATACACTAATGTAATAAACACCAAAGCCTTTGTCAATTTTGGAACAACTGTTCAAAAGGCGTTCTTAACTTTTACTCTCTTGTCCTAGCATATAATTTCAGTGCTGCAAATGTCTCTTTGAATTTATATTTTATTTATTCTGTTCCCCAAGTGAACTGTTTTTGAGATTATAATTACATCATTTCTCCCCTTTTCCCTCTCAAAACCCTCCCATATATCTATTGCGAGCTTTTGTTCCCCCTGGTAAGAACACGCTCAGGGCAACCGGAATCTTCTGCGGCACAAGCTTTATTGCTTACCCCATCAGGAGCCAGTGGAGAAGAGAGCCAGAGAGAGAGCCAGAGAGAGAGAGATAGAGAGATCCTCTGAATGGCGAAAACCCGTCCCTTTTATGGAGGACTGTCCTCCGCCTTGGACGTGTAGCTCCCTGATTGGCTGCAGCCCATCGGCCGGAGTTGTCGTCACGGGGAAGGCAGAGCACATGGGGTGGGAAACTACCCCAGCGCATGTGCAGATGGTTTGTTTACACAGGTGCCAGTGCCATCAGCGCCATCTTGTAATGGCCAATGTGAGGGCGGCTCCTTACATCTCCCCCTTTTCTTTTATTTAAGAGCAATAGGCCACCCATAATAATGAGAGTGGAGATAGAGGTCAAATCCCCAGTGTGTAAAATAGGGGCTTTACACAAAACCTCCTCCCAGGCTCATCACCCGAAGGGGTCTTGGTCTGCTCCCGTGTCGTTTTTCCTGGGGGAAGGACACTTGGACACTCAACCTTCTTGAAAGATGACATGTCTCCCTAGAATAGGCTCATATATGCCACAGAGCCCTTCTACTGCAGTGCTTAGCCGTGCAACTCTCTCGGGCTGCTGAAGCACACTCACTCTATCCCATGCAATGAGACTAGCCTCGTGGGGTGCAAGAGCTGAGTGGCCAGCGACCTATTGCTTAAGCATAGATAACCATATATCAGGGGAAGCACCATGTTCTAGTGCTGCAAGCGCCTGGGAAATAACCACCATGTCTCTCCTAATTTGGGCCTTAAGCTTACAGACCAATCAGAGAAGCAACACTAATCCACAGCAAAGAACAGCTCCAAATAATTCCACCCCCACCCATTCTTTAAAGAAGGAAAATGTTGAAAAGATAGTCCTTAGGTCAGGGACAGGTCCAAGTGCATGGGGCAAGTCTCAATTTTCAAAGGGTCTGTTCAAATTTAGCCGTCCAATTCTGTATCTCCCAACGCTGCTCTCCCTTTGTTGTTATCGCACTGGACATCACCAAGACGAGGGACATCAGTATTCCCTTGGTCAGTCTGGATTTTTCGGGTGAGTCTTTCTGGTATCCAAAATGGGCTGTCTTCATTCTGTGGAAAAACACAAACAGCTCCCCTGGATCTTATCAAAATAGGATCCGGGCCTTTCCATTTGTTATTTAAAACATCTTTCCATTTAACCATCTCTTTGGGCCTATCTGGCTCTGAACAATGACGTTCAGCCGCTGTATCTTTGTTAATTGTCCAGTGGCTTCACCTGTTCGGGAGAGCGCCTTCCAGGCCTTAATAGCCGTGGAGGAAATTTGGGCATAAGCTCCCCAGTGATAATTTGTTTGATCAGCGGTATAAGCTCCCTGACCCGTTAACAGGTCAAAGGTCCAATCTCTCTGCTCTGGAGTCAAAGCGGCAGCATTTGCTCGGGCCTGCGTTTGTGCAGCCTCTTGCCATAGAGCTCTCCATTCCATATATTTGCCCGCACTGGGGAGAGCGGCTTTTGCAATCATTTGCCAGACGGCAGGAGTTAATGCCTCGCCAGCAAGCCTGCCTAACTGCACCAAGGTGAAATTAGCATTGGCTCCATATTTACGAACCGATTCGGCAAGCTCTTTAATCTGTGTATAATCTACTGGAGCGTGAACACACCCACCCTCAGCTCTTTCAAAGACCGGAAATGCCTGTTGTATCTTCCTTTGTGCCTCTCTTGAAATGAACGAGTCCGCGCACTGCCTCTCTGCACAGGGCTGACGCACTACGCAGGGAGGGGGCTCTCATAGGGCGGAGGTGCACTATGACCTTGAGGCCATGCAGCAAGCTGGCCTTTGCCAGCTGCTTTTGGCTTTTTTCTTGACCTATAAGCTCGCATTTCTCTCTCATAACGAGCTGCTCCCTCCTCTAAGTCTGTTTCTTCAGAAGGGCTAATTTTTTTTATCTGATTCACAGCTACTAAGAACTGGCTCTTTAAACTCATCTCTTTTCTCCTCTTTCCTTCTAATCTCTCCCCAGGTATTTTTCCCTGACATTAACTTTTCTTTTTTCCTTTGTTTTTTCTCCTCTTTCCTTCTAATCTCTCCCCAGGTATTCTTCCCTGACATTAACTTTTCCTTGGGTTCAAGACCCGTGGAAAGGCCTGTATACTTATTTGGCGCGCCATGTTTCCTCTTTTTTCCTGCTCTCTCTCCCCGCTTTACTTCTGATAGACTGTCTTGAATTTCGTTCAGAATTCTCCACCCTGCCTTAACCACTTGTTGACATGTGAAAAGAAATAAAAGGGCTTTTAACACTAGAGAAAGTTCAAGACCAGACATACCTTGTAAAGCTGTAACGAACGCGCATCCGTTCCCCAGCTGAAGAGTTCTGAACCCACGCCGGATCCTTCTCAACAGTCTGTTTTGTGGGAACACTTCATTACCATAGTTCCCCAGCTGAAGAGTTCTGAACCCACACCGGATCCTTCTCAACAGTCTGTTTTGCGGGAACACTTCATTACCACAGTTCCCCAGCGGAAGAGTTCTGAATCCACACCGGATCCTTCTCAACAGTCTGTTTTCCGGGAACACTTCATTAACAGCTCCTTCCCCGTGATGTAGTAGCTCGCGGGTTTCGGCACCATTTGTTGCCCGCCGCTTTTGTTCCCCCTGGTAAGAAGACACTCAGGGCAACCGGAATCTTCTGCGGCACAAGCTTTATTGCTTACCCCATCAGGAGCCAGTGGAGAAGAGAGCCAGAGAGAGAGCCAGAGAGAGAGAGATAGAGAGATCCTCTGAATGGCGAAAACCCGTCCCTTTTATGGAGGACTGTCCTCCGCCTCGGACATGTCGCTCCCTGATTGGCTGCAGCCCATCGGCCGGAGTTGTCGTCACGGGGAAGGCAGAGCACATGGGGTGGGAAACTACCCCAGCGCATGTGCAGATGGTTTGTTTACACAGGTGCCAGTGCCATCAGCGCCATCTTGTAATGGCCAATGTGAGGGCGGCTCCTTACATATATCTCTTCATGTTCTCTTGTAAATTCATGGCCCTCTGTATTTCTTAATCATTGTTACACACATGAGTATTTTATATGTATAATATTTATACATATATATGTACTTTTATATGTATATTTATACATATATAATATTAATGTGTGTAACAACACTTAAGATATATATATATATATATATATATATATATATATATATATATATATCTTTATTGTGATAGTTGTGTGTGTGTGTGTGTGCGCTTCTATGTGTTTTCAGGGATGACCATTCAGTATTGGATAACTAATTGGTGTGCTTTTCCCTGGGGAAGACTATTTCTCCCTCTTTCAGCATTTCGGAATTCCTTAGCTACCTACAATTCTTTATGTAGATTTGGGTCCTTATGCACTATGTTTTCCTTATTCAGCTTATGTTTATACAGTCATATCTGTAACAATTTATGGTTATAGATCCAATAGTGTTAAAAATGAGTAATTTTAAGAAGAAAGTCAAAATATGTCACCCTTTTGTTCAATATTCTTTAGTGTCTTCTCTTTCTGTTCTGATGTTCATTATAAGTACTTACAATACCTTACAGAATGTGTGGTTTTCCATTTGACTACATCTTCCCAGTATCTTTTTTCACTTCATTCCAGTAACACTCCTCTCTATAATGATTCAAAGTGCCATTCACATTCTGCCTGTAACTTACTTCATTTAATTAGCATCATGGCAGAATCATGATAAAGTTTAACCCAACCAATAAATATCTGTAGTGAGAAAGCAGAACTATTTATCCCGATCTTATGATTACATACTGTGTGCACACACAGGTGTACATACACACACAGACACACACACACACACACACACTCACTTCTACACCCATATAAGTACATTTAGTATGTGCTCTTCAGGTTACATGCATTAGTCATATCAATTTACCTTCTGTTTTGGTTTCTTCAGCCAATTAAAAATAAAATAAAAAAAAAAAAAAACACTTAAAATTTGAGTCTTGGGCCTGATGTTCTCATTAAGCTTGTAACTGAATACTCTCAAGTAGATTCTCTATGTGTATGAACATGTATTCTTCTATGGTTATGGAAGTTCTGCAAAATTAGCATCATATTACATTCATTTTGCATGTTCTTGATACAGCAATGTAAATACATAAACGAATTAACAGTAATAACTGAAGCAATATCTATACATGAGAATAGTGCATTTTAATAAGAAACTCAGAGACAGTGGGAGGCTAAGGCACAAAGAAATTGACTCTTTTTACTATATGCCTATTTGGTAATCCTTGGTCACACTGTCCAGGCTGCAGGTGCAAGTAATCACTATATAGATAAGCATAATCAATACCTCAATTTTGTGAATGGCTTCTTACAGTGTTACATGGATTTATGATCTATGAAATCAAAGATATTTGCCAAGTATTTGTGCTTAATGATATAACCCATCAATTTCAATGCTATTTTACACCCCCAAGATGTCTCTCTCTCTGACTTTGAGCAAAACAGTATAGTTTTCCCTCAATGGACACTGTTAATTTCCTCCATTTTTGTCCCTGAACTTCTTATAGGAGTGATAAAATTTGGTTGGAAGGTTTTATGAGTGAGTTGGTGTTCTTATCTCTCTACTGGGAGTCCAGCCTGGCTATAGGATGTCATCACTTAAGGCTTCATAGCCCCCACTGCTAGGACTCTCAACTAGAGTCACCCTTATTGACTCTCCAGAGTCTCCCTCATCCTAGGTCTCTGGCAAGTCTTAGAGATCCCCCTTCCTCCCCCTACTGATTTCACTTCACTCTCCTGGCTTTCTCTTCCTGGTTCCCCCTACATCTGATTGCCAGTTCACATCCCCATTCTCTTTCCCAGCCAGGTCCCTACCTTCATCCACCTCAGATCTCTATTTAATTTCTTTTTCTGATTGAAATTCAAGCATCCTCCTTGGACTTTCCTTGTGGTGTGGGTATCCTATACTTTATGGTTAGTATCCATTTATCAGTGAGGACATACCATGCATGTCCTTTTGGGTCTGGGTTACCTCACTCAAGATGATATTTTATGTTCCATCCTTTTCCCTGAAAATTTCATGATTTTTTTAATGGTTGAGGAACTACACATTTCCATTGCATATATGTACCACATTGTCTTTATTTATTTATTTATTTATTTATTTATTTATTTATGTTTTGGTAGAGGGCCATATGGATTGTTTCCATAGTCTGATTATTACAAATAGAGCTGCTATGAACATGGAAGTATTTTATTTAAAATATTTTATAAAATGTATTTTGTTCATGTTTCTCTTCCCCAATTCCTCCCAGATCTATATAAAAATCATTTGTATATTTAAGATGTTTTCCTACAATAACAATTGTACTGGAAATGCCAGGAAGTCTCCTTTTCACTAACTGTTGGAACCAGAGACAAACAACACAGATCATAGTCTTGAACAAAAGGGTTTACGTCATAATTACTTGTGCTTCTTTAATCTGTAAGTTATTTGATAACGAATAAAAACAAACAAAACAAAACAAAACAGAACAAAACAACAAAAAAAAAAGCCCTCTGCTCAGCAAAATAATTTCCTTGTAAAGCCATTTCTTCAAAATTTTAAACCATGAAATTTCTGGGTATATAGCAAGATATATTTGTTATATGAATTAACTACATAAAATAATTTATTTTGAGCTTAATATTCAATTTTATTGTTTCAGAAGAGTTTTCTGGCTTGTCACAGAAACAATGTAGCTAAGTATGCTATCATAAAAGTAGGAAATATGTTATATAGATATTGCTGCATTTTATATTCTACCAACATTTATATGATACTTATTTCCTTCTTCCCGCCTTAATTTTTTTTTCTTCTCTTCTCTCCTATATGCCAATTTTATTCCCTGTCTCTTCTCTGCTCACAAATAGGCACAGTACTATTAGAGTTAGTCATAGAGAGTGTTGAAATTGAATATATTGAGAATCCCATTGCCCCATGAGGCAATGTGAGCCTTGTGATCTTTGCTACCTCCTCCATTCCCCTCCCCTCCCCTCCCCTCCTCTCCTCTCCTCTCCTTTCCCCTCCTCTCCCTCTCATTCTTTCTAATTATTAAATTACACTCTGCTGTTAAATTCGACTTTATTCTACCTTGCTTATTTAGTGGGAATTTAAATAATGTTATATTTATGTAATCTCTTTCATTTTTTTATCCATCTTTTGTCTAAATCATCCTTTCTACCTGAACTAAAATTCATGAGTAAGTGAGCCATCAATAGCTACAGATAAGATTTAAAGAATCCAAACAGCATCCCTAAGAATTTGACTAGGCTCTGGGTCTGTAGTCAGTAAGTCCTATGCCTATTAAAACTCTAATACTATAATTACATTCGACTGAAACAACCTTGCTATCATGGAATATTTGGAGAAAAATTTACTCTGCCTTTTGGAAAAAGTTCCATAGTCTCTCTGGCCTTGGTTTTGGCTCTATATTGCTAAGCATCTGGATGAAGATTCAAAAAAATGCAGTAAATTGCCCAAATTTTTCAAAGCATCTGAGTCTGTCATATAATAGATAAGGTCTGCCTTTGTATTTGTAAAGTTAAAGGGAGATTTGAGTTATTTCTTCATGTCATTTGTGTTAAGGTGTACCTTACCCTAAGTACTTTGATAATTACAACAAAGGCATGAAAACTTCTGGAATTATTTAAAAATCACCCCATGTCTTCTCCCTTTGCATGTTTAGACACAGCCTTTGCCAATATCAGTGCCAGCTGCTAGAATGCTTTACATATTTGGCTTGTTTCCCCTCGGCATTGAATTTGAGGGCTTTGATGTAAAATTTGTTTCCATTTGAGAACAGCAATTTTCACTTTCTAAAAAAAGGAATGCAATACTTCATCACAGTTACAGAAGATGTTCAAAACTATTTAGATTATTAAAAAAAAAACCAAGAAGTTTCTGAAAGAAAAAAAAAAAAAGTTGGCAGTATAGGTAACCCATACAGCAATGTTAGGTGCATAAGTAAATCTGGTTAAATATACCTTATGAAGGGGCAATGGGAATCTCTCCTTGTACAAAAAAACCTGGCATCTGTGGTTAGTGACCTTTATCAGAAGCTCACTGTGGGATGTTTGGGGAAATCAAGATGGGACTGTGTCACATTCTTCCTCTGTCCTCTGAAGGTCCTCTTCCACAAGTCTTCTGAATTGAATACTAGGAAGTATTCTTGACTCCATAGAAGATTTACTACATGTTATTCATCTCCAAAGTACAAAATGAAGCTGGAGAGAGGGCTCAGTGGTAAAGAGCACTGGCTGCTCTTTTACAACAGTAGTTCTCAACCTTCCTAAAGCTGCATCCCTTTGATATAGTTGTGGTGACCCTTATCCATAACATTATTCTCATTGCTACTTTATAACTGTAATTGTCCTACTGTTATGAATCCTATTGTAAATATCTGATATACAGAATATGTGATATGTAGTAACTATAAGGTCATTCAACCCTGATGGGGGTATGACCCACAGGTTGAGAAAGTCTATTCTAGACACTCCAGGTTCAGTCTCCAGGACCATAAGGTGATTCACAACTGCCTGTAAGTCCAATTCCACAAGATCTGACACCATATGACCTTCTTGGCTACTTGTACATGTGTGGTACACATAAACTCACAGAAACACATGACATTTTAAAAAAGGAATAGATAAAACTTTGAAACAAAAAGGAAACAACAATGATTTTTCTGGATTCCAGATGGGTTCTTTTTAGATGAGACATCCAGTGTATCCTAAATTTGCCCTGTCTATCTTCTATGCTCTTTGCATTGGTATATCTACCATTATATGAGATTATTAATAAAGTACTAATCTGATAGAGCGGCTTTCAATTATGAGTGGTAGGAACATGTAAAGTTTACATTGGTTTTCTTTAAGAGTCATGGTGAACTATTGTCAGGTTCAGAAACTATTTAATTTATTAACATTTAGGCCTTACTAGAAACAGTATTTGTGCTAGAATTAAAAATCCAGCATACCAGTTTATGGTTTCTCAATATACTAACCACCTGCAGTGACAAATCAGGTTTTGTACATGTCAATTAGATATTAATAGCTAGAAATGAGAATTTTGATGCTCATTTTTCTCCAGTAACACCCAATAGGAAAGAGTAAAACTGAAATCATTAAACAAAACAATATTAGTGGAAGAACTGAATGGTAATGAGCTGGCACACTAAAATTAAAACAAGCAAACAAACAAAAAAAAACCTCATAAGCACAAAGTCAGACAACAGTAGAAAAGCGTAAATATGGAAGGAACCCTTTGTAATTTTAAGAAAATAATCATTAATATGGAAGCTTCTAAAATTTCTTTCTTTAGTGAGAGAAACTGCCTGGAAATGTATGTGTACACCAAACTTCTGAAAACATCTGAGATAAGCTTCTTTTAGGATATAGGTCTCACAGTTGAAGTCCAAACCAATGGAAGAAAAGAAAAGCAAGGGAACTTGCAACTTAAAGCTCTGGAACCTAAATTAAAACAAGAGCTGGACTTCTTTGAACTTCAGCTAGCAAGGCCCACACCATGATGTACTGTGACATCAAACTGATCCAAAATAAGCCCTGCTTCCTTTAGTTGCTAGAGTCACACATTTTCCCCGAGAAGGTGAAAACTAAGACAGAGAGCATCACACATAAATATAAGGAAATACTCCCATCTTTCAAATCTGTGCTTACATCTACCTTGTAAGATCATCTGCTTTAAATTTAGTTAGCTTTAACTTACAGAAAATCTAACATGAAACAAGTCTCCGGTCACTTTAAGAATTCAACATGGACAGTGGAGATTATTTGATATACTAGGAAAAAAATGTTGAGAGTGTGTTATCACCAACTAGAGAATATATGAAAAAGTCACTTTTACCAGCTTCTCACTTCCTATATAAGTATTAAGCACCATGTAACATCCCAATAACATTACCATGTAATCTCACTTCATCCTTAGAACAGTTGGTAAGTCATGAGTCCATCTTAGAAAAGTAGAGAGCTAGTCACATTTCCAGAATTATATAGTCACTTTGAACACGCTGATAATAAACACATAGTCACCCATAATATGTCAGTGTCATAATAAGAAAAAGAAATCAGTAAAGCACTTCCCTTTGGTGTAATTTGACAAAGAGTTACACCAGACTTGAATTTCCTACTTCTCCCTGCCCGTGTCTCTTCCATCATCCATTATCTGTTCTTTCCCTGTGTATGTGTCAGTCTGACTGTCTGCCCTTTTCTGTGTATGTCTAACAAATGGGGTTTCTCTCTATTTTATTGAATGGCATTGAAAGCAACACAGAGAGAATGAGTGGGGTAGTTTACAGGAATCTTAACAGTTTTGCAGGGATTAAGTGCTGACTCCGGGTGACCTAGATGATCCAGAAAATAAACACTCGATTAAATAATGTCTGTAGGTTGTGTCTAATATTTATTATGGATATTCATTTTATAAAGCTGCTTTCATCCTATTTTCTGTTTTCAGCAAATGATTATCATAACATCCAAACACATATGCCTTACTCATGGGTCAGGTGGTCTAGAAGTGTACATAATTTAAGGTTATAGCTATGCCTTTGCTAATGTTGTAAAAGTTGATTACATGAGAAAACCAACGCGAGTTTGGTTGTTTGTTATATTGTTGTTGTAAATGCAGGTTAAACGAACAAGCTGAATATACTGTGGAATACCAATCTTAATACTTAACTGACCTCAAGGTGTTCTATTAACTTGGCTGTGAAGTCCTGAAAAAGTTTCAGTCTCTTAAAAGATAAGAGATATTTTGATAATAATTTATTGATACACATAGCAAATAGATTGTGAATTTGGGAATTAAACCCAAGAATTGGAGCTTTACAGTCCAACTTATAAGTGCGATATTCACAGTTTTTATTCCCATGTAGTACAAATAGCTTGCCAAAGAAAGTCTACCGGACCATTTTATAATGAATTCATCTTACTTCTTTTTGGCAAAGTTAAAATACAAACACCTTGAAAGTAAATGGAAAATCTGTGATACACTCCTCTCCTCATGGTTCAGAGATCTACTTGGAACAGAGAGAAGACAGATTTTAAGAGACAGAGTTGGTAAATGACTTAAAGGAAATGTTGTTTTCCAGATACAATGTGCCAGATGCACCTATGATCTCAGAAATTGTGACAGCATGTAGAAGACATATGAAAGCCCAAGCCAGACAAAATCCCAGCATGGAAGAGGGAAGATGGGCAGAACATCTTAACTCTAGCTGAGTAACCATTGGCATTCAGTTGATGTTTGGAAAGAGAAAGTTACATTTCTTCAGTGAAGTGACACCACACTACATAATTGTCTTCATGTCTAACTATAGTTGGCCAAGACAAAGTGGGATAGATGTGGAAGGGTACATAAAAGTGAATGAGTATGGAGGTGGATAGACAAGAGCTTGGGAGAAGAAGGAATATTCTCAAAATGAATAAAACTCTCAAAGAACGAATAAAACCATTATTTTTAAAGGCTAGAATTATAGCTAGCTATCAGAATGGCTCCAATTTCTTTCAAACCCACATTGATGTCTTGCTTTTTTGGAAAAGTTGAGTTTTCTTCTCTACTAGTTATTTGTGAATATGTCAATGTGTCCTCATTAAATGTTTGCTTTTTAAATCCTTAGCGATCAGGTCAATAAAAACTTACTTCCTGGCCCTCATCAAAAGTGTCAATACAACTATTAGTCTTTAGTTGTTAATGAAAAAACTAAAGCGACACCAACTGTGCTTAGAACAATAGCTATGGTTTTGGTGCTGATTAAACAGTGACTTTTAGGCACACTTCTCTTTTTAAATTGCCACTACAAGAAGTATTTAAATATTCACTGGGAAAAGACAATTGCAGAAATTTAAATCCTCATTTGAGACATTTGTTCAGAGTTTACACAGTAGTCTTTGATATTTTAGAGCTTTAGCCTAATAGCAGGTTGATTTTGATTAAGATAATTAGCTTTCAAAAATAATAATTAGCTTTCTCTTTACAGAGCATTGCACATATTTTTTTCTAAACCAATGTTGCCTCTGCTATTTTCATATCTAGTATCCAATAAAAATTTCCCCATTATTAAGGGAAACTGCTTTTAACTTTTTCTAAACTTCTAAACCTCCAAATGTGAATGTCACTGTAGGGAGCTACTCCCAATTTTACAACACTAATTAAAACCAATTTAATGAGTAGTTTAACATGTGTTGTGTAAAGAGCTCTAACACAAAGGTTCAGTGTGGGTCTTTTATGTAGTTATACTGGCAGTGTCAAATGTTTAGTATGGTCAAAAAAGGAATGATAGGAAGAGCATGATGTTTGCAATCAAGGGAGACTGTCACAGGTTTGTTTCTAAAAATTATTTTTATGTTACCATACAGAGTAATGGATTTCATCATCATATTTTCATACATCATGCGTGTTTAAAAATAATTGTGTGTGTGTGTGTGTGTGTGTGTGTATACACACACACATGTGCACATGAGCATGATGTCTGTGTGTGGGGATGAAGGTCAAAAGACAACTTTCTCCCTGATCTTAATCCCTTCCATCTTTATGTGTGTTCTTTGGAGAAAATTCAGGTCATCAAGGGTTGCGGACTTGCCTTATGCAGCAAGCACTTTACACACTGAGCCATCCGAGTGTCCTTGCGAGACATCATTTTTTTAAACATAATTTGTTTATTTTTATTTTATGTGCATTGGTGTTTTACCTACATGTGTGTTGTTTGAGGGTGTCAGGTCACAGAACTGGATGTACAAACAGGTGTAAACCACCATTTGGGAGCCGGGAATTGAACCTGGATTCTCTGGAAGAGCAGTCAGTACTCTTAATCACTGAGCCATCTCTCCAGCCTTAAAATATCTTTTTAAAACATTATTTAGACAGTGTCTCATGTAGCCAAGGCTATCCAGAAATTTGTCACATGAACAAGGATAACCTTTAATTCTTGAGTCCTTTTCCTCTACCTCCCAAATAGCAGGATTAAAAGTTTGCTCCCCCTATATGTGGTGCTGGTTGGTAATTGAACCAAGCCCTTTGTGCTGATTACACCAGCACTCTGCCAAACTCTCCAGCTCTCACACTCTCTTTTAAAGCATGACCTTTGGCATTGTTGTGCCAGTAAATGTTAATGAACCCCAGAAAGACCCCCAAGGAGCCATTTCCAAGGCAATCACTATAGGGTCTCTTTATTCAAGCTTGGGCTCCCCACCAACCCTTCCTCACACAACAGGAAGGTGAAACCCTGAGACTAGATTAGGCAAGCATTTATAGAGGCAAGAAGCGGGTATTATGTCGGATACATATATGATTGGGGGGACCATTATGGCTTTTAACATAGTTGGCTGTTGCTCTGAGCCAAACCATAAATTTAACTTCTGCTTTCCTCCTGATTGGTGGCTGTTAGGAAGTAAAGTGTTAAGGGTAGGCTTGTAACCTGGAGGTTCAAGTTGGGGAATAACCTGGAAACTGTTACTAGATACAAGTTTTGTTAGAGGAGGGGGTAACCTGGAAAATGATGCTAGACACTGGTCTTGTGAGGAGTAGCCTGGAAAGTGGTGCTAGGTACTGGCCTGTTAGTTAACTTGAGTTAAACCTTAAGCCAGGTTCTCTGAAATGGTCTGAACCCTAAAGATCTGGTCTCTCAACATCATTGTGTATATTTATGTTTGTTGGCCTTGCTCCAGAACTGATGAATAAGAAGTCCTTAGGATACTCCATATATCTATCTTAACCCCCTCCAATTATTCAATTTTGATAATACCTTTCTTAGAATCAGACACTTATGTTCACCCTACACATTCATATTACATGCAGCAAAAATATGGATTCTTCTGAAATTATCCTTTCAAGTTACCTGGGTTAACATCCTTTGAAATTATATTTCTTCATAGTTCGTAATTTAACAAATAAAAGAAATATATTTCTTAATGAGCTTCTAGTTAAACTTAACATCAAGTATATAATGAATTATTTTTTTATAGATAAATCCTCTGCAAATTTGGGAAATACCTATGCCAAACTTAGCTGTTGTTTATAAAATTTGTAACTTGTACTTCTTTAACTGTCAACATATGAGTAATGTTCAGAGAGATTTACTGACATCCCTCAATGCTAAGCTATCTTTAGGCTTTCTTTAGCTTTTACATTGAGCATCAATGCTTTCTGTACTGGAAAATGATGAAGGCTTTCTTTTATGATAAGATATACTCACATCTATATAAGTGTATAATCAATATGGTTGTGTACCTGTAGCATTGACTAAATTTCAAATGCTTAAAGACATAAAGTATTTGTTTTACAGCAGAAATATTACTATATATCAAAACATCTTTTCATAAAGCAGCTAATTTTCATAAGAAAAGGTAAAATATCTTTTAAGTCAATTAAAATGATTTCATGCAGATTTTGCCTTCCTACAAAGCCTTTCAACAATGTTCTTTTGTAGCATCCTGTCTCTAAAACATCCAGTATGCAACAAGAGACCGTGAGTAGAATTTGAGGCTCCATCAACATAACCTTCTAGATTTTAAGACAAGATAATATGAAGACAAGCCTAAAAGTGTTTTGTAGTATAGAAATAAAAATTTATTCTTGTACAAAAAAGAGAAAACTTTAGAAGCAGACAAAGAATAATGAATGGCATGGCATGCCACTGCTTTTTTATTTTAAGTATAGAAAGTTCTAGACAGCTTGTCAAATGATCTTTTTTCTAACATTTGATTTTTAAATTAATTGCCTCATTTCCTTCATGGGATTGGTCTTTTGGAGGTAATTCATTAAAAACTTGTCTGATATATTTGATATTTAGTATAATTGATTCTCAGAGAAAGTGATTTAATTTAATAAAATCATTGAAGTTGTATAAGCCTCCAAAGAATTCACATAGTTTTGAAGGGGTAATTTTTGCATATAGATAAGGATGTTCATTGAATTCAATTTAGAACAGTACACTGTAATCTGATTCATGTACAACTCAACTACACTGATTTATTTGGCCTGTAGAAAATCTTCTAAAGGGGAACTGGGAGATGGCTCAGTTAGTGAAATGATTGCTGTACAAACGTAAAAATATGAGTTTAAGCGCTAGAATCCATAATTTAGTTTTTCAAAAATATGAGAATTATGGTACTCACTTGTCTGAAAAGACAGAGATAGAATATTGCAGGGGTTCACTGGTCATCTAGCCTAGTACAGCTAATAAATATCAGGCCAGGTGAGAGATCCCTCACCCCTAACCAAGGGCCTATTTTGCAATTGATGCCTGCATAGAAGGAGGTTGTAACTGTTCTCCACTTCAGTGTCATTGGATATATCAGCCACATTGCAGGGTAGGACCATTGTACATGAGTAGTTGGCCAACACAGAATGGACTCTCTGTCTCTGCCTCTCTATCTCTGTCTCTCTATCTCTGTCTCTGTCTGTCTGTCTCTCTCTCTCTCTCTCTCTCTCTCTCTCTCTCTCTCTCTCTCTCTCTCTCTCTTTGTGTGTGTGTGTGTGTGTGTGTGTGTGTGTATGGTTTTCAGTTGTCTTGTTACTTTTTGTCTTATTGGGATTTGTTTGTTTTTATTTTTATTTTTTTGGTTTTTTGGTTTTCTGGTCATTGAGAGCAAGAAGGGAGAGAGAGAGAGAGAGAGCATGGAGTTAATTATTTTGGTTCATGGGGAGGCTCTGAGAAGAGTTGATGGAAAGGAAAGAATAGAAACAAATACATTTTTTAAAACATTTAAATAAAATACATCAAATATGTATGGTCTTGCCTTAAAACTAATTTAAAAACTGTACCAGAGAACATTCTCTCTGGAACTTGCATTTTCTAACTTTTAAAAAACTTGCCTTATGGTTTCCTTGTTTCCTTCTTTTGTCATCTAGTAGGATTATTTTATTTTATGAATAATAGTGAGAGCCAGGCCTTAGAGATTAGCGGAAAGTTAATAACTACTAACTATTGCTAACAAAAGGCTGATCAATGCGACTGGTACTATCTCTGATCTGATTCTGAATGTCACACCTTTACATCTTATCCTTGTCTTAATTGAACAGCCAGGCAGGAGCTTAGGGACCTCTGCTGAAAATCCTGACAATAAGTTTTGTAAGCTAAATGTGAAACTAAAGCATGGATCTGAAGAACAGCTTCCCTCCAGAAGCTGAGTCCTTTGGGGAGCATCTTTGTTCTATAATACTACAGGTGTAGCTCTAGAATTTAAGAACTTCTTCATGTTGCCCTTAGATTTCTTTATCTAGTGCAGGCTTCCTATTAAACATGAGAGAACAGCTAGAGTTATGGTTAAGTCGATAATGTGCTTACCTTGCATGCATGAGGCCATGGGTCTAATTCTCAGCACCACCACAAAAATTGCACAGTACTACACACCTTGAGTAAGAAAATAAAATTGCCCCTCATTTGTGTTAAGATCATTTCACTATATAACACAGGATGGCCTGAAATTCACCATTTATCTGAGTTTGCTTTTATTTTATTTTATTTTTGAAACAGTGTCTAATAATGCCCAGGCTGGTTTCAAATTTGTTGAGGGTAAACTTGAACCTTGAATCCTCCTGCTTCATCTTCCTCATGGTTGCCATTACAAGTGGTATCTACAATTCCTTGCAAAATTACGTATTCTTAATGTTTTTCAAGCTACGCCATCTGAAAAAATTGTGTTTTAAATTAAGTTTGTTTTAAAAAATCCAATAAGCAACTTATATGCAAGAACTTCTTTTCCAAGTTATAGAGGATGGTTATACATATTGTAATGTGCTAACTTCAAAGCATATTAGACTCGATGAATGGTTAACATATCCATTGTTCATCTCACTGTTGGTAAGAATTTTAACATAATTTTTCTTCTACTATCCAAGCTGAGGTACTTTATAAAGAGAAGTTTATTTATTTTGCCATACTGGATATTCAGGAACACTGTCTGGCATCTGTTTAGCATTGAAGAATCAATCCCTTATGAAAGATAATATTAAACTGGTATGTGTGCAGAAACAGAGATGGAAAGGGATTAATGAGGGGTCAGGGTTGCTTTTACAATCACTGGTGTCTCAGTAAATATTGACTTCTACAAGATCTTATCTGCTCCTGCAAGACACTAGGAATCCATTCCTAAAAGTTGAGTCCTAGTGACACTACCTCAAAATGCTACTCTTGGGGCAAGTTAACCTTTAGAAGATAAATTATATCCAAGACAGAGTATCTTTTTAGCTTCTTCAAGACTGTGATAGTTTCTAAACATCCTTTGGTTTTGATAATATTAAGATTGATGAGGAATATGCATTAAATATTTTATAAAGTATCCTACAGTTGGAATTTTGATTAGATTTGGAGATTAGGTTTGGAGGAAATTCACCGAGGGAAAATGCCACTTTCATCACACAATAGCAATAATGTAGACCATTGATGTTTAATCACTAATGATGTTAACTATACCTGATAAAGATTTTATTCTGGAAATGCGTTGTCTCTTCCTTTGACTGTATTCTATATGCCCATATGTAAAGACTGAGAAATTTGTTTCAATACCTTAAATATACAGAATCTGCTTAGGGTATCTGGGATTTTTTTTCAAAGCAAGACTGGCCATTTGTCTTTATGTTAAATGGCTTATAGATATTAGTAAGAATTTGTGGCTGTTTTATATTTGGGATTGTACTGTAATCAAATGTAATGGGTTATTCAATTAGTTTTTCTCTTTTGCTGTTTACAGATAGTGAGAGCCAGTATACATAGTGAAAAATGAAAAGAGTAGAATAGTTACAAGGTCAGCAACATGAGACATGAGAACCATGGAGCAAAAAATTTGGACAATTTAAAATGGTCTTTGTTTTTCTGTTCTAGAAACACATGAAATGGAATGACATTTCTGCCCTTGGGGGCTAAGAAGAAAGAAAACCTTTTATGTAATAAAGTCCCTCAGTAGTGTTAGCATGAGAGCTCACTACACATCAAATAAATTCCCTGAGTATAAGTTTTCTCTTTTGGTAGATAAATATCAGGTAAGATTTTAGACTCATGCAGCTACTCCAGAAATCAGTGTGGAGAAGGATCAAAAAGCTAAAAGCTGAAAATAAATCTACCACATGACCTAGCTCTACTACTCTGTGGCACGTGCCCAAAGGACTCAATATCCTACTGCATAGATATGTTCAGTGCTCAGCCATGTTCACTGATGCTCTGCTCACAATAGCTAGGCAAGGGAAAAAACCTAAATGTCCTTCAACTGATAAATGGACAATAAAAATGTAGCTACAAACTACAGAATACTGTGCAGCTATAAAGAAAAATGGAATCATGAAACTTTCAGGTTAATAGAACTAGAAAAAGATCATAGTGAGTAAGGTAACTTAGACCTAGAAAAACAAATGTCACATGGTCCTTCTCATTGGAAGCTAGCTCCAAATCTTTAGATATGAGTACTTAGCCTCTATAGTATCTGCTTAACAAATATTTTCTCTCTATCCACAGCGGACTTTCTCTCATATATATAGAGATGTCTTAAAACAAACAAAAAACACAAACAAAACAATAATAAACCCAAACAACAATAATGAAACCTCTACAGCTTTGGGGCCAGGGAGACAGCCCAATCAGAAACGAGCTTGCAATATAAACACAAAGAGCTGAGTTTTGCTCCTTAGCATCCATGTAAAAAACTAGGTCTGGTGTCAAGTACCTATAATCTCAGTGCTGGACAGGCAATGACAAGAGGGGCTTGTTGACCATCCAGTGTAGCTGAAATATTTCTTTATAGCTAAACAGTATTATAATGTATAATTACATTTCTCTTATCCATTTGCCAGTTGAGCGACATTTAGCTTTTTTCCCCTTACCTAGCTATCGTCAGCAGAGTATCAATGAACACTGCTGAGCAATGAACATATATGTGCAATAGGATATTCACAGATTCAGCTACACTGAATGGTCAATACTCTCTAAATTCTGAAATAATCTATCTGGAAAAATATGTTAGAAGAAGACTGAGAAGTTGCTCAACGTTTCCCTCTGGCTTCCACAACTGTCTTCACCTACATGCAATTCCATGACCACATATAGACATTTGATAACAGAAAAAAAAAATTACTAAATGTGATCAATGATTGATTTCTTGGTTTCTCTATTAAATTGCTTTTCTTGAATTTAAGAAATCTTTATTAAATTTGAGATTTCTATTTGTGTTGTTGTTGTTGTTGTTGTTGTTGTTTTTCTTATGGAAACAGGGTATCTCTACATAGGCTTGGCTATCTTAACTTACTTTGTAGATCAGACTGATTTCAAATTCACAGAGATCTGTCAGCTTCTGCTGAATTAAGCAATTAAAGGTATGCACTACTATGCCTGACTTCTAAACTTGTAAAATAACTTTTATTCTTATATTTTTGTCAATGATGTTTACTGCACATTGCTAACAAAATGAGATGAAATGAAATTTTGTTCTCTACATTTTACATATCTATCCAATTTTAGCACCTTTTTTCATAAGAATATCCCTCTCACATGAATTAACTTTAGACTTTTTTTTTTTCAAAAATCAGTTCCGTATAGATCTCTGATATATTTCCAGAATGTGTTTTATTGCATTGACCTGTATATATGTAGTCTGATGAATAATAAACTATGTTGATTATACTATATTTAGAGAAAATCCTGAAATCCAGTAGTATGGCATGACTTTGTTATAGTTTCAATGTTGTATATATAATTAGTATAGGAGTAAAGGACACACTAAGGTAACTCACAAGATAATTCTGATAATCTTTATTATTTATTTTCTTCTAAGAGCCACAGCTTAGTAATTGCCTTAATAAAAACACGAATATGGATAGTATGTAGGACAAAGGTTATGACTAACGTCTTCTTGACTAGTATACTCAATTCTAATTGCAGCAGGCCATGAATAAGAAATTAATTTTCACTACAATCTAAGAGATATTGGCAATCAATATCTGGTGGGAAGGGGAATATCCATTTTCTTCAATGGCGTATCAGTGAATGTGCCAACCGCAGTCCAGGAGAAGTAGGCCAGCTGTGCTTCACTGCCCCACGAAAGCATGTTTTACTGTGTGTTTGAATTTTGCTTTACATTGGTGTTTTTATCTTATTGGTTTTCTTTGTCTTTAGTCTGTTTTGACTTTCATTTTTTCTTGTTTTTATATTTTGAGGGAGAAAGATCACAGAGTTGAGTGGGTAGGTAGAGAAGTGGGGAAGATCTGGGAAGAGTTGAGAAATGGGAGAAAATATGATTAAAATAATATTATATGGAAAAACTTAAAAAATTAAGCCAAAGAACATATCTGCCATGAGATTCTTTAACATTGTTTTATGTATATGTATATGCATGCATATATATATATATGTATATATATTGATTACAGCTTACAGTTTGACATTTCCAACTGATGTGGTAAAACTGGCTACTAATAAATAGCTACACTGCACCATTCTCTTAATGCCTCTCAATATGGCAAGCAACTTTAATGTTATGTCTATACAAGCGTAAAAGCAACCAGCTGCCATTTGAATAATTCATTCAATCAAGTGCCTGATTTTTTTATGACATCCAATGACCAGTTTGACTTTCACTAAATTGACTGGTTGGATGGAGCTTTGAGAAGCATTAACTTGTCATCATCAACATTACCATGAAATAGTATTTATTAAGCCTATACAGTCACAAGCAATAGAAAGTTAGCCAAATAATAGTAGACTCTGCCCTTTAGGAGTTTATGATCTGGAAACTCAACACTCAGATGATCTGAATGCCATTTATCTGAATATTGTGTTAGGATTTTGAGATAAGCTACTAAATGGCTGTAAAAGTTCAATTTTCTTGTCCAAGTACCAAACTAGAAAGTAAAGTACTGCACATGTTGAGTGGATGTAAGTCATCTCTTCTTTGAGGTGGTATTGTTTGGGATGAATTTGAACTACATACCTCCTTTTCTCTCAAAATCTTGAGAGAGGACTTTGGATAGAGAACATTACATATTTGAGCTTGTCACAAATAAATTAGTTCTCCAGAAATCTGGCAATTAGTAATATTAACAGCAGGGAACGTAGAATAATTGTACTCTATTTAAATTTTGTCCATCCTGGGGAGTGACTGGATATCTTCCTTAATGTTGAAGTATCCCAATTTACTCTTCTTTAAGTTGAGAAAATGTAAGTATATTTATATATTATGATACTTGTGACTCTACAGATCGTGCAGCAAAAAGTGAATTGAAAATTACTTTCATAAGAACCATCATGACTTAACAGAAGCTTTGCAATTCTATGAGGTCCCATTTGTCAATTCTCGATCTTACAGCACAAGCCATTACTGTTCTATTCAGGAATTTTTCCCCTGTGCCTATTTCTTTGAGGCTTTTCCCCACTTTTTCCTCTATAAGTTTCAGTGTCTCTGGTTTTATGTGGAGTTCCTTGATCCACTTAGACTTCCAGACCTTGTGTCTCTAGCTGCATATGTAGCAGAAGGCCTAGTTGGTCATCAGTGGGAAGAGAGGCTCTTTGGTCTTGCAAACTTTATATACCCCAGTACAGGGGAACTCCAGGGCCAAGAAGTGGGAGTGAGTGAGTTGGGGAGCAAGGTGGGGGGAGGGTATAGAGGACTTTCAGGATAGCATTTGAAATGTAAATGAAGAAAATACCTAATAAAAATTGGAGGAAAAAAAAAAGGACCATCACGACAATGAATATTTCTTTCTAACTTACTGGAGAGGAGAGTCCTTTTGAAGAAAATTAATTATGTGAATAAAATACAGCTCTAATTTCTGGGGAATAATTGTGGGTTGTAATAGTTTTATCTAGTAAATGTTCTCCAACTCTTCTACATGATTCACTTTGCATCATACATTTTCTCTATATGACTGAACTATTCAAAGGTTTGTCTTAATCTCCATTTTTTAAAAAAATTAAAGTATTATTGATTAGTGTGTGTGTGTGTGTGTGTGTGTGTGTGTGTGTGTATGTGTGTGTATGAATGCAAGCCACAATGTACATCAATGTTAGTGGACAGACTTTAGGGTTAATTTCTCTCCTACCATGTGGGTTCCAGGGATCAAATTGGGATCCTTGGGCTTGGCAGAAAGCACCTTTGCTTTCTGATTCACCTTGCCAGCCTGAAAATTTCTTGGTTTTAGAGGAAATAGAGAGTACAAAATGTGATAAGTGTCTAAGAATTAATATGACTCTGTCTTTTTCTCTGTAACATCACACGTCTTTAAGATATAACTACTTACCCAAGTTTCAGCAATAAATGGATGATGATATTGTCATGTCATAAGACAAGCCTATGACTGCAAAGAGATGCTTGTGTTTGTGAGTGTCTGAAGGGAAGGATGTTGTTTCATGCAATGTTGTAAAGACTGAATCTACACTCTTTGACATCAAATAGTCTCTATGCAATCTCTTATTCAGCTGTTATCAAATACTCAATAGTCAAGGAAACAGAAAGAAAAGTTAGTTAAGTCAGTAACTTTTCTTTATGCAGGGAAGAAGTACACCCTGTTCTGTCTGACTCAAAAAACCAGTCACATTTCCACTTCAATAACTCTAGTAGACATCCACAAGGGAAGGCATCATTCTTCCTGGTCTAATCAGATGAGACACTGGTCAGAAACAGTTTGGGGAATTTCATCTGGATTGTCTATGTGTGCTCATACACATATGCAAATGCAAGCCACAAGGTACATGTGGAGGTTAGAAGACAGCCTAAAATAATGAATTCATCATGATTCTCATGGTCTTCTTGCACATTTCACTGATTCTGGTAAGTCACAGATATCCAACTGCATTCACTCTTCTCTTAAGAAACATTGTCAGCTATCTTCTGATAGGATGTAGGCTATAAAGTTACCTTTTCTAAAGCTTTCTACTAGGAATCCATTGTATTTTAACTTTCCTTGTCGAAAACTATTTCCTGAGTACTTACTTGTAGAGAAATATAAAATGCTTTTATACTATGTAAGGATATACTATGCAGGCTTACTGTATTGTTTGCTTCCAGTCCAGTTATACTTACTAATTTATGCAATATCTATAGTTGCTCTTAATGAGCTTGGCCTTTTAAATTGAGTTTCAGTGATTCAAACTTAAGCTATGACTAAAAATAAATGCAAGCTGTATGATATCTGGAACAAGCAAACTGAGAGAAATATATTTGCTCATTGAATAACTTTACAGGATGATATTAAGTAATAAGCATTATAAATGCTTGGAAATTTTTGTTGTTTACATTAAGTAACAATGATTAGAAATGCCTTAGCACATGTGTAAAATGATTAACACACACTTCTTATAGTATTTTTAATACAAATGAATAAGTGGTTGATTTAGTTTGGAGTAAAAGAATTGCATTTAGGTTTTAAAGTGTGTAATGAGTTAATACTTGGAGGGTCTAATTCTAATAAGAGTAGAGTCAGAAAATTAGACAAATGCAGTATGTGTTTTAGATTGACTTGTTAAATAAACTGGTATTATCTCAAATTTCCTTGATATTTTGGATAAGTTAATAAAATTATCCATATCTAATGGCATAATAGCTAAATCCCAAGGCTTTTAATTGTCAAAGATCAAACGGTTTTCCCTCAAGCAGATATGTGTGAGATTAAAAAAAAATCATTGCTCATCTTCCAATGAAGCATATTAAAACGTAAGGATGAAGCCTGCAATTTGCATGCCCTGATTACTCATAATAGAAGAGAACACTGTATATTTTAATATATAATTAAATTCAGCAAATAAAGAAATGCACATTCTCTTTCTGGTGAAAAAATAGTTTCTAAAAATACACCAGATTGTATCCACCTTGAGAAGTGGAATGAGTGCTTTTATTTGGAGTCATTGATACATTTAAAAGAAGGTTAATACACACTATATTACTTGTTGGAAGAGTGTCAAAACTGCCAGAACAGACAGCTTATTGTTGGTGTGTGTGTGTGTGTGTGTGTGATTCTAGATATATTTGCAGAACAAAAATAGTGTTTTATCTCCACTCTTTGGTTGCATATTAACTGAGTAGTAGGACATTTTAACAGCATTTTCTATTTTAGAATAAAAACATGTTTTAAAAACACTTTTACAAATCTATTAGATTTATTTCTTCTTTTAAGGCTATTTGCATGTTGTTTTATATTTGGCTGAAATAAATATAATTTCTTCCAGTCCTTTAGGGTTTGTCATAACCTACAAAACTCAGAATTTGGTGACTTTGGACTTCAGATAACAATGCTAGCTTCAATGTGATTTGTAAATATCTGATATCTTTTTAAGCAGAAGGAGACAAGACAAACAAGTCTGAAAAATATAGTGTTTTATATAGTCACAGAGGCTCTGACAAACAGCATACCACATTTCTTCCAGAGGAATGCTAAGTGCCTATTACTAAACACAGTGATCAGACAAAATACTGGTTTGAGAAAACATCTGATTTAATTTTCAGAAAGTTATGTTGTACTCAGTGATTCAAATTACGAGTATACTTTGAAAGTGTTTTAGGGGAATAAAATTGCCCATAACCTGTGTACCATCACCTAATCAGATCTTTCTAGCAGGGTTTTAGAGCATATTTGATGATTTGTTAATAGTATATGGAAATTAGCAATCAGGTCTGACATTAAGAATCAATATGGTTCTAAAACTGCTTTTTATTACATGCCAAACTCGTCACCTACTAAGTGGTTTCTAAAGTATTCTGCTTTCAGAAAGGGAATTGTATAAAACATAGTGTGTGTGTATGGTGTGTGTGTGTGTGTGTTGTGTTACAGAGAAGGAAAAATTAATGATATGATCAGTGAGGAAAAATGTCAAGACTAGCATTTCTATAAGAAAATCTGTCTCCATTTCTGCTTCTCACTCTTTCCAGTTTCTTGCTGCTTTTCACTCAGGGGGGAATGAAGAAACAGACTGACTAGTCATGGTTGAAATGACATCAATAGTAATTGATGCTAATAAGTTAATGAGCAGACAAAAAGACTTTCCAGGCCTTTCCCTTCATGCAAGGCTCATAAAATAAAGGCATTATAAAAAGGACAATGAAAAATAACCCATGCTTTCCCCCTTCTGATTTGTCTTTTTGGACCAAACCATTATGTCAAAGCTAGCCTTTTTTTCTCCAACAATGCTCCTACTCTGTGGTATCAGCATCATGGAGTTGAAAAACATGGATTTTATAGTCAAATTCAAGTTGGTCTATTTCATTGTCTTGTGCAACTTGCCAGTTTGTTTTTTGGGGGGGATGAAGGTTGGTACTTAGTAAAATTTTTTTGGTCTATGTCTGAAAACATTTCCAGTTTATGAAATAAGAGTGAAGATACAATTATTCCTAGTTAGTTGAACTAGTATGAAATTCGAATGCACATGGGCTTCTACTTCTTTTTTCCTTGGTGCAACATTTGGTAAGACACATATAATGGCCATAGCATTAATGACAGCCATAAGACCAACTAGAACATCTCTCAGACTCAGCATTATATATCATATTTAGCAATGTGAGACAATCTTACCAGGGAAATTTCAACCCCAGCATCAGGATTCCTGGCTTCCCAAAAGAATAAGACATTTAAAAACTAATAACATGCACTAGACACTAGACACAAGACACCCTCAACACAGATTCAACTATTATGAATCTTAAAGGCTCACTGTTTATCTTAAATGTAGAAAATTCCTGAACAGGAGATGGTATCTAACACTCATATTTTATGAAATCAAACTAAAGAAGAAAGCTAGCCCTTGGGCATGATACACAACAAAAAACACCCAGAAAATCCTAAACAGAACACTTAGCAGTACAAATTTCATTGTCAATATCTAAATTTTGACTCATAGCAGATCAGGCTAATTTTAAATAGGAGGCAATGGGGATTCAATATGAAAATGGGAAGAGAACAATAGGGGAATGAAGAAAAATGATTTTGAACTCAACCTTTAAGGGACAGAAAGCAAGGCAAGAAAATACAAGCAATTAAGTCTTATGGCACTGGTCTGTATCTCTAGGTGACCATAAATTTAAGACCTAGATGAGCAACATGGACCCTCCCATAAAATAAAAATTTAAAAGTTGGGGGAGATATTTAGATTTGTTATATAGCACTTGCCTAACATGAATGAAACTCTGTGATCTATTCATACTATCTGTTGCAAAACAATGCAAACACAATAAATGGTTTATTTCTCTTCCTCTTTGCTAGACATGAGAAACCCAAATTGTAGGATCAATCCTCTCCATGACTCTTCAGTTGCCACCAGCCATTAATTTATATTCTTATGCCAAAAGAAGACCTTTAAAATCAAAACTATAAAACAACATGAAAAGTACGTAAATGCTACCACGAGATTCATGACCTAGCAAATCTTTGAAACCACTTTGTTCCCATAAATCCATTCTGTATGGCAATTTTGTAACTACTACTAGAAGAGAGACCTATTTACAACAGCTTGAAAGCAAATACTTTTGAAGTACCCAAGGAAGAACTATCTATAATGCACAAGAAGACAGTAAAAAACAAACATACCATTCTGATTAGGGTACAAATATCAAAATAGTTAAGAGAAGACACAAAAAATTAAGATTGCATATACTATGTTATTTGGTATCTGAGAAAAATTGAGATTGCACATAACCTAGCTACCAAGTTCTTTTTTAATTGTTCTGCAGATTAAATCTAAGGGTGAAATAGCCCTCCTCACCAGAGGAACAGGAATTATCTCTCTTTCCTTAATAGCAGGCATCAATTTGCTTCTAGCTAGTAGAAATATTACTGTGTACATACAATAACATGCTAGTTGGTTTAGTATATATTGAATGGAATGTACTCCATAGGGTTTTTATGTGAAAGGTAAACACCAAACCAACTACAAACCCTTCAACCTCCCAAGACCTGCAGGTAAGATGTGCTTGTAGAGAGTGGCATAATGCTTGTGAGAGTAACCTACTGATATCTAAATGGGTTTATGGCCCATTCTATGAGATGGACCCTATCCCAGACACTTCTCAAGTGACCAAAAAGTTGAGACCACATAGGTCATGGATTGAGCAGAACATCAAATGCAACTGTTCTGCTCAAGGAACATAGCAATAAATTGACTCTTAGTGCTCAGGTATCACCAAAGAATCTTCCTGTAGTAATGGGAATAAATACAGAGACCCACAGCTTAACAATGTTCAGGGAATGAGAAACCATGTAATAGTCAGTCTTAAATGGGTATTTCCACCAGTTGCATCCATACCCTGGTTGCTCAGGGAACCCTGTGGATGATGATGTGAAAAGATTGTAAGAGCCGTGGTGATGCAAGACACCAAGGAAACATGATCTTCTAAACACAGAAGAAGCAGTGCACATATGAACTCACAGAGACTGGCAGCATGCACATTGCCTAACAGGCCTGGGCTAGATAGGGTCCTAGCACTAAAAGTGTAAACAGACCAAACCTACATGTCTAACCTGGAAGTTATCCTCAACTGATAATTGTTTACACATGAAAAATTAGCCTGAGTCTCATTGGATATACAAATCACACTTGAGGCCAGACCCCATGCCCAGCAGGAGATGGCTAACATAAAACAAACTCAGTGGAATTTTTGGAAGTTCTTGGTCTGATAATGTTTTGTCAGACCCTTTTCCCCCATTTTTTTAACCTTTCACATCCTTTGCATATATATTATGCCTTCCGGTTTTATATTTTTATGGCATTTCTATATATGCGAACATGTATGTCTCTGTATCTATATATGTTCCTTGAGTTTTTAATTTGGACTTTTGTCTGTTTATTTTGCCTTATTCTTGGCTTGGTTTTATTATATTTAATTTTATTTTATAATTATATTTTAGATGCCTATTTCATTTTTATCCTAATGAAAGAGAAAAAGAAAAGTTTTGGATTTGGATGAGTGATGAAGTGGAGGACACTTCAGGGGAGATGGGGGGGACCATGATCAGAATAGATTATATATTTTTTTTTAAATCTATTTTCAATAGGAAAAAAAGAAAAAAAGAAATTGAAATTGATGGTGCTGGCTCAGCTGGATTATAGACAGGAGAGGAAATTGAATTGATTTTTAGTTTATTGCATGGTCAGAACTGAGAAGACATTACAATGGCAAATGAGAAGAGATGAGAGAACGTGAGATAAGAGATGAGGAGTGAAATTTAGTAAGGTGATTGAAAAACAGATTTAAACACTGACCGATACATGTCTGATAAGAGTTCTAGTAACAAACAACAGAAAAATAAACTAAACAATTATTTGTAAAAATAAACTAAACAATCCTTTTTGCTAATTCTCATGAATGTGGCAGTGAAGTCTGTGCCAATTAACTTAATTATTGTTGCCATTTGAATCTGGTCATGAGTTGACAGTTGGGCGCATGCAAAAGGTGGATGGAAGTTGCCAAGTCTTATTAGGTACCAAAGCCTCTTTAGACCTGGGAAATTCAAGATGAGAGTTATAGTAGCCTGTGGACACCTGCAGGTGATACTAATACAGATAGTTTATTTTGGTCCCCCAAGTAATGTTAATGCTCAGCAGGCCTTCAAGGAACTGCTGCATTTGGAGACCCTAGCTGTGCCTGTTTCCATCTGCAAGCCACTAGCAAGCACCCTATTGTTAGATTGCTACTGTGCAATGAAACCTGTCAGGAACTAAAGTAAGACTCTTTAAAGATTTTTTCCAAATGAAGATAATGTAAAAGAGCCAGCTTAGTGAGTGAAGTACAATAGCACTTCTGTGATAAAGTCATCATGTTATTAGTTTCACTAGCCAAATGGAGCCATAGTTTGCTCGAATTCCTCCGTTGGAGAGCTACGGAGATGAGTATGAATCCAGCTAATATAATGCCATAAACTCCAGAGTATAAGACAAGGTAGATTCCTGGGAATGAAAAATGGAAAGCTGTAACTTATTCATGCATTACTTTTAAACAAGAAATAAATGAAGAAATGAGAACTGTGACTGAAACTCAGCTTATTTCTCAAATTTGGAAGAAAGGTAAAGAGAGGGGGTTGCACACACTAGGCAAACATGTCATCACTGAGATAAATCTCCAGGCACAGAAATGATAATAGTTGATATTATAATATGAAAAATCTTTTTTATGGTTTTTTTATTAGATATTTTCCTCAATTACATTTCCAATGCTATCCAAAAAGTCCCCAATACACTCCCCCCCCCAGGCCCCCGCCCACCCACCCCAAACCCTTGGCCCTGGCATTCCCCTGTACTGGGGCATATAAAGTTGGCAAGTCCAATGGGCCTCTCTTTCCAGTGATGGCCGACTAGGCCATCTTTTGATAGAAATGCAGCTAGAGTCAAGAGCTCTGGGGTACTGGTTAGTTCATAATAATGTTCCACCTATGGGGTTGCAGTTCCCTTTAGCTCCTTGGGTACTTTCTCTAGCTCCTCCATTGGGGGCCCTGTGATCCATCCAATAGCTGACAGTGAGCATCCACTTCTGTGTTTGCTAGGACCCGGCATTGTCTCACAAGAGACAGCTATATCTGGGTCCTTTCAGCAAAATCTTGCTAGTGTATGCAATGGTGTCAGCGTTTGGAAGCTGATTATGGGATGGATCCCTGGATATGGCAGTCTCTAGATGGTCCATCCTTTCTTCACAGTTCCAAACTTTATCTCTGTAACTCTTTCCATGGGTGTTTTGTTCCCAATTCCAAGAAGGGGCACAGTGTCCACACTTTGGTCTTCGTTCTTCTTGAGTTTCATGCGTTTAACAAATTGTATCTTATATCTTGGGTATCCTAAGTTTTTGGGCTAATATCCACTTATCAGTGAGTACATATTGTGTGAGTTCCTTTGTGAATATGTTACCTCACTCAGGATGATGCCCTCCAGATCCATCCATTTGCCTAGGAATTTCATAAATTCATTGTTTTTAATAGCTGAGTAGTACTCCATTGTGTAAATGTACCACATTTTCTGTATCCATTCCTCTGTTGAGGGGCATCTGGGTTCTTTCCAGCTTCTGGCTATTATAAATAAGGCTGCTATGAACATAGTGGAGCATGTGTCCTTCTTACCGGTTGGAACATCTTCTGGATATATGCCCGTGAGAGGTATTGCTGGATCCTCTAGTAGTATTATGTCCAATTTTCTGAGAAACCGCCAAACTGATTTCCAGAGTGGTTGTAACAGCTTGCAATCCCACCAACAATGAAGGAGTGTTCCTCTTTCTCCACATCCTCGCCAGCATCTGCTGTCACCTGAAGTTTTGATCTTAGCCATTCTGACTGGTATGAGGTGGAATCTCAGGGTTGTTTTGAGTTGCATTTCCGTGATGATTAAGGATGTTGAACATTTTTTCAGGTGCTTCTCTGCCATTCGGTATTCCTCAGGTGAGAATTCTTTGTTCAGTTCTGAGCCCCATTTTTTAACGGGGTTATTTGATTTTCTGGAGTCCACCTTCTTGAGTTCTTTATATATATATTGGATATTAGTCCCCTATCTGATTTAGGATAGGTAAAGATCCTTTCCCAATCTGTTGGTGGTCTTTTTGCCCTATTGACGGTGTCTTTTGCCTTGCAGAAGCTTTGCAACTTTATGAGGTCCCATTTATCGATTCTCGATCTTACAGCACAAGCCTTTGCTGTTCTATTCAGGAATTTTTCCCCTGAACCCATATCTTTGAGGCTTTTCCCTACTTTCTCCTCTATAAGTTTCAGTGTCTCTGGTTTTATGTGGAGTTCCTTAATCCACTTAGATTTGACCTTGGTACAAGGAGATAGGAATGAATCAATTCCCATTCTTCTACATGATAACCGCCAGTTGTGCCAGCACCATTTGTTGAAAATGCTGTCTTTTTTCCACTGGATGGTTTTTGCTCCCTTGTCAAAGATCAAGTGACCATAGGTATGTGGGTTGATCTCAGGGTCTTCAATTCTGTTCCATTGGTCTACTTGTCTGTCGTTATACCAGTACCATGCAGTTTTTATCACAATTGCTCTGTAGTACAACTTTAGGTCAGGCATGGTGATTCCACCAGAGGTTCTTTTATCCTTGAGAAGAGTTTTTGCTATCCTAGGTTTTTTGTTGTTCCAGATGAATTTGCAGATTGCCCTTTCTAATTCGTTGAAGAATTGAGTTGGAATTTTGATGGGGATTGCATTGAATCTGTAGATTGCTTTTGGTAAGATAGCCATTTTTTCAATGTTGATTCTGCCAATCCATGAGCATGGGAGGTCTTTCCATCTTCTGAGATCTTCTTTAATTTCTTTCTTCAGGGACTTGAAGTTCTTGTCATACAGATCTTTCACTTCCTTAGTTAGAGTCACGCCAAGGTATTTTATAGTGTTTGTGACTATTGAGAAGGGTGTTGTTTCCCTAATTTCCTTCTCTGCCTGTTTATCCTTCGTGTAGAGAAAGGCCATTGACTTGTTTGAGTTAATTTTATATCCAGCTACTTCACAGAAGCTATTTATCAGGCTTAGAAATTCTCTGTTGGAATTTTTAGGGTCACTTATGTATACTATCATATCATCTGCAAAAAGCAATATTTTGACTTCTTCTTTTCCGATTTGTATCCCCTTGATCTCCTTTTGTTGTCTAATTGCTCTGGCTAGGACTTCAAGTACAATGTTGAATAGGTAGGGAGAGAGTGGGCAGCCTTGTCTAGTCCCTGATTTTAGTGGGATTTCTTCCAGCTTCTCACCATTTACTTTGATGTTGGCTACTGGTTTGCTGTATATTGCTTTTATCATGGTTAGGTATGGGCCTTGAATTCCTGATCTTTCCAAGACTTTCATCATGAATGGGTGTTGGATTTTGTCAAATGCTTTTTCAGCATCTAATGAGATGATCATGTGGTTTTTGTCTTTGAGTTTGTTTATATAATGGATTACATTGATGGATTTTCATATATTGTACCATCCCTGCATCCCTGGGATGAAAGGTACTTGGTCAGGATGGATGATTGTTTTGATGTGTTCTTGAATTCGGTTAGTGAGAACTTTATTGAGGATTTTTTGCATCAATATTCATAAGGGAAATTGGTCTGAAGTTCTCTATTTTTGTTGGGTCTTTATGTGGTTTAGGTATCAGAGTAATTGTGGCTTCATAGAATGAGTTGGGTAGAGTACCTTCTGATTCTATTGTGTGGAATAGTTTGTGAAGAACTGGGATTAGTTCTTCTTTGAAGGTTTGATAGAATTCTGCACTAAACCCATCTGGTCCTGGGCTTTTCTTGGTTGGGAGACTATTAATGACTGCTTCTATTTCTTTAGGGGATATGGGACTGTTTAGATCATTAACCTGATCTTGATTTAACTTTGGTACCTGGTATCTGTCTAGAAACTTGTCCATTTAATCCAGGTTCTCCAGTTTTGTTGAGTATAGCCTTTTGTAGAAGGATCTGATGGTGTTTTGGATTTCTTCAGGGTCTGTTGTTATGTCTCCCTTTTCACTTCTGATTTTGTTAATTAGAATACTTTCCCTATGCCCTCTAGTGAGTCTGGCTAAGGGTTTATCTATCTTGTTGATTTTCTCAAAGAACCAGCTCCTCGATTGGTTGATTCTTTGAATTGTTCTTCTTGTTTCCACTTGGTTGATTTCACCCCTGAGTTTGATTATTTCTTGCCGTCTACTCCTCTTGGGTGAATTTGCTTCCTTTCTTTCTAGAGCTTTTAGGTGTGTTGTCAAGCTGCTAATGTGTGCTCTCTCTAGTTTCTTTTTGGAGGCACTCAGAGCTATGAGTTTTCCTCTTAGAAATGCTTTCAATGTGTCCCATAAGTTTGGGTAGGTTGTGGCTTCATTTTCATTAGACTCCAGAAAGTCCTTAATTTCTTTCTTTATTCCTTCCTTGACCAAGGTATCATTGAGAAGAGTGTTGTTTAGTTTCCACATGTGTGTTGGCTTTCTATTATTTATTTTGTTATTGAAGATCAGTCTTAGTCCATGGTGATCTGATAGGATGCATGGGACAATTTCAATATTTTTGTATATGTTGAGGCTTGTTTTATGACCAATTATGTGGTCAATTTTGGAGAAGGTACCGTGAGGTGCTGAGAAGAAGGTATATCCTTTTGTTTTAGGATAAAATGTTCTGTAGATATCTGTCAGATCCATTTGTTTCATAACCTCTGTTAGTTTCCCTGTGTCCCTGTTTAGTTTCTGCTTTCATGATCTGTCCATTGGTGAAAGTGGTGTGTTGAGGTCTCCCACTATTATTGTGTGAGGTGCAATGTATGCTTTTTGCTTTACTAAAGTATCTTTAATGAATGTGGCTGCCCTTGTATTTGGAGCATAGATATTCAGAATTGATAGTTCCTCTTGGAGGATTTTACCTTTGATGAGAATGAAGTGCCCTTCCTTGTCTTTTTTGATGACTTTGGGTTGGAAGTCAATCTTATCAGATATTATAATGGCTACTCCAGCTTGTTTCTTCCTACCATTTGCTTGAAAAATTGTTTTCCAGCCTTTCATTCTGAGGTAGTGTCTATCTTTTTATTCCACGACAAAACCAAATTCACACATTATCTTTCCACGAATCCAGCCCTTCAAAGGATAATAACAGCAAAAAAACAACACAAGGACGGAAACCACATCCTAGAAAAAGCAAGAAGGTAATCCCTCAACAAACCTAAAAGAAGATAGCCACAAGAACAGAACACCAACTCTAACAACAAAAATCAAAGGAAGTAACAATTACTTCTCCCTAATATCTCTTAATATCAATGGACTCAATTCCCCAATAAAAAGACATAGACTAATAGACTGGCTACAGAAACAGTACCCAACATTTTGCTGCTTACAGGAAATATGAAAAATCTTAAGCAGTATTTTCTCTTCACTAATGTAGCACTCTCTTTATTCCCATTTTCTGTCTTAAGCTAAGCATTTCTCTCCTCTATCTGGATCTTTCTCTACTGGAGACTTGAGCTTCTTGAGTCTCCCCACGGCACTGTGCAGAGTCTTTCTCTGTGTGTGCCAGCTGGATATATGTCTTTCCCCACCCTGAATAAAAATCTTTTTCAGATCATAAGAAAAAAAAACCCACATTACATTTCATTACATCTACATGTCACCAAATACTTTGTAAAGCAATCTTTAAAACTCTGCATACTTATGTACTTCTTCTATGCTACTACAAACATCTGAGTAGTTTCCTTAACCATTAATGGCACAGGCTCATATCATTTTAGATTTCATTTTTAGAATACTATTTCTGTGCACTTCTTCCTGAACAATTCGCACTTTATCTCTATATGATTCTGCTGTATGTTTTCCTCATTTCTGACATTTCTTCCAGTCCTCACTATCACTGTTATGTGCATCTGTTTCTTTTGCTTTACTTATTGCTTTGGAATATATAACGCTCACTTGATACTTTCCATGATACACTACAATTTCTTAAGGACAAAGATCTCTTTGGATAGTAGAAACTCAGTATATAACAATATCTGACCCATGTTGTCCACAATGGATCTTATCATTATAACAGAGAAGGATTTCAGATACACAGATGGAAGTGATGCCTTGAAAGAAATGTTTGTTAGCACATACATTGTGGAAAGGGATAGAATATCTTTGATAAATAAATCAGAACTACCATATGACATGGTAACCTAGTTGGGGGTATGTATCTGAAAAAAAGTAAGTTATCTGGAATAGGTATCTTCAATGTCATATTTATTACAGAATTATTCACAGGAATACACATACAAACCAGTCTATTGATCAACAAATAAAGAAACTGATAATATATGAACAAGTAGTATATTATTAAGCAAAAACCATCCAGGGGGAGAAATACAGCATTTTCAACAAATGGAGCTGGTTCAACTGGTCATCAGAATGTAGAAGAATGCAAATTGATCCATTCTTACCTCCTTATACAAAGCTCAAGTCCAAGTGGATCAAGGACCTCCATGTAAAACCAGATACGTGAAATATAATAGAAGAGAAAGTGGGAAAGAACCTTGAACTCATTGGCCTAGGGGAAAACTTCCTGAACCGAACACCAGTGGCTTATGGTCTAACATCAAGAATTGACAGATGGGATCTCAAAATTACAAAGGTTCTGTAAGGCAAAGGACACTGTCAATAGGACAAAATTACAACCAACAAATTGGGAAAAGATCTTTACCAATTGAACATCCAATAGAGGGCTAATATCCAATATATACAAAGAATTCAAGAAGTTAAACTCCAGAGAACCAAATAACCCTATTAAAAATGGGGTGCAGAGCAAAACAAAGGATTCACAATTGAGGAAATTTGAATGGCAGAGAAGCATCTAAAGAAATGTTCAACATCCTTAATCATCAGGGAAATGCAAATCAAAACGATGTGTCATGTTTTTTCCAATAGGGTCCCACTTTTAATTTCTGGTAGGCAATGAAGGACTATGGCAATAGCCTGTATTTTGGGTGGGTCTTTAGTAGAAATTCCTAACAAATAAAAAGGGGTTTCCCCATACTTGGAACCAAAGTTTTTGTTTGTTGGATATTCTACGGCTCTTGGGAGAAGCATTATCACCTCAAGTGATATAACTTAATTTTAATATATGTATATATCATATATGTAATATATGTATATATGTGTGTGAATGTGTGTGTAATTTTAATTAAGCACAAAATAATGTAATTTTTATGGCATTTAAAAACATCCTTAGTGTTATTTATCTCTATCTCTGTGTGTGTGTGTGTGTGTATGTGTGTGTGTATGTTTTTCCTCCCTTTCCCCTGTTTAGGTAAGTTTTCTATTCCACAGATACTTGCTTAGGCATATTCATTGCTGCTCTTTTCACAATAGTGAAGAAGGACAACCTAAATGTCGTTTTAGTTGATTAATGAAAAATGAAAATATGGCACTTATGAACGAGTGATGGATTTCTATTCAGCTGCAAAAAAGAAAAAATCATGAAATTTGCAGGTAAATGAATAGAACTGGAAAACATTATACTAAGTACCACAGACCTAGAAATAAGTGTGCCTGATTAGCTGGAATAACTTATTTGATATATACATTTCCCAGTTCTTTTAAATCACATTTATTTATTTTGAGGATCCTAGCTCTGAAAGTTTAGATCTATGTATAGAACCTGGAGTAACTCCAGAAACCAAGAAAGCAAAAAAGGTCCAAGGAAGCGGATAGCTTTAGGAAGGAGAATAGTAAAACTCTGGTGTTATGAAGGAGGTCAGGGTAACAATTTAGTTTTGTCGGTTTTTTTTTTGGTTTTGTTTTTGTTTTGTTTTGTTTTGTTGGGGTTTTATTGTTGTTATTGTTTTGGATTGTCTTAAATTCATAGAGATTCACCTGCCTCTATCTCCTGAGTGCTTGGATTAAAGGCTTGTGCTAGAGCAAAGGCAGCAGGTTGAGTATGTCTCCATGGTGCCTTCCATCAATAAAAGTAGAAGGATGGACAAAAAAAAAGAGGTTTCTGTAATGAAAGACTGTTTTTTTTTCTTTTCCCCATATACAAGTACAATATAGAATGTTCTAACTGACATTTTATATTTAGGTTCAACACAAAACTGATCTGACTGATGAAGGGTAGTAGTCTTTGTGAAAAATGATTGTTGGGGAACTGAAGTAAATAAAAACATTCATTTTTTTACAAACAGGTTTGATTGTAGCCTAGAGTATACTAGATTAGGCAATGAGTCATATGGTGAATGAGAAGAAAAGTGAACTGTAGAAAGAAATCAACATGTTAGAATGACAAGAGTAGTTTGTATTGATGTAAATCAAGATTCAGCTACTTATTAATCATTGTTGTTCCTCCTATAGGGTTGCAGACCCCTTCAGCTCCTTGGGTACTTTCTCTAGCTCCTCCATTGGGGGCCCTGTGTTCCATCCAATAGATGACTGTGAGCATTAGAAATATTTTTATTTTAAAAAGTAGGCTGAGTCTGTTAAAATAGTGAAACTATTTTTCATACGTGGCCTTTAAGTTTACACTAAAGAGATTTTTACTTTAAAAGGAGCTAAAGAATGGAGTGTTCTGCTGTGCGGCTATGATTTCCAAGCTCCTCAAGAGGCAGAATCAGAAGGATCACTTGAACCCAGGAATCTGAATTCAGGAAACATTCTAAGACCTTTATCTCCAATTTTCTGAGGAACCACCAGACTGATTTCCAGAGTGGTTGTACAAGCTTGCAATCCCACCAACAATAGAGTGTTTCTTTTTCTCCACATTCTTGCCAGCATCTGCTGTCACCTGAGTTTTTGATCTTAGCCATTCTGACTGGTGTGAGGTGGAATCTCAGGGTTGTTTTGATTTGCATTTCCCCGATGATTAAGGATGTTGAACATTTTTTCAGGTGCTTCTCAGCCATTCGGTATTCCTCAGGTGAGAATTCTTTGTTCAGTTCTGAGCCCCATTTTTTAATGGGGTTATTTGATTTTCTGGAGTCCACCTTCTTGAGTTCTTTATATATATTGGATATTAGTCCCCTAACTGATTTAGGATAGGTAAAGATCCTTTCCCAATCTGTTGGTGGCCTTTCTGTCTTATTGATGGTGTCTTTTGCCTTGCAGAAGCTTTACAATTTTATGAGGTCCCATTTGTCGATTTTCAATCTTACAGCAAAAGCCATTGCTGTTCTATTCAGGAATTTTTCCCCTGTACCCATATCTTCGATGCTTTTCGCTACTTTCTCCTCTATAAGTTTCAGTGTCTCTGGTTTTATGTGGAGTTCCTTAATCTACTTAGATTTGACCTTAGTACAAGGAGATAGGAATGGATCAATTCGCATTCTTCTACATGCTAACTGCCAGATGTGCCAGCACCATTTGTTGAAAATGTTGTTTTTTCCACTGGATGGTTTTTGCTCCCTTGTCAAAGATCAAGTGACCATAGGTCCGTGGGTTCATTTCTGGGTCTTCAATTCTATTCCATTGGTCTACTTGTCTGTCCCTATACCATGCAGTTTTTATCACAATTGCTCTGTAGTACAGCTTTAGGTCAAGCATGGTGATTCCACCAGAGGTTCTTTTATCCTTGAGAAGAGTTTTTGCTATCCTAAGTTTTTTGTTATTCCAGATGAATTTACAGATTGCCCTTTCTAATTCGTTGAAGAATTGAGTTGGAATTTTGATGGGGATTGCATTGAATCTGTAGATTGCTTTTGGCAAGATAGACATTTTTACTATATTGATCCTGCCAATCCATGAGCATGGGAGATCTTTCCATCTTCTGAGATCTTAATTTCTTTCTTTAGAGACTTGAAGTTCTTATCATACAGATCTTTCACTTCCTTAGTTAGAGTCACACCAAGGTGTTTGATATTATTTGTGACTAATGATTAATAATTTTATATTATTTGTGAGTATTGAGAAGTGTGTTGTTTCCCTAATTTCTTTCTCAGACTGTTTATCCTTCGTGTAGAGAAAGACCATTGACTTGTTTGAGTTAATTATATTTCCAGCTACTTCACAGAATCTGTTTATCATGTTTAGGAGATCTCTGGTGGAATTTTTAGGGATATATATATATATATATATATATATATATATATTATCATATCATCTGCAAAAAGTGATATTTTGACTTCTTCCTTTCCAGTTTATATCCCCTTGTTAGCTTCTGTAGTCTACACTCTCACCTGTGCAGACTAGTCTCGGAGAGATCCGGGAACCAAGGTGAGTTCCCCTGGTGCTCCAGCAAAGCCCTCTAATACAGAATGTTCTAGTTTCATTTCATATTTTTTTTCTGCTCTACAATTCAACACTTCTGCATGTGGACTCTTAAAGGAGTGAAATACTCCTGTGTTAGTCTGCTCAAGCTATTAAAGCAAAGGACTTTACATATGGGTGATTTACAAACAGTAAAAATGTATTTTTCACAGGATTGTAGGCTTGGAAATCCAAGATCAAGCAACTAGCATGTTTTATGTCTCACATGATGGAAGAAAACGGACCTGAAAGACCTTTTTATATAACACCAATCCTATTCATGAGAGCAGAGGACCCTGTCCCTGAAAGGTATAAGTGACATCCCTTAAAGACCTTGCTTATGAGCACTATGACATTGGAAAGTTGATTGTAATATAAACTTGAGATGGACAAAAAACTTTAGATAATATCAATCACATGAGATGCTGTTTGGATCTCACCTTTTTAACTTTTTTAATGACAGAGGGATCACTGACCTGGAGTCATGGTGATGTCTGAACTCATAACACATTAGACAAATGGGATGGACAACACATTATTATTCACATGTACTCACAGCTCTGGGGTGAGTTCACTGCATGTCATGCAACACAACAGGAGTGTTATTCTTGTGAACAGTAAATTCTAGAACAGTGGAAGGCAGGTTTTGTACTCTAGAGAAAATATGGTGGTCTCCAGTTCCTACCCTGAACTAGAAATTAATTGAAACCTCCTACCAAGCATATGGCTCCCATGATAAGGAAGATTATCTAAGGGATCTTAGGTAGGAAACTTGAGGACTTCCTAATTTCATAAGATGTCAAAGCAGCACATAATAGTATTCAAAATGGATATCACAAATAAAATAATTTCAATAATAAAACAATCAGTGCAATTACAGTTAACAGAATAAAAATCACTACCCCTGAATTAATGTTGTTATAAATAAATAATTCAATAGAATAGTTCTCCCCTATCTGGATGTGGTAGACCATGCCTCTGATCCCAGAACTTAGGTAGAGGCAATAGGCCAATGTGATCTACATAGGACGTTCTATGCCATCCAGGGATACAGAGTGAGACTCTTTTGTTTCTAAATAATAATCCCCACAATAACAACAAAATATATGTATAATTCTCAAAAAAATAAATAAAATAGCACACATTAAAAGACCACTGCTGAGCTGGTAAGATGGCTCACTGAGTAAGAGCACTGGCTGCTCTTCCAAAGGTCCTGAGTTTAAATCCCAGTAAGCACATGGTGGCTCACAAACATCTGTAATGAAATTTGATGTCCTCTTCTGATGTGTCTAAAGATAGCTACAGTGTACTTACATATAATAATAAATATTTTTAAAAGACCACTGTTTTGTTTTGTTTTTTTTTACTGGAAACTGTTAATAAATTTAGATGCAAAGAGCAAGCAGCAATCCTCCATGTCCTCTGCATTAGCTCTTGCCTCCACATCTAGACCCTGTTTTAGTTCTTGTCCTGACTTCCTTTGATGACAAACAATAATCTGAAATGTAAGAAAAAAGAATATTAAAATGTTGCCCTTAGAATAATTGCTGCTGACAAGATCTGCAGAAGGAAACTAACACTGTTGGCAACAGTATGTGCAAAATATCATATTTGTGTAATGGAAAATTATGTAAATATTCCAGAGAAAATTTACTAAGGGAAAATAGAATAATAAAAAATATACTGTGGAAAAAAATATCTGGCACTACCTGAACAGAACCATCAACTTTACTGTCACTGTATCTAAAACTCTTAGAAATATTATAAATCCTGGCAGCTGTTGATCAAGCTGCAACTATGAACTTCTGGAAGTCATTCGGTTTTCTGAATTACTCAGAAAAAATTAATGGTTCTAAGGGTGTTTCCCCTAATATTTACATTATATTTTACTGTTCCTGTAAAGCTCCCTCAACCCTATAATAATAATGGTGGTGCTGCTGATACAGTAGCCCATAATTTCATTCAGTGAGAAAGAAACAAATAATATATTTCCTTAGTATTGTCTTTCATGTCCAACTACTGCCAAAGTAGTTTTAGAATGCCCCTCAACTAGAAGTTTACTTGATGACTTAATTCAATTCTGTACTATGGTGGTGTGAATGAGCAATGTCCCCCATAGGGTCTTGTAGTTAACTCATTTGATTCCAGTTGTTGGTACTATCTGGGGACGTTTGAGGGAGGTACTGCCTTGGTGACTAAAGTGCATCAGTGGGGTTTTGAGAGTCTATAGCTTTGCTCCACTTCCAGGATGCTCTCTGTGCTTTGTGCTTATAATTGAAGCTGTGATTACTGAAAGTTATGTTCCAATCATCTGCTGTCATACCTCCCTTCCATAATGATGGACTCTTATCAGTCTGGCACCATAAGCCAAAATAAATTTTCTCTTCCTCACATTGCCTTTGGTAATGGTGTTATATTATAGCAACAGAAACAAATACATTGACTCTTCGAAGAGTGTGGAAAACATGGAGTTGTTGATTCCATTTCCAATGACATTTTTTGTGATGTCTCTTCATTTTAGTGTTCAGTTGATATTCATATAGTATGTTCTAATCAGGTCCCCTCCTGTACCTTCTCTCAGATCCTTCCTACTACCTGACCCACTGAATTCCACACCCTGTCTTTTTCTCATAGGGGCTGGAGAGATGTCTCAGTGGTAAATAAATAAATAAATAAATAAATAAATAAATAAATAAAGCAGAATAGGACAAAACAAACATGGGAAAGAAAAGTCAAACAAAAAACACACAAATACACATATAGATCTTGAGACACATTTACACACACAGAAATCCCATAAAAATAAAATCAGAAACTATAATATATAAGCAAAAAGAATTTTAAGACAAAATACCTCCAAAAGTACTGCATCACTGAGTTTGTTTTCTGTTGGTCATCTCTTGAGAGGCATAGGACCTACTCTTAAGTATGTTTTTTATACACAGTGACACTCCATTAGAGAAAAATAATTTTTCCTTTGCAAGTGGTTGTCAATTGTAGGCTAAGAAATTTGGGCTCGGTCGGGTGTGGTGGCACACACCTTTAATCTCAGCACTTGGGAGGCAGAGGCAGGCAGATTTCTGAGATCGAGGCCAGCCTGGTCTACAAAGTGAGTTCCAGGACAGCCTAGGGATATACAGAGAAACCCTGTCTCGAAAAACCAAAAATAAATAAATAAATAAATAAATAAATAAATAAATAAATAAATTGGGGCTTGTGTCCACTTCCCTTCTTAGTAGTACAGGGACCTCATCTGGCTCAGAAACATGCAGACTTTGTGTTTGCTGCCACAATCTCTGAGAGTAAACATGTGTGTCAGTTCTAGTCTGTCTAGAAAAGATTGTCTCCTTGTTCTCCATCCTCTCTAGCTCTTAATTTTTTTTTTTTTTTTTTGCCTTCCCTTTCACCGAGTTCACTGAGCCCCAAAGGAAGAAGTTTGATGGAATTTTAAGAATGAGTGTTCCAAGGTCTCTCTCTATCTCTGTATGTCTGGCTGTAGGTCTTTGTATTTGTTCCCATCTGCTGCTGGAGCATGCCTCTCTGGTGATGGCTGAACAAGATATTGATCTAAAAGCATAACAGAATGTTAAAAGAGTCATTTATGGCTATTTTCCTTTAGCAAAAGAGTAAAATTTGATTTTTTTCAAGGTTCCTGATCGATCTGGTTCTTGATCTCTCTAGCAGTGTTCAGGACGGGTTCATCTCATTAACTGAGCCTTAATTTCAATCAGATAGTTGCTGATCACTCTCATATTTGTGTCACTACTATATCAGCTTATCTTGAAGGCAGGCCACCATTGTTGAGCGCAGAACTTGTAGCTATGCTGGAATGTCTTTATCCTCTTGTGGCTACCTTCCAGTAACATGAACACCAGTCAGCAAGACTGAAGGCTCCAGGTAGTCTCCAGCTCAGCTTCTCCATGTTCAATGAGTTATGTTTGTTGTCTTTAGCAATAGGGCATTACCACCAGTTTGTGGGGAGCTACCAAAAATCTTAGCAATACCCTGGGTTTTGGGGGTGTTCCATGGGTCCCCTTTGGCTAACAATTTGATTAGATGTAACCCATTCCCAGTACCAAATGAAGGTTTCATTTGGCAAGAGATATTTAGTTGGGGCTTTTATTTTCCCAAATTAGTTGGCGATTCTAACTTAGATTGCTTCCACATATTTATTTGTGTTCATGAAGCTTCTACTGCATTGTTTCCATATGACCCCACAAATGTCCCTTCCAATATTCCCACACTATCTTCCCCTCACACTCTTCCAGTTCCAGTCAGTCTCTGCTTCCCATAACTATTCAATTTCCTTTTCCTAAGGAAAGCATTCCCTCACCACGAGTCCCTTAATTTATACCCAAACTCTGTTGTTATAATAATTGTAGGCAGCTTATAAATCATGTAACATGTTACGTCCACATATAGCTAAACATATTTGTCTTTCAGGGACTGTGCTATTTCACTCAGGATAATTTTGTTTATAGCTCCATCCATTACTTATAAATTTCCTGATTTTATTTTCCATACTTCTGAGTAATATTCTATTCTAACAATGTAATACATAGTCTTTATCTAGTCATTCACTAAGGGATATCTAGGCCTTGGCCAGTGTCTGCCTATTATGAATAGAGTAGCAATGAACATGGTTGAGTAAGAGTCTCTGTTGTAGGATAAAGCATCTTTGGGTATATGCCCAAGAATGATTTTTTAAAAAATTACAAAGGACTAGGGATATAGTTCAGTGGAAGAACATTTGCCAACAATGTTTAAAAGCCCTGGGTTCAATCCAAAGTACTACAAATGGAAAAGGAAATAAACAGAAATTTCAAGCCCTTACCCCCTAATGACAACACAATAGGCTTTATTTAGAGACTGAAAATAGTATAGCCTTGATACTGGTATGTCCAGTCTGTGAAGCTGTAAAAATCTTTCTTTTATTCCTTCTTACCCAAGCCATTTTATTATAGTATTTGAAACAAATTCAATAAATAACTTTTTTATTTTTAAGGATAATAATAATTACATTATTTCTCTCTTCCTGTTCCTCCCTCAAAGGCCTCCCGTGAACTTTCTACAAGGACTTTATTTCAAATTCTTGGCCTCTTTTTCTTTAATTACTTATCTGTATGTATGGGTATATATACACACACATACAGCCCCCACACAGGAGAAATAGTCTTCCTCAGGAGAGAACAAATCAATTGGTTGTCCAGTACTTAGTAACTAATTGTAACAGCATCATCTGAGTATGTTTTATTTCCTCTCATGTTGGATTCATTCTTGGATACATATATACATAATTGAATATGACTTCCCAATTCATATTCTTATAGCATTATTACATATATGTGTATAAAATTGTTTTGTACATTTCAAAATTGTATACCAAATGGTTATGATATATACAACTGAGGGAGTTTGCTTTTTGTTGTATTAAATGTTAAGGTTCTTTCCATATAAATACAAAAATATCCATCATTCTTTACACCTTCAATGATGTAGTGTATCACAGGTCTAGTCTGCAATGGATTATGTATTTCTTTTATACACAGTAGAATGAAACTGGGTGCTCTTTCTTGATAACTTCTTGTTCAATTATTTATGAATGTTTTAAAAGCATACAGGAAGAACTAGAATTATTAAGTACTAGAATTTTACATTTTCTGGTTGACTGGATATTTATGTTTGATTTTTTGTAGATTCACACTAATTTACATTCCTACCAACAATATAAGAAAGTTATGGTTTTTCCACAAGTATCTTTTTAGTATTTTTTATATGAGAGCTAAAGCTTATATTTCACTGCCATTTAAAGCATTTTAAGGTGTTATTGAGTCTCAGATTCCATTCATAAAGATTTTTATCTCTCCTAGTATACATATGAGTGTGAAAAGTTATCACTGAATATATCATGTCTATTTTTGTCTTTATATACATTCATAGAGACTTATGTATTGTAGAAATTAATCTTTCAGCTAGATTATTAGTATCTCACATCATGAGTTTTACTATGATTTGAAGGAATAATTATTTTAGGTCATAAAAATATGCTCTTATACTTTGTACTATAGTTACTGAAGTATTTATTTTTACATTCTTATTAAGTTTATATTGCATTAATATTTACAGATGGTATATGGAACGATTTTAAAGTATTCCATACAGAGAGCAAATGTATTTAAAATAAATTTTATTTAACAGTTGATTCTTTGAAATGTGTTTTATAGGACTGCATTTCACAGAGCAGTTGCTATATAATATAGCAAATCCTTCTAGATTTTTTCTATTTAATTCATCTATTTCTGCAGAAATTATTACAGTTTATTATATCCTTTAAATATAATTAGTGAGGCCTTCCATTTTGCTCTATTTTAGAGTATTTTCTTAAGTATTCTGATATCAATTATTCTCAAAGAATTTTAGAATTAGTCTAGATCCATAAAAATTTCATTGTGATTTTTAGCAGAATTATCTTTTATCTGTAAATTATTTTGAATGGAACTGTCATGCTTTTGTTAAAATCTTGAATTTTACCTTCATAACTATAATGCATATTTCAATTCCACTCTCCTTTTGTACTATTTAATTATATACATACATTTATTATATATCTTCAAAGACTATGAACAACCTTTTAGCTTTCAATTAAAATGTGTAATCTTTTGTAACTACTCTAAATTAACAGTTATTGGCAGTATTACACTGATGAGATTTGGTGGGATGCAACCTTATTAAATGTTTGCTAAGTCAGTCAAACAACCTACAAAGGTTATTATTGGGTTTAATCAATTTTGAAATTTTAAAATTCTTTATGGAAACTTTATCATTCCAATATAACTTCAAATTTTCTCTTCTATCTTCTTTTGCTCTAGCTCATATCCTCCTCCTCCTCCTTCTGTTCCTCCTTTCTCTGTCTGTCTGTCTGTCTGTCTCTCTCTCTCTCTCTCTCTCTGTGTGTGTGTGTGTGTGTGTCTCCCCCCACACCTCTATGTGTCCATCTCCATTAGATCACTGAGAGGTCAGTAAGATCTTTGAAATAGATAATGTTTTTCCTCCTGAGGGTTATCTTAGTTAGGGTTTCCATTGCTGAGAAGAGACGCCATGATCAAGGCAACTCAAATAAGAACAACAGTTAACTGGGGTTGGCTTACAGGTTCAGAGCTTCAATCCATTATCATCAAGGCAGGAACCATGGCAGCATCCAGGCACACATGGCACTGTAGAAGCTGAGAGTTCTATATTTTGTTCTGAAAGCAACCAGGAGAAGACTATCTTCCAGGCAGCCAGGAGAGGGGTCTCAACACCACCCCCCACAGTGATGAGCATCCTCCAACAAGGCCACACATAAAAGTGCCACTTCTCATGGGCCAAGCATATTCAAACCATTGCATGGGTTAATAGGAATGCTTATAAAATTCTGCATATGGGATGTCAGGACATTATTTTTAGATTTCTCTGCTTTTCACATAGAAATGTGAATGAACACTTTGATACATGAGGTATAAGTATGTAAATGTATTTAGAACATGACATTTGTTGAGATTTGATTGGAATTTGATTATAAACATAGAAAAAATTTGGAGCATTACTTTTTTTCAAGATAAGGCCTCATTTGTAGCCCTGGTTCACCTTGAACTCAGTGAGATCTGCCTGCCTCTGTTTCTATTGAGTGGTAGGATTAGAGATCACTTTATCTCACCATTGATATGCTTATCTTACTTTGTTTTTAAACCTACACAGACATATTTTATACTTTTGATAATTATTTGGATTATTAGATTCATGTTTTTATTTGTTAGTGTTTATTATTATCTTCCCTTATTGTAAAATAAAATTTAGGAAATACTTTAATGTGTAACTGCAGAGTTGCTACCAGGAAAATATTCACTCATATCAAGAAATGAAATATTTTTGGTACCTACAAGCCCTCTGCCTGCCCTGATCACTCACTCTACCACCTTTCCCACATTAGAAACTCTTCTGATTTGTATATTTGTGTACATGTGCGTGTGCGAGTGTGTGTCTGTGTGTGTGTGTGAGAGAGAGAGAGAGGGGGGGGAGGGAGGGAGATGGAGAGGGAGAGGGAGAGGGAGAGGGAGAGGGAGAGGGAGAGGGAGAGGGAGAGGGAGAGAGAGAGAGAGAGAGAGAGAGAGAGAGAGAGAGAGAGAGAGAGAGAGAGAGAGAGAATGTGTTTATATGTCTGTACTCCATGGTGTGGAAATACATGATAATTATCTGTCTGTGTCCACCATCCATTTGGGTCCAATAGATTGAACTTGGCTTACCTGGCTTTGGCAATAGGTGCCTTTTACTCACTGAGCCATATCACCAGCCCTCGTACAATTTTTGCAGAGTTAATTTCATTACTTATTTTTTCAGTGTGATTGCCAATATATATTGCTAAGCAATATTTATTTAGTCAAAACATATAGCATATGTTTATGTGCTGAAATAATTACCACACTCAATTACTGACATTCAGCAGCCTCAAAAAAAGGCTTCCTGTAACTTGCAACTTTTGCAATAACTCTCTGATTTCCCACTAGTTTTCTCTCCCCAGGGAGACTTTTCACCTAAAATTAACATAATCTGGGGAGGGTACTTCTGAGGAGTTAGAGATGACCTTTGTTACAGTTATGATAGGGAGGTCTGGGGGAAGGTTCTGGCTGCTGGAGCTCCTTAAGAGGGGGGCCTGGCCACTTTCCTGCCTTGAGGGTTTACAAAGTTTACAAAGATTACATAATATACAAAGAGAGTCCAAAGCAGGGAAGGCAGTGATATATATTCTTCCCTTACAATTGAGTGCTGTGAATATCAAACAAGATAGAGGTTCCCATACAAAAAATTATGTAGGATGCTGAATTATCCTGATCCTATAACTACCTGGTAAGCCAAACACTGTTAAGGGCCAAATACAAATGAAATCCCTTATGCATTCAAACAATCATGAGAATTCCTTCCTCTCACCTCAGCTTTCTGAGAAGCTGAGATGGTAGGGCTACATTACCTGACCCAGTTGTTTGTTCTGATTTCTAATAGAAAATGTAATAGGAATGTAGAATGAAGGTCTAGAGATGTACCTTAGTGGAGTCAGACTTGCCTAGAATAGATGAAGCTTGGGTAAACTCTCTAGCACCACGAAAGGATAGAGATGGGAGACAGGATGTCAAGTTTAAGGCCTGCCTAGGCTACAGATCTAGATGAATGGCAGCCAGAGGAACTGTCTAAGACTAGTCTCAGAATTTAAAAGAATGTTTTCTTTTTAAGTGCCAGAGATACAGCTTGGTACTAGAGTACTTGCTTGTAATGCATGAGGCCTTAAGGCCCAGTACTTCAAGCATGAAACAAATAAACCAACCAACAAACAGCACACCCCTTGGGACACAGTACAATATCAAATGACTGTATGGCCAAAACAAAATGATATTAAAAACAAATAATGAAAAGAAAAGAAAATTCTAGCTAAAAATTGTTTCTGTGCTGGGAAGAAGAAAAAACATTTTTCTCCAATGGAGTGCCACTTGGTATATCGACCACAACCCACGGCAGGTGCCAGGTCCAGGAATAGATGGATAACACAAAACAGACACCATGTTTTTCTGTGTGATTTTTGTTTAATTTTGTTTTGTTATTTTTTGGTCTTATTATTTTTATTTTGTTTGGGGTTTTGAGGTGGACTCATGAATTTTGGTATGCAAGGGGGTGGGAAAAATCCAGGAGGAGTTGGGGAAGGAGAAATAATATGATCAAAATATGTTATATTAAAAAGATTTTTAAAATTAGAAAATGTTCTCATAAAAGTGATTAAGCCAAAGGAAAAATCTGTGAACAGTTTGCCCTTTATTGTTAAAAATTAAAACCTCACTATCTCCCAGAGGTAGACTCTTTGCTTTCTCTTTTCCCAGTGTTGAACATGTTGGCTAAGGTCACCTTCATTAAGTCCTGAGAGTGTGTCAACTCCTGGGTCTCTGGTACTCTCTAGAGGGTTTCCCCTATCTCCCACTCCCTGAAGTTGCTTATTTCCATTCATTCTCTTGGCCCTCTGGGCTTCTTTCCTGTCCCCCACATCTGATCCTGTTGTCCTTTTCCCCTCCCCCTCCTCTCTCCTATCCAGGTGCCTCCCTCCCTCTACCTTGTTTCTTTCCCCTTTCTAAGTGGGAGTGAAGCCTTCTCACTTGAGCATTTCTGCTTGTTAAACTTCTTGCAGTCTATAGCTTGTTTACTAGGTATTCTGTAATTTTTGGCTAAAATGCACTTATTAGTGAGTTCATACCATGTATGTTCTTTTGCGTCTGAGTTACCTCACTCAGGATGATATTTTCTAGTTCCATTCATTTGCCTGCAAAACTCAGGATGTTCTCATTCTTAATGGCTGAATAGTATTCCAAATGGCTGAATAGTATTCCATTGTGTAAATGAACCACAATTTCTGTATCCATTCTTTGGTTGAGGGATATCTGTGTTGTTCCCAGCTTCTGGCTATTATAAATAAGGCTGCTATAATCATGGTGGAGCACATTTCATTGTGTGGTATCATGTGGTGTCTTTTGGGTATATGCCCAAGAGTGGTATAGCTGGGTCTTGAGGTAGAACTATTTCAATTTTCTGAGGAACCTCCAGATTGATTTCCAGAGTGGTTGTATCAGTTTGCAATCCCACCAACAATGGAGGAGACCTCAGGGAGCTCCCAGAGACTAAGCCACCTACCAGGAGTATACATGGTCTGATCCAAGGCCCTTGACATATATGTAGCAGAGGTCTACTTGGTCTGGTTTCAGTGGGAGATGTGCTTAATCCTTGAGACACTTGAGGCCCCAGGGAAGGGGGGATGCCTAGTGGGAGGGGAGCACCTTCTCAGAGGCAAGGGGGAGAAGGAATAAGATGAGGAACTGTGGAAGAGCAGACTGAGGGAGAGGCAACAACTACAATGTAAGTAAATAATTTAAGATAAAAAAAAATAAAGCCTCACAAAAATTGTTAACCTGACTCTCAAAAAAAAAAAAAAAAAAAAACTTCAAAATGTATTCACAGAGTGTTAAAAAGTTGAAATTTATATTTAACCTGCCTTGTAAATTGAAAGTTCTTTCTCCAGCTTGCTCTAGCAGATATAGAAAGAGTAACATGCCACCACTAAGAGAAAACTTACAGACAATTTAATGATCTTACAATGAAGTCTATACTAGTTTCAATCTTGCAATCCTCTTTAATATCCTGAATGCTATGATTAGTGGTATGAACTAATGTACTAGGCACGTGAGCCACATCCTATACCCTCTGTGTGAAAATCATAGCTCAGAGTCAACACCATTAATCCCACACTCTTCAATTAAGCCTCAGGTAGATTTTTCACACAAGGGCAAAATCTGCCATGTTCTTTGCCAAAATATACCAAGAACAGTTTTTAGGTCACTTGCTAATACTCCTCTCTGAATCTACATAACTCGCAGCACCACTGCCTTTTATGTTCCTCATTAGGCTTCACATAAAGTGCCCAACCAATTTTCTAGCCCAAAGTTACACTATATTCCACATTCCTCCAAACAGAAACATGGATTATCACAGATAGACCCCAACTTCTGTCTTAGTCACTGTTCTATTGATGTGACACCACGATCATGGCAAGTCTTAAAAAAGAAAACATTTAATTGGGATATGCTTGCAGTTTCAGATGTTTAGTCCATTATCAACTTTGCAGCAAGCATGGTGGCAGGCAAATGAGGCTGATAGTAGGCCTTTGTGCTGTTGGAGAAATAGCTAAGAGATACATTCTGATCCTTAGGCAAGAGAGAAATTATGAGTCCACAGTCATGGCATGGACTTTTAAAACCTCAAGGCCCATCCTGGGGATACACTTCCTCCAACAAGTCCACACTTCCTAATTCTTTTAATCCTTTTAAATAGTGCCACTCCTTGGGATCGTGCATTCAAATATGTCGTGGTAGTGTTAGTGATGGAAATTCTTTTAAAAATCACCACTGGCTCATGCAGCCAGACCCATAATGACCAACAATCAGGAGGAACAAAAACCTTTCTATATTAAAAATGAAAATTACATGATCAATACATAAGAGAGACTCAAAGATTAAAACAGAACTTTAAAAGCCCACAAAATAAAAGATCTATGTCATCTTCAAACAAAACTTATAAAAACATAGGAGAAAAATCATAGAAAATGTGAAGAGGCATTTGACACAAAGAAACCTTCCACCTTACTTAGAGGACAGTAGTGTCAAGCCAGAGATATGGCTCACAACCTCTCATAATTACAACTCTAGGGGATCTGGCACTTCTATGGGTAGCAGGCATATGCGTGGTGCACATATACACAAGCAGGCTAAGTACTCATACATTTAAAATAAAACAAATACATTTATGAAAAAGACAAAAATACCAGGCTTTGTATTGTAAAATTATCCTGCCTTTTAAGAAATTTAATTATATATTTGAATTATATAAACGATTGTGATTATGCCAGGAAAAACTCAAATATATGCACTGGTGGGGGTATATGGATACATGGGTAAAGTATTAAGCATAAGACAGCTATTGAAGGTGTGAAAGGTGAAGAATATGTAGCTATACTATTATATTAGTATACAAATACTCTACAACATATCTTTTCATTGCCTGATGTAATTGTCATCTTGGAGGCTTAGTAGCTCTGACTAATAACCTAAGCCTAGTTTTAGAAGCTTCTAGCCTCTGTACAATCTAATCTAGACCTAGAATGTTTTCAGCCTCTGAGACTTACTGATAAATAAGTTCATCCTTTCTTGTTCTTTCTGATCTGTGGGTGGCTGGATTGATTCAGCTGTTCAGGCTCAAACTGACTGATTCAATATGGCTTCTCTCTCTTGGCTTCTGAATTGTTCTGCTTGGCCTCATACTAACTCTAGCAATCTGTTTTAATGTTCTGACTCATTATCATTCTCTGGTTTGTTCTGTCTTTACCTGTTTCTAGCTTGTACTCTCTTAAACCTGTTTCTGTAAAACTCTGCCAGTAAAACTGCCTACTTTTACTCTCTCCCTCTGTATTGCTCCCTCTTAAGTGCCCCCTCTCTCTCTTCTCCTGAGAGTTGGGCATATCCTATTATATTAAATCTTTTTCTGATTTGTTACTTTGTCTGCTACACAATTAGACATCACTTTCAAACATGAGTGCTTCCTCCTACAAAATAAACTTACCTTCATTGTTTGGGGTTAAAGGAGTGCACCAGGGGCATATCTGTATTCCAGCCAGAAAGATTTAAAAAGCTGTGTACTAAGGTTGAGCCACACCACAACTAGAAACAGTGTTTTGTTTTGTTTTTCAGCAGAAAAGACAATTTCAGGGTTCACAGAAAGATCAAATATCCTCCAACAATAGTCTGTATGAAGAATTTCCGAAGTAAATTACTCGTTTGTCTTTTTAACTTTTTTGGGTGTTTTTGTTTTTTGAGATTGGGTTTCTTTGTGTGTTTCTTTCAGGATAGCCTTGGCTATCCTGAAATTTGCTCTGTAGACCAGGCTGGCTTCACAGTCACAGAGATCCACTTGCTTCTGCCTCCTTATTCCATAAAGACTTCTAAGAAGTGAATAAATAAAATCTTCAGATGGATTATTAACTAGGATATTACTTTAAACATTATGAATTATTTAGAAAAGGACAAGGAAAAATCATGTATAAATTGCTACATGGGATTCTAACAATAAAAAGGCCAAATAAGAATCTTATACCCAAAACAAGAAAGCAAACAGCAATTCTGAATATGGTCAGGATTCAGGGGGATCTGGGTTTGTTCCTTAACTCCACTGTGTGTAGTCTATTAGTGTCACACTGTTTGCAAAGCACTTAAGTTTTTGTGTAATCCTCAGATACTGCTTCTATATAGTGAGGATAAAGGGCTAGAGAGATGTCTCAGCAGTTTGCAGCACTGTTATTCCAGTGGACTGGGTTTGGTTCCTGGCATCCACATGGTAGCTTATAACAAATTGCAGGGGACCTAATGCCTTCATATGTCTTCTCTGGGCACCAGGTACATACATAGTGCACAGACATATAGGCAGGCAAAATATTCATACACATAAATTTTTTTAAAACTATAAAACAATTTTTAAGTGGGGGTAAAAATGTGTTGATAAGTAAAACAATTATCACAGACCTGTCATATAGGAAAAAAAGTAAATGCACATTTGTTGGTATTTTAACATCTTTGACATGAAAATGTATTTCTAGCGAATATTATTCATTGCTGTTTTATTTTGCTTACCAATATATGCTAAAATAATGGTACATCACTACAAAATCATAGCACCTAAGAGTCAATGTAATAATATAACTTTTAATGAAGTTATAATTCTAGCTGGGCATAGTGGTAGACACCTTTAATCTCAGAAATCAATATAATCAGTATGATTACCACAAGAATTCCATACATGCTTGCTTTTTTTTTAAGTAAAGATTTATTTTTAGAACGATATAGCAACAATCACACTTAAAAATAAGGTCAAACCTGGCCTAGTGTTGCGTCCTTGTCTTTAATCGTAGCACTTGGGAAGCAGAGACAAAAATAGATAGATGTGATTATTCTGAATAATATGTGATTTAAAAATTTTCAGTGTCTAAGCAAAATAGCTATAATACATAACAAACAGAAGAGAGACAAATTAATTTTGTATAAAACTGATTTTATTAAATTTTTTATTAAAATTGTTTTATTAAATAAATCTTTTATTAAAAGAAGTCTTTTATTAAATAAAAATCTTTTATAAAAATTCTTTATTAAAATTCCATTTTAATAAAGACACATTGAGATAAACCTAGAAAATCATCAAACACCCACTGACATATGAAAAGGTATTATCTATCAAATTTTATGGCAAAATAGTTCACATTTCTTTTACTATGTTTACTTTCGTAACTATACTTTTTCATTCGACTTTTAAATTTTATTTATTTTGATTTTTGAAGATTCTAATATAATTATATCATTTCCCCTTCCTTTTTCTCCCTCCAAATTTGGCTTTATAATTATTCTACATTACAAAATAAAAAGGTAGGGCAAAAAATGTTTATAAAAATCCCATTGTGGGACTCCTCACAAACATATGCGAATATATGAGAATAGCCTCAGTTAAAGTCCAATGACAGGTAATAAGGTAAGAGGGCTACCTAAAACAACCAGCTAAGAGGTTTTCTGCTGTTTCCTTCTTTTGCTCCTTCTCTTCTTTCACAGTAAAACCTTGATTTATTTGTTTTTATATCTGACCATTTTTAAAAATTATAATTACATCAATTCCCCCTTCCTTTTCCACTCTCCAACACCTCCCATGTACCCTGTCTTGCTGTTTCTCAAATTCGTGGTTCCTTTAATTGTTGTTATGCACATATCGTGTAAGCCTCATGCCACTGCAATTTATATGAAAACTCAATTCTATATCACTACAGTTGCTGAATGATAGATTTACTGGGAAAAACTAGGAAGCAATACTCAGCATTTCTGACAGATAGCTCTGGCATCTTAGTGGGAAGATACTCAGTTATTATTGTCCTTTAGGTAGCAGCAAGACATTCATCCTCTCACACCTCCAAGGAAGCCTTCAGGCATTTGAATGAGGGCTCTCAGGCTTCAGCAAGCTCTATGGGAGCAAGCATACTTTTGCTTTCACTTTTCCTGCACCTATCCCTTCTAGCTCTTTCTCAGCCATGTGCCAGAAGATTCAAACTAGCCACTGAGGACTTAATGCTTAGACTGCCTCTTGTGTCCCCTGCTGTGTTGTCACCTACTGCCCCCCTGCCAACATGGCAAAGGGCTGGCCTACTGACATCAGGAAACCACCAAAGCCTCTTCAAAAATCTATTCACTTGTTGGCAGGAGCCTGATTAGCTGTCTCCTGAGAGGCTCAGCTAGTGCATTACAAATACAAAAGTGGATGCTCACAGCCATCCATTGGACTGAACACAGGGTCCCCAATGAAGGAGCTAGAGAAAGTACCTAAGGAGCTGAAGGGGTTTGCAGCCCCATAGGAGGAACAGCAATATGAACTAACCAGTATCTCCAGAGATGCCTGGGACTAAACCACCAACCAAAGAAAAGTCATCATGGGACTCATGGCTCTACCTGCATATGTAGCAGAGGATGGCCTAGTCAGTCATCAATGGGAGGAGAACCCCTTGGTTCTGTGAAGGTTATATGCCCCAGTATAGGGGAATGCTAGGGCCAGGAAGTGGGAGTGGGTGGGCTGGTGAACACGGGGAGGGAGGCAGGAGGGGATAGGTAATTTTCAGAAGGGAAACTAGGAAAGGGGATAACATTTGAAATGTAAATAAAGGAAATATCTAATAAAATAAATAAATAAAAATCTGTTCACATATAGAAGTTTCTTTTAACAATACATTTTAGAAAATCTACAAAGAACCAAAATGCCCATATGCTCATTGGCAAAATATTGTGGTTTCATATTGAATGATCAAATATAAAGTTGAGGTTGTTTTTACCCACCTCAGGATTCAATTCTTTCCTTCAAAAAATATTTAATCATTTATACCTATTAAAATTATTTTATGTTTGGCTATAGTTTTTAACCTTGAAAAAAGAATATAATAAAATATGCACGTTATCTCTTTGTCTAGACAATTGCATTCCAGATTGTCATAATATATTTTCTTTTCATTTACTGACTAGGAAACAGATAAGGGAGGCTAAGGTTGGCCATTTGTTTGATAGTTTTCAATTTCTTCTTGCTATATTCTCACATAGCTGCCTTGTTGGAAAACCCTATTTATTTATAGAATCACCTTACTCCGCTGGTGGTGGATTGTCTAGTTAGCCTAGCATTTTAGCGCGGCACTTATCAGATTCTTCTAAACTGTTTATTAGAGCTAAACCCTAGATTTTATTATCGTGATTTCAATAAGGTTGTGCATTTCTTATTACATCATACGATGAGGAATTTTGTATCCATGTTTTAACTCCACTCCTCCTAGTCCCTCCCCACAACCTCCTTTCCCAAACTCCACCCCCAACTCTGCTTTGTGTTTTAACTCTGTTTTATGTACCTTACACCTGCTAAGTTCATGAACCTTAAACTCTGTGGTCAAATAATAGCTGTAAGTAGCTACTTTGGGATTGACAGATAGACTCCCAGGCCACTAGGTGGCGAACGACTATTGTAAGGGTATAGAGAAGACCCCACAAGTTCAACAATCACACTCTATTGTTAGTTCTCTAAGGCGGAAAAGCTGGGCGAGGGATTCTTAGAATGGCTATTAATTTTAAGGACCCAACCTGTGGTTTTTACCACCAGGAAGTTGTAGATTTTGTAAATGAACAAATAGTTAAAACTGGGCCTAGTAGATTCTTCGATAGGATTCACTTGTGTAAGTCCTGGAACGCTGTGGAAGGGGAGCTGCTGAACATCGTGACTGACTCAGCGATACCCAGAAGTCTGAAGAAATCTTGTGCCTGGAGTGCCCTGGCTCTGGGCCGGAGCTTAGCTAAGAAGCGGTGCCAGGAGTACAGAGAGAAGGTAAAGACAATGCAGGATCAGCTAGAGGAGCAGAGGTTGTTCATTAACGCCTTGTTAGGGATGGTACAAAAACAAAGGGATAAAAATCAAGAGGAAAAGGCCATGGAGGAGTTCCGACTCCAACAAGGACTCACAGACCTTAATCGAGCACAAGGGGAGCAATCTGTTCTCACAGATTGCTTTTAGTTTGCCTTTTAGTTTGGTAAGAACTCCGTTTCAAAGTCAGGAAGGAAGGAAAGACGAGGCCCAGGGAACCGGGTCATATCCATTAGGCAGTGTTGTGCCCCTTGGAGATGGGGGATATGACTGGACTGTGAGAGAGCCACTGAGGCTTCCAGGCCAAAGTGCTTCCACTGCTGCTCCTCCAGTTCCTTTTGATGAGGAAAATAGGTTTTCTGTAAGAACAAATCGAAATGAGGATTCTTCCTCTGAAATCTGGGGGGCTTGGTCTCAGACTCTCCCACTGGCACCTCTTAATTTGTCCTCTAGCTCAGTCCAGCCTCTACTTGTTTCCCAAGTGGCAGCAGCAGAGGTAGAACAGGTTTCTACAGTTCCTGCCCTGAGCTGTTCTAGAGCTAGCTGGAGAGGTACCCAATTCCACCGCAGGAATCTCCTTCCTCATAAGTTCAGACCAAGAGCTGACCCCTCTGAGTATAGTAAGTATAGTGTCATTCAAAGACCTGGGGACTGGTACTGTGATGAGTGTAATGTGATGAACTTCTCTTGGCGAAATGTGTGTTTCAGATGTAAGCAATTCCAGGAAAAAAAGGTAATTGGAGGCATTTTACACAATTGGACATATCTGTGATTTAATGAATTTACACACAGTTTCCTTTCTGCTGCTAAAGGGAATGAGAACATTTCTTGCCCACTAGACACTGCATAAAGAGAACAAAGCAACATGGAATAAAATATGAATAAAGGCCACCTTTAACCTTGCCATTGAGAAAGTTTAGCTTAATTTCTGTTTACTTCTAACCATAACTATGGCTACATATAGAAATTCGGATAAATATTATTCTAGTGAAAACAAAATTGTTTTAAGTCATTTAAATTTAAAATGTTCATTCACTGGTTCAAGAACATCCAGAGAATATAGGAAAAAAAATGCAAAGAGACTAAAATTCACAAAAATGTCACCAATCTGAAACAGGTTTTAGATATCTATTTTGCTAGACTCTGTGCTTGGTGGACCTAGACATACACATACATGGATACAGAAACATGCCACTGTCACTTCTAGAGTGGAACTAAATTGTCTATAAATCCTAGGAATCTGTTTTTTAAAAGTTATTTTTGGAAAATTCCTGGAGATGCATTAATTCATAAGAAATGGCAATTCAATCACTCCAAAGCTGTTTCAGTATTTTAATGCATATATTTCCTGTTAATATGTGTTGATGTGTTATTAAAATTCATTCTTTTCTTATTTCTATAGTAAAAAATTGGAAGGCAAGTAATAGCAAAGAAGCAGAGGAGAAAATTCCATGTGTAGTTTACTTAAAAACTATATTAGTCCACATTCATATTTTTATAAAATGGATACTTAAAATATAGACCTATGTTATTTACAATCTTTCTTTGATATCTTATAATGTTTTGGTTATTTTTCTGTTATTTAATTTACTTATTTCCTTTTGTGATTCAGGCCATTGAACTCAAGGCCCTGTACATGATAAGTATTCTACTATTGAACTGTATTACTTTGTCTTGAGGCTGTTTTTTGAAAAGTTGTTTCTTTGTTTTAGAGGGTTTATTTTGGTTTTCCCAAACTCCTGCTTCTATTTGCCATTGCTATTACTCACATAGTTTTAAATTCACCCATTTGTCTCCCATCCTGTGTCCTTTTCTGGGGTTTTACTTTATTATTGTTATTTTTATTATGTTCTAAGTTCTTCATTTTACATGGAATTCACACTGTGTGTGTCTGTATGTGGTGCTTAAAGGTGAGGATTTGCTGTCAAGTATGCTTTTTTCTTTTGTTTATGAGCCTAGCCTTTAGTGACTGAACCACCTCTCCAGTCCCAGTGTGCCTTTGTTTTAACAAAAAAACAAAAAACAAAAAAAAAACAAAAAAAGAACAAAAAACCAACAAAAAGAACCCCCCAAAAAAACAAAACAAAACAAAACAAAAAACAAAAAAAAATGTGTGTTTATGGGTGTGTGTTAGTGTGTTCACTTTTTCTCCACGCTTGGACTTTTATTTGGCATTCTAAACTAAAATGCTACTAATTTGGGGAGGGCTTACCTGGTAAAAACCGTATAAACTATGCTTTGAGTTACATTTACATTTTTGAAACTGGGCTATGCTGTGATTGTGGTAGCTGTGCAGTAAACAGAGAATGTAAACTTTGGGGATCAGCCATGGTATATTTTATATCCATGCAAAGATTTGGGCATATGCATGAAATTTTTTTGTTAATGCATGTCTGCATATTTTGTGTTTATATTAGCAGGGAAATATTTTTTGTGATATAAAAATAATTTTGTGGAGCATATAATATGAAGCAAAGGAATAAACACTAGAATTTATGATCATCTATTTTGTTTCTAACATATCAACAATTTTAAGATATGAAGCTGGGAAGGTGTCTATGTGGCAGTACACATGCTATCCTGGGTTTCATCTCCAGCACAAAGAACAGCTGGTGTCTTAGTCAGGGTTTCTATTCCTGCAGAAACATCATGACCAAGAAGCAAGTTGGGGAGGAAAGGGTTTATTTAGCTAACACTTTCACATTGCTGTTCATCACCAAGGAAGTCAGGACTGGAACTCAAGCATGTCAGGAAGCAAGAGCTGATGCAGGGGCCATGAGGGATGTTCTTTACTGGCTTGCTTGCTTCTGCTGGCTTGCTCAGCCTGCTCTCTTATAGAAACAACCCAAGACTACCAGCCCAGAGATGGCACCACCCACAAGGAGACGTCCCTCCTTGATCACTAATTGAGAAAATGCCTTCCAGCTGGATCTTGTGGAGGCATTTCCCCAACTGAAGCTCCTTTCTCTGTGATAACTACAGCCTGTGTCAAGTTGACACAAAACTAGCTAGTACAGCTGGTGAAAACTTAGGAGAATTTATAGCAGTTAACCCACAAGAATTTATTGCATAGAAAGTTTAAAATTTATGTTGGTAAAATTTTCCTATTCATTTTTGATACAGATTTGTATTATGTTTTCTGATATTTTGTGCTGCCTTGAAAGATTTTTGAAATAATAGTGCAGTCTGGCAGCAGAGCTGGTCTGTATGTATCTAAGAATCACTGAAAAATTAATGTTCACTGCTCTGTACCACCCAGGGGCAAAGTAAATCAATAACAGCAGTAAAAGAGTTATGATAGAAAAATACCTGCATTCAAGGGCTCAAATAAAGTAATACAAGACTCTATTTAGACCTATGAAAATGCTAATTATGACCATTTGAAAAACCCTTAGAAATCAGTGTTTTCATTAATCGATTGTCTGTCTCTGGTGTTCTATGACCTGTTTTTAGAGATAAAGTTTCCTGATATACAAGGATATCGTTTAAATTTGAATTTTGAAATAAACAGTAGACTTCCCCATGCCCCCATGTGTTATGAATAGATTCTAAATTTTATATTATTTTAATTTTCTATATTGGAAAACTCTGTTTAAAGAAGTAATAATACTGACTTCCCATCAAAATCCAAATAAGGGTAGATAAGTTTGTAACCAAAAGCATTTGAATCTTGTTTCTTAAATTACAACGTTTAATTATATGCATATGTGTGTGTTTATGTCTGGGTTTGTGCATGTGGCTGCAGTGCCTACAGAAGCCAGAAGATGATGCCACATCCCATGAAGCTAGAGTCACATGCATTCATGAGCCTTGGGAATTGGGTATCTGCAACTCTGTTCCTGTGGAAGCGAAGCATGTACACGAAACTTCTGAGCCGTCTCTCAAGCCCCTGCTTATTTGTCCGATGTGACTGTTTCCATATTTGTGAATATTTACAGTTGATTTTGATTCTGTTATTACTATCATTTACAGTTTTGAAATGTATAATACCCATTTGTTGTTGTTGTTGTTTTGAGACAGGGTCTATATGTGTCCCCTGGATGTCTTGAAACTCACTGGCTTCAAATTCATAGAGATCCACCTGCCTCTGCCTCCTGAGTACTGAGATTAAAGGGATCTACCATCACAAAAATTTTAACTGTAGTACTTTGAAATGAATCTTAAAGCTCTTTGGCTGTTGTCTAAGGAAATTGCTGTTTGCTCTCACCAATATTTCTCCATTTCTCCCACCCTAGTAAGCACCACAATACTCTATGCGTGTATAATTGGCTATTTCAGGTTACACATATAAATGTGATTACACAGTATTTGACTTTCTGGGCCTGACACAGTTTGAACTTCTACAGTTTAGAACAAGATTTAGGATTCATGGTTGAGGAAGCAAAATGAAGAACAAAACAGAAACTTCTAAGCAAATATCAACAGTGAAATCTGAATGCCTAAATTGGGTATTGACAATATATAGTATAGTATAGAATATTTTTGTTGGTAAAATAAAATTTGGAAAAGGTGAGTTTTTGCCCTGGAAGTTTTTTGCTGTGTTGCTGCAATAGCCTAAGTGGTCTCTATAGTCACTTGACCCAAAAGCAGTTGCATTCTGAAAAATCTGTATGTTCTACCTGGTGCCCAGATATTGGCTCCTTAAACTATTCTCCTATGAATAGGAACCAGGGCTCCTTGGAGGGTAGCTGGTGCCAAGTCTTGGGGCTGGAAAAGGCAAGATGAGCCTGGAACACCTTGCCACATACAGAAAGTGAGAATGCCGACTGGTGCTACAAAGGACACATGGGCTTTAAGGAGACTGTCTTAGAGCAAAAGCAATGGACTGAGTATTTAAGCCATGAGACTAACACTCACTGGGCAAAGAGTGGAAAGCAGGCATAATAAGGAGCAATGATTGTGACCAATTGCCAGTATTGAAATATACTAAACTGTGCCCGTGATGATACAAAGGATGCTACAGAGTGCATGTAATATACACTAGAATTTTCAATGTTGTTTACTAAAATGCTATATATTGTCTGACTCAATTTATGTTGCTTCTATACTTAACTTTTCTGCCATCGATGAAGTTGACACAAATAGATATAGGGACTTCATGACTGACCAACATAAAAGAAGAATTTAGGTTAAAGTAGGAGAGAGAAAAAAATGGGAGGGAAGGCATGGGTGATGTTTTTGTATGATGTTGAATAGAGAAAGACATACTACAACCTGTGGGAGAAATGCTCTAAGGGGAAAAAATGTAATGACTTGAAATTTGAGGTGGTGTTGGATTAGAGTGCTTGTAATGGCTTTCAAATGTATTTTCTGTTGTGCCACAGAGAGAAACATGTCACAAATTTTTGGATCTAACAGAATTTTACAGTAAAAATACAAGAAAGAAGGCATTGTTTCCATCATGTCTGTATATTGAACATGCAATGCTCAAGTGAATACTACTGTTCTTTTGTGATGTTCATGTAACAGGGGTGATCAAAGCTTGCATAAATAAACCAGTTGTAAAGCTACACTGTGTCATGGATCATATTTGCTATTGCTGTGTGGAAAGAAGGGTTAAGAGATAGCAAGATAGGGATCGACATATTTCTACATTATTTCCCTTAAATGCTAAAACACTCAGAAGATAATTTTCTCTGCTTCAAAAAATACTGCCTGACTTAGTCTGTGGTGGAAAATAATACCAAGTGTCTCTATCATAAAATTTAAATCAGAAATAACTTTATATTGGGTAACTGCAGACTGATTCTTAGATTATAGATTTATTGAAAGGCCCTTTTAATCCTGTGAAATAAAACAGTTTTGAACCTATAGGTCTAGTGTTAAGATAGTTAGTTTCCTAGTTATTAAAACATTAGATGGCCTGGACATGGTGGTTCATTGTTTTATTCCCAGCACTCTGGGGCAGTGGTAGGTAGATCTCTGTTACTTTGAACCCATCCTGGTCTACATAGTGAGTTCTAGGACAGAAATGGCTGCATAGTAATATTCTGTCTCAGACAAACAAACAAAAAAAAAATAGATGGCAGATAAGTAAAGGAATGAATAAATAAGACAGACAATCAAATTTGGTTGTAATATGTTGTCCATGACTATCTTCTGAGCCAACTGCTACCATCTTTAGGAGTCCTGCTGGGCCTGTACACAGAGGATCATGGTTGGTCCTGTTGACTCTTCAATTTTCTTCATAGAAGGAGGGCATGCTGAGACATGGGACCATTCCCTGAGTATCCAGTTACTCTTCCCAACTAGCCTTATGCAATTCTTCTATAATTACACATGATTTTGTGGTTTGTGCATGGGGCTAGAGGATGTAGTGGGAAAGGACTAGAGGGAGGTACTTCATCTATTTGACTGTAGAGAAGCCATCATCCCTGCTGGGTAAAGACTTTGCACTGTGGCTTTTTGGGGGAGAGCACACAGATTCCTGTATATAACCTATGCTCTGCCAGGAAGCCAGATGGACTAATTGGTTCCCCAGAGTGAACGTTGGTTGAATTTTACCTGAGTTTGTTTTTGGAATCCTGGAAGGAGGGATAGACCCCCCCCCTAAGGAATTACAGCAACAGAATATTCAATTTTTTAAATTTTAAAAAATTTTATTGAGGGTGGGGGAGGTGTGGTATGGTGTAGTGTGTGGGGGTGTGCATAAGCGATGGAGCTCAGAACTTTCGGGGCTCAACTTTCTTTTTCCTTTATTGTTGGATATTTTCTTTATTTACATTTCAAATGTTATCCCCTTTCCTAGTTCCCCCTCCCCAGACACCCTTTTCCCATCCCTCCTCCTCCTCCTGCTTCTATGAGGGTGTTCCCCTACCTACCTACCCACTCCTACATCCCTGTCCTGGTATTCCCTTACACTGGGGCAAGGGCCTCTCCTCCCATTGGTAGGGCTCAATTTTCTTATTCTACTTTGGGTTGTGGGACTCAAACTTAAGTTTTTAGGCTTGACAAAAAATGCCTTTACTCTCATCAGAAAATGTTCTTTTTATAATAGATATGACAGGCTGTCCCAGGTGCACAGACTTAAGAGACTGGGATGCTCAGTCTTACATTAAACATCTATATCATACCTCTATCCTCCTAAGGCTCAGGTATCATCATTGAAGAGGAGGAAAGAATGTAAAAGACAGAAGTGGTAAGTGACTGTAATAAATCTGTTTTCTGGATGTAACAGGGAACCTGCACATATGAAGTAACAGTGGTTGGTATACCATGCAAATACCTGCCCTAGCTCAAGTAAGGCAAAATCCCAGTGTAGAGAGGGGAGGGAGGATGGAGTGCCACCCCTATAAGATGCTATTGGCACCTAACAGCTTCTGGAAATGAGCTTTATTTTTTGTTTGTTTAGTTTTTTGTTTTTTAATATTGCAGCACATAGTAGGTCCACTGTGTTCCAAAGGATTGCAGCACACCCAAGAATATTTGGACAACACAACAGACTCTATGGGTATTGAAATGAAAGAAAAAAAGGCACTTTGATGGGTATGGAGGTGGGAATGTATGTGGGGGGATTTGGGGGAGGAGGGGTGACTATAATCAAAATAGATTTTGAGAAATCCGCCAAGAATTGTTACAATGTTATTTTTCAAAGAAGTCTCATCCTCACCCTGTCTCTGACTATTCCTTCCCCCACTGCAACCTGGAAGACCTATAGTTATTTGTAGTTTGTAAATTCTTCTATTGCTCTTCCTGCAAATACAGTCACAGTAGTATATTATTTCATCACTTACATAAAATACCTCTGTATGATCTTGTCATTTCTTTTGGGATCCTTCCATATGACTGAAGCCATTTTTATCATTACCCTGCACAATATTTAATCATTACCTTTGGTACAAAAAATTGTTTCCAGAATTTGATTATCCCATCACATAATGCTATACATAATACATTTCTTTTATGTATAAGTGCATCTTTAGGATACATTCCCTGAAATTGGATTCTTGGGTCAAAAGGTCAAAACATTCATAATTTTGGTAGTTGCTATTAAATTCCCAACAAGGCATGGTATCCATTTGCATTTTCCAAAATGGTGCAATATGAGAGGACTTATTTTTCACACAGTCTGGAAAGTGGTGTCAGTGTTCTATCAGAGTTCTAAATGGAAGTTTAGATTGCAGCTTTACTGCAGCTGTCATGGCCATGCTGAAGAGCTGAGGCCCACAGATTCTAACCAGATATTTTTCCTCCTGAGTTTGAGCTGAATGAGAACATTTTAAAGAATAAGATGGGAGAGATTGCTTTTACATAAAGCAAGACATTCTTCTAACATGGTGGAAGCAATAAGATAAGTATGTGCCTTATCTTAAGTGTCATATATTTCTTCGGGGAAAAAATGGAAATCCATTAGACTCTGTAGTGCTCCATTTCCTAGGGAGCTAAGTGCTAGAGCATTTTGTGGTTTTTGCAGTAGCTTGTGATTTTAGCTTTTCAACATTTTCTTAACACTTTGGTGGGCTAGATTGGATAATTTAACTCAGTACAGTTAGAGATGGAAAATAGAATGGAATTGACCTTTCAGACTAATTGGTACCAAAGAACATGCACTTGGCTGATGTGTCCACGTGTGCACATCATTACTGATTGTGATATTTAAGCTGTGGATCTTTTTACTGTGACATGGGGTCTGATTAAGAGGAGTGTAGTGGTTTGAATATGTTTGGCTCAGGGAGTGGCACTATTTGGAGTTGTAGCTTTGGAGTAGGTGTGTCACTGTGGGCGTGGCCTTTAAGACCCTCTTCCTAGCTGCCTCGAAGCTAGTCTTTTCCTGTTTGCCTTTGGATGAAGATGTAGAACTCTCAGGTCCTGCTGTACCATGCTGGCATGCACACTGCCATATTCCTGCCTTGATGACAATGAACTGAACCTCTGAACCTATAAGCCAGCCCCAATTAAATGTTGTTTTTATAAAAATTGCCTTGGTCATGGTGTCTGTTCACAGCAGTAAAAATCAAACTAAGACAAGGAGTCACCATGTCTCATTCTTCTCTCTTAGAATCCTTTCTTTCCCAGGTCCTGGATCCACTCTTTCCTGAGTTCTCCCTACTCTGCCAGCTGAACCTCAGTCTCTTCCTGGTTCCTCTTCTGCTTACATGTGGCCCCTTACATCCTCCAGAATTTTAAAGAATTTTCAGCTTTTTCTTCCTGTTATCTTTGGAAATGGTTTAAGCGTTCTTCCCCCATTTGACTTTTCTCCTAAATATGAAATTGGTTTATTTAATTTAGTTGTTATTGTATATTTCTACTCTTTAAAATTAAAATATAATTATATCATTTCCCCTTTCCCTCTGTTCTATCCAGCCTTTCCCCTGTACTCCAGCTCTTGTCTCTTTAATTATTGTTACATACATATTCCTAAATATATAATATGATATTCACAATCCATATAATGTTACTTGTGTGTATATGATTTTAGTTCTGACATCTTTATATTGGATAAACAGTTGGAGGCCTGTTTCTTCTGGAGGACTGTTTTCTCCCACTCTCAGGGAATCTATACCAATGAAGCCTTAACAACATGGTCACCTAAACAAGACATGAACAAGGATTTAAGTACATTACTTTATGTGGATTCTTCCTGTATGTATGTCTGTGTACCATGTGTGTATTTGCTGCCCCTGGAGATCAGAAGAAGGCATCAAATTCACTGGAACTGAAGTTACAAAAGATTTTGAGCTATGAGACATGCTGGGAATCAACCCCAGGTTCTCTACAAGAGCAGCAAGAGCTCTTAATCATTGAACTATGTTTTCATCCTCGCTCCATTTGATTCTTAAGTGTTCAAGGTCAGACGTACCTCCAGTTTCATGTATCAGGTTTGATATATAAAAATATACCACACAATAAATCCAGAAATCCAGTCAATCTTCTTTAGATTTTTGTTTAATTGAAATTTCAAAGTCATTTATGTATCATTTTCTGACATTTTCATTAATTAATTAATTTACATTCTGATCAAAGCCCCCTTCCTCCTCTCCTCCCAGTTCTGCCCTCACAAATCCCTCCCTATTACCTCCTCCCTTTCTCCTTGGAGAAAAGTAAGGTCTCTTTGGGTACCAGCCCACCCTGGGACATCAAGTCAAAGCAGATCTAAGGGCATCCTCTCTCACTGAAGCTATACAAGGCAATCCAGTTAGGAGAAAGGGATCCAATGGTAGACAGAGTCAGAGAAGCCTATGTTTCAATTGTTAGGGGACCCACATGAAGATCAAGCAGCATATATGCTACAATAATGTAGGGGTCCTAGGTCTAGCCCCTGCATGCTCTTTGGTTGGTGGGGTCAGTCTATGGAGCCTCCAAGGGTCTAGATTAGTTGACTCTGTAGGTCTTCTTGTGACCTTAGCCGAGACTCTTAGCAGCTGGGGATATGGAAACTGAAGTGGTTGCTTCCTGCAGCTAGGTGGTACTTCTAGTAGAGGGATGGGGACATCAACCACCACAAAACCTTCTACCCAAAATTTGTTCTGCCTATAACATGTGGAGGGATAAAGATGGAGCAGAGATTGAGGGAACAGCCAACTAATTACTGGCCGAACTTGAGACACATCCCATGTGTCAGAACCAACCCCCAACATTGTTAATGTTACTTTGTTATTGTTGTAAACAAGAGCCTATCATAACTGTCTCCTGGGAGACTTCATCCAGCATCTTATGGAAACAGATATGGAGACCCACAGCCAAACCTTAGGTGGAGCTCATGGAGTCTTCTGGAAGAGTTGAAGATAGGATTGAGCAAGCTGTTTCAGATTTTGTATTTAATCAATTTTCAAGTCTTGATTGTATATGTCTTACAAACTCCCTTGCTTGTTTCTCCTGCTTATACCCCAATTTGGAGACTTTAAAATAATCCTTAGCTAGACATAGAAAAATAGCTACCCCAGAAGAGTACAAACTTCTAGTCTCTACTGCCACCCACAGTTATCCTCCCTCAGATCATCACCCCAGCTGAGGAACTAGTAAAATGTTTATAGAAACGTCACCAATTTGACATCTTTGAGTGTTCATGCCACTCTTTTCCTAAAATATTCTTACTCATGTATGTTCTACTCATTTTGTAAGATTTATCTCAAACATATACTTGCTGTCAACCCTGTCCACATAGAGAATTATTTTCTCCTAACCTAAGCACAGATATTTCCCTTTCAAAATAGAATGTGATTTTTTTTTTTGCGGTGAGAACTTCTGTTTTTCTATAGCTGTTCTTCCAACTTCCAGCTATTTAACCCAACTGTAAGCATTTGTTTCCAGCATGTTTTTTGTTGGTTGGAATTCATACAATTTCATTACAGAGAAAGGGTTATGCTTTTTCTTCGTTTTAAAAATCCTTAGTATTATTGTTTTGCAATTTGATTTTCATTCATGAGATTTCTGAAGTTGATCTTTTTAAAATTAATTTTATATATTTGCATTCCTGTCATTGCCCTCTCATAGTCCCTCTCACAGTTCCTCACCCCATTCACCCTCCCTCTTGCCTCTGAGAAGGTACTCCCCCTTGCCTCCAGAGTCATGCTTTTAATAATTATCACTTATGGTTATTGTGAAATGAAGATCTCTTCTACTTTAGAAGTTTTTAGGTGAAGAAAAACCACAGGTCTGTAGCACGCAATCTTTGCATATAGTTTTCTACTCTTTGGACCCACCTCCTCACTCTGATTATTCCTGTATCACTTTCCTCTCTCACACAGAGTCTAGTTTTTCAAAGGACTCGTGTTACTGAATTAGGCCCACTGAGGTTATGTAAGATAATTCCTACATTTTCAATTCTATACCTTGATGATATCTCCCCAATCCATGTTTTTCATAAAGCATAAAAGATTCACAGATCTCATATATTAGGCCATCTCTGGAGTTCTTTTATTGTATTTACCATAGAAAATGAGAGGGTGATCAATAAAAAACATGATAAAACATTGGGTTTGATAGTTTACTAATTTACTATACCCTACCTGGGGTGGGACATGGCTCTGATTTGGGAAATAATAAGAATTGGAAAGAATGGTGCTATATATACTCCCTGAGGTCAAAATGTATCAGATTAGGCATATATAATGGAGTAAGACTATAACATTATTCAAATATTTGTACTTGAGTTTTCAGAAAGTAACAATGTCTTGATGAGTGTTAGAAGGTGGGATTTCTCCTTCTATATTGCCCCTGTTACTGAGTATATTAAATCAAATGCAGATTATTTCTGTAGTATTCAATATATAAAAGCAACATATAAGAAATAAACATCATTTGCAAGGGATAGATATTGCTGAAATTGAGAGAACATTTCTTTATTGAAAAAATTGAATTCATTTGTACACTCATTATTTCAGAAACATTTCAAGAGGTGTAAACATTATACCTTATTATAAGGCAAGCAGCAAGAGGATTTGTTTAAAACCTATATTGTTTGTTTACTTTGAACATATCTTCTCCTTTTTTTATGTGTGTGAGTGCCACCTTCTTCAGTCTGGCAATTCTGAGTGTAGCCTGAGCTATGCATAAAGGAACAAAACATTGGAATTCTCTGAAGGTTTACACCCCCTCTTTCAGAAGTTTTTGTTTTGTATTGTTTTGTCATTTGTTTGCTTGATTTTTAGTGTTTCTCTTGCAGTGATAGGCAACATGAGCAAAAGCAAGTTGGAGAGGAAAGGGTTTATTCAGCTTATATTTCCACATTTCTGTTCACCACAAAGAGAACTGAGGACAGGAACTCAAGCAGGGTAGGAACCTGGAGGCAGGAGCTCCTGCAGAGGCTGTGGAGGAATGCTGCTTACTGACTTGCTCCACATGGCTTCCTTGGCCCACTTTCTTATACTACCCAGTGTGGGACTGTGAACAGCAGCCTGTTTTCTGGTTGAGCTAGGTTTAAACCCCAGAGACCCAGCAGATTACTCTGCAAGAGACAGAAAGCCTGTTTGCCATGTTCCCAGGCACTAAGCTCCTGACACCAGGCCCCAGTTCCATAATTCTGTGGCCATTAGTCACATAGAGCAACACCTCAAACTACTGGTATTCTCTCTGGACTCCACCCCCACATTTACCTGGCAACAGCCAGGTAGGCCTGGCCCACTATGAAAAACGGCTGTTAGACCCCTCCTCCCTCTCTTGCTCTTGCTCCTGCTTCCTGCTTGCTTCTCTTTTGCTCTCTAGCTCCCTCTCTCTCTGCATTCCCTTCCCCTGTCTCTCCACACGACCATGGCCAGGGAACTACTCTCACCCCCACTCTGCCTTTCTCTTCCTCTACTCCATGACAATAAACGCCTTGAAACTACAGACTGCCTCTTCTCATTGGACCTGCCCTGCTAGAGCAATGGAGCAGGTCCTCATCTAAAGAGCCACACATCTAATTTCCAGCGGTAGGCCTCCCTGCTTTCCCAGACATGGCTACCACCAAACCAAGCCACCTGCCCGAGCAAGCCAAACACTCTCCTCCCCTTGGAAAGCAGCTGGAGCACTCTCCTACAGCCCCTTTACCCTTCAGTTCCAGGCCAGAACCTGCCCACGTGCCCCCACTCCATTCTCAGTTCTTCCTTTGGCATTCAGCAGTGTCTATGGTGCCTCCTTGCAGGCCCGGGGACCTCGAGCTAATTTTGGCAGTTAACCCACAATCCAGGACCACCTGGCTAGGGGTAACATCATCTATAGTAGGCAGGACTCTACCCATCCACCACTGACCAAGACAATGCACCAAAGATTTACGTCAGGCCCATCTTCTTGAGGCATTTTCTCAATTAAGAGTCCTATGTATCAAATTGACATAAATCTAGCCAGCAGAGAAGTAGGGTAAAATAATTGTCTATGTTTTCTACTGCCTCTCTGTACTTGTTACCACTCTCCAGACTACTCGTTAGATAAAATTTATAAAAATAAAAACAAGTCGAGCAGTGGTAGCACACGCCTTTAATCCCAGCACTTGGAGAGGCAGAGGCAGGTGGATTTCTGAGTTCAAGGCCAGCTTGGTCTACAGAGTGAGTTCCAGGACACCCAGGACTACAAAGAGAAACCCTGTCTCGAAAAAAAAAAAAAAAACAAAAAACAAATAAATAAATAAATAAAAACTAGATAAATTAATCAGGTACTTTTGAAGGCTTGAGAAAAATATTTTATTCATGACTAAAACCGGAAATTAAGGAGTGGTATAACCTGACATTGCTCAGCAATTGTACACTGAATGTACAAGTCATGATGCTTGGCTTTCCTTACTCAAACAGTGGATTGTATCAATCCCTGATGACTTTACTTTCATATCAAAGTGTGGAGCTCGATGCCTAGCACTGCCTGGAGGATCAGGAACAAGAGAGTGAATAGCCCAGAGACCTAGGATAGAACCCAGAAACGAGGGTTGGGGAGGCAGAAATCCGGCCTGAGTAGGGCCACAAGCCTCTTCCGGTCAGAAAAGCATCAGGGTAGCTAGGGCACAGGGTCGGCTGACACTCGCCAGCTACCCACAACACCTGCCACAGGATCTTAAGACTTCTGGTGAGTGGAACACAGCTTCTGCTCCAATCCAATTGTGCACGGGACCTGAGACTGCATTAGTTAGGGAAGCAGAAAACCGGCCTGAGTAGGGCCACAGGCCTCTTCCAGCTGGACCAGCACCAGGGAAGCTAGAGCGCAGGGTCAGCTGACACCTGCCAGCTACCCACGACCCCCGCCACAGGATTTTGAGACTTCGGGTGAGTGGAACACAGAGTCTGCTCCAATCTTTAAACAGTGACAATGATAACAACTAACCCCAGAGATTACCAGATGGCGAAAGGTAAACATAAGAATCTTACTAACAGAAACCAAGACCACTCACCATCATCAGAACCCAGCACTTCCACTTCCCCCAATCCAGGGCACCCCAACACACCGGAAAAGCTAGACACGGATCTAAAAGCATATCTCATGATGATGGTAGAGGACATCAAGAAGGACTTTAATAACTCACTTAAAGAATTACAGGAGAACATGGCTAAAGAGTTACAAGTCCTTAAAGAAAAACAGGATAACACAATCAAACAGGTAGAAGTCCTTAAAGAAAAACAGGATAACACAATCAAACAGGTAGAAGTCCTTAAAGAAAAACAGGATAACACAATCAAACAGGTAGAAGTCCTTAAAGAAAAACAGGAAAACACATCCAAACAGATGATGGAAATGAACAAAACCATACTAGACCTAAAAAGGGAAGTAGACACAATAAAGAAAACCCAAAATGAGGCAACACTGGAGATAGAAACCCTAGGAAAGAAATCTGGAAACATAGATACCAGCATCAGCAACAGAATACAAGAGATGGAAGAGAGAATCTCAGGTGCAGAAGATTCCATAGAGAACATCAGCACAACAATCAAGGAAAGTGTAAAACGCAAAAAGATCCTAACTCAAAACATCCAAGAAATACAGGACACAATGAGAAGACCAAACCTACGGATAATAGAAGTGGATGAGAATGAAGATTTTCAACTCAAAGGACCAGCAAACATCTTCAACAAAATTATAGAAGAAAACTTCCCAAACCTAAAGAAAGAGATGCCCATGAACATACAAGAAGCCTACAGAACTCCAAATAGACTGGACCAGAAAAGAAATACCTCCCGACACATAATAATCAGAACAACAAATGCACTAAATAAAGATAGAATACTAAAAGCAGTAAGAGAAAAAGGCCAAGTAACATATAAAGGCAAGCCTATCAGAATTACACCAGATTTTTCACCAGAGACTATGAAAGCCAGAAGATCCTGGACAGATGTTATACAGACACTAAAAGAAGACAAATTCCAGCCCAGGCTACTATACCCAGCCAAACTCTCAATTAACATAGATGGAGAAACCAAAGTATTCCACGACAAAACCAAATTCACACATTATCTCTCCACGAATCCAGCCCTTCAAAGGATAATAACAGGAAAAAACCAATACAAGGACAGGAACCACGCCCTAGAAACAACAAGAAGGTAATCCCTCAACAAACCGAAAAGAAGACAGCCACAAGAACAGAATGCCAACTTTAACAACAAAAATAACAGGAAACAACAATTACTTTTCCTTAATATCTCTTAATATCAATGGACTCAACTCCCCTATAAAAAGACATAGACTAACAAATTGGCTACACAAACAAGACTCAACATTTTGCTGCTTACAGGAAACTCATCTCAGAGAAAAAGATAGACACTACCTCAGAATGAAAGGCTGGAAAACAATTTTCCAAGCAAATGGTATGAAGAAACAAGCTGGAGTAGCCATTCTAATATCTGATAAGATTGACTTCCAACCCAAAGTCATCAAAAAAGACAGGGAGGGGCACTTCATACTCATCACAGGTAAAATCCTCCAAGAGGAACTATCAATCCTGAATATCTATGCTCCAAATACAAAGGCAGCCACATTCATTAAAGAAACTTTAGTAAATCTCAAACCACACATTGCACCTCATACAATAATAGTGGGAGACTTCAACACACCACTTTCACCAATGGACAGATCATGGAAACAGAAACTAAACAGGGACACAGTGAAACTAACAGAAGTTATGAATCAAATGGATCTGGCAGATATCTACAGAACATTCTATCCTAAAACAAAAGGATATACCTTCTTCTCAGCACCTCATGGTACCTTCTCCAAAATTGACCACATAATTGGTCACAAAACAGGCCTCAACAAATACAAAAATATTGAAATTGTCCCATGCATCCTATCAGATCACCATGGACTAAGGCTGATCTTCAATAACAAAATAAATAATAGAAAGCCAAAATTCACGTGGAAACTGAACAACACTCTTCTCAATGATACCTTGGTCAAGGAAGGAATAAAGAAAGAAATTAAGGACTTTTTAGAGTTCAATGAAAATGAAGCCACAACATACCCAAACTTATGGGACGCAATGAAAGCATTTCTAAGAGGAAAACTCATAGCTCTGAGTGCCTCCAAAAAGAAACTAGAGAGAGCACACATGAGCAACTTGACAACACACCTAAAAGCACTAGAACAAAAGGAAGCAAACTCACCCAAGAGGAGTAGATGGCAGGAAATAATCAATCTCAGGGGCGAAATCAACCAAGAGGAAACAAGAAGAACTATTCAAAGAATCAACCAATCCAGGAGTTGGTTCTTTGAGAAAATCAACAAGATAGATAAACCCTTAGCCAGACTCACTAGAGGGCACAGGGAAAGCATCCTAATTAACAAAATCAGAAATGAAAAAGGAGACATAACAACAGATCCTGAAGACATCCAAAACACCATCAGATCCTTCTACCAAAGGCTATACTCAACAAAACTGGAGAACCTAGATGAAATGGAGAAGTTCCTAGACAGATACCAGGTACCAAAGTTGAATCAAGATCAGGTTAATGATCTAAACAGCCCTATATCCCCCAAAGAAATAGAAGCAGTCATTAATAGTCTCCCAACCAAAAAAAGCCCAGGACCAGATGGGTTTAGTGCAGAGTTCTATCAGACCTTCAAAGAAGATCTAATCCCAGTTCTACACAAACTATTCCACAAAATAGAAACAGAAGGTACTCTACCCAACTCATTCTATGAAGCCACAATTACTCTGATACCTAAACCACAAAAAGACGCAACAAAGATAGAAAACTTCAGACCAATATCCCTTATGAATATTGATGCAAAAATCCTCAATAAAGTTCTTGCTAACCGAATCCAAGAACACATCAAAACAATCATCCATCCTGACCAAGTAGGTTTCATCCGAGGGATGCAGGGATGGTTCAATATATGGAAATCCATCAACATAATCCATTATATAAACAAACTCAAAGACAAAAACCACATGGTCATCTCGTTAGATGCGGAAAAAGCATTTGACAAGATCCAACACCCACTCATGATAAAAGTCTTGGAAAGATCAGGAATTCAAGGCCCATACCTAAACATGATAAAAGCAATCTACAGCAAACCAGTAGCCAACATCAAAGTAAATGGTGAGAAGCTTGAAGCAATCCCTCTAAAATCAGGGACTAGACAAGGCTGTCCACTTACTCCATACCTATTCAACATTGTACTTGAAGTCCTAGCCAGAGCAATTCAACAACAAAAGGAGATCAAAGGGATACAAATTGGAAAAGATGAAGTCAAAATATCACTTTTTGCAGATGATATGATAGTATATATAAGTGACCCTAAAAATTCCACCAGAAAACTCCTAAACCTGATAAACAGATTCGTTGAAGTAGCTGGATCTAAAATTAACTCAAACAAATCAATGGCCTTTCTCTACACAAAGAATAAACAGGCCGAGAAAGAAATTAGGGAAACAACACCCTTCTCAATAGTCACAAATAATATAAAATATCTTGGTGTGACTCTAACTAAGGAAGTGAAAGATCTGTATAATAAAAACTTCAAGTCTCTGAAGAAAGAAATTATAGAAGATCTCAGAAGATGGAAAGATCTCCCATGCTCATGGATTGGCAGGATCAACATTGTAAAAATGGCTATCTTGCCAAAAGCAATCTACAGATTCAATGCAATCCCCATCAAAATTCCAACTCAATTCTTCAACGAATTAGAAAGTGCAATCTGCAAATTCATCTGGAATAACAAAAAACCTAGGATAGCAAAAACTCTTCTCAAGGATAAAAGAATCTCTGGTGGAATCACCATGCCGGACCTAAAGCTTTACTACAGAGCAACTGTGATAAAAACTGCGTGGTACTGGTATAGTGACAGACAAATAGACCAATGGAATAGAATTGAAGACCCAGAAATGAACCCACACACCTATGGTCACTTGATCTTCGACAAGGGAGCTAAAAACATCCAGTGGAAGAAAGACAGCATTTTCAACAAATGGTGCTGGCACAACTGGTTGTTAACATGTAGAAGAATGCAAATCGATCCATTCCTATCTCCTTGTACTAAGGTCAAGTCTAAGTGGATCAAGGAACTTCACATAAAACCAGAGACACTGAAACTTATAGAGGAGAAAGTGGGGAAAAGCCTTGAAGATATGGGCACAGGGGAAAAATTCTTGAATAGAACAGCCAGGCTTGTGCTGTAAGATCGAGAATTGACAAGTGGGACCTCATGAAACTACAAAGCTTCTGCAAGGCAAATGACACCATCAATAAGACAAAAAACCCTCCAAGAGATTGGGAAAGGATCTTCACCTATCCTAAATCAGATAAGAGACTAATGTCCAATATATATAAAGAACTCAAGAAGGTGGACTCCAGAAAGTCAAATAACCCCATTAAAAAATGGGGCTCAGAACTGAACAAAGAATTCTCACCTGAGGAATACCGAATGGCAGAGAAGCACCTGAAAAAATGTTCAACATCCTTAATCATCAGGGAAATGCAAATCAAAACAACCCTGAGATTCCACCTCACACCAGTCAGAATGGCTAAGATCAAAAATTCAGGTGACAGCAGATGCTGGCGAGGATGTGGAGAAAGAGGAACACTCCTCCATTGTTGGTGGGATTGCAAGCTTGTACAACCACTCTGGTAATCAGTCTGGTGGTTCCTCAGAAAATTGGACATAGTACTACTGGAGGATCCAGCAATACTTTTCCTGGGCATATATCCAGAAGATGTCCCAACCGGTAAGAAGGACACATGCTCCACTATGTTCATAGCAGCCCTATTTATAATAGCCAGAAGCTGGAAAGAACCCAGATGTCCCTCAACAGAGGAATGGATACAGAAATTATGGTACATTTACACAGTGGAGTACTACTCAGCTATTAAAAAGAATGAATTAGTGAAATTCCTAGCCAAATGGATGGACCTGGAGGGCATCATCTTGAGTGAGGTAACACAATCACAAAGGAACTCACACAATATGTATTCACTGATAAGTGGATATTAGCCCAAAACTTAGGATACCCAAGATATAAGATACAATTTGCTAAACGCATGAAACTCAAGAAGAATGAAGACCAAAATGTGGACACTGTGCCCCTTCTTAGAATTGGGAACAAAACACCCATGGAAGGAGTTACAGAGACAAAGTTTGGAGGTGTGATGAAAGGATGGACCATCTAGAGACTGCCGTATCCAGGGATCCATCCCATAATCAGCTTCCAAACGCTGACACCATTGCATACACTAGCAATATTTTGCTGAAAGGACCCAAATATAGCTGTCTCTTGTGAGACTATGCAGGGGCCTAGCAAACACAGGAGTGGATGCTCACAGTCAGCTATTGGATGTATCACAGGGCTCCCAATGGAGAAGCTAGAGAAAGTACCCAAGGAGCTAAAGGGATCTGCAACCCTATAGTTGGAACAACATGATGAACTAACCAGTACCCCAGAGCTCTTGTCTCTAGCTGCATATGTATCGAAAGATGGCCTAGTTGGCCATCAATGGAAAGAGAGGCCCATTGGACTTGCAAACTTTATATGCCCCAATATAGGGGAATGCCAGGGCCAAAAGAATGGGAATGGGTGGGTAGGGAAGTGGGGGGCGCTATGGGGGACTTTTGGGATAGCATTGGAAATGTAATTGAGGAAAATATGTAATAAAAAATATTAAAAATTTAAAAAAAAACCCAAAACAAAACAAAACAAACAAACAAAAAAAAAAAAAAAACAAAGTGTGGAGCTCATATTCCAGTTACTATGGGCTTTATTCTCAATACATGATCCCTCCTAGACTAAAAAGGATTTATACCTTCTTGCACTAAGGTCTGGGTAAATAAAAGTTTAATCACTTATTTCTCGGCCAATCAGATTTTCTATCACATTTGACAGTAGAAAAGCCATAACCAATCTGAAATTGTGATCTACTGAGATGAGATAAAAGCTTATGCAAGCTCTATGTTGAAACTTAGCAACCATTTAAATATGTTATCTGACCAAGAAATGCCAATTATCAGAGAGAAGAGCACAGATGTGAAAATAAAGTAGAAAGAAAATAATGAGTTTCTAGCTTTCCAGTTTTAGTTCCTCGGAAACTGATTTTTTTTCATTTATATGAAACTTAATTGGATACACATAATTTTTTTACTATGTGCATGTAATATGCATTCATATTTACTGGCATATGAGTACATGTGGTGTGTGTGTGTGTGTATGTGTATTTGTGTGTGTGTGTTTAGGCCCGAGGCTGATGGCAGGAGTCTCTCTCAGTTACTCTCCATGTTAGGGAAAGGTGTCTCAAGTGAACCCAGAGCTTAGTGATACACCTAGATATACTAGCTAGCCAGCTTGCAAATAAGATTCCCTGTTTTTATCTTCTAAACACTGGGATTCTAGCAAGGTTCCCGCATTTTCCTGGCACTGAGCTTGGACACACAAACTTGGAACCTCACACTTGCTCAGTAAAATCTTTATCCATGTAGCCATTTCCTCAACCTCAAGTTTCCTTTATAAAAGATTTTTTTTGGTACCAAACTTTCATTAGACAATTAAAAAGCTCATGTTGAGCTGGGATGCAGCTTGATGTTGAATATATGGCTAACACATGTAAGGCCTTGATTCAGTCTCCAACATTAAAACTTTCACATTATTTAAGGGTATAGGGTAATGTAATAGATATGTTTAATATCATATATGAAATTCCAGTTGACTACGAGAGCCTGACACTGACTATTCCAGAGATGGTGAAACTGAGATCCAACAAAGCTCACCACTTCATCCAGTATTTTATATGAAGCAATGTACTAAATCCAAAACATGATTGGAGATTATCTGACTCCAGGTCCTCCTATGGACTAGATGCTTTTTGTCTGTAGTCTGGGTTCATCATTTTCCTCTCTACTCTTTGATTGTATTGCTCTTATATTTGTAACTTCTATCTTAACACTTTAGTAACCTTTTAGAAAAAAATCATTCTTTCTCCCATTACCTAGGTTGCTGACATGAAGGTTGAAAGCTAGGATGAGATAAAAAAAAATATGTTGCTCTGAGACAAGAGCATGTTGAAGGATTTATCTAATGGCATAACTGTTTCTAAGTCTTCTCACCGTCTACAAGGTTAGCAATTTTTGTTACATACACCTCATCAACTGAATGTAGACTTTAACAATATTGTGACTTCATTACTTTACTTTCTGAACCAAAAACAGGTTAGATTTGTCCTGAAATGGATCATGCCATCCATTTGTCTCTGAAGAAAAAATTCAGGAGCTTTGCTGGTTCAGTACTGATTCCTTTCATATAGAGAGCTCGATGTTTTGTTTTATTTTCGCAGGCCCCCCTCCTCCCAGTCTCTCCTCACACAAACCCTCCACCTATCCATCCCTTCTCCTCTGAGATGGGAGAGGTCTCTCCTGGGTACCAACCCACCATTGCACCTCAAGTCACTGAAGGACTAGGCACAACTTTTCTCACTGAGGTCAGACAAAGTAGCCAAGTTGAGGGAACAGGATCTACAGGTAGACAATAGAGTTAGGGATAGCCCCCACTCCAGTTATTGAGGGACCTGCATGAAGACAAAGCTGCACATCTTATATATGTGAAGGGAAGCCTGGTCCAGTCCATGTTTGGCTAGTGATTCAGTCTCTGGGCTCCTCAAAGATTCCAAGATAATTGGCCCTGTTTCTCTTCTTGTGGATTTCCTATCACCTTTGGGTCCCTTAATCTTTCCACAAGACTCTCCAAGCTCCTTCCAATATTTGGATGGGAGTCTCTACTCTCTTTCTGTCAGCTGCTGGGTAGAGCCTTTCAGAGGAGAATTATTCTAGGCTCCTATCTGCAAGCATAAAAGACTATTGCTAATAGTGTCAGGAATTGGTTCTTGCCCAAAGGATGGGTCTCAATTAGGGTCAGTCATTGGTTGGCCATTCCCTCAGTCTCTGTCCCATCTTTGACCTTGTACTGCTTGTAGGCAGGAAAAATTTGGGGTCAAAGAATTTGTGGGTGAGTTGGTATCTTTATTCCTTCACTGGGAATCCTGCTTAACACAGGAAAGGTAGAATTAAATGGCTCTGATCCTAAGTAAGGGACTACCCACTTAGGCCACAACCCAGTTTTCCATTTGTTTTCTCCTTTGACTCTAGTTCTCATGATCCGCTTACTCCATTATCTCATAGTTAATGAATGGCATCAGTATCTGTAACTTTTCTCTTTCATTTATCTCTCACATATCAATCACCCAAGCCAGCTGACTTTAACTTTAAAGTGCATAGCTTTGATCTATCTGCTTTTTCTTCATGACCTCTACCATCTGCTATCATCTTAGAACAAAAATGTCATATTATCTTTCTTAGATTTATGTTCCTGTCTTTCTAACTCCTCTTGCACTCACTTCTTCTTCCTTCAAGCACATTTATCACACAGCAGTCAGACATGTACTTAAAAGGTACTTTCTACTATGTAAGTGTCTTACTTTAATCCTTAAGTGATCTTTTCCGCATAGAGGGAATATAAAGTTATTCTAGTATAACATATGACACTTCTCTGTGTTCTAATTCTGTACTTCACATCATGTCACAGTTGTCTAGATTTTTTTATATCTTTTTATCTCTCATATAATTTTGACTTCTCTCCCTAAGCCTTCATCTGCAACATCTTTACCTAAGTGACTGTAATGTTGCTTTGACTAGTATTTTAGTCACAGTGAAGACATCACAAAGAATCCTTGCAGTTGTCTTGTATATGAACCAAGAACTGATAGTCTGAAATACAGCTCAGTGGTGGAACACTTGCCTAACATGTGAAAGATCTTAAGTTTGAACTTCACTAATACAAGGAACACAATTTTAATTTTAGTAGGTATATAGGAATATGTCTTCTCAATTTAATTTATTAAATTATATATTTATAAGTATTTTATATTGAATTTTACATTTTTTTGCCTTAAACATTTCTAAATTTTATTTTGTTATTTATTGATGTATATATGTTTATTTTTAATTAATGATGCCTTCCATTTTGCTCTATTTATACAGTATTTTCTTGTCTATTCTGATATTAATTGTTCTCAATGAATTTTAAAATTAGTCTAGATCAATAAAAATTTCATTGTTAATTTTATCAGAGTTATCTTTTATCTGTAAATTATTTTGAATGGCACTGTCATGCTTTTGTTGCAATCCTGGATTTTACTTTCATAACTATAATGTATATTTCAATTCCACTCTCCTTTTGTACTATTTAATTATATACATATATTATATATATACATCTTCAAAGACTATGCACAACCTTTTAGCTTTCAATTAAAATGTGTAATCTTTTTTAACTACTCTAAATTAACAGTTATTTACAGTATTGTTTGTTGAGATTTGGTGGGTGGCAACCATATTTAATGTTTGTTTGCTAAGTCAGTCTAACAACCTACAAAACTTATTATTGGGTCTAATGAATTTTGAAAATTTTAAAATCTTTATGGAAACTGTATCTGTGTGACATAAGTTCCAGCAGAGGCCATAAGAACTTAGGATCTTTGTCAGAGCAGCAAGTGCTTTTAGCCAAGGAGCTACCTCTCCAGCTCTGCCTGAAGAGACAGTCTTAATACTGACTTGCTAAAATTTCTTAGTTAAGATCTTACTATGTAGTTCAGCCTGGCCTTGAACTTACTTTGTAGCACACTGTGGCCTGAAATTTGTGATCTTCCTGCCTTATTCTCCAATGGTTGAGATGGTTGAGATTTAAAAATGTGTGTTGACAAGTCCAGCAACCTTTTTCTGTTTTCAAAATAAATACTTAAATAACTATGGTACTGGTGGTTGTTTTGTTTGTTTGTTTGTGGGGGCTTTTTTTGTGGTGCTGTAAATCAAACTCATGCCTTTGCATATGGTGTTATGTCACTGCATTAGAACCTCAGTCTTTCGTCTTTCTTTCTTCCTTTCTTTCTTTCTTTCTTCCTCTTTCTCTCTCTCTCTTTCTCTCTCTCTCTCTCTCTCTCTCTCTCTCTCTCTCTCTCTCTCTCTCTCTCTCTCTCTCTCTTCTTTCTTTCTTTCTTATCTTATATCTTTCTTTTATTCTTAGGCCAAAGTTCTTCGGAAACCTAACCAATCCCTAACCTTGTCTTTGCCATTGAACAGTATGAAAAATTTATTATCTAGCTGGCTAAAAAGTCCAGTGTAAAAATATTCTTTATTACCACTTCCATTTACTGTTGGAAGGAGTCTAGCAAGCTCTGTGGCAGGCAGCACCACTAGAGAAGGTCAAGGGTGAACTGTGTTCTGGTAAAACCAAAGGGTCTTCCAAGTACACACTGAAAGTACCTTATGCTGTCCCCAAGTAAGTGCCTGTGCTTATAAGCCTGTCTGTCCCAGGTAAACTTGATCCAGCACATGAAGCTAAGTATTTCTTGGGACTCAGCATTATTTCTTTTCTTTTTTTCTTTTTAGATATTTTTAAATTTACATTTCAAATGCTATCCTGAAAGTTCTCTATACCCTACCCCCATTCTGCTCCCCTAACTACCCACTCCCACTTCTTGGCCCTGGCTTTCCCCTGTACTGGGCATATAAAGTTTGCAATACCAAGGGGCCTCTCTTCCCAATGATGGCCTACCAGGCATTCTTCTGCTACATATGCAGCTAGAGACATGAGCTCTGGGGGTACTGGTTAGTTCATATTGTTGTTCCACCTATAGGGTTGCAGACCCCTTCAGCTCCTTGGGTGCTTTCTCTAGCTTCTCCATTGGGGGTCCTGTGTTCCATCTTATAGATGACTATGAGCATCCTCTTCTGTATTTTCCAGGCACTGGCATAGCCTCATAAGAGACAGCTATATCAGAGTCCCTTCAGCAAAATCTTGATGGCAAGTGCAATAGTGTCTGGGTTTGGTGGCTGATTATGGGATGGATCCCTGGGTGAGGTAGTCTCTGGATAGTCCATCCTTTTGTCTTAGCTCCAAACTTTGTCTCTGTAGCTCTTTTCATGGGTACTTTGTTCCCTATTCTAATGGTAGTACTGCGAAGAGATGAGTCGGGTGTAAAATAAATGAATGAATTAATTAATACATTTTTTATTTTATTAAAAAATTTATCAGTTTTATTTCCTGGAATATAAAATTATCTCCAAAGCTGATAGTTCATGCTCTCAACTCCTCTTTTTCTAACTGATCTAGTATCATGTGCAACACAGAGTAAGAGATAAACATTATTAGATTTATTAGTATACTAATAACAAAGTGATGCTTAAATATATGTGTCAGGCACTGGCCTAGCCTCACTCGAGACAGCTATATCAGGGTCCATCCAGAGACTACCCCACCCGGGGATCCATCCCATAATCAGCCACCAAACCTGCTCACATCGTTCCATTCTCCAAAACCGACACCACACAGTAGAAGTAGAGTTAATTTCTGCAAGTTGTCTTCTGACCTCTAAATACACCTGCCATGGCACATGAATTCCTGCTGACACACACACAAAAGTAAGTAAATACAGGCAGCATGACTAGAACACAATGTAAAGGATAGGTTTTGATGCAGAATGGTTTCAGATCTAAAAACCCAATTCATGCAAGACAATAACAAAAATATTCCTTATACATTAACTTCTCCATCCATGAAAGAGTTCTTTGAAGCATGTAATATGGTCTGATATTATTTTACACATAGCATACCTTCCTTCAAAATTGAAATTAGTTCTTTCACAATGATCTGTTTATATAAATTGTGATTTCAACAACGGATAGATTTCAATTTGTGAAACCATTTTTACTCCTGGTTCCAGTGGAAGCCAGAAGACAGGCACTGTAGTGGGGTGGGAGGGGGGTGAGAGTAGAGGAGTTGGCCACTGTCACAGCCCACTGTGGCTGCTGCCACTGCTGCTACCACCATTGGTAGTGGGGCTTCTAGCTTGAGGGAGGCACAAGCCAGTAGGGGCATGGCGGTGGTGGATATCAATAAAATCAACATTGACAGCATTATAAAATGGCTGTTGAAAGTGAGAGGGTCCCAGTCAGGCAAGAAAGTCCAGATCCACCAGAATGCAATCCAAGGAATCTGCCTCAAGTCTCAGGAGAACTTTCTCAGTAAGCCTATCCTTTTAGAAGTTGAAGCACCACTCAAGATATGTGGTGACATCTAAGGGCAGAACTATGACTTGCTCCTGCTGTTTGAATATAGTATCTTCCCTCCAGAAAGCAACCATTTGTTTTTCAGGGACTATGTGGACAGGGGTCAAGCAGGCCCTGGAGATGATCTTCCTCTTGCTGGCCTACAACACTAAGTATCTGAAGAACTTTTTTCTTCTCAGAGGGAAGCATGAGTGTGCCAGTATCAAAAGAATCTATGGACTTTATGATGAGTGTAAAAAAGGATACACCATTAAGCCTTGGAAAACATTCACAGACTGTTTCAGCTGCTTACTAAGAGCAGCCATTGTTGACCAGAAAATATTCTGCTGTCATGGAGGTTTATCAGCAGAACTTCCATCTATGGAGAAGCTTCAGCGAATTATGAGATAAACTGGCATATCAGATCAAGATCTTTGTGATCTTTGTGGTTTGACCCCAATAAAGATGTCTCAGGCTGGGATGAAAATGACAGAGGAGTTTTCTTCACATTTGGTGCAGACTTGCAAAGTTTCTCCATAAGTATGATTTAGATATTACATGTAGAGCTCATCAGGTGGTTGAGGGCTATTTTTTGTTTTTTTTGTTTTTTTTAAAGAATTATTTTATTTTTAATTTATTTTTTTACACTCCATATTCCATTCCCTGCTTACAATCTACCCTCTGTCTGCTCCACATTCCACACTTTCTCCTTCCCCCCATCTCCACGTGGATGCCCCCACCCCTACCACACCTGATCTCTAAACTCCCTTGGGCCTCCAGTCTCTTGAAGGTTAGGTGCATCATCTCTGAATGAACACAGACCTGGCAGTCTCCTGCTCTCTATGTGTTGGGGACTCATATTGCTGGTGTATGCTGTCTGTTTGGTGGTCCAGTGTTTCATAGATCTCAGAGTCCAGATTAATTGAGACTAATTAGGATTAATTAGTCTCAATCCCTGTAGGATTGATTGGTCCTCCTACAGGGTTGCCCTTCTCCTCAGCTTCTTTCAGCTTTCCCTTATTCAACAACAGAGGTTAGCTACTTCTGTCGATTTGTTTTGTGCAAATATCTGCATCGGACACTTTCAGCTGCTTGTTGGGTCTTTCAGAGGGAAGTCATAGGTCCCTTTTTGTGAGCGTTTCCTCCATCACCTCAGTAATAGTGTCAGGCCTTGGGACATCCCCTTGAGCTGAATCCCACTTTGGGCCTGTCACTAGACCTTCTTTTCCTCAGGTTCCTCTCCATTTCCATCCCTGTAATTCTTTCAAACAGTAACAATTATGCCAACCCCATCCCTCACTTGATATCCTGTCTTCCTGCTGGAGGTGGGCTCTATAAGTTCCCTCTCCCTACTGTGTGGCATTTCATCTAAGGTCTCTCCCTTTGAGTCCTGAGAGTGTCTCACCTCCCAGGTCTCTGGTGCATTCTTGGTGGTTCCCCAACCTCCTATTTCCTGAGATTGTCTGTTTACATTCTTTCTGCTGGCCCTCAGGGCTTCATTCTTTTTTCCTCACCCAATACTTGATCAGGTTTCCCTCTCCCCCCTACTCCCTCCCCACCTGTCCACTTTCCCTCCCAGGTCCCTCCCTCCATCCCCACTTGTGATTGCTTTCTTCTTCCTCCCAAGTGGGATTGAGACAGCCTCACTTGGGCCCTTCAGCTTGTTGACCTTTTTGAGTTCTGTGGACTGTATCTTGGGTATTCTTTTTTTTTTTTTCAAAGAGGAAATAACTCTGCTTTCTGCACCCAACTATGGTGACGTGTTTGACAGTGCAGAAGCCATGATGAGTATAGATGAAGCCCTCATGTGTTCCTTCCAGATTTTAAAGCCTGTAGAGAAAAATAAGTCCAATGCCATGAGATCTGTCACACCTGACTAAGGGGTATGATCACTAAGCAAGAAAAGAAATAGATGTCATTTGACACTGCGTATTTGGGACTTGTATCATAGCGTACATAACTTTCCTTTTTAAACTGTGATATGTGCTCGTCAGCTTGCCCAGGTAGACTTTTCAGGCCCTCCTCCATTTTGATTACTGCTGGCACATGCTGGTTATAACAAATAGAGAAAAAGGCACTTCATTCTCAAGAAAGTGTTTTTGTTTTTAAGCACCATTCCCTTTGTGGACAAAGGTGCTAAGCTGTATTCCTTGGCAGTTTATCCTGTCTGAGGGGAAAGTGTATAATTGATGTTTTCTTTAATTTGATATAAATCATAAATACTGTAAATGATCATCTTGTTTTCTTTCTGATATAAAGCAAGCCCTAGGATTTGTGAGTCTGTATAGTAATTGTCATAAATGCATTCTGTTGATACAAAGCACTGTGAACATTTTTTTCAAGTTTTTTGAAAGGGACTGCTTTCCTTCATGGTCTTGTTATGTACAAAGTAGTGTCTGCAGCTGTAGTAGCAGGAGTGACTGGCCGCCCACACTGTCTAGGCTGTCTGAAGCACACTCCCTCCTACTGCATACTTAATGACAATTAAAGCCCTTCTTTTCAATGTCTGTGATTCCTTCCTAAAGGCAAAGTTTCTATTGGACTGTATTGGCACACCCTGGACATGAGATGGCCAGGGCATCGAGGCTGCATGCGCAGGCTGCCACCGTGGGGCCTCAGAAGCAGGCTGTTTTAACTAGCAATACTGGTATAGTGCTGAGTAAGCTATTAATGATGGAAGGTAATGACACTTTGTACAGCTCCCATATAGTCTATTCACTGAGTAATCTTTTTACAGTTCTATCAGACCTGAACCTGTCCATTCAGAAAGCTTCAAATTATTGAAACAACACTGTCCTATAGGAGTGACCAATAATGCTTTCTTTGGCTACGTTCTTTATTCTATGGTGACATTAGGGCTTATAAATCAAAAGGAACTAACTAACTTGCTACCCACCGGTTTATACAGAATTCACAGTATTATGACATTTTAAAACTGCATCCTGTTAAAATGAATCAGTTTCCACAGATGCCCATGTATGATGCCATGTGTTGAGAATGATTTCATGTTTACTAAATGAGAGCTTATAACAAAAACCAAACAAACAGAAAATAAAAAATGAAAAACAAAGAAAAAATCATTTTTATTGGTTCATCCATAAGAAGCCAGCCCTCATGGTTAAATTTTTATGGCAAGATTTTCAGCAGATCTGTCCCCGCTCCAGGCTGTACTACACTCCTAATTCTCTTGTTACTTCCGCTGAATCTGCTGCTTCTTCCTCCATGGAAGTCAGGAGTTCACCCCACCCCCTTCCACCCTCCATGTCATCCTTGAAGGTAGGAATGACCTTCCCAATTCTTGCTAATTTTTATATTGTGTCACCCTCTCAGGAATCACAGATATATTTACTGACATCGGATTGGTGAATCCTTTCTGACGTGGTTCAATTTACTTTGCCTGGATCCATCCAGGGAATTACGTCTTTTGAGATGTATTTCTTAAATAATAAGACTTGAAAGTCAAATGACTCCTTGATTAATGTGCTGCAGAATGGAAGTTATATTAGCGAGCATGAAAACAACATTTATCTTGTACATTTCTCTTAGAGCTCTTAGGCAACTAGGCACACTAACAATCAGCAGTGATATTATAAACGTATTTTTTCCTCAGGTATAGTTCGCAGTGCCATTATACAACTTCCAGTAAGCACTGTACACACATATACCATCTCCGTTCTCTGTACTTGCATTTATAGAGAAGGACAGATTTACCATAAATTTCCTCTTACTCTCCCTTATTTTTTTTCTATTATTTTCACCAAAGTCGCATTGTCTTAAAAACTCCACTTTTGATACATTTCTTAATATCATATATGCCTGTACCATAACAGAGAGTCAGCCCATTCTTAGAAGCACTGTAGACAGGCATTAACTTAAATAATTTCTTATCTTGATATACAATAAAATTACATTATTCCCCCTTTCCTTTCCTCTTTCCAAATAATCCCATGACCCCATCCCCCCTTTTCTCTCTTTCAAATTCATCGCAGGTATTAAATTTCCCCCTCTATTTTTGAAATTACAAAATGGAATCTTCTTTCAGCAGAAGGCTGTTTCATGTGTGTTACAAATCTGCTTAGTTTAATGACTATTGCCAAATATCTAGCTATTCTGGCAACTGGCAACTGGCTCCTGCTTATCCATCAGTCCTTGCCTGCTTCATCTTGCACAGTTATGGTGATGACTTCTTTCTCTGAGACTCAGCTAGCTTCAAACTACTTACACAATTTCCTCACCTCACTCAGCCTTTGTAAAATCCAAGGCAGTTATTACCTAGGTCTGGTTGTGGCTTTGGCTTATGGGGGATATTTTAAGTTATTTAGGCTTTGGCTCATATAGTAAAATTTTCTCCATATGTGTTATAAGGCAATTTTACTTTCTAGTCACTTGTTTTTAACTGGGACAACCATCTAAATTTCCTGCAAGGTAATTTTCTGAGTTCACAGAAAGCCTGTGATGAATGATCACTGTTAACTTGACACACCTGAGAAGGGGAACCTCAACTGCAGAATGGTCTGCACCACATTGCCCTGTATACATGGCTGTGAGACATTTTCTTGATTCATAATTGCTGTGGGAAGATCCACTAGATCCACTGCTATTCCTGGGCAGATATAACTGAGCTGTATAAGAAAGGTAAGTGAATGTGAGCCTTGGAGCAAGTTCCTGAGCATCATTCCTCCACGGTCTGTTTCAGTGCATGTCTCCAGGTTCCTATTTCTCAGTGATGGGTCATGACCTGACAGTTCTAAGAGGAAACTAACCCTTTATTCTTCAAGTTTATTTTGGCTGTAGTGTTTACCAAATTAACACAATGCAGACTAGTACACAGTCTGAGTTATGAAAGACCTTGTCTCCAAAAAAGAATTTTCTTTAGATAAACTAATGGTTTCACAGGTGAGGCAGAACATTCTTTGAGTTTGGATAATGACACTCCTTCCATAATAGCCTTCCATATTCCTCGCTTTTGATTTAAAGTGAGAGGTGTGACACTCTTACTTTCATTTGAACCATGCCATCAGCCTGGTTTCAATATCGTTATATCTAAACAAATACGAAGACCAGAGAAGATTGAGAGAAGTTGATAATTGCCAATTTGTAAAATAGTCAGAAAATACAGAACATCTATTGGGTGAGCTTATTATTTTATAGAAACATGATTCATAGCTCCTGAGAGCAATTATAATACTAACATCAATGATGAATGCTTACAAATGACAGTAACAAGATTTGTAATAATGATAAAATTTGAAATATTCTGATACTTTAGAAGTGTGGCAGAGATGAGTGCATACTAATATGAGTGCATACTAATTGAAAATGATTCTACTATGCAAATTCCTACAAATTCTCAAATGTTAAAAAGAACTCTGATATACAATAAAGCAAAACACAAAGGTGTATGCTTAGTATCAGAAACTTTAGTAGATAGTCAACCTACAATATAAGAGAAAGGGGCTTACTTTGATTCCTTTCACATTGAATGCAATCCTTCTGGAAGATCACTAGGATAGAAAGCTCTAAGTATAGAAATAGAAATACTTTTCTGTTGTATGTCAGTGCTTAAAATAAAAAAAATCTAGAGGAATTAACAAGTGGCATGAATAAATAAAGAGCTATGGTTATAGATTAAAAAATCAAACACCCTTGGTTCAGAATCTAAGATTTATTGTCTACTATTGTGTGACTTTGTACAAATTAACACATGCAAAAATATAGCCCAAATGGATTAAAAGCTTAAATTTAAGACATATACCCAATGAAACTGTTATAACTAAATGTATAGGAAAAATTTGTGATACAGAACTAGATTTTTTTTTATCTTAACAGCATAAGTGACAATAGTAAAAATAAACATATTTATACTGAGCTGAGAAGCTTTTACAGATTCATGAGTAAAATGAAACTACAACTGTAGAATAGGAGAAATATTGGCAAATCAAACATAAGTTAAACAATTAGTGTCAAAAATACATAATTAGCTCACACATCTTGTAGCAACAAAATAAGTCATTTAAAGTGAGCAAAAGGCCTGAGTAAATGTCTCCCATATATAACATAAATATGTAGACAAAGGTAATGCTCTAGGCCACCTGTCACCACGGAAATACAAATAGTAAGTACAGCAGGCTATCACTTCAAAAAGGAGGAGTGATCAAAGGATGTAAATTAGTAGTTATGTGAAAAATTATGAGAAGCTAATATACCTCATACCTCTGTGTTTAGTGTTGTATTCTATGCTTAGAAAGACAACATACCTGTAATCTCATTCAATAAATACAACTACGTTAGATGGTGGATATTTTCACTGTTTATCTTGATATATTTTTCTCACTAACATTTTGATGTGAATATCTTAAATACATAAATTGTATCTGTAAATATATTTTAACAAGGGTGGATAAAATAACATTTTTAAATGTTTGTGTATTCCAATAAGGAAACCTCCAAGATCGTTAATCTATGTTCTATAACTAAAACATTACACAACACTTGGCATTGTCTATATAGATGAATGGATTAATCTACGTTAGAAGGTGTTGCTATCTCTTATTTTTGGCAATGGTATATGAGTCTAAGGGGTGATATATTCTTAATGATGCTACCAAAATTCAAAATTCTAACACTAGTATGTAGTCACTTGTTAAGTCATGAGTTTTCTGCTATAGAAAGAATGTCTTAGATTTCAGAGAAAGTAAATTATTATCTCGTAGCCTTTAAGCACATCTGCCCTGGGTAACCCAGCCAGTAATCTCCATAAAGTCCAAATATCTACATAATTTATTTCAATAACAAGTCACTATAGGCTTTGTGTCTCATCAAAGTTATTTTCTGACAGCTGTACACCCACTGCCACATCTGTTCATATAGTTGTTTGCAAGTAAATTTGAAATGAGACCACAGACAGTTTATAAACTGGTACTTAACTACACTTTTATTTTTTTTAATAAAACTGTTATACTCTCCAACTTTGATATAAAATAGCTCCTAGTATTTTCTGCTTGGATAGAGATGACGATGATCAGATGGAAGCATTATAGCTGGCCATAGCATTTCTACAGAGCTGGCCTGAAGTTCCAGTCTGGTTCTCAATGAGATTCACTTCATTTGAGACTCATGTACTGTGAATGTATGTTTGACTTTGAGAAAAGGTAATAACAATGTTACATAAATACTGCCGAAATTGGTTACCCCTAAAAGAGTGGAGAGTGCAAATATTTAGGAGGAGAAATGAAGACAGTCAAAGATTTTAAATTGTACAAACATTTATTGAGTGATATGGAGAAATTGACTATTTTTAAAGTGATGAATGCATATATCAGTGATTAAACCTTTGGTGGAAGAATTTTAGTATTATCTGGCCTCAAAAGGTGTTAATTTGAAACCATTTCCCTTAACTATAATACTTAGTGTGTTTTTGTGGGAGTGGTAACTAAAAAGTATTCTGAGACATAATTTATTTCATGCGACAGATGTAATAATAGCTTAGAACTTGGCAGCTATGATCAGCTTCAGGAGAGGAGAAAACCCTTCCCTTTTATAGGCTGCGAAGAATGGTTGGAGACGTGCACCACCCGGATTGGCTGCTCACTATCAGTCAGTTAACGTCACAGGAGAGAGGCAGGGCTCAGGTAATGGAAAGATACCCTGACACCTGCGCACACTTTACTATGAGCAACGGATGTTAACGGCAACTGTGAGGGCGGCTCCTCACAAGGAACAAGGCTGAGAATGCAAACATGCTTGCCACGTAAGTGTTGCTGAATTTCTTCTTAATCTTTGAAACCTACATAAAGCAGGAAGCAGAGAACTGACTCCACAAAAGTTATCCTCTGACTTCCACACGTTTGCTCATATACCCAAAAATGACATGGAAAATCCAAGGAATGTTGGATAAAACCTTCATTAATTTACTCTGTTATTCATTTATTTAACTAAATATTATGATATTGGGTTTTTTTGTTTTGTTTTGTTTTTTGATTTTTTCGAGACAGGTTTTCTCTGTGTAGCCCTGGCTGTCCTGAAACTCACTTTGTAGACCAGGCTGGCATTGAACTCAGAAATCTGCCTGCCTCTGCCCCCAAGTGTTGGGATTAAAGGCATGCACCACCACTGCCCAGCATGATATTGTTTATGGAATATATTGATGACAATATTATAGTGGGAGAAACATAATCCCTTCCGTTGGGATGTTTATTTTCTAAACAATAAAATATGTACAATGCATGTATGTATGGCATGTTAGACTGTTTAAAAGAATGCTATTTAGAAACAGAAAGAGAGCTAAAGAGATTGTTCAGAGGTTAAGAACAATGTCAGAGGTTAAGAACAATGTCCGCTGATTCAGAGATCCTGGGATCAAGTATAGTGAGAATTCTGGAATTTTGTGTTTTTTTTTTAAACATAGATACATTATAAGAATATGTTTTTATTTTTATTCCAGATGTGGGAATATGAAGGCTGCTTAGGACTGTCTACAGCAGCTGAATATGATTTTCTTTGTGCTCAATTAGAGGCATGGTTTTGCCAGCTGCAGTTAGTTTCTGTGATTGTGTGACATTTGGAATTCTGGAAACTTTCCAGAGGGTATACAAATGTTAGGGCCCCAAGAGGTATGGTGGATGGTTGTCGGTCATTCGGGGGGTTGGTTGTGGTTTGTTAGTAGTCATGCTGAAAAATGAAACAAGAAGAAAGTAGATTTTGAGATCTTTATCTGTCTATCTCCCCCCCCATTCTTTTTTGTAACCTATTTAGTGATAGGGGTGAAACCAGGGGGATAAATGTTGAGAAGAACCCACAAAGTAGCAAAATAGCTACAAGCAAAGAAGAAACACAAAGAAATTAGATTCAATGATCTTTACCTATCTCCCCCAGCTGTATCTTTCTTTGTCTCCTATCTAGTGATAGGGGGCAAAACTGGAGGGATAACGGGTGGAAAAAAGAAAAATCCTGAGTAGCAAAGACCAGCTACATTCAAGTCCTATCATCCACATGACAATTCACAAGCATATGTAGCTCCAGATCTAGGGGATCTGACACATTCCTCTGGTCTCCACAGGCACAAAACATGCACGTGGAACACAGTTATACAAAAAGCAAACCACCCACACACATAAAATAAAACAATTCATTTCTAATCAGAAATAAATAAAAATAAATGAAACATGGATAGTTTATATATAAGTGACACTTACCAAGGATCTGATTCACCAATCAGGATTCTACAAGTTTCTTCTCCTGACTTACTGCTCTACAGAATGATAGAAATTATTCTCCCAAACTAGATAGCTGCCTTTCCTGTACACTAGCTATTTTTAAACTTAGGTTTGTCTTAGAGTCCTTTATTGTTTTCCTTTTGTGTCATTATTCATGTGATTTTTGTGAGATTTCTGTGGTAAACTCTATATCCTCAATACATGCTAGACAACTCTTTACTAGCACTCTATAGCACTCTAATTCTTTTTCATTTACTAAAGTAACTTGAATCTCCCCTTCTTGCTCATTGTCCTTAATCTTCATTACAGCTTGTTATAATCCAGAGCATTCTCATCATTTAAGTGACCTATGCTAGCCACCTCTTTCACACTGACATTACATCTTCTAATGAATCTCCACATTGCTAAGTATTATCTTCCTGTAGCATAAATCTGGTCATAACTTGAATAGAGTCAGTGATATACAAGATCAAGCTCTATGTGTTCATGCAAAAAGAAAATCTTCCTGTTTCCCCCTTATAGGTTCTTGTGTATTGAGACCCTCACAGATTTTCCAGTTTCCCTTAATTATAAAACATTCCATGATATTTGAGATTATTAGATTTATAAAGATGAGAAAATATAAATTTAATTTTATAATAATTCAGATGCCAGAATATATTTGACTAGAAGGAAAAAAATAGCCAACTCCCATAGCCAAGATCAAGATGCATATTTGTCATGTTTTTTCCCAAGTCCATTTTATCCCTGTATGCTATTTTTCCTACTCTACTTCTCATCCTTAAAGCAAATATTGAACAGCCATGTGGAGACTCCCTTAACTTCTGCACACTCATGTCTTTGCTCAACATATTGCCATTGTCTATAACATACTTCTGTCGCTTTCATAACTAAAATCATCATCTTTTCTGTACTCCATGTGGTGGTTTGAACAAGAATGACTCCCATAGGTTTGTTTATTTGAATACTTAGTAGCCAGTGAGGTTTCAAAATGCCCATGCCATGCCCCTCCTCCTTTCTTTTTTTCCTCCCTCAGCTCTCTATCTGTTGTGTCTAATTCGACCAGCAAGGAAAACGTAACCACTGGTTCTTCTTAAAGCAGTTTACTCAGGCAGCTTCTCTCTTCAAATCTCCCGCGCTTCGGGGTACAAGCGTTTTTATCCACTCAAGCCACAACCACGCCTCAACCAATCACCACAGGACACATCACCTCACCAGGCAGACTTGCTCAGCCAATCAGGGATTAAGGGCGAGCCATCCACCAAATATGGGCTTGTTTACTGCCTGGCATAGATTTCCGTCTGGCTGGCCAGGGAGAGCAAATGTAGCTCTTAGCTACTACCCCAGCACTATGTGAGTTGCTATGTTTTCCATCATGTTGATAATAGACTAAGCCTCCGAAACAGTAAACAAGCCACCAATTAAACGCTTTCATTTATAAAAGGTGCCTTGGTCATTGTGTCTCTTCATAGCAATAGACAGATGCTATATCAATAACTATGTAAAAAAAACCCTAAGAGTTAAAATATTCTAAGTATATAAATTTAATATGTATAGTACTTGTATAATGAGTATACTCTGGTATGAATATTTTAAATACTGACTCTTCTAAATGTATTATTTTATTCTGTATTTTACTCCATGTGTGTGTATGTGTGTGTTTCCAAATGTGTGTGCATGTAGTTTGTATGACATATGTGTGCCTGCAGCCAGAAGAGGTTATTAAATCCCCAAAACTGCAGTTACATGTGGTTCTAACTCCTCTGCCATGGCTGCTGGGATCATAATCCAGGTCCTTGTAAAGAGCAGCAAGTGGACTTTAACACTGAACCATCTCTTCAACCCAAAATGATGAGACTTTTTTTAAAACACAAATTATATAATGCTTAACAGACAAATTGTTGATAATCTTAGAATATTAAATTAATTTTACATATACATATTTTGTTTTTGACATACTAGAAAAGATTTTTATTTACCTGATATAATTTAGGAGTGACAACTCTGATGTATACAGGTGATTTGCCTATATGCCTACAGATATATTCCTATTCTATATACAGACAACTCACTATGGTATTACATGATGTCAAACTGCTCTTTTTTTGTTTGTTTTTGTATTTTTGGTTTTTTTTTTTTGTTTTTTTATTTTATTTTATTTTATTACGTATTTTCCTCAATTACATTTCAAATGGTATCCGAAAAGTCCCCCATACACCCCCCCCCAGTTCCCTACCCACCCATTCCCATTCTTTTGTCCCTGGCATTCCCCTGTATTGGGGCATATAAAGTTTGCAAGTCCAATGGGCCTCTCTTTCCAGTGATGGCCGACTAGGCCATCTTTCGATACATATGCAGCTAGAGACAAGAGCTCTGGGGTACTGGTTAGTTCATCATGTTGTTCCAACTATAGGGTTGCAGATCCCTTTAGCTCCTTGGGTACTTTCTCTAGCTTCTCCATTGGGAGCCCTGAGATACATCCAATAGCTGACAGTGAGCATCCACTTCTGTGTTTGTTTGGCCCTGGCATAGTTTCACAAGAGAGAGCTATATCTGGGTCCTTTCAGCAAAATCTTGCTAGTGTATGCAATGGTGTCAGCGTTTGGAAGCTGATTATGGGATGGATCCCTGGATATGGCAGTCTCTAGATGGTCCATCCTTTCATCACAGCTCCAAACTTTGTCTCTGTAACTCCTTCCATGGGTGTTTTGTTCCCAATTCTAAGAAGGGGCACAGTGTCCACACTTTGGTCTTCATTCTTCTTGAGTTTCATGCGTTTAGCAAATTGTATCTTATATCTTGGGTATCCTAAGTTTTGGGCTAATATCCACTTATCAGTGAATACATATTGTGTGAGTTCCTTTGTGATTGTGTTACCTCACTCAGGATGATGCCCTCCAGGTGCATCCATTTGGCTAGGAATTTCATAAATTCATTCTTTTTAATAGCTGAGTAGTACTCCATTGTGTAAATATACCATATTTTCTGTATCCATTCCTCTGTTGAGGGGCATCTGGGTTCTTTCCAGCTTCTGGCTATTATAAATAAGGCTGCTATGAACATAGTGGAGCATGTGTCCTTCTTACTGGTTGGGACATCTTCTGGATATATGCCCAGGAGAGGTGTTGCTGGATCCTCCAGTAGTACTATGTCCAATTTTCTGAGGAACCGCCAGACTGATTTCCAGAGTGGTTGTCCAAGCTTGCAATCCCACCAACAATGGAGGAGTGTTCCTCTTTCTCCACATCCTCGACAGCATCTGCTGTCACCTGAATTTTTGATCTTAGCCATTCTGACTGGTGTGAGGTGGAATCTCAGGGTTGTTTTGATTTACATTTCCCTGATGATTAAGGATGTTGAACATTTTTTCAGGTGCTTCTCAGCCATTCGGTATTCCTCAGGTGAGAATTCTTTGTTCAGTTCTGAGCCCCATTTTTTAATGGGGTTATTTGATTTTCTGGAGTCCACCTTCTTGAGTTCTTTATATATATTGGATATTAGTCCCTTATCTGATTTAGGATAGGTGAAGATCCTTTCCCAATCTGTTGGTGGTCTTTTTGTCTTATTGATGGTGTCCAAACTGCTCTTAAGATGCATATGAAGTATACTGTTTCTTGGATAGGACATGACCATTGCATTCCTGAACATACAATACCTTTGGTTAACTCCATAAGACCTAAACACAAATACATGCACACACACACACACACACACACACACACACACACACACACACACATGACAGTATCTAATTGAAAAGAAGAAATCTGTCAGCAGGAATAAGAGGAGATAAAATAGTGTAATGGAATAAATATAACCACAATAGTGCATGAACATATAGTCTTAGGGTTACTATTGCTGTAAAGAAACACCATAACTAAAGCAACTTGGGGAGGGAAGGGTTTACTAGGTTTATACTTGCCCATCACTGAAGAAAGTCAAGACATGAATTCAAGCAAGGCAGGAGTCTTGAAGCAGAAACTGATGCAAAGGGTTGCATCTGCATGGGTTACACAGCCTGCTTTCTTATAGCCTAGGAATGACAACCCACAATGGGCTGAGCTGTACCACATCAATTACTAATTAAGAAAACTGACATAAAACTATCCAGAGCACATATGGAATTTTAAAGTGTAAAAAGTTAATTTTAAAAGAACATGGCTTATGTTCATGCGAACTCAGAGAAAGGCTGTGTGAATTCAGGTCATAAGTGAGATAGACTTTTAGCAATAGTTACTCGTGGAAAGCTTCATTTATTTGGGGTATCCAGCAATTTTTCATATGTGCCACCAAGGTTCTTATGGATTGAGTTAGTTTTAAAAGAAATGTATTCTGAGAATTTGACTTGATCACTTGGTCCCAGATGAATCTAAGACACTGTACATACTTCCTTCTCCAACAATATACATTTTTTAAAAATTCGTGAACACATAATATCTAAGGATGATTCTTTCCTGGTCCAGTGTTTCATTGTGACAAAAGTTATATTTTGACCAGCAAGATGCAGTTTTTTATTTTTTATTTTACTTCTGCATAGATCTACATATATTAATACTGAAAAATCCAATTAGCTCATTTGGAAGAGACAAAAGCAAGTAATACTCCCACCCACCCATCATTGGGAAGAGAGTCCCCTAAATAAACCTCTAAACCCCTAAATAACCCCTAATAAACCTTTAAAGCTTTATTAATTTTCAGCTCCATTTGGGAAGATAGATGGCCATAAATTCAACATAATCCATGGGTCACATCATTGTGTGTAAATCCTTACACACCCAGCTTCATTCTCCTCCACGGTCCTCTCATAGAGCTGTACCTAATTTTGTTTCCAGTTTTCAAACAAACCCATTATGGAAGCAAGATATTGCCTCTGTTTCTGAAAATCTTGTGAGAATATCTGATGAGAAGCTGAGTTAGTCCTATGATACATGATGGCAGAGAAAGTGAGAAGAGCTGGTTTCTATTTTTTTCAAATTTTTATTAGGTATTTTCTTCATTTACATTTCAAATGCTATCCCCAAAACCCCCTATACCCTCCCCACACCCTGCTCCCCTACCCACCCACTCCCACTTTTTGGCCCTGGCATTCCCCTGCAGAACTGGGGCATATAGTTTGCAAGACCAAGGGGACTCTCTTCCCAATGTTGGCCATCTTCTGCTACATATGCAGCTAGAGACATCAGCTCTGAAGGTACTGATTAGTTCATATTGTTCCACCTTTAGGGTTGCAGACCCCTTCAGCTCCTTGGGTAATTTCTCTAGCTATTCCATTGGGGGCCCTGTGTTCCATCCAATAGATGACTGTGAGTATCCACTTCTGTATTTGCCAGGAACTAGCATAATCTCACACCAGACAGCTATATCAGGGTCCCTTCAGCAAAATCTTGCTGGCATATGCGATGGTGTCTGCGTTTGGAGGCTGATTATGGGATGGATCCCCAGGTAGGGTAGTCTCTGGATGATCCATTCTTTCATCTTAGCTCCAAACTTTGTCTCTGTAGCTCCTTCCCTGGGTATTTTGTTTCCTATTCTAAGGAGGAATGAGGTATCCACACGTTGGTCTTCCTTCTTCTTGATTTTCTTGTGTTTTGCAAATTGTATCTTGGGTATTCTAAGTTTCTGGGCTAATATCCACTTATCAGTGAGTGCATATCAAGTGAGTTATTTTGTGATTGGGTTACCTCACTCAGGGTGATATCCTCCAGATACATCCATTTGCCCAAGAATTTCATAAATTCATTGTTTTTCATAGCTGAGTAGTACTCCATTGTGTAAATGTACCACATTTTCTGTATCCATTCCTCTGTTGAGGAACATCTGGGTTCTTCCCAGCTTCTGGCTATTATAAATAAGGTTGCTATGAACATAGTGGAGTATGTGTCCTTATTACCAGTTGGAACATCTTCTGGGTATATACCCAGGAGATGTATTGCTGGATCTTCCAGTAGTACTATGTTCAATTTTCTGAGGAACCACCAGACTGATTTCCAGAGTGGTTGTACAAGCTTGCAATTCCACCAGCAATTGAAGGAGTGTTCCCCTTTCTTCACAGCCTTGCCACCTGAATTTTTGATCTTAGCCATTCTGCCTGGTGTGAGGTGGAATCCCAGGGTTGTTTTGACTTGTATTTCCCTGATGATTAAGGATGTTGAACATTTTAGGTGCTTCTGAGCCCTTTGGTATTCCTCAGTTGAGAATTCTTTGTTTAGCTCTGTACCCCATTCTATTTTATAGACTCTGAAATATATCATTGACTAAGCCAAAACAGGCAGGATAAGTAGATGATAGAACACTAAAAGGCTCCTAAGGGCTGGAAAAATGGCTCTGCTGTTAATATCACTTGTTGGTTTTGCTGAGAACCCAGCTTAGTTCGTAGCACCCACATCTTCTCTGAGGAACTGCTTCATACTGTATTTACAAATGCACAACTCACATTCAGTTGGCATTCTGTTATCAATGAAATGCAAGAGATTCTCAAGGGGACACTGACTGATGTGGATGCATAAAAACAAAAACCTGATCTGTCAGAATCCCATCACTATATGTCAATACATATCTTTAAAAATACAGAACTAAAAAAGCCAATATCAAAAGTTTTATTCATCTGTTCACATCAGGTCAAATGTGAACAGTCTAAATAAATCCCATAATATTCCATGCCATTATATGTGGGGGAGAGTCAATGAGATACATTTCCTTTCATTCAGTTTTCTTTCATCTTCAAAATTGGTGCATTCAATTTAATGTTCTGTTGGGAAGCTCAACAGTCTCTTCTAATTTCCTCATTTCCACAGCATTCACCATTTAGTTAGTGCCTACTGTGTGCCAGGAACTGCATTCTAACATTTTAGTGAGTCAGATTGAGTATTTTAATAGTGTGTCTTCATGACTCTATACCTTTGTCATGCAATTATGAAGGCATGTATTTAGTTGAATGGCTTGTGGCTTCCTAACAAGCAATCAATTTTAAAGCAGCTGTGTGGAAATTAAAACAACTGAATTTGAATCTATCAAACTTGGCCCTGACATCGGGTATGCTTTTCATACCAGCGTGGATGCCAGAGCTGGATCTCCTAGTTCTGTGGTTCTCTTCTTCAAAAATAGTTGAATACTGGAATTTCTGTCTTAAGCTATAGAATCAACTTTACTATTGAATAAATTATGGTATATTTTTTATACAAATATTTGTGTGGACATTCCAAAACTAAAAAAAAAAGAAAAGAAATATAGATGCAGGATAACACATTGTTTGTTTGATACCCTTTAGATGTCTGGAGTCTTTCAGCTTCTGAATGATTAGTGCCTAATGAATTCCTAATATTTATTGATGTCACCATGTCCTGTGTCAGTGGCTGTTGTTTTGTTTTTGCTTTTTCCAATTTGAGATTTCCTTTACCTTATGATCTCTGACCTTCAGCCTTATGCATTCTCATTGAACTTCCTGACCAAATTCCTTGAGATATCAATTGTGGATTAAAATACCTTTCATTTTTGTAATAGAAATGATGAAGTTCTCACTGTTGTTGGTGTTTCCTTCAAATGTCTTTGTTTTTCCCATCATTTCATGTCTTCCTTCATGCTCAGATACCTCATATAGTGGGCCTATTGAGAGAAGCAAAGTATAGCTTTTTTTTTCACACTCCAGTAACAGCACTGTGTATAAGTAACTCTCTCAGGCAAGTTTCCATTTTGAATAAACTATAGGAATTTTAAAATTCTCTTTTATTTGCATAGCTATTCAATCAATAATTTTGCTTAGAGATAAAGGCGATTTGACATTAATTTTGCTTTAGCCCAACATATAAAATAACCCATCATTCCCCCCAAAATGTAGCTTTAGTTGAAGTAATAGGGCATGTCTTGTTTTCTTCTTTCTTTCTTTCTCTTTCTCTTTCTTTCTTTTTTCTTTCTTTCTTTCTTTCTTTCTTTCTTTCTTTCTTTCTTTCTTTCTTTCTTTCTTTCTTTCTTCTTCTTCTTCTTCTTCTTCTTCTTCTTCTTCTTCTTCTTCTTCTTCTTCTTCTTCTTCTTCTTCTTCTTCTTCTTCTTCTTCCTCTCCTTCTCCTTCTCCTCCTTCTCCTCCTCCTCCTCCTTCTCTCCCTCCCTCTCTGTCTCCCTCTCTCTGTCTCTCTGTCTTTCTCTCTGTCCCCCCCCCCCCATGTGTGTGTGTGTGTGTATGTGTGTTTTATGAGAGTTTGTTAAGGTTAATTTTATTTATTTACATCCCAAATGCTGTCCTCTTCGGGTCCTTCCTGGAAGAGTTCTTCTCCCATCTCTCCCCCCTTCATCTCAGAGAGGGTACTACTCCCCCCATCCAGGATATCCCCCTTCCCTGGGGCATCAAGTCTCTACTAGATTAGGCTCATCCTCTCCTACTGAGGCAAGACAAGGCAGTCCTCTGCTAAAATATACATTCTCCCCTTTGTCCTTTGTATTGAAAATAGATTCTACCCCCAAACAGTCAATAAAAATAATATGTTGGAAAAATAAACAATATAAAATTGATTTTAGATCAGAATATTATTATAGTTTTATTAAAAAGCTTTTTATTCTACTTAGTGTTCATTTTATGAATAAAAATAGCTGATTTGATAAAAAGGACAGAACATAGATTCTTCTCTCATACAATACGTATCAACAAGTTTCCTTTCCCTCCACTTTTCCCATCTCTTGTCCCTACTTCTTGTCCAGATCAGCATTTTGTTCCATTTCTTCCTCAGAAAGGAGCAGGCCTCCAAGAGACAACAATCAAATATGGCAAAACAAAGTCCACTAAGACAAGGCAAGAGCCTTTATACCAAGGCTAGACAAGGAAACCCAACAGGAGGAAAGGGGTTACAAGAGCAGGCTATTTCTTCTTTCACATCTTCAGTGCCTGAGATTCTGTATGTTGGAGTTCCTGAATTTTTCATTTCTATAATTTCCTGAATTTTTGTGTTTCTGATTTTATTTTCATTTTCAGATCTTGAACAGTTTTATTTGTTTCCCTCTACAGTTTGTTTGCTTTTTCTGATTTCTTTAAGAAATTTATTCATTTTATCCAGTTGTTTGTGTTTTCCTGGATTTCTTTAAGGAATTTATTCATTTTTCTCTTCAAGGACCTCTGTAATCTTCATATAGTTGTTTTTTTTTTAAACACATTTGTGTTGTGCTTCAGCTATGTTGGAATATTCAGGGCCTGCTGTAGTAGGATAGCTGGGCTCTGGTAAAGACATATTGTCCTATTGTATTCTTAAGCTAATTCAGAGGCATTTGAGTTTGGGCTGATTGTAGATCTAGGTCGGGATGTCTGGGTTTGTCTTTGCTAGGTAGATATTTTGTTCCTTGATTTGTCACCTGTCTGGATTTCCAGAGAATGTGAGGGCTGTGTGTTGCCTAGTTTCCTGTCCTGCTCAGGTAGTTTGCTCACAGGGAATGCCTGCTGGTATCAGAGGCTGGGATGCAGTGAGTATAGGGAGGGAGACCAGGAGGGGATGATGCCTAGGATCCACAGGTGATGTTGGCAGGGAGAAGGTCTGTTGCAATGCTAGAGAAGAGACTAAGGCATTGTGTTTAAGGGAATAGAGAGTGTGGAGAAAGTCTGCCAGTAGCCAACCTGGTTGTCTGTCAGGTGTGTGCACTAGTTGAGCAGTGGGAGTCCACCTGAGTTGGGGGTGAGGGGATACAGCAACAAACAATGAGTTGGAATGCCAGGAAGAGGATGGTTTGTGGGATCCACAGGAGATGAGAGTAGGGGCAAAGGGAGGATATATTTCCTGTTCTGTTGCACACTTGGTAGGAGCCTGAGGGATGGGTCTAGAGGAACAGAGAGAACAGAGAATGGATCCCCTTTTCTTTCTTTCTTTCTTCCTTTCTTCCTTTCTTCCTTTCTTCCTTCCTTCCTTCCTTCCTTCCTTCCTTCCTTCCTTCCTTCCTTCCTTCCTTCCTTTCTTTCTTTCTTTCTTTCTTTCTTTCTTTCTTTCTTTCTTTCTTTCTTTCCTTCTTTCCTTCTTTCTTCCCTCCCTCCCTTCCTTCCTTCCTTCCTTCCTTCCTTTTTTTCTTCTCTCTCTGTCTCTCTGTCTGTCTCTCTCTGCCTGCCTCTTTCTCAGTCTATTTCTGTCTCTCTCTGTCTCTTTCTGTGTTTCTGTTTCTGTCTCTGTCTGTTTCTGTCTCTCTGTCTCTCTGTCTCTCTGTCTCTGTCTCTGTCTCTGTCTCTCTCTCTCTCTCTCTCTCTCTCTCTCAATTTTCATTGTTCTTTGACAATTACACAACATGCTCAGAATGAATTGTGGTCATAAGCATCCCCTCTTACTCTCCCTTATTCCTCTTCTACTATTTCTGATTCCCTCTTCCCAATTAGTATTCCTTCCAGCCCCCACATTTTTATGCAGTTCTTTGTGTAGGTAGGCACTACTGCTGTGTGGTGTGGTCATGGTTGTGATGGCCACGGAATATCCAGAAGTCAGATTTTCATAGGATTTATTCCTATCTTCTAGTGTTTCTAGTATTTCTGCTTTTCTTCATATGTTCTTTGGGCCTCTCCAAGGGTAATAAAATATATTTATTTTTAATTAACACAACTCCTAGGTTCAATTTCATTTCCAAACAAAATTTGTTTTAACTATCTTTTCCAACTCTCCTCTCCCATACTCCTTTCTATCCTGTTGCCTTTCTACAGGAGTCTCCTTTGTTTTTATGTATAATCGGCTAGATTTCTACCCTTAATTCCTTATCCCATCTTCCCAATCCCTTTTCTTGGGGTCTTATTTCTAACAACATAGTTTTTTTTTTCTGTTTTCTTTTTTGTTTGTTTTTGTTGTTGTTCTTTTTTTTTTTTTTTTTTTTTTTGAGACAGGGTTTCTCTGTGTCGCTCTGGATGTCCTGGAACTCACTTTGTAGACCAGGCTGGCCTCAAACTCAGAAATCCACCTGCTTCTGCCTCCTGAGTGCTGGGATTAAAGGTGTGTGCCACCATGCCCAGCTTAGTTTGTTCTTTAAACCTATGTATATGTATATGTATATGTATATGTATATGTATATGTATATGTATATGTATATGTATATATTTAAACATGAAAAGCTAGGATCTGTATATGAGAAATAAACTGTATTTGCCTTTCTGGATTTGGGTTACTTTGTCTAATAAAATACTGTCCAGAGTCATCCATTTTCCTAAAAATTTTATATTTTCACTTTTCTTGTCATTTAACATCTGTTGTATACACATTAATCTGTAGATAGTCACTTAACAGGCCTGCTTCCATTTCTTTGTTACTGTGAATAGTGCAGAAAAAAAATATATAAGCAAGTATCTATGTGGTAGCCTAGGAAGTTTGTTGGATATATGCTTAGGTGTGATATAACTGGGTCAAAAGGAAACTGCAAGACCCAGGCACTTAGATGTCTAAGTTCTATTTTTAACATGTAAGAAACGTGCATGTTCATTTCCAGTGACTGTATCAGTTTATATTCCCATCAGAAGTAAATCATAATACTTTTCCCAACATCCTTGTAAGTATTTTCTGGTGTTTATTTTCTTGATGACAGGTTCTGATTGGAGTGAAATGGAATCTCAAAGTACTTTTAATTTGCATAGAAAATACACACTTAATAGGATAATTTTACTATCAAGAGATGAGCTAATTATCAATAGGCATGTCATTCAAACACTCCATGCTTGTACTACAATTCTTTAGTTGCATTCAGAGCAAGGACAAAATACAAAGACACCCCAGGTAGGAAAGGACTGCTAGACCACAAATCTTGCCAGGTCATGGTCTGGGACTGTAAACTTCTGATAGTCATAGAGAAGAGACATATCTATTACATTATTTTCAGGAATACTTTAACTTCTTATTTTGTTATAAAATATGGAATGTATACAAAGGAATATATATTCACATTTTAAATAATAGATATAAAAATGTGTTTATATGCATAACAATAACATTAAACACTAAAGCATTATCAATTTCTTTGAAATTCCCTCTATGTTGGAACTTAATATTTTTCTTTGTGACCACAAAGAGATCTAGTATCTTGAATTACATATTTACCTTGCCAATGCTCTTTCATATTTTCCAATGTGCAAATGTGTTCCTTAAAATTTATAGTTGAATATTTTATGTCTTAAACTTTTATAATGATAATTATCCTTCATATTCCTTCTATAGTAATTTTCAAATTTTTAAATTTGTTTTGAGATTATAATATAACATGACAAGAAGGCTGGATTTTGTCAAATATCTTTTCTGTATCTCATGATGTGATCATATATTTTCTGTTCTTGAGTCTATGTAGTAGATTACATTTATTATTTATGTACCCTGAATCATTCCACCATCTCTGGAATAAAGCCAATATTATCAGAATGGGCAATCCTTATAATGCATTCTAGCATTCAGTTTGCAAATATTTTGTTGAGAATTTCTGCTGCTACAGTTAGTGGAGAGATTGACCTACAATTTTCTTTATTGTTGTTGTTTCTGAAGTTTTGTTTTGTGTTGGTATCTTGATAATATTGGCATTGTAAAGGTAATTAGGAAAACTTCCTTCCTTTACTGAATTGTGGAATAATTTGAAGAGTATTGCAGTTACTTTTTCTTTCAAGTTTTGTTAGAATTCTGTCCTAAATCCATCTGTCACTGAATTTTTTAATTACAAAAATTGAGAACTGAAAATAAAACAAAAATCATGAGTCTTTATCATAATAATATTGAAAGGTTTGGCCTACTGAACATTAAGCCCCAAAGGTAAAGACCTCATGGATGAATTAGATGATTTATAAAACAGCTTTCCAGGGCAAGTTTGACATTTTTGTCTTTCTACCTTCTGCTACATGAGAAAACAACATTGCACACCCCTGGAGGATGCAACAGAGTGTCATCTTGGAAGCAGATGGTACCTTTCACCAGACAACCAGACCTGCTGGCATGTTGATCACATACTACCCAGTCTCTAGAGGTGCTAGAGTATAAATTGGTGTTCTTTAGAGTCTGATGATTTTACAGTAGCACAACATGTGACTAATACAGTTTATTCATTCTCCTGTGTTTGCTCATAATTATGTATCAGATAATTTGTTGGTTAGATGTTTAAGCTACTCAGGTAGCTTTGGACTGTGATTTTGAGAGCATATTTCTCCATATTTTGTCACAGTATGTGAAACCATAATTTCTTGGGAAGACTAAGCACAAATGCTACTAGTACTATAGTACTACACTACACTTGCTCATGTAAGTGGTTTTCTACAGCACTTTATCAATACGTACCACATTGTGTCCCAAAACAATAAGTTCTGAAGGGACCTTGTGGGAAATAAAATCAATCAGTGTGAATTATCTTACCCCCAATGCACATTAAACAACAGAACAAAAACTACAATACCAAGTTTCATAGATATCTATACTCACAAATTTCCAGCTTTACATCACATAGAGTGTTGGCCTATGTTTCATCATTCAGGAAGTTTCACAGAATAGCCACCCATAGAAAGGAATGATTTATTTTCTATCCTAGCCTTTTAAGGTAGTAAAAAAATAAAGGCAAAAGTGTAAAGAAGCACAGCATGAATATTTTAGCATTTAGTTTCTGTGTTTTTATCTCATGCCAACATTTTATGTGTGTGAATTATTTTAACGAAAAGTTTCAAAATATCAGCTACAAAAATGGTGTTTATAATTCTGTAATCAGAATGTGTATCATAGAAGTCATATAGTCATATAACCACCAGTATGCAGTGTTGAGAGTGGGAATGCTGAGGGAGTAACTAGTCATGATGATATAGTCCTTATGAAGAAGATTAGAAACACACTATAAGATCTGGATGAAGGTATCATTAGTTCCCCTTTTGCCAGTGTGTCCCATTTGTAATGCAAAGACACAATGTTCATGTTCCAGAGATTAAGAAAACAAGGTACTATCATGGAAACAGAGACCTTGTGAAAAAACCTTGATCATGGATTGTCAGAGACCATCCCGTGAGAAAGTGATCCCTTCTCAAATCTCTTTCACAAATCAAATGGCCTTGTGCTAAGAGCTGGTTGCCACCCCCCTTCCTCCTTATTCCCTTCCTAACACCTAAGGCTGTAAAGTTGAATAATGGTCCCCTCTTCCTTATCTCTTCCTGAGTTCCCATGACATCCAAGGACATGAGTTACGCCTGAGCCCAGCCTGACACCCAAGGCTGTCAAGGAGGATCTATGTTCCAGAGATAAGATGCAGAGTGCCCACAAGTTTGGCGCCTGACCTCAGCTCCCATGTCAGCAGATGCCCACTTCTTTGTTCTTTGTATAATTCTCCCTCGACCCCTCCCATATTCTCCGCGATGTATGCTTTAAAAAAAAGGCACCTCAGCTTAATAAACGAGACCTTGATAGGTAAAATCTACTTGGTCTCCGCCTCTCTTTCTTTTTTTTTTTTTTTACTGTTGTAGTATTTATTTAATCTTTGTCAGTGATTTCTTTTTTTTCTTCTTTTTTTTTTCATAGCAGCCTTATTTTTTTTTGATTTTTAATATTTTTATTACATATTTTCCTCAATTACATTTCCAATGCTATCCCAAAAGTCCCCCATAGCGCCCCCCACTTCCCTACCCACCCATTCCCATTCTTTTGGCCCTGGCATTCCCCTATATTGGGGCATATAAAGTTTGCAAGTCCAATGGGCCTCTCTTTCCATTGATGGCCGACTAGGCCATCTTTCGATACATATGCAGCTAGAGAAAAGAGCTCCGGGGTTCTGGTTAGTACATCATGTTGTTCCAACAATAGGGTTGCAGATCCCTTTAGCTCCTTGGGTACTTTCTCTAGCTTCTCCATTGGGAGCCCTGTGATACATCCAATAGCTGACTGTGAACATCCACTCCTGTGTTTGCTAGGCCCCTGCATCGTCTCACAAGAGACAGCTATATTTGGGTCCTTTCAGCAAAATCTTGCTAGTGTATGCAATGGTGTCAGCGTTTAGAAGCTGATTATGGGATGGATCCCTGGATACGGCAGTCTCTAAATAGTCCATCCTTTCATCACAGCTACGAATTTTGTCTCTGTAACTCCTTCCCTGGGTGTTTTGTTCCCAATTCTAAGAAGGTGCACAGTGTCCACACTTTGGTCTTCATTCTTCTTGAGTTTCATGCGTTTATCAAATTGTATCTTATATCTTGGGTATCCTAAGTTTTGGGCTAATATCCACTTATCAATGAATACATATTGTGTGAGTTCTTTTGTGATTGTGTTACTTCACTCAAGATGATGCCCTCCAGGTCCATCCATTTGGCTAGGAATTTCATAAATTCATTCTTTTTAATAGCTGAGTAGTACTCCATTGTGTAAATGTACCATAATTTCTGTATCCATTCCTCTGTTGAGGGACATCTGGGTTCTTTCCAGCTTCTGGCTATTATAAATAGGGCTGCTATGAACATAGTGGAGCATGTGTCCTTTTTACCGGTTGGGACATCTTCTGGATATATGCCCAGGAGAGGTATTGCTGGATCCTCCGGTAGTACTATGTCCAATTTTCTGAGGAACCGCCAGACTGATTTCCAGAGTGGTTGTACAAGCTTGCAATCCCACCAACAATGGACGAGTGTTCCTCTTTCTCCACATCCTCGCCAGCATCTGCTGTCACCTGAATTTTTGATCTTAGCCATTCTGACTGGTGTGAGGTGGAATCTCAGGGTTGTTTTGATTTGCATTTCCCTGATGATTAAGGATGTTGAACATTTTTACAGGTGTTTCTCTGCCATTCGGTATTCCTCAGGTGAGAATTCTTTGTTCAGTTCTGAGCCCCATTTTTTAATGGGGTTATTTGACTTTCTGGAGTCCACCTTCTTGAGTTCTTTATATATATTGGATATTAGTCCCTTATCTGATTTAGGATAGGTGAAGATCCTTTCCCAATCCGTTGGTGGTTTTTTTGTCTTATTGATGGTGTCTTTAGCCTTGCAGAAGCTTTGTAGTTTCATGAGGTCCCACTTGTCAATTCTCGATCTTACAGCACAAGCCATTACTGTTCTATTCAGGAATTTTTCCCCTGTGCCCATATCTTCAAGGCTTTTCCTCACTTTCTCCTCTATAAGTTTCAGTGTCTCTGGTTTTATGTGAAGTTCCTTGATCCACTTAGACTTGACCTTAGTACAAGGAGATAGGAATGGATCGATTCGCATTCTTCTACATGTTAACAACCAGTTGTGCCAGCACCATTTGTTGAAAATGCTGTCTTTCTTCCACTGGATGTTTTTAGCTCCCTTGTCGAAGATCAAGTGATGATAGGTGTGTGGGTTCATTTCTGGGTCTTCAATTCTATTACATTGGTCTATTTGTCTGTCACTATACCAGTACCATGCAGTTTTTATCACAATTGCTCTGTAGTAGAGCTTTAGGTCCGGCATGGTGATTCCACCAGAGGTTCTTTTATCCTTGAGAAGAGTTTTTGCTATCCTAGGTTTTTTGTTATTCCAGATGAATTTGCAGATTGCACTTTCTAATTCGTTGAAGAATTGAGTTGGAATTTTGATGGGGATTGCATTGAATCTGTAGATTGCTTTTGGCAAGATAGCCATTTTTACAATGTTGATCCTGCCAATCCATGAGCATGGGAGATCTTTCCATCTTCTGAGATCTTCTATAATTTCTTTCTTCAGAGACTTGAAGTTTTTATTATACAGATCTTGCACTTCCTTAGTTAGAGTCACGCCAAGATATTTTATATTATTTGTGACTATTGAGAAGGGTGTTGTTTGCCTAATTTCTTTCTCAGCCTGTTTATTCTTTGTGTAGAGAAAGGCCATTGATTTGTTTGAGTTAATTTTATATCCAGCTACTTCACCGAAGCTGTTTATCAGGCTTAGGAGTTCTCTGGTGGAATTTTTAGGGTCACTTATATATACTATCATATCATCTGCAAAAAGTGATATTTTGACTTCATCTTTTCCAATTTGTATCCCTTTGATCTCCTTTTGTTGTCCAATTGCTCTGGCTAGGACTTCAAGTACAATGTTGAATAGGTATGGAGAAAGTGGACAGCCTTGTCTAGTCCCTGATTTTAGAGGGATTGCTTCAAGCTTCTGACCATTTACTTTGATGTTGGCTACTGGTTTGCTGTAGATTGCTTTTATCATGTTTAGGTATGGGCCTTGAATTCCTGATCTTTCCAAGACTTTTATCATGAATGGGTGTTGGATCTTGTCAAATGCTTTTTCTGCATCTAATGAGATGACCATGTGGTTTTTGTCTTTGAGTTTGTTTATATACTGGATTATGTTGATGGATTTCCGTATATTGAACCATCCCTGCATCCCTGGGATGAAACCTACTTGGTCAGGATGGATGATTGTTTTGATGTGTTCTTGGATTCGGTTAGCAAGAACTTTATTGAGGATTTTTGCATCAATATTCATAAGGGATATTGGTCTGAAGTTTTCTATCTTTGTTGGGTCTTTTTGTGGTTTAGGTATCAGAGTAATTGTGGCTTCATAGAATGAGTTGGGTAGAGTACCTTCTGTTTCTATTTTGTGGAATAGTTTGTGAAGAACTGGGATTAGATCTTCTTTGAAGGTCTGATAGAACTCTGCACTAAACCCATCTGGTCCTGGGCTTTTTTTAGTTGGGAGACTATTAATGGCTGCTTCTATTTCTTTGGGGGATATAGGGTTGTTTAGATCATTAACCTGATCTTGATTCAACTTTGGTACCTGGTATCTGTCTAGGAACTTCTCCATTTCATCCAGGTTCTCCAGTTTTGTTGAGTATAGCCTTTGGTAGAAGGATCTGATGGTGTTTTGGATATCTTCAGGATCTGTTGTTATGTCTCCTTTTTCATTTCTGATTTTGTTAATTAGGATGCTTTCCCTGTGCCCTCTAGTGAGTCTGGCTAAGGGTTTATCTATCTTGTTGATTTTCTCAAAGAACCAGCTCCTTGATTGGTTGATTCTTTGAATAGTTTTTCTTGTTTCCACTTGGTTGATTTCACCCCTGAGTATGATTATTTCCTGCCATCTACTCCTCTTGGGTGAATTTGCTTCCTTTTGTTCTAGTGCTTTTAGGTGTGTTGTCAAGCTGCTAATGTGTGCTCTCTCTAGTTTCCTTTTGGAGGCACTCAGAGCTATGAGTTTTCCTCTTAGAAATGCTTTCATTGCGTCCCATAAGTTTGGGTATGTTGTGGCTTCATTTTCATTGAACTCTAAAAAGTCCTTAATTTCTTTCTTTATTCCTTCCTTGACCAAGGTATCATTGAGAAGAGTGTTGTTCAGTTTCCACGTGAAGGTTGGCTTTCTATTATTTATTTTGTTATTGAAGATCAGCCTTAGTCCATGGTGATCTGATAGGATGCATGGGACAATTTCAATATTTTTGTATCTCTTGAGGCCTGCTTTGTGACCAATTATGTTGTCAATTTTGGAGAAGGTACCATGAGGTGCTGAGAAGAAGGTATATCCTTTTGTTTTAGGATAGAATGTTCTGTAGATATCTGCCAGATCCATTTGATTCATAATTTCTCTTAGTTTCACTGTTTCCCTGTTTAGTTTCTGTTTCCATGATCTGTCCATTGGTGAAAGTGGTGTGTTGAAGTCTCCCACTATTATTGTATGAGGTGCAATGTGTGCTTTGAGATTTACTAAAGTTTCTTTAATGAATGTGGCTGCCTTTGTATTTGGAGCATAGATATTCAGGATTGATAGTTCCTCTTGGAGGATTTTACCTTTGATGAGTATGAAGTGTCCCTCCCTGTCTTTTTTAATGACTTTGGGTTGGAAGTCAATCTTATCAGATATTAGAATGGCTACTCCAGCTTGTTTCTTCATGCCATTTGCTTGGAAAATTGTTTTCCAGCCTTTCATTCTGAGGTAGTGTCTATCCTTTTCTCTGAGATGAGTTTCCTGTAAGCAGCAAAATGTTGGGTCTTGTTTGTGTAGCCAGTTTGTTAGTCTATGTCTTTTTATCGGGGAGTTGAGTCCATTGATATTAAGAGATATTAAGGAAAAGTAATTGTTGTTTCCTGTTATTTTTGTTGTTAAAGTTGGCATTTTGTTCTTGTGGCTGTCTTCTTTTAGGTTTGTTGAGGGATTACCTTCTTGTTGTTTCTAGGGCCTGGTTCCTGTCCTTGTATTGGTTTTTTTCTGTTATTATCCTTTGAAGGGCTGGATTCGTGGAGAGATAATGTGTGAATTTGGTTTTGTCGTGGAATACTTTGGTTTCTCCATCTATGTTAATTGAGAGTTTGGCTGGGTATAGTAGCCTGGGCTGGAATTTGTGTTCTTTTAGTGTCTGTATAACATCCGTCCAGGATCTTCTGGCTTTCATAGTCTCTGGTGAAAAATCTGGTGTAATTCTGATAGGCTTGCCTTTATATGTTACTTGGCCTTTTTCTCTTACTGCTTTTAGTATTCTATCTTTATTTAGAGCATTTGTTGTTCTGATTATAATGTGTCGGAAGGTATTTCTTTTCTGGTCCAGTCTATTTGGAGTTCTGTAGGCTTCTTGTATGTTCATGGGCATCTCTTTCTTTAGATTTGGGAAGTTTTCTTCTATAATTTTGTTGAAGATGTTTGCTGGTCCTTTGAGTTGAAAATCTTCATTCTCATCCACTCCTATTATCTGTAGGTTTGGTCTTCTCATTGTGTCCTGTATTTCTTGGATGTTTTGAGTTAGGATCTTTTTGCATTTTCCATTTTTCTTGATTGTTGTGCCGATGTTCTCTATGGAATCTTCTGCACCTGAGATTCTCTCTTCCATCTCTTGTATTCTGTTCCTGATGCTCGTATCTATGGTTCCAGATTTCTTTCCTAGGGTTTCTATCTCCAGTGTTGCCTCATTTTGGGTTTTCTTTATTGTGTCTACTTCCCTTTTTAGGTCTAGTATGGTTTTGTTCATTTCCATCATCTGTTTGGATGTGTTTTCCTGTTTTTCATTAAGGACTTCTACCTGTTTGATTATGTTATCCTGTTTTTCTTTAAGGATTTGTAACTCTTTAGCAGTGTTCTCCTGCAATTCTTTAAGGGATTTTTGTGCTTCCTCTTTAATGTCTTCTACCTGTTTAGCAGTGTTCCTTTGTATTTCTTTAAGTGTGTTATTAAAGTCCTTCTTGAAGTCCTCTATCATCATCAGGAGATATGCTTTTAAATCCGTGTCTAGCTTTTCCGGTGTGTTGGGGTGCCCTGGACTGGGCGAAGTGGGGGTGCTGGGTTCTGATGATGGTGAGTGGTCTTGGTTTCTGTTAGTAAGATTATTAAGTTTACCTTTCGCCATCTGGTAATCTCTTGGGTTAGTTGTTATCGTTGTCACTGTTTAAAGATTGGAGCAGAAGCTGTGTTCCACTCACCAGCAGTCCCAAAATCCTGCGGCGGGGGTCGTGGGTAGCTGGCGGGTGTCAGGCAACCCTCCTCTCCTGCTACCCCGATGAGGCCTGTGGCCCTACTCAGGCTGGTTTCTGCTTCCCTAACTAATGCAGTCTCAGGTCCCGCGCAATTGGATTGGAGCAGAAGCTGTGCTCCACTCACCAGAAGTCTTAAGATCCTGTGGCGGGTGTTGTGGGTAGCTGGCAAGTGTCAGCCGACCCTGCGCCCCAGCTGCCCCGGTGCTTTTCTGACCGGAAGAGGGTTGTGTCCCTATGTAGGCCGGATTTCTCTCTCCCCAACCAGAGCAGTCTCAGGTCCCGCGTGATTGGACTGGAGCAGAAGCTGTGTTCCACTCACCAGCAGTCCCAAAATCCTGTGGCGGGGGTCGTGGGTAGCTGGCGGGTGTCAGGCAACCCTGCTCTTCCGCTACCCAGGCGCTGATCCGGCCGGATGAGGCCTGTGGCCCTACTCCTCCGCCTCTCTTTCTTTTCCTCCCATTTCCTTCCAGGTTCGCGGTCCCCCTCGCACCCACGAATAACTGAATCCCGCGGGACGGGATAATGGATTTTCTGCCAACAGAGCTGTGATAAATATATGTCTGTTGTTTAAATTAATAAATTATCCTAAATTTTCAAGTCGGGTAGCAAAAGCACAAGTATTTAACCTGTTGGTCCTTGTAATTTAATTGCAATTTTTCATTAAAAACCCTCATTTCCACATTTAAGATTTTGTCAGAAAAAATGCACAAACATAATCTATTGTATTAAATGTATGAAATGTTAACATAAATGATATAGATTAATAATACTGGTAAAAATGAATCCCCTTTGTCATTACCTAAGGTCTCATTTTCCTCTCTAAAAGAAATTTTTATTTCAAACATGTGTCAATCCTTACTTTGTATGTATTGGCATATATTTAAGTTCCCAAACATAATAAAAATGCTTTCATTGATTTTGAAATTTTACATAAGGAATCATATTCTACTTTCCATTCGGTGACATATTATTTTTCTACTTGCAAATCACTTATTAGCTGACAATTTCATATGATGTATTTTGGTCATAGTCACCCTACTTCTCCAACACTTCCCAGAGCTATCCAGTCTTTCTTAACCACCTTATGTTGTGTTCTTTTAAAAAGCAAAACAATCAAACACATGAAAATACTGAGTCCAGTTACTACTTCCCATCTACTCTTGGATGTATAGCTTTCCACTGGAATGTGGTCAACACACCTTCCTCTTTGGGAGCTATCAATTGTAATTAACTTTTCGCCTAGGGGTGGTACATCTTGCCCACTTCTATATAGGTTGGGATTTGGGCTGCTTTGATATTAACCAGTCTTGTGCATGCTGCTACAACTTCTGTAAATGTATATATACAAACACTCTGCTGGGTCTTAGCTACAGTTTTATTTCTGTGAAGAGACCACATGACCATGGCTACTGTTATAAAGGAAAATATTTAATTGGGGTTGCCTTACAGGTTCAGAGGTTTAGTCCATTTACATCATAGAAAGAATCATGGCAGTCCAAAGGCAGACAGGGGACTGGAACAGGAGCTAAGAATTCTACATTTGGAAAAGCAGATAGCAGAAAGCATAAGTCACTGAGCCTGTCTTGAGTTTCTGAAACCTCAAAGCCCTCAGTGTGACACACTTGCTTCAAAAAGTCACACCTCCTAATAGTGTCACTCTCTATGGACCTACAGTGGCCATTTTCATTCAAACAACCTCCATATGAAATTACTGGTTTCTTGTTACTGGTTCTGGGTCTTAGAATCTTTCTATGTCATTTTCTGCAATGTTTCCTAAGATTGAGAGATAGGGGCAAATATAGATGTTCCATTTATGTTAATACTCTTCAATATTTTATTTTCTGTACCTTGACCTTCTTTGAATCTCTGAGTTGATTGCCATCAGCTGCAAAAATAAGATTCTCTAATAGATTCCTTTTTATTTCTATTATTTATTCTTCTTTAATATGTTACATCCTGACCACAGTTTCACCTATCCTCCTCTCCTTCTAGTCTCTCCCTCCTACATCCCCTACCCCATCCACTCTTCCTTTTCCCTTCAGAAAAGGGCATGCCTCCAAGTCATATCAAGTTGCCATAGGACTACACTCTTCTCCTCATATTATCTGGATGAAGCAAGCCAGCTGGACAAAAAGGGTCACAACAGGGTGAGGGGGCGGCAAAAGAGTCAGAGAGATACAGCCCCTGCTTCTACTTTAAGGAGTCCCATAAGAACGCTAAGCTACACAACCATAACATATATACAGAGTTCCTTGTTCCATGGTGGCTTCCTGATTGTTGGTTCAGACTCCATGATCCCCTATGAGCTTACTTTAGTTTATACCACCCTGAATGTACCCAATGCTGTCAGACTTGGAAACCAACCATAGTCAGGCTTGGTTAGTACTTTGGTAGGATATTCTTAATTTGACATTTGTGTTTGTTCACTTGTCCATATAGCATACCATAAATAACTCTTTGTCATTTCCTATTTTTCTCATTATGTCGATAAACCATAATTTATATTTAACTCTAAAGTATAGGTTATCAGAGAATAGATAACTAAAGAAAGTTAGGAATTAAACAAGTTTTGATAAGATAACTCAGAACAAGTAGAATCTTAGAAGAATATATTGAAGGGTTTTCATCAAGAGAATAGCCTGACCAAACTTATTATTAGAAAGGTCATAGATTTCAATATGAAAGATGGATAATGGAAAGGAAATACCATACAAAATACAAGGATTACCAACCACTCCAAGTTTATTCACTTCTTTAAATCTCTCTCTCTCTCTCTCTCTCTCTCTCTCTCTCTCTCTCTCTCTCTCTCTCTGTGTGTGTGTGTGTGTGTGTGTGTGTGTGTGTGTGTGTGTGTGTGTTTTTCTCTCTTTTTCATTCCCTCCCTTTGTCCCTATGTCCCTACTCCCTTTGCTAATTCACCTGCCTGGAATAATTGATTTTTTTTCTCTGTGTCACTTCAAGGTCATGCAGCTCTATGCTAAAAAAGGGCAGGTTTTACATCCATTGTTTGGCAGTTTTGTAAAGGACAACATACTGTGCAAATGAGACATACAGCCTCTGTCAATCACACAAACCAATAAACACACCTTTATTGCTAATTACCATTTTCTTTTTGTGCTACTGTTTGCCAAATGGCATTGAAAGCTGAAGCACAGATGCTCATTAACATCATTCTTGATTTACTGATAATTCAGCACTGACAGTTTAATAAGTTTAGGATGCAACCCAAAGATTATTTGTGAACACGTTTTGGGGATATGTTTTTCTCACCTCTTTAACTGAATAGTTTGTTCATTTGTGATAATTGTACCAAGAATATGAATACTTTAAATTTACATTTAATTTTTCTGTTTGTTTTCCAAGACAGGGTTTCTCTGTGTGGCTGCCCTGGAACTTACTCTGTAAATCAGGTTGGCCTTGAAATCAGAAATCTGCCTGCCTATACCTCCCAAGTGCTGGGATTAAAGAATTATGTCACCATCACCACCACCGGCTTACATTTAATATTTTAATAAATGCTTCAAAATGTGTGTTACCCATTCTTAATGTTTTATAGCCCAGACTCATATGATAGTAAGGAGAAATTATAGGGTAGTTCTCAATGGAGCTTAAATTTATTTGATCTGTCTGTAATGGCATATAGAGACAGAAATAAATTGGCTTGTCTGAGTAATAGTAGAGTCGTTAAATATGGCTTTGCATGCCTGTAGATATTTTCAGTGGAGAAATATAAAATGTGCTATTAAGAACTTCTTGGCCTTATCATATGCCTGGTATTTTGTGAGAATTTTACACTTATCAGGATTAAGCTTCATGACCATGAAGTGTCACTAGAGGAAACATAAATAGACATCTGTTAAACTATTACTCTTACTATGTGCTATTATGCTCATTGTATTAGAGATAGGTGACAGTTTCATATAGATCAACATGTAAGTATCCTGACACTCAAAATCACTCCAAAGTCATATACATTAAAAGTCTTCAATTTAACTACATGTCTTTCACATATATTATTCAACATATGGTATTCCCTTCTGAATTTGGTCGAACTGAGGTTGTTGAACAGATTTTTCTAGAGCAAGATATGAAAGGAATGCTAATACTTCCTAGTTTGTGGTGTCATCCAAGACTTAAAAACACTAACTCAACTGATATAGGCACTTATGTGTACCCAGGTAGGATTGTGGAGATATGAAGGGGTGGCAGACTTTCAACACAGTAATTCCTATAATTAAGTCCTGTGGGTATGATTCTGATTTAGAAAATATCTTTTAACAAATTTGGCTGAAGGGAATGGTAAAGAATAGATAGATACACTATAAATAGCACTGTACATACATGCAGAAAAATTTAAGAATGCAAGGCAGCAGTTTGAGTCGCGGTAGGATGGAGGAGTGGGCGCTGGGGTACTCGCTGAGCGTCTGCCTGACCTCGGCTCTCCTTCGCTTGCCCAGTCTTCAGCACAGTCAGAGATGGCTGGCAATAAGGCTGGAAAGGACTCTGGAAACTCCAAGACAAAGGCGGTTTCCTGCTCGCAGCAAGCCAACTTGCAGAAATCTAGGACAACCAGCCAAGGACATGTGAGCGCAACGCTGCTGTGTACAGCTTGGTCATCCTAGAGAACTTCACGGCAGAGTTACTTGAGTTGGCAGAAAATGCATCAAACAACTTAAACGTAAAGCATATTACCCCTCATCACTTGCAACTTGATATATATGTAGATGAATAATTGGTTTATCTGATCAAGGCTACAATTGATGGTGGTGGTATCATACCACACATCCACAAATCGCCGATTGGAAAGAAAGGACAACAGAAGACTGTCTAAAGATGCCGGGATTCCTTATTATCTCAGGACTCTAAATATTCTTAACAGCTGTCCAGTGTTGGTGATTCCAGTGGATTGTATCTCTGTGACAAACACAATTTTGGCTTTCTGTAATTCTGTTTGTGCAAGTTGGAGGCTTTAATTAGCTTTCCAACCAGCCAAATTTTTGCATTCCAGTCTTAACCATATGTAAGTGTTACTGTGGCTTCAAAGACGCCATTGATTCTGAAGTAGTGGGTTTTGATTGAGTTGACTGTTTTAAAAAAATTGTTTGGATTTTAATTGTGATGCAGAAGTTTTAGTAACAAACACTTGGTTTTGTACAGACAGTATTTCCACTCTGGTGGATAAGCTCAGTAAAGGTCATATCCCAAACTAGTTTTAAACTTGCTTAATAAATGGGACTTATCTTTCATCTCATTCAGCAACAAGTACATTCTCTGGTTACTAATTAAACAGTGCATCTGTATTTAAAAAAAAAACAAAACAGAATGCAATGCTATGGGATTCTTGATTATATTGGTTGTCCTTCAATACTTTTTACACATAACCTAAACTTAGCTAAAAGATAAGAGGAAGAATCGTTCTGACCCCTGAAAATTAATCTTTCAGAAGCTAATACTAAACAAATTTTGCTCAAGAAAGAACTGGAAAACAGCATGGATGAATCTGAAAAAACATTCAGAGCCAGATTTGAATTTATCGTTGCTCATAATGTGTAAGTTAATTTATCAAAAGAAAAATCAAATAAAACCTTAAAAACATCTAATATTGATTAAGTATTATATCATGTTGGGGACTTGATTTAATGGATTCTCAAATTACATGGGAATTTCAACATTTGCCACAGATCCCTGACACCAATTGATTTTGATTGGGAAATAAAGATGTCAATAGCCAATGGCTGGGCAGGTAGATTGAGGCGGGACCTTTAGATTTGCATGGTTTAAGAACTGTAAGTTCGAGAATTGACAAATGGGACCTCATGAAACTGCAAAGCTTCTGTAAGGCAAAAGACACTGTCAATAAGACAAAAGGGCCACCAACAGATTGGGAAAGGATCTTTACCTATCCTAAATCAGATAGAGGACTAATATAATATATAATATAATATAATATAATATAATATAATATAATATAATATATATAATCCAATATATATAAAGAACTCAAGAAGGTGGACTCCAGAAAATCAAATAACCCCATTAAAAAATGGGGCTCAGAGCTAAACAAGGAATTCTCACCTGAGGAATACCGAATGGCTGAGAAACACCTGAAAAAATGTTCAGCATCCTTAATCATCAGGGAAATACAAATCAAAACAACCCTGAGATTCCATCTCACACCAGTCAGAATGGCTAAGATCAAAAATTCAGGTGACAGCAGATGCTAGTGAGAATGTGGAGAAAGAGGAACACTCCTCCACTGTTGGTGGGATTGCAAGCTTGTACAACCACTCTGGAAATCAGTCTGGTGGATTCTCAGAAAATTGGACATGGTACTACCGGAGGATCCTGCAATACCTCTCCTGGGCATATATCCAGAAGATGTTCCAACTGGTAAGAAGGACACATGCTCCAATATGTTCATAGCAGCCTTATTTATAATAGCCAGAAGCTGGAAAGAACCCAGATGCCCCTCAACAGAGGAATGGATACAGAAAAGGTGGTACATTTACACAATGGAGTACTACTCAACTATTAAAAAGAATGAATTTATGAAATTTCTAGGCAAATGGTTGGACCTGGAGGGCATTATCCTGAGTGAGGTAACCCAATGACAAAAGAACTCAAATGATATGTACTCACTGATGAGTGGATGTTAGCCCAGAAACTTAGAATACCCAAGACATAAGATACAATTTGCAAAACACATGAAACTGAAGAAGAACGAAGACCAAACTGTGGACACTTTGCCCCTTCATAGAATTGGGAACAAAACACCCATGGAAGGAGTTACAGAGACAAGTTTGGAGCTGAGACAAAAGGATGGACCATCTAGAGACTGCCATATTCAGGGATCCATCCCATAATCAGTCTCCAAACGCTGATACAATTGCATACACTAGCAGGATTGTGCTGATAGGACCCTGATATAGCAGTCTCTAGTGAGACTACGCAGGGGCCTAGCAAACACAGAAGTGGATGCTCACAGTCAGCTATTGGATGGATCACAGGGCCCCCAATGGAGGAGTTAGAGAAAGTACCCAAGGAGCTACAGGGAACTGCAACCCTATAGGTGGAACAACATTATGAACTAACCAGTACCCCGGAGCTCTTGACTCTAGCTGCATATGTATCAAAAGATGGCCTAGTCGGCCATCACTGAAAAAAGGCCCATTGGACTTGCAAACTTTATATGCCCCAGTACAGGGGAACGCCAGGGCCAAAAAGTGGGAATGGATGGGTAGGGGAGTGGGGGGAAGGGTATAGGGGACTTTTGGGATAGCATTGGAAATGTACTTGAGGAAAATACGTATTAAAAATATTAAAAAAAGAAAAAAAGAACTGGGAGAGAGGAGAAAGCAGAGATCACTATTAAGGTGAAGAAAAAAAATCAGACCTAAAAGCCCCTGAATACCTGAGAATTAGGGAAAGTGGCCACACAGGTCACTTTCTCGATTGTGTTTGGAGGAGCAGAGGTTAAATATAGATTTTAAAAGATTCTTAACTCAGGAGTTCCAGAGGATAGTGTTTGCTAATAGCAGGAAGGATTAGAAATGCCCATCCATTAAGCTAGTCAAGGCATATTAAAATTAACTGGAGTGTGTGTGTGTGTGTGTGTGTGTGTGTGTGTGTGTGTTTCATTCGGGAATACAGATAGCTCTTGGGTTGGTAAGTGTGTGTGACCTGTTGGGAGCACTGAGCAGTTAACTACCAGTGTAATATCACAACATTTCTTAACTTAAGAAAACAAAAATCTACTTACATTTCCTCATTTGGTCCTATGCTTTCCAACCTGAGCACCTTCCATAGAAGGCTTCACAATGCCCTTTGATTTGGCAAGAGAGTTTTATCATTTTTAATTTATTGATAGGGAAGTGAAGATTCAATTGTGCTAATAGCTCTAAAGTCTAGCAACTCTGGGTTCTAATTTCAGCTCTATTGTTTTACTGGGTATATGAAATTATTAAAAAAAACTCTAATGGGAATGGGAGTGAATTTCAGTGATGAAGAATATATTGTTTTTGTGGACACACGTTTATTTCCCAGAACCCAGTTCACAACCACCTGTAACTCCAGTTTCAGGGCATCTATTGCCCTTTCTGGCCTTTGCAGGCACTAGGCCCTCATATGGTGTATTGACACAATACAGACAAAACTTCCATACACACAATTAATAAACAAATCTTCCCCTATAAAGTACTTGTTGGTGGCCCTCTTCTAAGACCTCATTAACCTTGGGTAAATGGTTAGGTTTCCAATATCAAGTATAATACATCTGCAGCACAACTCCTACACCTGGGGCTCAGGGAGCATCCCAGAAGAGGAGGTAAAACAGTTGCAAGAGTCAGAGGACCAGGGTCAAATTTGCTGTAAGACTGTGTCTCCTAGAAATGACAGGGGAGTTTCATCCATGATATCACAGCACAGCTACCTAAATAAGACATGATGAAGTTCAACTAAAGCAGACATGCTAACATGGAGGGGTAAAAAAAATCTCACCTAGCCCCAACCCTAGAAAAGAATTACAAGCAACTAAGTAATATGCAGAGTAGGAAAATTTTTCTTCTTCAACCAATAGCAAGCATGATCTATGTAATAAAATGTATGTGTTTCTGTCACCCAAACATATATTCCAAATATTGAATAAAATTCATACTTTGTACATTCATCCACCAATAGATATAGTGAGGTTAGTTTTATCATAATTAAAATATGCAATATTCAATTGACTTATACCTGCTTTGTGATAATTTTTCAACAATCATAAAAATAAAATAGGCTTTGTTTTGTATTGTTTCATAGTATGTTTTTCATACACGGCCCTATTGTATAGCTCAGGCTAGTCTAGAATTCATGATTGCTATACCTCAGCCTTCTGAGTGCAAGATTACAGGCAAGCACCACCGCACCTTGGTCAAATGATTTCTGTCGATTATATTTGAAAAGATGTAGGTCTACTTTTCTTCATTTCTCTCATTAAGCACTTCTGGAACTCTATGAATCCTATGAAAATCAAACAAAAAAAACTTTAAAATATTGATAAAACAACAACTATCTAGAAAACTTAAAAGTTGAGGGAAATCTCAGCAGAACATTTCTTGGGGTTCAGTTTTCCTTACCTAGGGTGACAGAGAAAATGATAATGCAAAAATGACAATAAGTGTGGTCATTAAATGTCCCCAAAGTCTAGTCTCATATACACATAAGGTCAGAAAGAGGGAAACTTAGGAAGAAATAAAATCAATTCAACAACAAATACTCCAAATTAGTACCATAAGAAACCTTTCGTTTATCTTCACCAGTTAACTTTGAGTAGGGAACCTAAGCTTCTGCCTTCATTTCATGCAGCAGAGATGCCTTTTCTCCACGGGAATGATATAAGAAGAAAACTAGAATATATTGAGGACCTTACTTCCCAGCATCCTTTTATAAAGCCATTCCTCCCAACTAAATCTGTGGAAGCCATGTGCAGGGGCCAGAAGTTAGACCCCATCCAGTGATATCAGACATTACTTCACCCCAGGGAACTAGTGGAAGATGAGTATGCAATCTAAATTCAACTATCTGCAGTGAAATAGTACATTTTCATGGGAAGCCTTAACACAAAAATAAGTTCTAGTATCTCAAAACCTAAGACATAAAGAATATTGTGTTCTGTCTCTATCTATCTTTATCTCAAGAAGCATAAAATCCTCAACTTGAATAAGAAAACATCAATCAAACAGATGGATGGAAAAATGATATAGATTAAATTAAAATCTTCTGTGAGAATTTTCAAAAGTCATTATATTAATTTTTCATAAGCAATCAAAATGATATAAAATTAAGGAAATCATAACAAGGAAATATAAGATAAAAATTTTGTCTTTACTGGGTCAAACAGGATGTATATATTTTAGTTTTTACATCTACAGTCTCTCTCTCTCTCGCTCTCTCTCTCTCTCTCTCTCTCTCTCTCTATATATATATATATATATATATATATATATATATATATATATATATAAACTTTTGGTATATAAAACTTTAGAAGCCATACTTCTTTTTACATACTTTTGCCTACCTCCCGGTATAATAGCCACTACTGACATATTTTCTTTTATTTTTCTATTTTTTTAGTTTAAATATGTAATTATCATGATTTCAAGTACAACATCAGAATGGGAGGAAGAGAATAAAGATTAAGGAACTTGAAGATAGTCGAAAAATTCTGTATCTGGACCTTGTTGATACTTGTGTGTGATAAAATTGAATGATGTCAATATCAAGTTTTGATTTGATATTTTAATAGGCTTATTTAAAATGTAATTATTGTGAGAGCTGTGATAAAGATGTATGGGTTTTCTGTTCACTGTCTTTGCAAATTTTTGTAAGTATAATTAGTTTTAAGTGCCAGTATTTACAAATACCAACTAGAAATTAATGTTAAATAGTTAGACTCTTAAAAATGTAAAACATTTAAATGAAGTATTGTTAGTCAAACTTCTGCTTTAATTAGATACATGGTGTATTTAAATGCCACTGTAACTTCAAATAGAAAACATCTTATTAAAATTATTCATTCACGAGTTGATCCATTGACCTCACTTAAAACTGTTGTGTATGTTTCTTTTGCTGTAGTGCATTATGGGAATTCACTGTTTTTTTTTTTTTTAACTTACAACCAGTGGCATACAGAACAGTCAGTTTAATTCAAGAATGTAGACAGTGGATATCTATCAATAGCTCATTCAAACTCACAAATCCTACATGATTGAAAGGAGGGGATTAAATCTTACATTTACTTTGAGTGGTCAATATGTCACCAGGTGGCAGTAGAGTATTATGACCACCAATATAATAACTGTATTAGACCTATAATACTCACAGAAATATTTTTAAACTCAGCCATGGTCCTCATATTTCTTAATAACACTGTATCACACTATATCACATCACCAATTGTAGTTGAAAGCATGGATGAAGAATTACAGACTTAAGATATATGAACATGGGATTTGGATTTGGCCAGTTATAATGTAATTGATGCAATTTTACATTTGAACCCTGCAGGGTATAAATGCCTCACATAAACCTCATACCTAAATAAAATCATTGACTCTTATATGCCATTATCCTTTGTGTCTTCTGTGGAAAATTAAAATATAAGCATTAATATTTTTAAGCATTAATATTTAAACACCATAGATTAAAACTAAATCTGTATGTAAGCATTTGACTAGGCAATGAGTTTTTCCTTATGCTTCAAGTGTGTAAAATGCAACTCTGTGTTAATGGCTAAAGAAATGATTTTTAATTTATAGAGCACCTGTTTTTAGAACAAGTATTTGACAAATCAATACATAGTTTTTAAAATGCAAACAAAATAATAAAATTTCATTATTGATACCTAAAAAAAATGATCCCATTAGTCAAATGGTCATTTTTCATTTCTAGACTATATTTTAAAAAATATTTCTAAATCATGGCAAGAGGATATGAAATATACATAAACAAAATGAGTCCTCTGTTTTCCAAACAAAACACACACATGCATATATAGAAGATTTTACCTTTTGCACAAAAGGATTTGTCACATAATTTTCTAAAAGAATTGAGATAAAAGATGGTACCCTGAATAAATTACAACTTACAGGAAGAAATAGGCTTCCAGTGGTTACTAATGGGATGCCTTTGGTCTAATAACAGGAAAGTCTGCCTCAGGAAGTGGCAGAGTCCCTCTTGTGGGAATTTTCACACAATGAATCAAACCCAGGCTTCCTGTCAGTAATAATCCAATATTGAAAATAATCCAATTTGGTCATGTGTTTTTATGATTACACTTTTCTATACATACTTTATAATAAAAAAAAACAACCGATAAAGGTATTAGCTTCCTTCCTTCCTTCCTTCCTTCCTTCCTTCTTTTTCTTTCCTTTTTTCTCCTTTCTTTCTTTCTTTCTCTCTTTCTTTCTTTCTTTCTTTCTTTCTTTCTTTCTTTCTTTCTTTCTTTCTTTCGTTCTTTTGTGATCAAGGTATAGAAGGTTAGTTTTGGCTCCTGCTTAAGTTATTACTTTACCTGGTGCACACCTTTAGTCCCAGCACTCTGGAGGCAGAGGCAGATGAATTTCTGAGTTCGAGGCCAACCTGGTCTACAAAGTGAGTTCCAGGACAGCCAGGGCTATACAGAGAATCCCTGTCTCGAAAAACAAAACAAAATAAAAACAAAAAAAAAGTTATTACCTTACCACGCACACCTACTCTGAGATTTTAATATTTCAGCCATCCTTGGAGGATGAGGATAATTTTGACAAGGAACTGGAAGGTCTGAGAAAGGCACCAGTGTGCTTGGGAGGTTTTGTTAATAGCTCTGTATTGTAGTCAGCACCTGCCTGATACAACTCTCCTTGAAAAATAGGTCTCAAATCATGTCCATTTAAAGGAAGGATTTTACATTTGCTGCTGGAAATTACAGCCTACGATTTTCAGCCATTTTCTGAAATAAGATGTGCGTTTCACCATTATTGATGGGGTATCATTTTCTCAAACACATCTGAGATTTTCAGAGGTTAAGTAGTTGAGTTGTGTTTTTCTTCCTTTCTCCTGAAGTCGTTATGTGCACCCCTTCCATACATCAGATGCTTCCAAATCCCATTAGTCAGAATGGTTTCTCCTCTCCTTCAACTCAGGTGTATATTTTCCACCATCTGGTTTTGTGATCAAGTGTGTATCTGGAGGCTATTATTTCCACTTTTCTAGTAAGAAATGGTAATTAAAAATATGTTGCTTTTATTACCCTGCAGTGACTGAAAGGAAACATGGGCAAATGGCAATCTTTTTTCTCATTTCAAGGCAGCTGCCTATCAGTTTGATTCTCAGCTATTTCTGGATTTCTTATTTGGCTAAGTCCATGCATATATTGTGGTTTTTTTTTTGTTTGTTTGTTTGTTTTTTTCTGACTGGAATATATAAGTCACAATGTCAATGTGAACTTGTTAGTTTTAATGCTGTCTTGCATTGGGTATATTGTTCTGAAGAGAAGTTATTCTCTATTAGGATACTGAGAAGAAAGGAATGATTTATATCATCAGTGCCATAAATCTGATAAAATGAATGATATAAAGCACAGTGTAGTGGGACTAACCTTAAAGACTAAAAAAGAGAATCATTTAAGCCCAGGACTTTGAATATATAGCAAGACTCTAGCTCAAAAATTCCATATACACAGATGTAACATGTATAACACATACTATATATGTATTACATACATATTTTATTTATGTAAGATACAGTAATTACTATTAAAGACAGTTACCCAACATAAACAAATGTATTTCATTATGTGAAAAGAGAGACTATCTAATTCATATCACATTGAGTTCTACAGCGCCATTAGCAAAATTTGGTATTTAGTGAAGCCTCAGTAGTAAATCATATTGAGCTTTGTAAGTTAGTATAAAGTCAACTTTACACCACAAACAATACATGTCTTTACTGGTTTTCAATAATGAGTAAAGGAAGGGCTAATTTTGGTAGATGTTCATATTCAGACCCTCCACAAATTTATGTAATTCACAGAATCAATCCTATAAAATAACCCTTTTCCTTTAATCACATGGTTTAATGTATTTTTATAATGCATGCCCAGCTGCAAGAAGAAACCTTATAAAGCTCACCCATCTGTCACTCTAAAGTTAGAATGAGTTTGTCATTTCTTAATATTTCGATTTTTAGAATTAGTGAAGAATACAAAAGAAAGAGTTTGAGTATCCCTAAAACAGAGGATCCTAGAAGAAGAAAATTTGGGGGTGGGAAGTGTGTGTGTGTGTGTGTGTGTGTGTGCACATGTGCACATTATTCAGGATTGGCCTGAAGTTACTTTAAATGAAGCATAAAAGAAGTGGATCATGTAGTTAAATATCCTGCTTTTGATTAAAGATGTCTTGGATGAATATTTTTTCATTCACTTGAGGATATGTACTAATTGAAGCCATGGGGAATATTACAGAATGGGAAGTTAGTGGAGTTTAAGAACAAACCTTGATTAAGTCTGACATATAATAGCTGGGAAGAGGAAGATGAGCCTCAAGGGAAGAGAGATGGAAAAAATGATTGGGTTGTAGAAGTTAAATGAAAATAATGTTTCAAGTTTTGGAGAGTGTAGCAGTGAGTCTCACAGACAAGAGGTCAAGTAGTGAACTCAATGTCTGTTTTATTTGATGATAGTAGTGATGTTAAACAGATCTGTTTTACTGGAGAGATGGAGCAGAAAGCTGAACTGAAGTATGTAAGAAGGTGAACAAAGACATGAAGACCATGGGTATAGATAATATGGTAGGATTAGCTTGAGTTCTTTCTACTATTCAGAAAGAAGAATAATTCAGTCCTTGGAGATTGAAATAAACATGTAGCTTTTGTACTGAGAATGAGGCAATTTTCTTTTAAATGTTTCTTTCTGTCTTCTAATCTGAGATCTCTTACCATTATCAGTTTCTGCATGGGTATTTGTTCAAAAACCTCACTGTCATCTCATTCTATAGTCATTCTCAATGCTTCAATTAGTACATATTCTCAAGTGAGTATCACATTATATATTCAAACCAGACGCCAGTAATCCAATTTTAGGACATTCAACTACTGCTTCAACATTTTGTCTGAGTTTTTTTCAACATATTTCAAATTGAGTGAGTGATTCAAAAATTTAAGATTTAGGAAGAAAGATAAGAAATAGTGACTTGAACTTGAATCAAAATATAGTGAGGTTTCTGAGTAGTGTCATTTATACTGGAAATAATGCGTTTCAAATTATTGAAATGGTGATCCATGGAATTGATGCCGGATAAGAAGACAAACAACAAAAAGATCTGATGAGTAATATCTATGTTCATAAAGATCATGGTTCAAACATCAAGCTGAATAGATTTGACACTGAAGTAAGAAAAAGGAAAAATATAAATGAAGGGTTACTATAATGGTTCTGAGTGATATAGAAGTGCTGATAATAACTCTGGAAATGATGGACTCATATAGACAGGAGAAAAATTATTTGCATTACTCACCATTCTAATGTTATTAAATACATGACTCATGTAAGCATAAGAGTCAGCCAGTATGAATGCAGAGTTTCTGATATAACAAAAATGAAAAACATACCCTAGAAACATGGGAGTGAAAGCACTGGTCAGTCAGTAGTGTGCTAAGCATCTATGAAACCCCATATTTGATCCTCAGCACCACATATACTCTTGTGTAGCTGCGTAGAGAGAACTGTGTTTCACTCGTGGTAGACCCAGTCAATAATCTCAGGGAGAAGACACAAGAGCATTAGAAGTTCCAGGCAGTCCTCAGCTACATTAAAAGTTTGAAGCCTGGTAGGGGTCCAAGAGATTATCTCAAAACCTGAAAGCTACAAACTTAATGTCTGTGTTTACAAATTGAAGGATCTCGGCATAGAGGCCTTAGGTGATATAGATGGTGGTGAGAAGAAAGGAAAATTTCTATAATGGTTTAACATAATAAGAGGGGGGTTTATGAAGGTTTTCTTTAAAGGTTGAATGTTACAACTGAAAGCCGAATGGAGTGCCAAGATAATGTCCTTGTCAACTCAACTGTGTTGTATGGGTGTGTGAATAAACAGCAGCAGCATTTTACAGAAATACAACTGTGATCTCCAATGAAAGCCAGGATTCAGTTGAGATACAGAAATGTTTGTAAGGCTCTTGCTCATTTGGAATAATCTCTGTAGAGTTGTTTGGCAGATATGGCCCAAGAATATTTATAGAGTGCTTAGTAAACAGTTCTTAGAAGGGAAACTTTCCCCATAAGTCATGAGCAAAGATGTATATACAGCTTATCCTGACATTTTGGGTGATGAGCTATGAAGATAGGGCCATGACGGGATGCTTGGCATTATAATTTTGTCACTAGTACCTTTTGACATTGAATGGGTTTATGAGAGAAACATTTAAGAAACATTGCATGTATTAGTTTTTGAATATTGTGTCTGCCTTTATTGTTATCTGCAAGAGTATATCCATAGATGAACCTACAAACCTCAATGTTATGTGAAGATTTATTTGGGAAACAATTCATGAGTCTGTAGTCTGCCCTTATTTATATATTTTCATTTTCCCCCATTTTTTCTGAGACAGGGTTCTATTTGAGACTCTTATTGTCCTCAACCTCATTGAAATTAAAGGTGTGAGTAGCAATGCCCAACTGGGGTCATCCCTTATAAAGAGGCCTAAAGGACTAAAGAGATGACTCAACGTGTAAAGGCTCTTGCCACCAAATCTGGGATCTAAATTCAGCTTGTTGAACCCACATAGGGGAAGGAAATAATTGACTCTTACAAGTGCAATTTTCCTGTGATCCACAAAGCACTGCCTCAAAAACACACATAAATAACTAAATAAGCTAATATAATTAAAACGTTTTTGAAAAATTAAGATGCTTCAGAGAGACTTTTCACACCTTTTACCACATGAGGATGAATGAGAAGTGACCCTACACCCCTTAGTCAATGTGAGGAAACCCTGAGAAGTCAACATCTGTGAACCAGAAAGCAAGGCCTCACTAAAGACCAAATATAACATGATCTTGGACTTCTCAGTAATCAGAGCAGTAAAGAAAAAAAATGGAATATTTATAAGCCCAAAGGGACTAATAATAAAAGGAGAACTCTTGCCAATAAATTATAAAGGCCATGGAAATCTCTGGTCCAGTCAGGATTTAATTTCTATTCTGCAAATACCTATGCTATCATAAGCATATGGGAAGCCATCATTTTCTTTTTTTTTTCTTTTTTTTATTAGATATTTTCTTCATTTACATTTCAAATGCTATCCCGAAAGTTCCCTATACTATCCACCTGCCCTGCTCTCCTACCCACGCACTCCCACTTCTTGGGCCTGGAGTTCCCCTGTACTGGGACATATAAAGTTTGCAATACCAAGGGGCCTCTCTTCCCAATGATGGCCGACTAGGCCATCTTTTGCTGCATATACAGCTAGAGACACCAGCTCTTGGGGTACTGGTTAGTTCATATTGATGTTCCAACTATAGGGTTGCAGACCCCTTCAGCTCCTTGGGAGCTTTCTCTAGATTCTCCATTGGGGGCCCTGTATTCCATACTATAGATGACTGTGAGCATCCACTTCTGTATTTTCCAGGCACTGGCATAGTCTCATAAAAGACAGCTATATCAGGGTCCCTTCAGCAAAATCTTGCTAGCGTATGTGATGCTGTCTGCGTTTTGAGGCTGATTATGGAATGGATCCCTGCCTGGAGTAGTCTCTGCATAGTCCATCCTTTCATCTTAGCTCCAAACTTTGTCTCTGTAACTCCTTTCATGGGTATTTTGTTCCCTATTCTAAGGAGGAATGAAGTATCCACATATTGGTCTTCCTTCTACTAGATTTTCTTGTGTTTTGCAAATTCTTATCTAGGGTATTCTAAGTTTCTGGGCAAATATCCACTTATCAGTGAGTGCATATCTAGTAACTTCTTTTATGATTGGGTTACCTCACTAAGGATGATATCTTCCAAATACATCCATTTGCCCAAAAATTTCATTAATTCATTGTTTTTCATAGCAGAGTAGTACTCCATTGTGTAAATGTACCACATTTTCTGTATCCATTCCTCTGTTGAGGGACATCTGGGTTCTTTCCAGCTTCTGGCTATTATAAATAAGGATGCTATGAACATAGTGAAGCATGTGTTCTTATTACCAGTTGGAACATCTTCTGGGTATATGCCCAGGAGAGGTATTGCGGGATCTTCCGGTAGTACTAAGTCCAATTTTCTGAGGAAATGCCAGACTGACTTCCAGAATGGTTGTACCAGCTTGCAATACCCACCAGCAATGGAGGAGTGTTCCTCTTAATCCACATCATCGCCAGCATCAACTGTCACCTGAATTTTTGATCTTAGCCATTCTGACTGGTGTGAGGTGGAATCTCAAGGATGTTTTGATTTGCATTTCCCTAATGATTAAGGATGTTGAACATTTTTTCAGGTGCTTCTCAGCCCTTTGGTATTCCTCAGTTGAGAACTCTTTATTTAGCTCTGTACCCCATTTTTAATGGGGTTATTTGAATTTCTGGAGTCCAGCTTCTTGAGCTCTTTGGATATTAGTCCGCTATCAGATTTAGGATTGGTAAAAATCCTTTCCCAATCTGTTGGTGGCGTTTTTGTCTTATTGACAGTGTCTTTTGCCTTACAGAAGCTTTGCAATTTTATGAGGTCCCATTTGTAAATTCTTTTGTTTGTTTGTTTGTTTTGCTTGTTTGTTTTTTGAGACAGGGTTTCTCTGTATAGCCATTGCTGTCCTGGAACTCACTTTGTAGACCAGGCTGGCCTCGAACTCAGAAATCGGCCTTCCTCTGCCTCCCAAGAGCTGAGGTCAAAAGCATGTACCACCACTGCCCAGATCCATTTGTAAATTCTTGATCTTACAGCACAAGCCATTGCTGATCTGTTTAAGAATTTTACCCCTGTGCCCATATCTTCAAGGCTTTTCCCCACTTTCCCCTATATTAATTTCAGGGTCTCTGGTTTTATATGGAGGTCTTTGATCCACTTAGACTTGAGCTTTGTACAAGAATAAGAGAATGGGTCAATTCACGTTCTTCTATATGATAACTGCCAGTTGTGCCAGCACCATTTGTTGAAAATGCTCTTTTTTCCACTGGATGGTTTTAGCTTCCTTGTCAAAGATCAAGTGACCGTAGGTGTGTGAGTTCATTTCTGGGTCTTCAATTCTATTCCATTGGTCTATATGCCTTTCCCTATACCAGTACCATGCAGTTTTTATCACAATTGCTCTGCTTTAGGTCAGGCATGGTGATTGCACCAGAGGTTCTTTAATTGTTGAGAATAGTTTTTGCTATCATAGCTTTTTTTTATTATTCCAGATGAATTTGCAAATTGCCCATTCTAACTCAGTGAAGAATTGAGTTGGAATTTTGATGGGGATTGCATTGAATCTGTAGATTGCTTTCGGCAGGATAGCTATTTGGACTATATTAATCCTGCCAACCCATGAGCATGGGAGATCTTTCCATATTCTGAGATCTTCTTCAATTTCTTTATCAGAGACTTGAAGTTCTTATCATACAGATCTTTCACTTTCTTAGTTAGATTCACACCAAGGTATTTTTATATTATTTGTGACTATTGTGAAGGGTATTGTTTCACTAATTTTTTTCTCAGTCCCTTAATCCTTTGTATTGAGAAAGGCCAGTTTGAGTTAATTTTATATCCAGCTACTGCACTGAAGCTGTTTATCAGGTTTAGGAGGTCTCTGGTGGAATTTTTAGGGTCTCTATCTCTCTCTCTCTCTCACACACACACACACACACACACACACACACACACACACACACACACACATATATATATATATATATATATATATATATATTATCATAGCATCTGCACATAGTGATATTTTGACTTCTTTCTTTCCAATTTGTATCCCCTTGGATATCCTTTTGTTCTAGAATTGCTCTGGCTAGGATTTGAAGTACTATATTGAATAGGTAGGGAGAAAGTGGTCAGCCTTGCCTGGTCCCTGATTTTATTGGGATTGCTTTGAGTTTCTCTCCATTTAGTTTGATGTTGTCTACTGGTTTGCTGTAGATTACTTTTATTATGTTTAGCTATGGGCCTCGAATTCCTGATCTTTCTAAGACTTTTATCATGAATGGGTGTTGGATTCTGTCAAATGATTTCACAGCATCTAACTAGATGATCATGTGGTTTTTGTCTTTGAGTTTGTTTATGTAGTGGATTATGTTGATGGATTTCCCTATATTCATCCCTGTATCCTTGGGATAAAGCCTACTTGGTCACAATGGACGATCATTTTGATGTGTTCTTGGGTTCAGTTTCTGAGGACTTTATTGAGTATTTTTGCATTGATATTCATAAGCAAAATTGGCCTGAACTTCTCTTTCTTTGTTGGATCTTTGTGTGGTTTAGGTATCAAAGTAATTGTGGCTTCATAGATTGAATTGGATAGAGTACCTTTTGTCTCAATTTAGTGGAATAGTTTGAAGAGTGTTGGAATTAGGTCTTCTTTGAAAGTCTGATAGAACTCTACACTAAACTCATCTGTTCCTGGGCCTTTTTTTTGGTTGGGTGACAATTAATGACTGCTTCTATTTCTTTAGGGGAAATGGGACTGTTTAGATCATTAATCTGATCATGATTTAACTTTGATACCTGGTATCTGTGTAGGAAGTCGTCCATTTAATGCAGGTTTTCCAGTTTTGTTGAGTATAGCCTTTTGTAGTAGGATCTGATGGTGTTTTGAATTTCCTCAGGTTCTGTTGTTATGTCTCCTTTTTCATTTTTGACTTTGCTAATTAGGATACTGTCCCTTTAACATCTAGTTAGTCTGGCTAAGGGTTTATCTATCTTGTTGATTTTCTCAAATAATCCATTCCTGGTTTGGTTGAGTCTTTGAATAGTTCTTTTTGTTTTCACTTGGTTGATTTCAGCCCTGATTTTGATTATATCCTGCTGTCTACTCCTCTTGGGTGATTTTGCTGTCTTTAGTTCTAGAGCTTCTAGGTATGCTGTCAGTCTGCTAGTATACACTCTCTCTAGTTTCTTTTTGGAGGCACTCAGGACTATGAATTTTCCTCTTAGGACTGCCTTCATTGTCTCACATAAGTTTGGGTATGTTGTGGCTTCATTTTCATTAAACTCTAAAAAGTCTTTAATTTCTTTCTTTATTCCTTCCTTGACCAAGGTATCATTGAGGAGAGTGTTGTTCAGTTTCCACATGAATGTTGGCTTTCTATTATTTATGTTGTTATTGAAGATCAGCCTTATTCCGTGGTGATCAGGTAGGATGCATGGGATAATTTCAATATTTTTTTTATCTGTGTAGACCTGTTTTGTGACCAATTATATGGTCAGTTTTGGAGGAGGTACCATGTGGTACTGAGAAGAAGTTATATCCTTTTGTTTTAGGATAAAATGTTCTATAGATATATACTAAATTCATTTGCTTCATAACTTTGTTTAGTGTCCATTGTCTCCATTTAGTTTTGGTTTCCAGGATCTGTTCATTGGTGAGAGTGGGGTGTTGAAGTCTCCCACTATCATTGTGTGAGCTGCAATGTGTGCTTTGAGTTTTACTAAAGTTTTCTTTAATGAATATGGCTGCCCTTGAATTGGGAGAACAGATATTCAGAATTGAGAGTTCATCTTGGTAGATTTTACCTTTGATGAGTTTGAAGTGTACCTCCTTGTTTTTGTTTTGTTTTGTTTTGTTTTGTTTTGTTTTGTTTTGTTTTTGATAACTTTGGTTTGGAAGTCAATTTTATTCGATATTAGAATGGCTGCTCCAGCTTGTTTCTTTGGACCATTTGCTTGGAAAATTGTTTTCCAGCCTTTCACTCTGAGGCACTATCTGTCCTTTTCCCTAAGGTGGGTTTCATGTAAGCAACAAAATGTTGGGTCCTGTTTGTGTAGTCAGTCTATTAGTCCATGTCTTTTTATTGGGGAATTGAGTCCATTGATGTTAAGAGAAATTAAAGAAAAGTAATGGTTGCTTCCTGTTATTTTTGTTGTTAAAGTTGTAATTCTGTTCTGGCTGCTGTCTTCTTTTAGGTTGGTTGAAGAATTACTTTCTTGCTTTTTCTAGGGTGTAGTTTCAGTCCTTGTGTTGGTGTTTTCCCTTTATTAGCCTTTGAAGGGCTAGGTTCGTGGAATGATATTGTGTGAATTTGATTTTATCATGGAATATTTTGGTTTCTCCATCTATGGTAATTGAGAGGTTTGTTGGGCGTAGTAGTAGCCTGGGCTGGCATTTGTGTTCTCTTAGGGTCTGCATAACATCTGTTCAGGATCTTCTGGCTTTCATTGTCTCTGGTGAGAAGTCTGGTTTAATTCTAATACGCCTGCCTTCATATGTTACTTGACCTTATTCCCCTACTGATTTTAATATTCTATCTTTATTTAGCGCATTTGTTTTTTCTTATTATTATGTGTTGGGAGGAGTTTCGTTTCTGGTCCAGCCTACTTGGCATTCTATAGGCTTCTTGTATGTTCATGGGCATCTCTTTCTTTAGGTTTGGGAAATTTTCTTCTATAATTTTGTTGAAGATATTTGCTGGCCCTTTAAATTGAAAATCTCATTGTCATCTACTCATATTATGCATAGATTTGGTCTTCTCATTGTGTCCTGTATTTCCTGGATGTTTTAAGTTAGGATCTTTTTGCATTTTGCATTTTCTTTGATTGTTGTGCCCATGTTCTCTATGGAATCTTCCGGACCAGAGATTCTCTTTTCCATCTCTTTTATTTTGTTGCTGATGCTCACATCTATGGTTCCTGATTTCTTTCCTATGGTTTCTATCTCCAGAGTTGTCTCCCTTTGGTTTTCTTTATTGTTTCTACTTCCCTTATTAGATCCTGGATGGTTTTGTTCAATTCTATCACCTGTTTGGTTGTGTTTTCCTGTAGCTCTTGAATGGATTTTTGTGTTTCCTCTTTAAGGACTACTACCTCTTTAGCACTGTTCTCCTGTATTTCTTTAAGTGAGTTATTAATGCCCTACTTGATGTCCTCTACCAGCATCATAAGATATGATTTTAACTTTTAGTCTTGCTTTTTGGGTGTGTTGGGGTATCCAGGACTTGCTGAGGTGGGTGTGCTAGGTTCTGATGATGGTGAGTGGTCTTGGTTTCTGTTAGTAAGATTCTTACTTTTGCCTTTTGTCATCTGGTAATCTCTGGAGTTAGTTGTTATAGTTGACTCTGGTTTGAGCTTGTTCCTCCTGTGATTATGTTAGCCCTTGTCATCAGACCTGGGAAACTAGCTCTCTCCTGAGTCTCAGTGGTCAGAGTACTTTCTGCAGGTAAGCTCTCCTCTTGCAGGGAAGGTGTACAGAGGTCTGGCGTTCAGACCTGTCTCCTGGCTGAAAATGAAGGCTGGAAACAGGGCCTGTCTCAGAAGATGTGTTTCCTCAGCAATCTGCACACTCACCTGCACAGATTGGTCTCCAAGGGACCCGGGACACAAGATGGCTCTCTCACCTGCTCTGGTGGTCAGAGCCCTCCTGGGTGAGCACCTCTTCTCTGGTGGGGAAGGTGCCAGGATGTCTGGAGCCCTAAATGGGGTCTGACCCAGAAGCTGTGTCACTTCTGCATTTAGCTTGCTCACCCTTCACAGTCAGCAAGCTGACCTGGGCAGACTGGTCTCTGAGGGACCCGGGACCCAAGGTGGCTCCCTCACCTGCTCTGGAAGTTAGAGCCCTCCTGGGAGGGCACCTCTCCTCTGGTGGGGAAGGTGCCCAGATGTCTGGGGCCTGAAAGCTTCTGTCCCAGAAGTTGTGTATCTTGAGCAGTCCACTCCCTCACCCTTTGCCCATCATTTTCTTGGTTATTTGGGAATTTAGTACTGCTTAGTTTTCTAGTCTTAACTATGTAATAAGATCCAATAGGTGAAGATGGTACATACGTGAGCTGCTTGATGTAGAGAAATTCATCTCAAACAGATTGAGAAAGCTCCCCATAGCTAACTAGCATCCAGAGTATCAAAGGGTGCTGTGCAGATTGCTGGAGGTAATATCAATGGTCTTACCCAGCACTTTACCCACTATGTACAGTACTGACATTTGTCCACATGACTGCAAATGGGCAGCCAACTATTTTCTGATTAGATTTGTGGCCTGATCCATAGGAGATACTCCATTTCAGGTACTGTAAATTTGGCTAAAAACCTATGGCTGAAAATGTAATAAGCCCTGTGGAAGAAAATTCCTGGACTGCTAATTTGCCCTCTAAATATTGGTGCTTAAGTTCATATATTAATACTGCTCTTGACCTTGTTTCTTTTTGTAATGGGCACTCACTCAGCTTTGATCTTTGGCCTCCATGCAAATCCATGTGAGTACATGTGAATATACCACACACACACACACACACACACACACACACACACACACACACAAATATATATATATATATATATATATATATATATATATATATATATATATATATTTGTTCAATTTATATACTGAGATTATACAAAGTTGCAATAAGAATAGCTGATGCTTCTTTACTATGTGCAAATATTATACTCAATAACTATACAGTATCTTCTTTAATCATTCTAATAACCCTGTTAATGACTAAGAGCACATGTTGAATAAATTCACAGGGCCTTAGGGAAGAACTTCCTGTTCTGCTAGATGGACAGCATATTAAACAGCCTTCTAATTTGTTTCTGCATACCTACGCACTGATGCTGCTCTTAGACTACATTAGAGAAATTTTTGTGCAGTGGATGGCAGTTAATGCACAACTCCCTTATTCATTGGTCAAAGTACAAATAATAAGTATCAGTGGAGTCCTCAGCCAGTTATATATACATCAACCCCTGTACCAGCTAAGACTAAGGGACCACCCAGGAAGAGGTGAGTAGGAAGAATATGAGAACTAGAGGCTGAGGGAGACTGAAGCAAAACAGTGTCTTCTGGATAAGACAGTACCAATGCATTCATAACAGCTATGAGAGTCTGCACAAAACTTACACAAAGACAAGCTAGTAAACATTACAAATGAAGTAGAGAGGGGATCACAAGCCCCCATACTTAGCACAAGAGCTATGATCAATAGATGGTTTCTGGGAGAAAGAGAGTCAGTTTTCTTTAAGGATATGGCTTCTGGTAGGTGGGACATGCTCCAGTGAATGACCTCACACCCAGAAAAATATGGGTAGCACAAATTCGGGTCAAAGAGTTCTTTAAAAATTAAGAGAATATAAAGTTAGAAAGGTAGGAAGATGGGAATGGCTCTGAGAGAACTTAAGGGGATGAGCTGAGGTAAATATGCTCAAAACCTATTGTATAATATTCTCAAAGTATTAATAGGGTAGTTTTAAATAACCCTTTTGGTTATGTGAGTGAAAATACAGCCTATTTGTTTGTATATTTGAATGTTTGGTCCTCAGTTGGTGGAAGGATTTGGGAAGAGCTAGGAGGTTTAGCCTTATTGGAGGATGTGTGTCACTTGGGCTGAGTTTTGAGGTTTCAAAAGTCCAAGCCCTTGCTGGGCAGTGGTGGTGCATGCCTTTAATCACAGCATTTGGGAGGCAGAGGCAAGTGGATATCTGAGTTCGAGGCCAGCCTGGTCTACAGAATGAGTTCCAGGACAACCAGGGCTACACATAGAAACCCTGTCTGGAAAAAAAAAAAGTCCAAGTCCCCACCACCACCGTGTGTGTGGTGTGTGTCTGTTCTGTGTGTGTGTGTGTGTGTGTGTGTGTGTGTGTGTGTGTGTGAGATGGATTTTGTCTCAGCATGTAAACTTTCAGCAGCTGCTTTGGCAACATGGACACCTGTCTGCTTCATTGTTTTCTATTATGATGGTCATGGAGTAACCCTCTGAGCTGTAAGCATCCCACCCCCATTGAATTAATTCTATTATAACTTGCATTATTTTTGGTGTCTCTTTATGGCAGTAGAAAAGTAACTAAGGCAACTCTATTTAATTGCAATATTTATCATCATTCACTTTAGAGATGAAAAAAATGAAGCTTAAAAAGAAAAGTAATTTTCTCTAGTTACTACATCCAGCAAATGGTGACCATGACCCTAGATCTGGAAAATATAATTAACTATGACATTGCACTGCTTCACTAGCCTTCTTGATTGTCTTTATTCACAACTCAGATTCTTTCAAATAATCATCAACATTCTATCTTCCTTCCATAAACTGAATCTCACTTCAAGTTTAGCATTTTTGTGTTTCTGCATTTTCTCATCAGTCTTATTCTTCTTTAGTTAGATGTGTTACTTATTAAGTTTATGGTATTTTTATGTCAAAGCTTATCTATTGTTCTATATATAAAATTATGTAACATCTTTTTATCTCCTTTATTTCTTTGTCTCAATTGTCCTTTTTCTCAGCATACCATATTTTAAAAGTATCTGACTTTTGGGAGAAAAAAAGCTGGAAATGGCCAGCATGCAGATGTATATGTATGCATATGTACAATACACACTTGTTCATAATGCTTGGTACTAAATATAAGGGGTCATACATATTAAGCAAGTGCTCTGCCACAGAACTACACTGATTGCTGGAAATTGTTATTAGAAGATTAAAGAAAATACTTTCTTTTATTCTCTCATCTATGTTGTCATATCCAGTGGTGTTGCTATTGTTGAGCTCTTATTTAGGGAACCACATAGTTGAGATGTCTTGCATAGATTCTCAATAGAGAATTCTTTGGTTTGAATCTTCTGGTTGTCCAATGAGAAAAAGACTATGACTGTATCAAGAAATTAGGCCTGAAATACCTTTTTTCCTGTAGAGAACTGAGAGATTTTGAGCCTGAGTTTATTTGTGTTTTTGGATAAGTCATCAGAATACACTGGGTTTCTATATTTTACCTTAAGTTTCTCCCACAAAATGTTAACTACAGTATTTCCAGAGTCTTACTTGTATCACTTAGGAATACATTGAAAAAGAGGAATCAGTGTCATTTTGTACCATGTCTGAATGCTCTGCATGTTATTTTTTTTTTAATTTGAGTTGATTATATTCAAAGAGTTGATCAGGCAATGTATTCAACTCCATTTCCAGAAATTGAAGTTATATTTCCTTAAACACCCAACCATGAAAATTTACCCACAGTTGGTCATTGTTCATGTATTCTTTATACACTTTATTCTTATAACACAATCTATATTTAAACCTATGCAATCTTCATAATTTATTTCACTTATGCTTTTGTACCATCATACCTTTATTAATGTCACAATTGTCTGGAATCTTCTGTTTACTAATTTATATCAGTTTGATTAGGGGCTGGATAGATGTTGTAGCAGTTAAGAATACTGATTGCTCTTCAAAGTAATCAGGTTCAATTCCCAGCAGTCACTTGGTTACTCACAACCATTTATAACTACAGGAGATTTAATGCCCTCTTCTGGCCACCAAAGACACCAGGCATGCTGCACATTGTGTAGAATATTGCTTAATTACTAGCATCTCCACAAAACCTTTAGCACTAACCATGCTGCAATTAATCTCAAATATTGTCCCCTCCTTATAACTTATTTGCTCTATATTCACAGCATCTGGAACACTGAGTATAAATCTTTGATTCAGAGTAATAAGGCAATAATTTTAATTATATTGTTGAAAGGATCTCAGAATGTATGCTTTATAGTTATAAATGCTTTATATATTTTCTAGATTTTACTCAGGGTTTTCAACAACCAAAGGAAGTATAGAAACAAGTGACATAGAAATGACAAATCACAAAATAGACCCAAAAGGAGAAAATGGGGAGAAAAGCAATGGAATAGAAAGGTGATGGACTTAACCCTAGCCATACTAATGAAAATAGTGAGTGTAAATGGCCAAATATCTTAATTACATGGAAAAGTCTACGAGATTCAATAAATTAATTCAATAAATGCAAAGCCCTATTACATGTAGCCTTCAAGGAAATACTTTAGAAAGATATAAATATGTTACATTAAAAATAACAATGAATATAGCAGGCTAACACGAAAGTAAAACTGGAGTGGCTAAAGAATTATACAATACAGATTTTTTTTCTAAAGAATACTGCATGGCAAGAGAGGCTTTTTTCATAACATGATGATGGTAATACAGCTGAAGGACATAACAGCACTATACATTTGTGTATCTAATAGCTATGGCTCTAAATATGTGAAGCAAAAATGGAGAGAACCTTTCAACCATGTTAAGATGTTCTTAGCTATAAAAGTTTTCTTAATTGAATATAAAAGCAAAGTTTTAAAGTGGTGCATTTCAGATTTATGAGGTCAATCAGAGCCTAAAGCAGGACCATGTTTTTATAACTACTTGGTTTCAGCTTTCACTTCTGAAATAAGGAAGCAAAATTCCTTTACTTTAATTAGGAAAATTAGGAAATTTATTTAACACTTGTTCCTCTGATTTGTTTGTTGTAAAGTGTGTCCACTGTGTCCACTCAATGTCTTTAAAAGTTATCCTAAAGATGAATACAAAATGGTGTAGCTGATGATAGTTTATGAAACACTCATCTTACTGTTATTGACATTAAATGGTCTTTTTATTTGTTCAACAATTATGAATTTCCATGGTTTTTTGGACTATAAATTAATGTTTCTGAAACCTTTCACTTCCCTAAGACATCATGCTGTGACTCTCTTATATAGTAGTAATGTGTACTTCATTACGGGACAGTATGAGAAGTACTTTAAATAATTGCAAAAATGAAGCTTAAGAACTATAATGGTGCAAGTAGAGTAAGTTCATTAAATCGATGGCTTTGAAACTTCTTTGACTGACTATGATCCAAGCTGAGCAATCATTTTATAGCCTAAACACACAAAACACCTTTACTTTATTGGCTTAAGATTTCTGAAACTGTATGTGTCCGCGGTTTTTATTATATTTTATTCTAGTTAATTCATTTAAGGAAAAAAATGATTATAACCCATTTAACTGATTTTCTGACTTTCAAGTAGGTTAACCAACTATGGTTCAGAATGCTATATGGGGTGATTTTCATGCAAAATCACATTTCAAAATTAGGGAAATGATGGGAAAAATCCCATCATATGAGACTTTGAAAAGATATTGAATACTGAGTAGAAAGGACTGTTGATGCGTTAATTATGCTTTGTCATTGAGATGATGCAATTAAGTTTGGCTAGCTTATTAAGTAAAACATCATTAAAGAAAATATAGAACATTCAAATGATGTCATACATTTCCTACAATATCATGTTTGGTCAAGATTCATACTTTCAATTATGAACAATTAAAATGTCTAACTTTGAAAAACAGCATTCTGGGGTCTTGAGAAATGGTTCCACCATTAAGTGTGTTGTTCTTCCAAGGGCCTAAATTCAATTCTCAGGACCAACATGACAGCTCACAATTGTCTGTAGTTCTGGTAGGGGGTCCAATGTCCTCTTCTGGCCTCAGCAGACCCTCGATATTCACATGGCACAGAGACATCCATTCAGGCAAACAATCTATACACATAAAAATAAAAAATAATAAATCTATTTTGAAAATCTTAGCTTCCTTAAGTTGCTTTTATCAGAGTGTTTTACTATATAATATGGAAAAATACTAAGACAGGATCAATGCTATTACTTCTACCATGAATTATCTTTGATTTTGCCTAACATCAATATAGTTTGTTTTATTGCATTGTTATGGAGAATTTTCTTAAGTGTTGTGATATTTCTCTTATATTGCTATACTATTTATGTTTCTTTACTTAGTGATGGAATATCTTCCCTCTTATAAAGGGACCTCTCTCTTTTACTGATAGTTGTTCTTGTTTCCTTTTCTTTGTTGTTGGCACCAAAAATTATCAGTGCTTTAACTTATAGAAGTGGAGGCAACTGAATAGCATCTGAGTAGAATGATTACGTGCATGGGCTCTGAAGACCGGCAGCTCTATTCTTCCTAGATGTCTAGCCTTTGCCAAATCACTCTTACCTCATTAAATCTTAGTGGAATAAATGTTCAAATGGAGTAATGTGTCCTAGGACAATTTATGAGGACTAGATGAAATAATGCAGATGACACTTTTGGTGTAGAAAACTTTATTGGTAAAAACACCTTGGCCACAGTGATCTCCTTACCTGATATCTCACTTACAAGAATGAATCTTCCATAGTAATATTCATATTGTGTCCTTCTTGGTTAGCTAAAAATGGTAGGGAAAAGATAAAAGTACAAGTTTGGGGTTTTCTCAACTGATTTATATATTCAGGATATTAATCTCTTTCACTTAATTATTATTTTTTTCTTGAGTTGTGCCGAGTATTTTACTTTTCTGAAGTCCCACTTGTCAGTAGTTGACCTTAACTGATGAGCCAATGGAATTTTATTCAGTAAGTCTTTGTACACACTTAGCATCAAGGCCTATGTTTTATTCTAGCAACTTCAGTGTTTCAGATAGGTGTGTAAATTTGTCATCTTTACTCTGGTATTTCTATATTTGCAACTATCTTCCAATCTTTCCAAGTTATATTTCGTACTATCACCATAAAAGATTGAATCTTGTATTAGGGTTAAAGTTTAACAATAGAGTCCAAAGAGAAGAGAAAAGACATCTCTCAATGCAGCCCAGGAAGAATCCAATGTCAGGTTCTTCCTCTAAAAAAATAATATTTTATTCATTTTAGAGCTAAATGTTCCCATGAAGAATTTTTCCCATTTCCTTTACATATATAAAGTTAACCATTTTGAAGAATATTCATTTAAAATTTTGAAGAATTTGAATGAAAAAGATGAATAGGATTGACCAAATGGCACGACTACTTATTTTCTTATTTAGAACTGTCCTTCAAAATAAAAAAAAAAAAAAACCTAAAATGCAATTCAGACATAATGCGTGTCTCCATACCTTCCAATCCACATTTAAACAATCTAAGTATATGCTTCATCTTAGTAGTGAGAACATCTGAGATTTATTCCATGATTCTGCTCTGTATTGAAAAAAATACAACATTCAATTCTATTTTCTGAGATGTAGAATTTGAAAGTGATTCCTATATTGACAAATAGAAAGCAAGTCACTTAGCAATTACCCTTCTTCTAGGTTTCTGTATGTAGTTCAATGTCTGTCATATGAAAGGTAATCAATTTGTTAGTTCAAAAGCAAACTGATTTAACAAAAAAGCAAACCAGGGAAAATTTAGTTTAAGTATCTATTTCTCCATGGTGATGTTCTCTGCTACTTGGATATTATATATGAGGATTTTTCTGTGTTAGCAATCAGATTTTATACTCCTTCTTCATGGCTTAACTAATTTATAGAAACTCTTTAGTGGTTATGTGAACTAATTTATAGCATTACTTTTCAAATATATTATGTTGGCTGGGCATGGTTGCACATGCTTTTGATCCTAGAACTTGGGAGGTGAAAGGCTAGTTTACATATTTAATTTCAAGCCAGCTCCACAGTGAGACATTGTTAGACACACAGAAAAGACTATTCCACTAATATATAATTAATATAGTTCAAATTCTATAGAGTTACACAGTTTTAAATATTTATCTGACTTTCACTCTAAAAGTTGCCATACTACTTCTAATTATTAATACCTCTAAAACACAAGTAAAGCATCATGAACAAAGAAATGTTAATAATATTGATTAGTATTATATCACTTTAGCAACTCAATGAGAAACATCATTTCCCTTATCTATGACTTAGTCTTCCTAAATCTTGCTGTCTATAGATTTGCCTATCCACAATAGTTTATGTAAGTGTAATGTGTGCACATTGTATGCTCATTTTTTGGGGGCTGGTTTCTTTTGACTAACAGTGTTGTTAAGGTATGTTCTAGGATGTACTAGCACTTCCTTTTTACTTATGTAATATTTCAGTGTGTGCATACAGCAATTTAATCTATTCATTCATCAGATTGTGATTGAAATGTGACTGTGTCTGCACTTTGGGTTTTCTAAATAATACTTCTATGAGGTATTTTGGCATACTTTATTATGAATTCTATCTGTTTTCCTATCAGTACCTAAGAACATTTTAGCTAAGTGATATATAGAAGGAAGAAAATTCTTCTACAAAGGCAATAAATAGTAAGACTAAAATTATACAGTCAAATTATTACAGATCTCTCAACATTTGATATACAGTTGCTTACAAGTTTATTATGGTCTGATTTTAAACTATTTAAGCTCATAATAAAATAAAGGTCTTTCCCAAAGAACGGCTAGTTATAATTTAGATTTTCATAGGCTAATAATTTTCAGTTTGATGCCTTCTAATCCTAGAGAGTAGTGGCAAGCCACAACTCCCATTTGGCTAGTCTATTGCCACAAGAAACAAGGCAGATTCTACAGGACACTGAGTTGCTGGGCTGTCAAGTTTGATAGGATTGTTGCTGTAACTCAAAATTGTTAGTTATAATATTTTTATCTCACCATGGGTTTCTAGGGATATAGCTACATTGTAGTCAAATGTGTGTAACACAAAGTTTTCATGGACCTTATCTGAGTATTGTTCTATTTTTTTTGTTGTTGGAAGTTACTATTTTGAGATTTTGTTTTCACTTTTATTTGTACACCTTGAAAATATTTTCCAATAATATTAAACTGATTTTTATTATTCGGCTTATATTCCAGGTTACAATCCTGTCCATTATATTGGATGACATTTTGATTACATAAATTATGTTTGATTAAAGATCCAACCTGTTTTAGAAGTCTCTGAGTATATTTTGTTATTGTTAAATATTTATTCAGGGGACAACTATTTGTGAAATATTTACTGACAATTTTGGTAACTTTTCAGTCATTCTTTATGAACACTTGTTTATTTTTGAAACAGGTTCTTATTATATAACCCTTGATGGCCTGCAACTCAAAATGTATGTAGACAAGGTTGGCCTTGAACTCATAGCCATCAGCCTCTGCTCCTTGAGTATTCAGATTAAAGGCAAACACCCTTTTTGCCTGGATGAAAACCCAATTTGTAAAACCCACAGTGTCAGGGTCCTGTCAGCAAAATATTTCTAACATAGCTTCTCTCTTGTGAGGCTATGCCAGTGCCTGGCAAATACAGAAGTGGATACTCACAGTCAGCTATTGGATGGAACACAGGGCCCCGAATGGATGAGCTAGAGAAAGTACCCAAGGAGCTAAAGGGGTCTGCAACTCTATAGGAGGAACAACAATATGAACTAACCAGTATTCCTCGCCCCCAGAACTGTGCCTCTAATTGCATATGTAGCAGATGATGGCCTAGTCAGCCATCAATGGGAGGAGAGGCCCTTAGTCTTGTGAAGATCATATGCCCCAGTAAAGGGGAATGCCAGGGCCAGGAAGCAGGAGTGGGTGGGTTGGGAAGCAGGGTGGGGGCGAAGATACAGAGTGCTTTCGGTATAGCATTTGAAATTTAAATGAAGAAAATATCTAATAAATTTTTTTTAAAAAACCAACAGTGTCTCTGCTGATATTGAGATAGTAACAATTTTCACTTCCCAAAACACTATCGCTTGCCTTGGGCCATAACAAACTTCCAAGAGTCTAGATATTCCATCATATAAGTTGGAGTGCAAAATGCTCCACATCAGCTTTATTTGGGGAAGAATATTCATGTCTTCTGTTGCTTTGATGCTATAAAAGGAATTTACTAACCTTCTCTTTCTTCATTATATATATTTATTTATTTACTTGTGATATATTACAATATGAAGAACTTAAAACTCCCATAGTCAGAATCCTATTATCTAAATGACATGTGTGACTAATTTGAATTTCTCTACTTCCTACTAAAATAGCAGTCATCAGCAGAACCAATATTTAGAATATTAAGAGAAAAATGTATGCATTCATTTTATATTGTAAATTAACTAAAGGATAACCTTATTTAAAATTATATTCAGATATCTTTTAAACATGAAATTTCAGCTTATATTTTAAATGTTAGTCATCTTCACTGAGAAATGGAAATTGAGTTCTGCTAAATCAAGTTCAGTGATCAAAAGACTTCTTCAAAGGAGATACAATAACAGATATTTTAATCATATATCACCCTCAAATTGTATTATGTTCCAAATAACAAATGTGGGTCTATTTCCTATAAAAATTAATAGTGTTTACTTTTGACAATTGATGAATTCCTTCATTAAACTGAAATGCATTCAACAGAGCAAACCATTAAAGTTAAAGATGTCCTTTTAAATTTGTAACATCACATAATATGACACACATATAACTAAATAATGAGGAGATCCATTGCTTTTTGATATTTATATAACCTTGTCTGATAAAATCATCATGTTTTTTTTCTTTTATTTGTTAAAGATGTCTTACTATTTTAATAGAGATACATATTCTCCTAATGATGTGACATCATTAAGTCACTAACGCTACATGGCATGAAGTTTCATTGAACTCATGATAAGACACACAATGATCCATTCCAATGAAGAGGGGCCTTTTCCTTTCACAATTTGAAGGATTAGCTGGGTGGATTCTTGCCCTGAGGATAGTAATGCTTTTATTCCAATTATCTTTAGGCCTTTCTTATCTTCATGAGGTCAGTACTTAGCTCCAACATTACATTTTTGAAAACTTTTTCTCTTCAAACATTTCAATGTTTTTGTTTATTTTTTGTCTCACTTGTTCTTTTTCCGTATAGACCTGCCTAAGGGTGTTCACTAATAATCACACAACAGAGTCTATTGGGCTGTTTTGAGATCTTTGCTTAAGAAAATTAGTCCAGTACTTTTCAATTTATCTTCCGGCAAATTAAGGCAATGGCAAAAGGCAGCCACCTTCATGGCCAAAATATCACAACAATTGTCTCTAGCTTATGTTATTCTCCTCTGAAATCTCTTGAGCAGGGCCAACATAGTGCACATTTCTCTCAACACTATCTATCTTCCAAGCTTACAACATTCAACTGCTTTTCTAATCCAAAGTCTTCTATATTCTCCCAACAAGCAGCACAATGAGGCATGTAACAGCAGTACTCCAACCAGGCAGGCAGGGTGCTGAAGCAGGTGCTAGAAGCTTTCATCCTGATCTGTAAGTTAAAGGCAGAGAGAATGAGATTGTATCTGGCATGGACTTTTAAAACATTAAAGTCGACGCCCAATTACAAATCTCCAATGAGGCCGTGCCTCCAAATCTTTCCTATTCAGTTCCACCAATTGCCCTATGGTGACCATTCTCTTTCAAATCAGCACAAGTGGCTTACCTGAAACAGAAGTACATATGTTCTTTAGATTGTCTAGATAGATGAAAACTGTCATGTAAAAACATCAAGAAAAGAAGAGATGGTTTCACAGAAGATAAAGAATGAAAAAACAAAGTAAATTTATTTTCCACATTTCTTGTTAGTAAAGAGGGAAAGCTTTCCCTGGGTGTTCTCACAAATAGATCATCTAGTTGCCTTTTGTTTCTCACAAACATGTTTGCATCAATGATTCAAAATATCTTTGATTTCAACAAACAAACACACACACACACACCTAATTCAAATCTCTTATTCTACCTCAAATAGCTCCACAGAGCTTTTGGGAACTGTGGTTAATTCTTCCAAACAGGGATATTCTCCAATTCTCATATGACAAATTTGTCAGTCTGGAAGAGGTAGTGAGTGTGCCTGTTTCTTTACTGTTCATTTAACATATATCATTACTCTTATAAATATACTAAAATCAAAAAGGTTTCAAGGAAGTGTACATATACACTGTTATGCTATCTCTTCATTTAGCACACTGCATATGTATTTAAACATGCTTCACAAGAAAACTTGTCTACTTCAATGAGGAAATCATATGCCATATCTCCATTTTCTTCCATTTATTTTAACGTATGTGGCATGTATTCAATGTGAATTACTCTCTAGTAGCCAAAATTCAGGCAACTGCTTTATGCTCTATAGACTGGCTCTGTTCAAATTCTGCCTCTGGCCCTTGACTATGTACTTTTGTTTTCATATTATATATAATCATTGCTATTTAAAATACAGTTTACATGCATATTTATAAAGTCAGTGGCCCACTTTGATTGGACTGAAACAATAATTTGTTGTTATGGAAGCTAAAATTGTGAACACTTAAAAGGTAAGCTTTTTGTATTTAACTTTATATAATCTTCAGCAATATATACCCTGCATTTAGCAAATTATCAACAATTCTTCATTAAATTAATGAAATGAGTAACTGGTTATTCAATGTTTTACAAAGCTTGGAAAATATGTCACAAAGGGAGTGGGAAATACATATATCACTTTTTTTGAAATTGTACTGTGAAAATGAGATTTTTAGACCTGGAGAGGTTAGCAGACTTTCCAAAAAAAAAAAAAAAAAAGGGAAATATAGATGAGCATATTCATAGTGCACCTATTGGAATTGTGCATCACACACCCAGTGGATGTCCTAATGTCTATTTGGCTGATCAATGACCAGAGTATCTAGAACTTAAAACTTGCTTATACTGATTGACATCTTTAGGGCTCTTGTTTGACCTGTGTCCTATTTATGGACTTCTGACTTTGATGTTTTCCTTGGTGTCCCTGGAAAAACCTAGCATATAACAGCTTTCATTGATCAAACAGAGGGCAAAATTTCAATAGATCATTATAATAAGAAATAAATTAAAAGATTTTGATGTAATGTTTTTCAGTAAGGAGGACTTTGTGAGTTCAGGTGACAGTCTTCCATTTTAGGCTGGCATAAATAAAGACTCAGAGGCATGTATACATTAAATATTTCAGTGTAAATAATGGTATGGGTCATTTTAAGTTCTCAGGTAAGTAAGCCGGCAAATAAGAAAACAGCCAACTTAAAGGCAGTATTATAAAAGCAATAATTACCCTGTCTGCTGCATGGGGAACAATTACTGTTTTTACTCTTACCTACAAACTTGACCCATTGGTGGGTAATATAGACTGTAAGAAGCATACCAATGTTACTTGGCCATTCCTGTGGTATGAGAAAGTTATAAGTGTACCCAAAATGAATGCCAAGGCAACTTGAAATTATAGTGATTTATTGTAGTCACCTCCCTAGTATTTGCTTTATGAGATGTTTAACATGTTCTTCTCGATGACTAAGCACTTAGGCAATGAAGAGTATATGTAATTATCTCATTGCCACTGTCATAACAGCATCATTATGTTTTTCCTAGATTGTGGACTGGGGTGTTTCTTGAGCTTTAACAAAATATGAGTGCAAAAACCCCAGAATATTTATAAAACAATATTAAATTGTTTCCACCATGATTTAAAAGTAGTTATCACTATATTGCAAAGCATGTTCATAAGCAAAGCAATCTTCTAAGGATTTAGTAAGCATGAATGAAAACGACTGCCACTGCATTTTGAAAGTTGTGATTCTCTATTTCCTTCTATTCATTGTATAAGCAATCACAATAGAGAACTAGAACATTACTTGTGTGTAATACTTCATACTTACTCATTTACTGAGCCAACTATTACCATTTGGGACTTTACAAAACCATGTGCAGAGTTTAGATAACTGATCTTTCAAAAACTTTATCAAACTCAATGTCTAAAGCCATTTTCATCCAACTACTGATGAAAAGACTTCAGAATGTTTTCCTTTTGCATTCATTTCCATTTCCCTTTCAAGTTACCAATAGTGTTCTAATGATATTCCATAGTAAACAAAATGTCATGAAAAATACTCTGTCTCAGGAAAACTTTTTTTTTCACTACAAGAGATTCAACATGGGACCTTGCAAATGCTAGGCAAGTGCTCTACTACTGAGTTATAACCCTAGTCTTCTCTTTACTATTTTATTTTCAAACAAGGGTCATTGAGGTATCTATGCAGACCTTGAACTTGTGATCCTTCTTTATCAGTCACTAAACTACCTGGGACTGTAGTCCTGTAATGCCAGGCCCAGATAAGACGTTTGAAGAAATTTTAAATTCACCTGTATATGTTATTAAAAACAAGTTGTTGTTGGAATTATTGTAATTAATTTTAGATCTATATGCCTAAATCATATTAAATTGTGTTTACAGTAACACACTAATAACCATATTTATTTCATTACTTTGTGGTATACTAATAAGCATGTAAAATATAATTCTGTTAAGAATTAATCATAAAGTAATTATTCATTAAGATTGACCATGCCAAAAATTTTGCTGAAACAGGATTTGTAATATATTGGTCATTATTTAATTATAAAATTGAAACATTTTAATTAAGAATAACAATGGACTCAGGGCAAATCAAGATATTGGATTAAGAAGGTACATCTGGTAATCATGTACCCACCTACAGATACTCCAGATTGATCAGGTAGGCATGTACCAAAATCCCTTCATATCTAAGGTAGACAATGAAAGAACTTGGTTACTTAATTATATTATAATTTAAAAAATACATTGAAAACTTTAGACCAAAGAAACACTACTGCAACTACTTGTAGCACCCACCCAAAGGACTGATTCCTAAATCTCCTAGTACTTAAAATGGGCAGTATTATATTTGTGTGTCCCCAGGACCAACAGAAATAAAGTGGTTGTTTACAAAACCTCTTTCTAGGGTCACTTCACAGCAAAAAGGCAGTAGCACCTATCCATCAGTTTCTCTCTGGAAATGGTTTCCCTGTACTCTTTTATAGCTATTGTAAAAAGGTATAGGCCTACAAGAAGCTTGTGGCTGAGAGCTGATAGGGAAGAGAATTAATAAAACATCTAGGAGCTGAAATAGGAATGGGGGACTTAAAAGGCCTTTCTTTTCTCTTAATCCAGAAATAAGGCCAGATTTTCAGCTTGTTCATGAAAGTCAGTGGTTCATATACCAAACAACCTAACTTTATAGGTTCCCACCAACACCATTCCCATATCTCCTAGAGATTACATCCTACACACACACACACACACACACACACACATACATATAACACACACACACATATATATATATATGTGTGTGTGTGTGTGTGTGTATGTATGTATATATATATATATATATATATATATATATATATATATATATATATACATGCATACATATAGTTTTCAAGAGAATAGAGTTTGCATGTATGAACAAAAGGGCAGTTTTCCTACACAGTATTGGTATAAGAACAGACATATTGATCAATGGAATCAAATCAAGGACCCTGAAATAAATACACACACATATGAACACATGATTTTTTGACAAAAAATACCCAAAGCCATACAATGGAGAAAAGAAAGAATTGTCAACAAATGGTGCTGGACTAACTGAATGTCAGTATGTACAAGAATGCAAATAGATCCATGTCTATCACCCTGCACAAAACTCAGAACCAAGTGGATCAAAGGCCTCAATATAAAACTAAATATACTAAATCTAATAAAACATAAAGTGGTAATATAGTGGCAAATAGTCTTGAACTCATTGGTACAGGAGACAACTTCCTGAACAGAACAACAATGACTCAAGCTCTAAGATCAACAATTGACAGATGGGACCTCATGAAACTGAAAAGTTTCTGTAAGTCAAACGATACTGTCCATTGCAAAATATCAGCAGCCTACAGATTTGGAAAGGATCTTCAACATCCCTACATCTGACAGAGAGCTAATATACCAAATTTATAAAGAACTCAACAAGTTGTGTATCAACAAACCAAACAACCCAATTAAAAATGGAGAACAGAGATAATCAAAGAATTCTCAACAGCTAGCAAGGGCAGGGAGGTGGAGGGCATCTCAAGGGTGTGCTACAGACTTAGGATAATGGAGGTGCGCAAGAATCAATGGTGGTGATCTTATCTGTGACTCACATCATTGGGGATACAGAATCTGAAATGGCCATGTCCTGTACTCAGGCAGAAACCCCAATGGAGCAATAGCGACACCAACACACCCACCAAGCTATCAACTAAAACTTTATCCTTTCTAAAAGAAATGCAGAGATAGGGATCAAGTAGAGACTGCAGGAATGCCCAAGCAATAACCAACCCAACTAGAGACCCATCCCATGGGCAAACACCCATCCCTGACACTATTAATAATACTCTGTTTTTTTTTTCAGACATGAGTCTAGAAAGCATGTCTATCCTCTGAGAAGCTCCACCTTGCAGTCAGCTCAGATGGATGCTGAGCCCCTCAGCCAAAGAGTGGATGGAGCGTGGGTACTTTTATGGAAGAATAAGAGGAAGAATTGAGGGCTCGGGAGGGGATAGGAAATCCACAGGAAGAGCAACACATTCCACTAACCTGGACCTTTGTGGGCTATCAGATTTAACATCCAACCAAGGATCATAAACAGACTGAACTTAGGCCCCAGGCATGTATGTAGCAGACGTGTAGCTTGTTCTTCATGTGGGTCCTAAACAACTGAAGTAGTGGCTATTCCTAAAGCTGTTGCCTGTCTGTAGAATCCATTCCAGTAACTCAGCTGTCTTATAGGCCTCAGTGGAAGAAGATGCACCTAGCCTTGCAGAGACTTGATATGCCAGAGTTAGGAGAAATTCAGGGGGTGCTCCACCCTGTCACAGGAGATGGGAGTGGGTGAGAGGATTATGGAAGTGGGTGATGTGGAGCAACAATCTGGATAGAAAATTAATTTTTAAAAAGGGCAGGTTAAAATGATATAGTGATTGTTAGGAGTCACTGTTTCTTCTCTTCTTCATCTGGTTATTTAGTTAAAGAACTATATTTCTAAGTTCTAAATGGAGAGGGTTTGACTATACATTTAACATCCAGAATTTCCTAGATGCTTCTAAGTGGCTGTGTTTTTAATTATCCTACATCTGGGAGCTCACAAGGCTGGCAATTCATATTCCACCAGGAATCTGGATTGTAATGTGGGCACCTCCTACAACTTCTTACTCTGACTCCAGAGACCAGAACAAAACTCCAGGTAGCTTGCATGTCTTCATGGGCTTATAGAATCCAACAGTATTCAATTCATTTCTGGTTCTATAAGAAAGGAGTCTGTCTTATTTTGTTTAACACGACATTCTCCAGCTCTGTCCACTTTTCTGAAAATAGCCTATCTGTATTCTTTATGATTGAATATTCCCATCTAGGGATATACCACATCTTTAATTCATTTATAATCTGATTGACATCTTAATTGATTCTGTAACTTGGCTATTATAAATAATATTGCTATAAGCTCTGGTATGCAAGTATCTCTCTAATTGATCTTTTAGAGAGCTGAATATACAAAAATAATGTGTTCTGACAAAATCTATCTCCAGCCTCTCCCTTCCTCTATTGTCTTCTATCTTTACCAACCATTATCTCCTCTCAACTTCAAATACTCTTTTTTATGTGAGCCAGGCTTAAGGCAGTTATGACAATTATGACCCACCCAACATGAGTGCTGGGAGTGGAACATGAATCCTATAAAAGAGCAGTATGTCTTATTAGTGCCTGAGCCACCTCTTCAAGCACCATGTATTCTCTTTTAGACCTAGTGAGTCCACTTATTGCTTATGTGAATACATATGTAGTCATTTAATGGAGCATGAACATCTTACCATTAGCTTTTTTCCCTCAAGAAAGCTTACTCACTCTCTCTTGCACCCATATGCTGTCAATAGTTCCTCTGCTATGTGTGGCTCTCATCAGAGAAGTTTCTTTTTGCAACAGATAGTTATTAATACAGAGACTCACAACTTCACAAATGATCAAAGCAGGAAGACCAATAGACTATAGGACACTCTATGGGATATCTTTAACACATGCCCTGTCCCCAACGCTTTAGGATCATTGTAGAAGAGGAAACAAGAGTGTAAGAGAAAATGTCTCTTTTCAATTTTTATCAGAGGTTGACTTTAAAAAAAGCAATGGTGTGGTGCCCTGACCTGCAGGACTTAAACAACAGGGTTCTCAAGGGAAGGGAGCAACAATGACAAATTTGGGATCAGGAGACCTGAAGGAAGGAGACAAGACAAAAAATTCTGTTCAAGTCTCATTTACTCTTGGGAAATGGAGGGGTTATAAAGCTGAAACCACAAATGGTATTTGCTCAGGTGCACAGGGCAAACCGGTGTCAGATCTTGGTAACACAATGATGTCAAGGAATGTCCCCATTGTAAAATGTCCTGTAAGCCCCCTATCATAAAATGTCCTGAGTGAGTTACAGGAACAGAAGCAAGATAATAGAAGAAACAAGAGTGTTAGTTAATAGATGATGGCCCAGGGACAATATGAAGACTGAAATGCCAGGGGCTTTTGGGCCTCAACAATATGATTAGAATATATGTTAGCTTTTGGGGTTTTGTTTGAAGATCATCTATAATGATGGGACTAAAATTCTCCTCAATGATGTAGAATTTGCCTTTTTTTCCTTAACCCTCTTCCATGGTTGTTGATTTTATAAATTACATACTTTTAAACAATCTCTGAGTTTAAAAGAAGGTCAAAATGGAATGTAAAATACTGTGAAAAAAACAAAAACTAAGGCATAATATGCCCATATCATCAAGAAATATATAATAATAAATGTTTACATTAAATAAAAGAAAATCAAATAAACAGCCTAACTTTATACCCAGAGAATTAGAAAAAGGAAACAAAACCAACAAAGTAAACTCAGACTTAGCTAGAGGAAATAAAGAATACAAATTCAGGTAAGTAGTGGTAGCAAACCCATTTTAGTCTCAGAACTTGGGAGGTAAAGACAGACATATCTCAGTTCAAGGCCAGTCTGGTCATCAGAGTGAGTTCCAGGACATCGAGGGCTATACAGAGAAACCTTGTCTTGAAAAGATAATCAAACACACAAAACAAGCAAACAAGCAAAGGACAAAACAAGACAAAACAAAGTGGATACACATGCCAAAGGAAGTTACTAACAAATTCTCCAAGACCAGGCACAAGAATCCTCTTTTATGACAGTTTGGTTATTATAGCTTAAATGACTTGCCAAATAATATAGACTATCCACGTAGCGCTTGGCTTTCTCTGAGGAATTGAGGATAAGTTCCCCTTGCTGAAGACACTGCACACTTAGTACACAAGAATCAGATGATTCAAACTGGATCTGACCTGGAAGTTTCTTTCTTGTTTTCTAGAATTCATAGTGCCAGAAAGTAATAATATGCAAGCTGCCAAGAGACGGACTGTCCAGAACAGCTGCGACATCTATGAACCACCACAATAACCAACATGGGCAGTACATCTTTAAAGGGGTAAGTGGCACTCACATGTTGGCTATCAACAGTTATCTAACTGGACCTAAGGCCTACTCAGCAGGAGGGAAATTATACTTGGGACTGAAAATCTAGCTGGCCACCTCATACTAGTGGGGCTTTTAAACCTTGGGAAGGAATCTACCACAGCTTTACCAGACCAGAATATGTCCTTGTTACGTTCTAAATCTTTTCCTTACACTTACAAACAAGTGTATCAACAAACAGCTATCAACAAAGAAGTCTCCTATTACGGCAGATAGATAATGTTACAGAAAGCCACAACTGGATACAAACCAGATATTAATAAATTATGAGGAGCTCAGCCCCAATGGATACATCATCATCATAGTCTCTGCAACTATGGCTCAGGGAATGAGGGTAGAAAAATTTTGAGAGCCATAATGCCAAGTTTACTGTGAAGTACTCATAGAAATGGCTGCATAAACAAGACCAGAACAATACCAATATCAGTGAGCATATTAAGATGGAAGGAGAAAGTTTCAGTGTCCAAGCCCTAGATAAAGAACCACAGACAACTAATAACCACTAGGAGCAGTGTTATTAGTCTATCCCAGGGACGAGACCCTTTATTGGTTGTCTAATTTAGAACAGTCAACCCTGAAACCTCATACACACACAACCAAAATTAACTCAACAGATGGAATTTATATATTTCTGTAATAGTAATCCAACAAAAACATTATCAACATGAGAGGAGGGAGACATGGAAAGGGCTGGAGGGAGGAAAGGGAAGGGAAATGGGATACAATTCTACTTTATTTTTATTTTTTATTTTTTCCATTTTTGTTGGTAGATATTTTCTTTATTTACATTTCAAATTTTATCCCCTTTCCTTATTCCCCCCACAAGACCCCCTATCCCATCCTTCCTTACCTTGCTCACTGACCCACCCACTCCTACTTCCCTGTCATGGCATTCCCCTACACTAGAGCATCTAGCCTTCACAATGCCAAGGGCCTCTCCACTCATTTAGGTTCTACAAGGACATCCTTTGCTACATATGCTGCTGAAGCCTTGAGTCTCTCCTTGTGTACTCTTTGGGTGGTGGTTTAGTCCTTGGGAGCTCTGGGGGTACTGGTTGGTTCATGTTGTTCCTCCTATGGGCCTGAAAAATCCCTTCAGCTCCTTGGGTCCTTTCTCTAGCTCCTCCATTGGGAACCCTGTGCTCAGTCCAATGGATGGCTGTGACCCTCCACTTCTGTATTTGTCATGCACTGAAAAAACATCTCAGGAGACAGTTATCTCAGGATCCTGTCAGTAAGCACTTGTTGGTATCTACAATAATTTCTGGGTTTGGTAACAGTATATGGGATGGATCCCCAGGTGGAGCAATCTCTGGATGACCTTTCCTTCAGTTTCTGTTCCAAACTTTGTCTCTGTATCTCCTCCATGGGTATTTCGATCCCACATCTAAGAAGGATCAAAGTAGCCACAGTGTGGTCTTGTTCTTCTTGAGATTCATGTGGTCTGTGAATTGTATCTTAGGTATTCTGAACTTTCCCACTTACTTTTCTATTAGTTTCAGTGTATCTGGTTTTATGTGGAGGTCCTTGATCCATTTGGACTTGAGCTTTGTACAAAGAGATAAGAAAGGATCTATTTGCATTCTTCTACATGCTAACTGCCTTTTAAACCTGTTTGAAGGCAAACTTAAGAATCTTACTAACAGTTTGTCCGGGGTGGAGGGGTAGGTGAGAATGCTATCTTGTATCCCCGGACCCTCAGAGACCAGTCTGCTCAGGAGAGCGCATTCTCTGCAGGCAAGCTATCCTCTTCCAGGGAAGGTGCACAGAAGTCTGGAGCACAGATCTGCCTCCTGGCTGAAGATGAAGGCCAGGAATATACCCTGGCCCAGAAGCTATGTTGCTCTGACCACTGAGATTCAGGAGAGAGTTGGACCCCCAGGAGTGCTGGCAGAGGCTTACAGAATCACAGGAGGAACAAGCTGCAGCCTGAGACAGATACAACAACTAACACCAGAGAATACAGGATGGCAAAAGGCAAACTTAAGAATCTTACTAACCTGTATATTAGATTTTCTCACCTTTCTTTGCTTGATGGTCTTGGATTGTTTACTGCAGATTTTTGACTGCATAATTCTCCACTTCATTAATTCTGTCTCTGGGTTAAATCTGCTGCTAAAGAAAAATATTGACTTCTAAAATTTCAGAGATTATATTTTTCATGTCTAGAAATTTCATTTGGATCATTTTCTTTTTTTTCCTTTTTTTTTATTAGGTATTTTCCTCATTTACATTTCCAATGCTATCCAAAAAGTCCCCAAAACACTCCCCCCCACTCCCCTACCCACCCACTCCCACTTTTTGGCCCTGGTTTTCCCCTGTACTGGGGCATATAAAGTTTGCAAGTCCAATGGGCCTCTCTTTCCAGTGATGGCCCACTAGGCCATCTTTTGATACATATGCAGCTAGAGTCAAGAGCTCCGGGGTACTGGTTAGTTCATAATGTTGTTCCACCTATAGGGTTGCAGATCCCTTTAGCTCCTTGGGTACTTTCTCTAGCTCCTCCATTGGGGGCCCTGTGATCCATCCAATAGCTGACTGTGAGCATCCACTTCTGTGTTTGCTAGGCCCCGGCATTGTAGGTTTTCTCGGTTCTAGAAAGAGTACAGGAAGAAGTACTCACACCCACATCCATTACCAATGGTGACATAAAGATTTCTTAAACCTCTTTGAATCAAGATACACCTAGAAGCTGGTGGTTTCTCTGGCCCAGGAGTAATCTTGTCATATTTGTGCTGTTCATGTTGCAGACACATCAGCTCCTGAACATGTACTTTCTGTCAATAAGTAAAGAAATTCAGCTTGTTTTTGAAAAGATTTCAGGAATTATGTATTCAGACAGGGAAATAATTGTTTTAGACCCTTGAAAGCAAAAAAAAAAAAAAAAATCTTACTAACAGAAACCAAGATCTCTCAGCATCATCAGAACCCAGCACTCCCACCACAGCAAGTCCAGTATACTCTAACACACCTGAAAAGTAAGATTCAGATTAAAAAATATATCTCATGATGCTGGTAGAGGATTTTAAGAAGAAAATTAATAACTCACTTAAAGAAATACAGGAAACACAGCTAAACAGGTAGAAGTCCTTAAAGAGAAAGCACAAAAATCCCTTCAAAAACTATAGGAAAACACTGTTAAACAGATAGAAGTCCTTAAAGAGGAAGCACAAAAATCCCTTAAAGAATTACAGGAAAACACAAACAAACATGTGATGGAATTGAACAAAATCATCCAAGATCAAAAATGGAAGTAGAAACAATAAAGAAAACGAAAGGGAGATAACTCTGGAGATAGAAACTCTAGAAAAGAAATCAGGAACCATAGATGCGAACATCAGCAACAGAATACAAGAGATGGAAGAGGGAATCTTGGGTGCAGAAGATTCCATAGAGAACATGGAATCAACAGTCAAAGAAAATGCAAAATGCAAAAAGATCCTAACTCAAAACATCCATGAAATCCAGAACACAATGAGAAGACCCACCTATGGATAATAGTAGTAGATGAGAATGAAGATTTTCAACTTAAAAGGCCAGCAAATATCTTTAACAAAATTATAGAAGAAAACTTCCCTAACCTAAAGAGAGAGATGCCCATGAATATACAAGAAGCCTACAGAACTCCAAGTATGCTGGACCAGAAAAGAAATTCCTCCCGACACATAATAATCAGAACAACAAATGCACTAAATAAGGATAGAATATCAAAAGCAGTGAGGGAAAAAGGTCGAGTAACTTATAAAGGCAGACCTATTAGAATTACACCAAACTTCTCACCAGCGTCTATGAAAGCCAGAAGATCCTGGACAGATGTTATACAGACTCTAAGAGAACACAAATGCCAGCCCAGGCTTCTATACCCAACAAAACTCTCAATTACCATAGATTGAGAAACCAAAGTATTCTATGACAAAAGCAAAGTTGCACAATATCTTTCCATGAATCCAGCCCTTCACAGGATAACAAAGGAAAAACACCAACACAAGGATGGAAATTACACCCTAGAAAAAGAAAAAAAAAGTTACTTTTTCTAGCTCCTCCATTGGAGGCCCTGTGATCCATCCAATAGCTGACTGTAGGCATCCACTTCTGTGTTTGCTAGGCCCAGGCATAGTCTCACAAGAGACAGCTATATCTGGGTCCTTTCAGCAAAATCTTGCTAGTGTATGCAATGGTGTCAGCGTTTGGAGGGTGATTATGGGATGGATTCCCAGATATGGCAGTCTCTAGATGGTCCAACCTTTCGTCTCAACTCCAAACTGTGTCTCTGTAACTCCTTCCATGGGTGTTTTGTTCCCAATTCGAAGAAGGGACAATATTCTAAGTTTCTGGGCTAATATCCACTTATCAGTGAGTACATATTGTGTGAGTTCTTTTGCAAAAGGGATCTGCAACCCTATAGGTGGAACAACAATATGAACTACCCAGTACCCCCCAGAGCTCGTGTCTCTAGCTGCATATGTATCAGAAGATGGCCTAGTTGGCCATCAGTGGAAAGAGAGGCCCATTGGTCGTGCAAACTTTATCTCCCTCAGTACAGGGGAACGACAGGGCCAAGAAGTGGGAGTGGGTGGGTGGGGGAGTGGGTGGGGGAGTGTGTGGGGGGGACTTTTGGGATAACATTGCAAATGTAAATGAAATAAGTACCTAATTTAAAAAAAAAAAAGAAAGAAAGTAATCCTTCAACAAACCTAAAAGAAGACAGCTCCAAGAACAGAATCTCAACTCTAACAACAAAAATAACAGGAAACAACAATTACTTTTCCTTAAGATCTCTTAAGATCAATGGACTCAATTCCCAAATAAAAAGACATAGACTAGGGGCGAGATGTCTCAGTAAGTAAGAGCACTGACTGCTCTTCCAAAGGTCCTGAGTTCAAATCCCAGCAACCACCCATAATGAGATCTGACGCCCTCTTCTGGTTCGTCTGAAGAGAGCTACAGTGTACTTGTATATAATAATAAATAAATCTTTAACAACAACAACAACAAAAAGACATAGACTAACAGGCTGGCTACACAAACAGGACCCAACATTTTGCTGCTAACAGGAAACCCAGCTCAGGGAAAAAAGACAGATACTACCTCAAGAGTGAAAGGCTGGAAAACAATTTTCCAAGCAAATAGTCCAAAGAAACAAGCTCGAGTAGCCATTCTAATATTGAATAAAATCGACTTCCAACCCAAAGTTATCAAAAAAGACAAGGAGGGGCACTTCATACTCATCAAAGGTATAATCTCCCAAGATAAACTCTCAATTCTCAATATCTATACTCCAAATGCAAGGGTAGGCACATTCATTAAAGAAACTTTAATAAAGCTCAAAGCACACATTGCACCTTACACAATAATATTGGGAGACTTCAACATATCACTCTCATCAACTGACACATCCTGGAAATAGAAACTAAACAGAGACCCATTGAAACTAACAGAAGTTATGAAACAAATGGATTTAATAAATATCTACACAACATTTTATACTAAAACAAAAGGGTATACCTTTTTCTCAGAACCTCATGGTACCTTCCCCCAAACTGACCATATAATTGGTCACAAAACAGGTCTCAAGAGACACAAAAATATTGAAATTGTCCCATGCATCCTATCAGATCACCACAGACTAAGGCTGATCTTCAACAACAACATAAATAATAGAAAGCCAGTGTTGACATGGAAGCTGAACAACACTCTGCTCAATGATAACTTGGTCATTGAAGAAATAAAGAAAGAAATTAAAGACGTTTTAGAGTTTAATGAAAATGAAGCCACAATATACCCAAACTTATGGGACACAATGAAAGTAGTCCTAAGAGGAAAACTCATAGCTTTGAGTGCTTCCAAAAAATAAGCTAGAGAGTACACACTAGCAGATTGACAGCACACCTAAAAGCTTTAGAATATAAGGAAGCAAATTCACCCAAGAGGAGTAGACAGCAGGAAATAATCAAACTCAGGGCTTAAATCATCCAATGGAAACAAAAAGAACCATTCAAAGAATCAACCAAACCAGGGGCTTGTTTTTTTGAGAAAATCAACAAGATAGATAAACCCTTAGTCAGACTAAGTAGAGGGCACAGGGACAGTATCTTAAATAACAAAATCTGAAAAGAAAAAGGAGACATAATTACAGATCCTGAGGAAATCCAAATCATGAACAGATCCTACAAGAAAAGGCAATACTCAACAAAACTGGAAAACCTGGATGAAATAGACAATTTTCTAAACAGATACCGAGTACCAAAGTTAAATCAGGATCAGATTAACGATATAAACAACCCCATGTCCCCTAAAGTAATAGAAGCAATAATCAATAGTCTCCTAACCAAAAAAAAAAAAAAAAAAAAAAAAAAGCCCAGGACCAGATGTATTTGGTGCAGAGTTCTATCAGAGCTTCAAAGAAGACCTAATTCTTATTCTCAAACTATTCCACAAAATAGAAACAGAAGGTACTCTACCCAATTCATTCTTTTTATTTTTTAATATTTTTATTAGATATTTCCTCATTTACATTTCCAATGCTAGCCCAAAAGTCCCCAAAACACTCCCACCCCCACTCCCCTACCCACCCACTCCCACTTTTTGAACCTGGCGTTCCCCTGTACTGGGGCATATAAAGTTTGCATGTCAAATGGGCCTCTCTTTCCAGTGATGGCCCACTAGGCCATCTTTTGATACATATGCTGCTAGAGTCAAGAGCTCCGGGGTACTGGTTAGTTCATAATGTTGTTCCACCTATAGGGTTGCAGATCCCTTTAGCTCCTTGGGTACTTTCTCTAGCTCCTCCATTGGGGGCCCTGTGATCCATCCAATAGCTGACTGTGAGCATTCACTTCTGTGTTTGCGAGGCCCAGGCATAGTCTCACAAGAGACAGCTATATCTGGGTCCTTTCAGCAAAATCTTGCTAGTGTATGCAATGGTGTCAGAGTTTGGAAGCTGATTATGGAATGGATCCCTGGATATGGCAGTGTCTAGATGGTCCATCCTTTCGTCACAGCTCCAAACTTTGTCTCTGTAACTCCTTCCATGGGTTTTTTTTCCCCAATTCTAAGAAGGGGCAAGGTGTCTACACTTTGGTCTTCGTTCTTCTTGAGTTTCATGTTCAACATCCTTAATCATCAGGGAAATGCAAATCAAAACAACTCTGAGATTCCACCTCACACCAGTGAGAATTGCTAAGATCAAAAATTCAGGTGACAGCAGATGCTGGCAAGGATGTGGAGAAAGAGGAACACTCCTCCATTGTTGGTGGGATTGCAAGCTTGTACAACCACTCTGGAAATCAGTCTGGCGGTTCCTCAAAAATTGGACATAGTACTACTGGAGGATCCCGCAATACCTCTTCTGGGAATATGTCCAGAAGATGTTCCAACTGGTAAGTAGGACATATATATATATATATATATATATATATATATATATATATATATGTTCATAGCAGCCTTATTTATAATAGCCAGAAGCTGGAAAGAATCCAGATGCCCCTCAACAGAGGAATAGATACAGAAAATGTGATACATTTACACAATGGAGTACTATTCTGCTATTAAAAAGAATGAATTTATGAAATTCCTAGCAAATGGATGGACCTGGAGGACAACATCCTGAGTGAGGTAACCCAATCACAAAGGAACTCACAGAATATGTACTCATTGATAAGTGTATATTAGCCCAGAAACTTAGGATACCCAAGATATAAGATACAATTTGCTACCCAATTCATTCTATGAAGCCACAATTACTCTGTTACCTAAACCACAGAAAGATCCAACAAAGAAAGAGAACTTCATAGCAATTTCCCTTATGATTATCGATGCAAAATTACTCAATAAAATTCTTGCAAACAGAATCCATGAATACATCAAAATGATCATTCATCATGATCAAGTAGGCTTCATCCCAGGGATGCAGGGATGTTTTAATATAAGGAAATACATCAATATAATCCACTATATAAACAAACTCAGAGACAAAAACCACATGATCATCTAATTAGATGCTGAGAAAACATTTGACAAAATCCAACAGCCATTCATGATAAAAGTCTTGGAAAGATCAGGAATTCAAGGCACATACATAAACATAATAAAAGCAATCTACAGCAAACCAGTAGCCAACATCAAACTAAATGGAGAGAAACTTGAAACAATCCACTAAAATCAGGGACTAGACAAGGCTGCCTACTTTCTCCCTACCTATTCAATATAGTACTCGAAGTCCTAGCCAGAGCAGTTAGACAACAAAAGGAGATCGAGGGGATACAAATTGAGAAGGAAGAAGTCAAAATATCACTATTTGCACATGATATATAAGTGATCCTAAAAATTCCAGCAGAGAATTCCTAAACCTGATAAACAGCTTCAGTGATGTAGCTGGATATAAAATTAACTCAAACAAATCAATGACCTTTCTCTATACAAAGGATAAAGAGGCTGAGAATGTAATTAGGAAAACAACACCCTTCACAATAGTCACAAATAATATAAAATACCTTGGTGTGACTCTAACTAAGGAAGTAAAAGATCTGTATGATAAGAACTTCAAGTCTCTGAGGAAAGAAATCAAAGATCTCAGAAGATGGAAATATCTTCCATGCTCATGAATTGGCAGGATTAATATCGTAAAAATGGCTATATTGCTGAAAGCAATCTAAACATTCAGTACAATCTCCATCAAAACTCCAGCTCAATTCACTGAATTAGAAAGGGCAATATGCAAATTCATCTGGAATAACAAAAATCCTAGGATAGCGAAAACTACTCTCAACAATAAAAGAACCTCTGATGGAATCACCATGCCTGAGGTCAAGCTGTACTACAGAACAATTGTGACAAAAACTGCGTGGTACTGGTACAGCAACAGACAGGTAGATTAATGGAATAGAATTGAAGAACCAGAAATGAACCCACACACCTATGGTCACTTGATCTTTGACAAAGGTGCTAAAACCATCCAGTGGAAAAAAGACAGCATTTTCAACAAATGGTGCTGGCTCTACTGGCGGTTATCATGTAGAAGAATGCAAATTGATCCATTTTTATCTCCTTGTACAAAGCTCAAGTCTAAGTGGATCAAGGAACTCCACATAAAATCACTGACACTGAAACTTATAGAGGAGAAAGTGGGGAAAAGCATCGAAGATATGGGCATAGGGAAAAAATTCCTGAACAGAACAGCAATGGCTTGTGCTGTACGATCCAGAAACTTAGAATACCCAAGATAAAATTTGCAAAACACATCAAACTTCAGAAGAAGGAAGACCAAAGTGTGGATAATACCTTCTTCCTTAGAATGTGGAAAAATACCCATGGAAGGAGTTACAGTGATAATGTTTCTAGCTGAGAAGGAAGGAAGGAAGGACCATCCAGAGACTGCCCCACCACCGGATCCATACCATAAACAGCCACCAAACCCTGACACTATTGCATATGCCAGTAAGATTTTGCTGACAGGACCCTGATATAGCTGTCTCTTTTGAGGCTATGCCAGTGACTGGCAAATACAGAAGTGGATGCTCACAGTCATCTATTGGATGGAGCACAGGGTCCACAATGGAGGAGCTAGAGAAAGTACCCAAGGAGCAGAAGGGGTCTGCAATCTTATAGGTGGAACAACAATATGAACTAACCAGTACCCCCAGGGCTCATTTCTCTAGCTTCATATGTAGCAGAAAGATGGCCTAGCTGGCCCTCATTGGGAGGAGAGGCCCTTGTTCTTGCACAGAATCAATGCTCCAGTACAGGGGAATGTTGGGGCCAGTAAGCGGTAGTGGGAGGGTTGGGGAGCAGGGCAGGGGGAGGGTATAGGGGACTTTCGGGATAGCTTTTGAAATGTAAATAAAGAAAATATCTAATAAAAAAGATATTAAAAAGAAAATATCTAAGAAAAATTGTTTTTGAAAAATAAAACATTGCATAGTGACGATAATTACAGGAGAAGTTTGAAACATAAAATTTCAATTGCAGTTAAGTTTGTAATATGAGACATGCTAATTTTTGTCTAAATGTTTTGAAATAAGCCACATATATTAAAGATCTTTAGAACTGAATACAATTTAATAATTCATTAGTATTGGGCACTCTGATATGATCAACTTTGTATTTGTGAAAATCAATAAAGTTTGTTTTATCTCTTAAAAAATAATAATAGAGAGGGACAGATTTCTGTGAGTTCAAGGTCAGCCTGGTCTACACAGTGAGATCATGCCTCAAAATAAATATATAAAAATAAACAAATGAGATAAAAACAGTTATCTAAATTGAAAAAGAAAAACTCAAGTTAACCCTTTTGGCAAAAGGCAAGGTAATCCACAAAAATTCCCCATAGACTCCAGATCTCTTCCAACAGGTATAGCAATGTGAATGCAACTTGGTGAAGCTGAATGCAGACCAGTGTCTGCGAGATATTTCAGTTAGATTTGGTAAAGTGTTGCCCCTGTGATAGAGAAGATGGAATTTCCATATAGATAGGTCAATGCTAAGAAAATCTTCATGAAACTTCCACGATCTTGCAGGATGGATGATTGCCATAAAAGTGCAGGTATTGGAATGGACAGAGCTAAGAATTCCCTGGCCCAGAAACCAGGGTTGCTACACTGGCAGCTAGTGAATCAACTTCATTTCCGATGGGACTCTTTTTAATTAATCAGTCAATGACTTTGGCTTCTTTAATGATGGCAATAGTTCTTTGTCCAGTCTGCTGCCAGCTTTCTTACCCAACTTAACCTTGATCTCTGTAGTTTTCATTTTTAAGATTATTTATTAGCATAAAACATTTCCCTGAATATTGCTTGCATACCAAGAACTCTAATTAAACCCACAAAAACCCAAGCCACCTCATAGTTGCATTCAAATAAATAATCAATGTTAGGAACATGAATGAAAAGCAATTTAACATTTTACTTTAGCTTTTTGATTAACTCTCAGTGGGGAGGAGGATTATTCATCCTCTTCCACATAAATAGCAGCTACTCTCCAAACCCTCTCAACTTGGCAGCTTTTGGAGGATATATATTTGGAGAGAGAGAATAAAAGATACAAGTACATTCATTCTGAGATTTGATTTATAAAATTTGTTCTAGGATGTGCATTTAATTTCCTTCTTTTGGAAAGCAACTAGTTATCATTTTGATGAGGTCCAACTAACAAATTGTTTCTTTTATAATGTAGGCTTTAAATATATTACTATTTAAGGCAATATCAGAACTAATATTATCTATGCTTGTGATTCTCCTGCTTCATCCTTCCGGGTGCTGAGAGTACAAGCATGAACCACAAAGCCCAGTCCCTTTTTTCATTATGTGTATCAGAAATTTGCATCTTATTTTTCCACCAGTTTAGCCTGGCTAGAAGTTTGTTGATTGTATGTATATTTTTAATAAAATGCTTTGTATTTTGAGCTTCATTAAATTAATTTTTTGTGTTTCATTGTATTTATTTGCATCTATTTTTTTCTTTTCATATATTTCTTTTCTGCTTAAAATCTCCTTTTCTTCTTTAAAAATAAAGTATTAAGTATTAAGTGTTTCCTGATTTATTCATCAGTTGCTGAAAGTATTAGTCTTCAAGTGAATACTGAATTTTTAAATTTCATTCGTTAGTTATATCAGTTTTGCCTCATTGTTTTTCTTGTATAGAAACATTAAAGACACTGGGGTTATTTTTAATGAATTCACCCGCCCAGCCAGAGGACAGAGGTCCACCCTGCAGGGAGCGCCATCTTGGCTCCAGGACTCCACCGAACTTAGTCTGCACAGGTGAGAGTGAGGACCACAGAGGCAGACAGCTTCTGGGACAGGCGGGAGCCACAGAGCTGCTGAGGCAGCACCATTTGGGGGCCGCAGACATCCGGCACCCTCCCAGCCGGAGGACAGAGGTCCACCCTGCAGGGAGCGCCATCTTGGCTCCAGGACTCCGCCGAACTTAGTCTGCACAAGTGAGAGTGAGAACCACAGAGGCAGACAGCTTCTGGGACAGGCGGGAGCCACAGAGCCGCTGAGGCAGCACCCTTTGGGGCCGCAGACATCCGGCACCCACCCAGCTGGAGAACAGAGGTCCACCCCGCAGGGAGCGCCATCTTGGATCCGGGACTCCACCAAACTTAGTCTGTACAGGTGAGAGTGAGGACCACAGAGGCAGACAGCTTCTGGGACAGGCGGGAGCCACAGAGCCGCTGAGGCAGCACCCTTTTGGGGCCGCAGACATCCGGCACCCTCCCAGCTGGAAGACAGTGGTCTGCCCTGCACAGGAGCCCTCTGCCTCAGGAGCAGGGAGCACATCTTGGATCCAGGACTCCACCGAACTTAGGAACTTAGTCTGCACAGCTGAGAGTGTGCACCACAGAGGCTGACAGCTTCTGTGACCTGCCAAAGCAACACAGCATCTGGGAAAGGTCCTGTTTTCGGCCTTCTTCTTCGGCCAGGAGGAGGTCCAAACGCCAGATATCTGTACACCTTCCCTTTAAGAGGAAAGCTTGTCAGCAGGGAGTGCTCTAACCACTGAAACTCAGAGGAGAGAGCCTGTCTCCCAGGTCTGCTGACAGATGGTACTAAGAATCACCAGAAGAACAACCTCTGAACAGAGACAACTCCAGAGATTACCAGATGGCGAGAGGTAAACGTAAGAATCTTACTAACAGAAACCAAGACCACTCACCATCATCAGGACACAGCACTCCCACTTCGCCCAGTCCAGGGCACCCCAACACACCTGAAAAGCTAGACCTGGATTTAAAAGCATATCTCATGATGATGGTAGAGGACATCAAGAAGGACTTTAAAGAACTACAGGAGAACATGGCTAAAGAGTTACAAGTCCTTAAAGAAAAACAAGATAACACAATCAAACAGGTAGAAGTCCTTAAAGAAAAACAGGATAACACAATCAAACAGGTAGAAGCCCTTAAAGAAAAACAGGATAACACAATCAAACAGGTAGAAGTCCTTAAAGAAAAACAGGAAAAAACATCCATTCAGATGATGGAAATGAACAAAACCATACTAGACCTAAAAAGGGAAGTAGACACAATAAAGGAAACCCAAAATGAGGCAACACTGGAGATAGAAACCCTAGGAAAGAAATCTGGAACCATAGATGCGAGCATCAGCAACAGAATACAAGAGATGGAAGAGAGAATCTCAGGTGCAGAAGATTCCATAGAGAACATCGGCACAACAATCAAGAAAAATGGAAAATGCAAAAAGATCCTAACTCAAAACATCCAGGAAATACAGGACACAATGAGAAGACCAAACCTACGGATAATAGGAGTGGATGAGAATGAAGATTTTCAACTCAAAGGACCAGCAAACATCTTCAACAAAATTATAGAAGAAAACTTCCCAAATCTAAAGAAAGAGATGCCCATGAACATACAAGAAGCCTACAGAACTCCAAATAGACTGGACCAGAAAAGAAATACCTCCCAACACATAATAATCAGAACAACAAATGCTCTAAATAAAGATAGAATACTAAAAGCAGTAAGAGAAAAAGGCTAAGTAACATATAAAGGCAAGCCTATCAGAATTACACCAGATTTTTCACCAGAGACTATGAAAGCCAGAAGATCCAGGACGGATGTTATACAGACACTAAAAGAACACAAATTCCAGCCCAGGCTACTATACCCAGCCAAACTCTCAATTAACATAGATGGAGAAACCAAAGTATTCCACGACAAAACCAAATTCACACATTATCTCTCCACGAATCCAGCCCTTCAAAGGATAATAACAGAAAAAAACCAATACAAGGACAGGAACCACGCCCTAGAAACAACAAGAAGGTAATCCCTCAACAAACCTAAAAGAAGACAGCCACAAGAACAGAATGCCAACTTTAACAACAAAAAATAACAGGAAACAACAAGTACTTTTCCTTAATATCTCTTAATATCAATGGACTCAACGCCCCTATAAAAAGACATAGACTAACAAACTGGCTACACAAACAAGACCCAACATTTTGCTGCTTACAGGAAACTCATCTCAGAGAAAAAGATAGACACTACCTCAGAATGAAAGGCTGGAAAACAATTTTCCAAGCAAATGGTATGAAGAAACAAGCTGGAGTAGCCATTCTAATATCTGATAAGATTGACTTCCAACCCAAAGTCATTAAAAAAGACAGGGAGGGACACTTCATACTCATCAAAGGTAAAATCCTCCAAGAGGAACTATCAATCCTGAATATCTATGCTCCAAATACAAAGGCAGCCACATTCATTAAAGAAACTTTAGTAAATCTCAAAGCACACATTGCACCTCATACAATGATAGTGGGAGACTTCAACACACCACTTTCACCAATGGACAGATCATGGAAACAGAAACTAAACAGGGACACAGAGAAACTAAGAGAAATTATGAATCAAATGGATCTGGCAGATATCTACAGAACATTCTATCCTAAAACAAAAGGATATACCTTCTTCTCAGCACCTCATGGTACCTTCTCCAAAATTGACCACATAATTGGTCACAAAACAGGCCTCAACAGATACAAAAATATTGACATTGTCCCATGCATCCTATCAGATCACCATGGACTAAAGCTGATCTTCAATAACAAAATAAATAATAGAAAGCCAACCTTCACGTGGAAACTGAACAACACTCTTCTCAATGATACCTTGGTCAAGGAAGGAATAAAGAAAGAAATTAAGGACTTTTTAGAGTTCAATGAAAATGAAGCCACAACATACCCAAACTTATGGGACGCAATGTAAGCATTTCTAAGAGGAAAACTCATAGCTCTGAGTGACTCCAAAAGGAAACTAGAGAGAGCACACATTAGCAGCTTGACAACACACCTAAAAGCACTAGAACAAAAGGAAGCAAATTCACCCAAGAGGAGTAGAAGGCAGGAAATAATCAAACTCAGGGGTGAAATCAACCAAGTGGAAACAAGAAAAACTATTCAAAGAATCAACCAATCAAGGAGCTGGTTCTTTGAGAAAATCAACAAGATAGATAAACCCTTAGCCAGACTCACTAGAGGGCACAGGGAAAGCATCCTAATTAACAAAATCAGAAATGAAAAAGGAGACATAACAACAGATCCTGAAGACATCCAAAACACCATCAGATCCTTCTACTAAAGGCTATACTCAACAAAACTGGAGAACCTGGATGAAATGGAGAAGTTCCTAGACAGATACCAGGTACCAAAGTTGAATCAAGATCAGGTTAATGATCTAAACAGCCCTATATCCCCCAAAGAAATAGAAGCAGTCATTAATAGTCTCCCAACTAAAAAAAGCCCAGGACCAGATGGGTTTAGTGCAGCGTTCTATCAGACCTTCAAATAAGATCTAATCCCAGTTCTTCACAAACTATTCCACAAAATAGAAACAGAAGGTACTCTACCCAACTCATTCTATGAAGCCACAATTACTCTGATACCTAAACCACAAAAAGACCCAACAAAGATAGAAAACTTCAGACCAATATCCCTTATGAATATTGATGCAAAAATCCTCAATAAAGTTCTTGCTAACCGAATCCAAGAACACATCAAACAATCATCCATCCTGACCAAGTAGGTTTCATCCCAGGGATGCAGGGATGGTTCAATATACGGAAATCCATCAACGTAATCCAGTATATAAACAAACTCAAAGACAAAAACCACATGGTCATCTCCTTAGATGCGGAAAAAGCATTTGACAAGATCCAACACCCATTCATGATAAAAGTCTTGGAAAGATCAGGAATTCAAGGCCCATACCTAAATATGATAAAAGCAATCTACAGCAAACCAGTAGCCAACATCAAAGTAAATGGTGAGAAGCTTGAAGCAATCCCTCTAAAATCAGGGACTAGACAAGGCTGTCCACTTTCTCCATACCTATTCAACATAGTACTTGAAGTCCTAGCCAGAGCAATTGGACAACAAAAGGAGATCAAAGGGATACAAATTGGAAAAGATGAAGTCAAAATATCACTTTTTGCAGATGATATGATAGTATATATAAGTGACCCTAAAAATTCCACCAGAGAACTCCTAAACCTGATAAACAGCTTCAGTGAAGTAGCTGGATATAAAATTAACTCAAACAAATCAATGGCCTTTCTCTACACAAAGAATAAACAGGCTGATAAAGAAATTAGGGAAACAACACCCTTCTCAATAGTCACAAATAATATAAAATATCTTGGCGTGACTCTAACTAAGGAAGTGAAAGATCTGTATAATAAAAACTTCAAGTCTCTGAAGAAAGAAATTATAGAAGATCTCAGAAGATGGAAAGATCTCCCATGCTCATGGATTGGCAGGATCAACATTGTAAAAATGGCTATCTTGCCAAAAGCAATCTACAGATTCAATGCAATCCCCATCAAAATTCCAAATCAATTCTTCAACGAATTAGAAAGTGCAATCCGCAAATTCATCTGGAATAACAAAAAACCTAGGATAGCTAAATCTCTTCTCAAGGATAAAAGAAGCTCTGGTGGAATCACCATGCCGGACCTAAAGCTCTACTACAGAGCAATTGTGATAAAAAAAATGCATGGTACTGGTATAGTGACAGACAAATAGACCAATGGAATAGAATTGAAGACCCAGAAATGAACCCACACACCTATCATCACTTGATCTTCGACAAGGGAGCTAAAAACATCCAGTGGAAGAAAGACAGCATTTTCAACAAATGGTGCTGGCACAACTGGTTGTTAACATGTAGAAGAATGTGAATCGATCCATTCCTATCTCCTTGTACTAAGGTCAAGTCTAATTGGATCAAGGAACTTCACATAAAACCAGAGACACTGAAACTTATAGAGGAGAAAGTGGGGAAAAGCCTTGAAGATATGGGCACAGGGGAAAAATTCCTGAATAGAACCGTAATGGCTTGTGCTGTAAGATCGAGAATTGACAAGTGGGACCTCATGAAACTACAAAGCTTCTGCAAGGCTAAAGACACCATCAATAAGACAAAAAAACCACCAACAGATTGGGAAAGGATCTGCACCTATCCTAAATCAGATAAGGGACTAATATCCAGTATATATAAAGAACTCAAGAAGGTGGACTCCAGAAAGTCAAATAACCCCATTAAAAAATGGGGCTCAGAACTGAACAAAGAATTCTCACCTGAGGAATACCGAATAGCAGAGAAACACCTGAAAAAATGTTCAACATCCTTAATCATCAGGGAAATGCAAATCAAAACAACCCTGAGATTCCACCTCACACCAGTCAGAATGGCTAAGATCAAAAATTCAGGTGACAGCAGATGCTGGCGAGGATGTGGAGAAAGAGGAACACTCCTCCATTGTTGGTGGGATTGCAAGCTTGTACAATCACTCTGGAAATCAGTCTGGCGGTTCCTCAGAAAATTGGACATAGTACTACCGGAGGATCCAGCAATACCTCTCCTGGGCATATATCCAGAAGATGTCCCAACCGGTAAAAAGGACACATGCTCCACTATGTTCATAGCAGCCCTATTTATAATAGACAGAAGCTGGAAAGAACCCAGATGTCCCTCAACAGAGGAATGGATACAGAAATTATGGGACATTTACACAATGGAGTACTACTCAGCTATTAAAATAATGAATTTATGAAATTCCTAGCCAAATGGATGGACCTGGAGGGCATCATCTTGAGTGAAGTAACACAATCACAAAAGAACTCACACAATATGTATTCACTGATAAGTGGATATTAGCCCAAAACTTAGGATACCCAAGATATAAGATACAATTTGCTAAACGCATGAAACTCAAGAAGAATGAAGACCAAAGTGTGGACACTGTGCACCTTCTTAGAATTGGGAACAAAACACCCAGGGAAGGAGTTACAGAGACAAAGTTCGGAGCTGTGATGAATGGATGGACCATTTAGAGACTGCTGTATCCAGGGATCCATCCCATAATCAGCTTCTAAATGCTGACACCATTGCATACACTAGCAAGATTTTGCTGAAAGGACCCAAATATAGCTGTCTCTTGTGAGACGATGCCGGGGCCTAGCAAACAAAGGAGTGGATGTTCACAGTCAGCTATTGGATGTATCACAGGGCTCCCAATGGAGAAGCTAGAGAAAGTACCCAAGGAGCTAAAGGGACCTGCAACCCTATTGTTGGAACAACATGATGTACTAACCAGAACCCCGGAGCTCTTGTCTCTAGCTGCATATGTATCGAAAGATGGCCTAGTCGGCCATCACTGAAAAAAGGCCCATTGGACTTGCAAACTTTATATGCCCCAATATAGGGGAATGCCAGGGCCAAAAGAATGGGAATGGGTGGGTAGGGAAGTGGGGGGCGCTATGGGGGACTTTTGGGATAGCATTGGAAATGTAATTGAGGAAAATATGTAATAAAAATATTAAAAATCAAAAAAAAACAAAAAAATATGTAATAAAAATATTAAAAATTAAAAAAAATGAATTCACCCTTTATCATTGTGTAGCAACCTTCTTTGTTATTGGCATTTTTGTCTGTTCTACTTTTTCTGATATTAACATATTTACTAAAGTGTCCTCTTCATTACTGTTAACATGGTATAGTTTTCACTATTTCATTTTGTGTCTGTGTGTTCCTTATTTTTTATGTATATGGGTGTTTTGCCTGCAATGCATGCATATTTACCACATGTACTTAGTGGTTTGGGGCATCAGAAGATGTTGCCAGGTCCCCTAGACCTAGAATTACACGTTCTGGAAGAAAAGTCAGCACTTTGACTACTCTCTAGCCCCCTTTGTATGTTCTCAATATTGATCATGTTGTAGAAAATATGCTATTGCACATCTTAAGCTCCAAAAAAATCCTGCCATTTATTTAAAATATTAAAACATTTAAAATCATTGTTTTTGAAATGATATTATCTATTGAAAAGTTTATTAACAGGTTTGTTTTCATAATTATCTATAATTTTAATCTCTCTCTCCCTCTCTCCCCTCTTTCTTCTATTAAGTTATTGCTTACTTCCCTCCATTGAAGTCTTGTCTAGTTACCCGTGATTGCCTGTTTCAGGCTCCATATATCCTGGTTTCTAGGAGTCTTAGCTAGTGTCACCCTCAGATTTTGGGAGTTTTCATTGTCCTGGGTTTCTAGCTCACCTCAGAGATGCTCCCCCCATCCATTTATCTCTTCTAGTATTCACTCCCTCTATCCTCCTATCTCATCCCACCTGTTCCCATCTCAACTCCATTCCCTAACAAGTCCTGTCACTCCATTCTCCTGTGACTTCTAATGCATTTTACCTTCTCTTTGAGATACAAGTTCACCCTATTGGTCATTCATTGTTACTTAGCTTCTTTGAACCTGTAGTTTGTAGCATGGTTATCCTGTATTTTCAAAATTCTTATATTTTCTGTAGATTTCATTAGTATTTGTATCATCTTATTGTCAAATTCAATAATTCCTTCTTTGACCATTAATATAGTAAAGGCAATCTATTTTGTTGGAAAATATTTTATTAATCATTTGAGCATTTTCTAATTATAATTTTAGCATATTTATCCTCCACTTCTCCAATATCTACCCTCTCCATCCTCACCATCCTGTACACTCAGCTTTGACATTTCTTCTTTTCTTTTTTCCTTATTAATTCCAGTTTTTTTTTTCTCAGCATGTCTTGTGAGTAGGGCCTGGAAATTCTTGGGAGCCATGCCATTAACTGACTCTTCATTTTACTTAAGCTACCAGATGCCAATATTGCATCATTTAATGGTGAGAGTTTGCACCCACTCTCTCTTCCTCTGTGCTGGAGGTTTTGCACATCCTGCACATGAAAGCACAATTACTGTGAGTTGATATGTGCAACTTCCCTGTTATGTTGGGAAAACACTGATTTTTCAAGGTCATCCAACACCTGAACTTTTACAGCCTTTCTCTTCTTCTAGAATATCCCTGAACACTGTGAGGGAGAGGGTAGTTTCTGCAATAGTAATTCGAACTCTGCCTTTTACCTTCATTGTTTCTTAGAAAGAATTCCCCTCTCCCTCTCCCTCTCCCTTCCCTCTCCCTCTCCCTTCCCTCTCCCTCTCCCTCTCCCTCTCCCTCTCCCTCTCCCTCTCCCTCTCCCTCTCCCTCTCCCTCTCCCTCTCCCTCTCCCTCTCCCTCTCCCTCTCCCTCTCCCTCTCCCTCTCCCTCTCTCTCTGCTTATAGCACCCATCTCTTTACTGATTTTATGTTTTCCATTAAAAACCTCATAACTTTTTAATCACTGTTATTTTAAATTCTCTAATTATTCCAAGCTCTATGCTGTACCTGATTCTTCCTTCCTCTTGCTTAATTTGTGTCTTCAGAATATGTATCTCTTTTTCTTTTTACCATTGTTACTGTGTATGAACATTAAATATGATGCATTGAGCCTTTATTGTGATAATTTATGCTAATGTGTCTAGAATTGGATTGGGCTTAATGTTTTGTTTATAAATGATTAATTATTTCCTCAATTGTCTTTGTTATTTAGTTTGCTTGAGTTTGTGATCTCTGTGTACTTCTTAGAAATCCTCTGTAACATAACTCCTTAAGCTGTAACCTAGTCTCATAAACTGCAAGCTTATTAGAATTCTAAGTTGCAGAAAGATATACCCTTAACAATATTCCATGTAAATAGCAATTCTTCAGTGAAGTTGTGCCTCTGGGCTCTGATCTACATTAGTGTTTTCTAAAAGTGAGGGACTGGGGTGAGAGAAATGTCATTCTTCAGGAATTATTCTAATACCTTTTCCTTTGAAGAATGGCCTTTCTGAAGGAGAATGATAGAGACACATGGCATTGTCACTTTTCTTTTACTTCTCTCCAGACCATTGTAGGAAGTTCCTTGGCTCTTTAGTATGACAGAATAGTGAGGTTCAGTTTCTGGATATGAATCATATGAGTATATATACAGGGCCTCACTAAAATTATGATTAGCATTTGTTTCTCCATTTTCCAATTATATAATAGCAAATAGTCAACCCTAAAAGCACACACACACACACACACACAAGCAAGCAACACTTAACAGACTTGGTAGGTTACATGTATATGTTTATTTGCTTTTATATGTAATATTTATAACAAAAAAGATACCTTGAATTTGAGGGGAGCCAGGCTGGGAAACATGGGATAGGTTTGAGGAAGAGCGGGAGGTAGGGAAGTATAATTATGCAATTATATATAATACATGCATATATTTGCATATATGACTTTTATGTTATGTGTATGTGTGTTGTCCCTGTGAAAATTTGTGCATTATATGAATGCCTGGTAGATATCAAGGCCAGAATAGAACATTGGATCCCTTGGAAGTAGAATTCTAGGCAGTTGTGAGCTGCCCAACATGGGCTCTGGAAATTGATAATAAGACCCCTGAAAGAGCAGTAAGCATTCTTAACCACTATGCCACCTCTCTAGCTCCTAATTATATTTTAATTAAAGTTTTAAATAGTTGTTCAGGGTTTATGGTTTACAATCTAAATATCTGCAACTTAGTTACAAAGAGAAGATATGTACACAAGCATGGATACTATAATATCAAAATATTTTGTATTTGCACAAAGGAGTTTAAGAGACATGTGCTCCAATACATTGACCGCAGCTTTATTCATTATAGCCAGAAAATGGAAGCAACCCAGATGTCCTTCAACTGAAGAATGGATACAGAAAACGTAGCACATCTAAACAATGGAATACTATTCAGGTATTAAAAACAAGGACATCATGAATTTCACAGGCAAGTGGATGGGACTAAAGAATATACTGAGTTAGGAGGTAACCTGTAGCCTCCCTCAGCCCTGAAGTAGGCTGATCCAGACTTTGACCTTGCTGCCACTGAGAAGGAAATTACCTAAGGCCCAGCCTTCTGACCTAGATGGCTCTTTTGTTCTGCCACCTGCCACTGCTCTCTCCAAGACACTGCTACCTGCTGAGAAGCCTCTGAGATTTTCTGGAGGAACATCCTATTCTGCACATTGCCTACAGGCTGGCTCCAGACACCAAGAATGGACTGGCAGGGGATGGGCCTTCCCCTCTTTTATAAACACACTCTCTTATTAATCGGAGGGCCTTGAACAGGATTATGTCTTGGCTCCATTAACCTCTCGCTGTCTAAGTCTCTTTCAGCCCCAGCCTGCCTCCCTGGTGTACCCTGTCCTTGTAAGCCACAGGCCGGCATGCAACAGTAACCCAGAATGAAAAAGAGATGTATGGTGTGTACTCACTGATAAGTGGATATTAGCCAAAAAATTCAGAATACCCATGATATACCCCACAGACCCAAAGAAGTTAAACAGGAATGAAGGGCCAAGTGAAGCTATTTGAATCCCACTTAGAAGGGAAACAAAATGGTAGAGGGAAGGAGGGACCTGGGTCAGAGATGGGAGGGCTAGGAAAATAGAAGGGCAGGATCAGGCATGAGGAGAGACATGAGAGAGACCCAGAGGGACAGGAGAATAATTGGAATTATGCAGCTGCCTGGGGTTGGGGGTTGGGGGAATTTTTAGGAACTCCCAGAAACCTAAGATGAGGGAGGCTCCTAGGAATCAATGCAGGTGACCTTAGCCAAAATGCCTGACAGTGGGGGATATGGAACCTGAACAGACCATCATCAGACAGGACCCCCTGTGGAAGGAAGAGGACATCAACCTATGTACAAAACCTTGGACCCACAATGTTTTAGTATATTAAAAAAAAAATAAGTGGGTTTGTAGCCTCATGGAGGGAGCAACCGTGTCAATAGCCTAGATGCCCTGGGAGCTCTCGGGGACTGGAACACTAATCAAATAATACACATGGAACAAACCATGGCGCTGGCCAATTATGTGGCAGAGGATGGCTTTGTTGGACATCAGTAGAAGGAGAGGCCCTCGGGCCTGAGGGTGTTCAATGCCCCAGAGTAGGGGAATGCCAGGGCAGGCAATGGGAAAGAGTAGGTGAGGGAGCACCCTCATAGAGGAAGGGGGAGGGGGTGGAATAGGGAGTTTCCAAAGGGGAGACCTGGAAAGGGGAAAATATTTGAAATGTAAATAAAGAAAATATCCAAGAAAAAAGAAAGTAATGCTAATTGCCTGAGTTTATAACTATGTCTTCTATTTCATGTGTCTACTTGTCTGTTTCTATGTGAGTACTATACTGTATTTATTAGCATAGATCTATAGGATAACTGAAAATCAATTATGATTCTGTTTGTAACATTGTTCATTTTGATCAGCATTGCTTTGGCTATTTTGAATCTTCCATATTTTCATATGAACTTTGGAAATATACTTTGTAATCCTGTAAAAATTAAAATTGAAATTTTGAATAGTATTGCATGGATTCTGTAGATTGTATCTGGTGATGTATCCATTTTCATGACACTAATTCTGTTAATCAGAGACATACAAGTCTTTTTTTTTCCTAGTGACTTCAATTTCTTTTTCTTTTTCTTTTTGTTTGTGTGGGTGGGTGAACATTAACAGTCATAGTAAAGGTCTTTTACATCATTGGTTCACCTTATTCCTAGGTACCTTTTAAGGTTTATTTATTGTATGTGATGGGTGTTTTGTTTGTACCATATACATGCCTGGTACCTGTGAATGTCAGAAGTTGATGATACTTCCATTGGAATTACAGACATTTGAGAGCCAGTACAGGGGGCTGGGAACCAAATTCTGGTCCTCTGGAGGAGCAGCCAGTGTTCTTAACTACTGAGCCAGCTCTCCAGTCCCCTAGATGTTTTTAAGTATTTGTATATAATATTTGTTGGAAGTACAGCAGAAAGGCCTTTGTGCTCACAAATCTCCAGAGTCAGGAATGTTAAGCATTAAGAATTGTCTTTCCAATGGGAAAGATGTAAAGAAAAAAAAAAGCAAAACATACAGTCAAAACAAAATGTACTCTAACAACTTCAACAACCTATTCTTCTAGAAATGGAAGAGGTATGGTTAGGGAGAGGGGAAGGGGAAGTGGAGGGAAGAACTGGAGAGAAATCTGTAGTGTGGATAGAAAACATAAACAAAAAGAAACAAACAACAACAAATAAAACCCTGTTTTTCCACCCAAAAAGGTTGACTCGAAAGTGATCAATAGTCTAGAGATCTGTGTTATGGGCAAGACCATATTAGCTCCTACAACCAAGACCAGAGATTTCTAATAATCTAAATGACTCTGATAATATATATATATATATATATATAGCCAGAGGTTACCCCAAGCTCCCACAACTAGTACCAGAGGTGGCAAATAGGTCAAGTGACCATTATACTGTCTTGATTATGGAGGCAAGGCCAGAATCCTTCTTAGATCCTGAAACCAGTACATGTAGACTATTTCTAGAACCCATCATCCTGGAAGAAATGACATGTACTATGAGTTGACTTTCTATGTGACTTTCTATGTGACTTCTTTGTGCTCAGGGGATTTTATTACTTGGAAACACTTTTTCCAAAATTATAGTGTTTTTAAACTTGTTGGGAATCAAGCACCTAACTTCAGACTCTTTAGAAGTCTTGATCCAAGTTGAATAGATCAATCTGAACCAAGTTCATATTGCCACCCCTTTGCAGTTCACTTTCCTGCCTGACACGTGCAAGATTGCCCTCAGATCTTGTTTTCCTGATTTATTTCTCCATGTGCTAATTATCAGTATGTAAGACATGTACAGATTTTTTTTGAGACAGGGTTTCTCTGTGTAGTGCTGGCTGTCCTGGAACTCACTCTGTATACCAGGCTGGCCTCAAACTCAGAAATCCACCTGCCTCTGCCTCCCAAGTGCTGGGATTAAAGGCGTGCGCCACCACTGCCCGGCTGTACAGATTTAGATATGCTGATTTTTTCTGCATTTTTTTGCACAATATGCTCTTCAGTTCCATGAATTTCCTGCTATGCTCTTTACTCTTATTATAGAAACATATATTTTTCATGTCTTACTGAGTTTCATTTGTTTTTAAATACTTTTGTCCTTGTTCACCGAAGAAATTGGGTTATAATTTTCTTTTTTATTATGTCCTTGTTTACTTTTGATATGAGGGTAATTCTGGTTCTATAGCACAAATTGGGTGTCTTTATTCCCCTTTCTATTTTATGTAATTGTTTTAAGAAAATTCCCATTTCTTCTTCTTTAAAAGTCTGGTAGAATTAAGTAGTAACTCCATCTATGTATGGATTAGTTTGGTCAAAAGCCTTTATTATCACTTCAGCCTTACTGTCATATATTTGTTTATGTTTTTCATATTCTCTTGTTTTACATATATACAAGCAAGACATATATATGTACATATATATAGACCATTATATAATATATACATTCATATATGTGTAGAACACACAAATATATATATGTGTGTGTATGTGTGTAGCATAGGGTACATGTGACAGTGCATACATGTGTAGATTAGAGTATGAAATATATAATTTGATGCATTTCTAGATGTAGTTTTTGTTGACTCTGATGTTATTATGGTTGCTTTACTTTCATATGTGGTTTGATGTGTTTTTTTCTTACAGGCTTTGATATTCTTTAGTTTTGAAACACATTTGTCTCAACTGTTATGGTATGGGAAGTTTTGTTTCTGCTCATGTCTGTTTGGCATTCTAAATGACCAGTGTCTAAAACCTAACTCCTTCCTTAGATTGGCAAGACTGTTAAGATTTACAAAATACAGTTTCAATACCTTTCATTCGTGTTCTAAATTTGTAATGATCATTAGGTTTCATTGATTTTTTTGTTTTTTTTTTTTTTTTTACAGTTTTGGAGATAGTACTCAATGCCTCTCTCAAGCTAGCCAACCACTCTACCACAGAGCCACATCCTCATCTCTATTATTTGAGTTTCAGTGGATTTACTGAGGTATAAAGGACATAGTACATACTGTAGATAATGCAGTTACATATTTTTTATCTTACCTATTAAAATGACAGCATATACATCACCACAACCAAGGGAACCCCATAATCATTTTTTACATTCTCTTTTACCTTTTGTGTTCCCTTCCCTTTTCCCATTCTTAAACCTCTTTCCCGATTATGGCAATCTTTTTCTGTTTGTCAAATTATTTTCTCTTGTATGGGTTTTGTGTAAATGAAATAGAACAGTGCAGCCTTGTGGCTGATTTTTTTTCTTTCAGCATATTTATCTTGAGGGTGGAGAGAGCATATAGGGGACTTTCGGGATAGCATTTGAAATGTAAATGAAGAAAATATCTAATAAAAAATAGAAAATTTAAAAAAATGTATCCATGTCATTACTATCCAAAAATCATTTATGGCCTTTTTATTGTATTAACATATTAAGGATTATCATTTTTCTATTGATAGACATATTGGTAATTCATGACTTACGAAAATTTTGAATGAAACCTCTTTGAACAGTCATGGAAGCTATATTGTGAAGAAATAGGCATTTCTTTTTCTTGGGTAAATACTTGGGAATGGAGTAATTGAATTACAAGGTAGATGTGTTTCACTTCCAAAACCTGCCAAACTGTTCTTTAAAGTTGTATATTTTCATATTTCAGCAATTAGTGTATGGAAATTCTTCACATCCTTTGGAAAACTCAGGATGGACAGTATTTTGCATTTTAACTATTCTAAGAGATGTCATGTGCCATCTCATTGTAGCTTCTAATTGCACTTTCCTAGTGACTGATATTATCTACTACTAAGGTACAGATTCTTTGGTGACCTATCTTATTACTTTTTAATAAAACGAATATTAACATTGCTTGTACACACTACATCAATTTGATATATTTTTTTAGTATTTTGTAACTTTTATAAAATGAAAAACAAATACATTATTATAAAGTCAAGCCCAGAGCCTATGATGGCAAATATTCCTAAGTGGATTAAAAACTCAATTTTCCAGAATTTGGTCATTATGTTTTATTACTATGTACTGGCTGGTTTTGTGTGTCAACTTGACACAGGATGGAGTTATCACAGAGAAAGGAGCTTCAGTTGGGGAAAATGCCTCAACGAGATCCAGCTGTAAGGCATTTTCTCAATTAGTGATCAAGGGGGGAGGTCCCATTGTGGGTGGAACCATCTCTGGGCTGGTAGTCTGGGGTTCTATAAGAGAGTAGGCTGGGTCCTTTCAGCAAAATCTTGCTAGTGTATGCAATGCTGTCAGCGTTTGGAAGCTGATTATGTAACAACATTATGAACTAACCAGTACCCAGAGCTCTTGACTCTAGCTGCATATGTATCGAAAGATGGCCTAGTCGGCCATCACTGGAAAGAGAGGCCCATTGGACACACAAACTTTATATGCCCCAGTACAGGGGAACGCCAGGGCCAAAAAGTGGGAGTGGGTGGGTAGGGAATTGGGGGGGAGGGTATGGGGGGACTTTTGGGATAGCATTGGAAATGTAATTGAGGAAAATAAGTAATAATAATAATAATTAAAAAAAGATCATGCTGAGCAAGCCAGGAGAGGGAAGCCAGTAAAGAACATCCCTCCATGGCTTCTACATCAGCTTCTGCTTTCTGACCTGCTTGAGTTCTAGTCTTGCATCTTTTGGTGATGAACAGCAGTATGGAAGTGTAAGCCGAATAAATCCTATCCTCTCAAACTTGCTTTTTGGTCATGATGTTTGTGCAGGAATCGAAACCCTGACTAAGACATACCTAAGCACTTAATTTCCCATGACAGTGTTATCTGTAATGATCTATTTACATAGGATTTTTGATGTTAATAAACACATCACCTTTCTTGTTATATCATTCGGAGTTTTTTAAAATTTTTTTATTACGTATTTTCCTCAATTACATTTCCAATGCTATCCCAAAAGTCCCCCATACCCTCCCCCCCACTTCTATACCCACCCATTCCCACTTTTTGGCCCTGGCGTACCCCTGTACTGGGGCATATAAAGTTTGCATGTCCAATGGGCCTCCCTTTCCAGTGATGGCCTACTAGGCCATCTTTTGATACAATGCAGCTAGAGTCAAGAGCTCCGGGGTACTGGTTAGTTCATAATGTTGTTGCACCTACAGGGTTGCAGATCTCTATAGCTCCTTGGATACTTTCATTAGCTCCTCAACTGGGGCTCCTGTGATCCATCCAATAGCTGACTGTGAGCATCCACTTCTGTGTTTGCTAGGCCCCAGCCTAGACTCACAAGAGACAGCTATATCAGGGTCCTTTCAGAAAAATCTTGCTAGTGTATGCAATGGTGTCATCGTTTGGAGGCTGATTATGAAATGGATCCCTGGATATGGCAGTCTCTAGATGGTCCATCCTTTTGTCTCAGCTCCAAACTTTGTCTCTGTAACTCCTTCCACGGGTGATTGTTTCCAATTCTAAGAAGGGGCAAAGTGTCCACACTTTGGTCTTCGTTCGATTCAGTTTGATGTGTTTTACAAATTGTCTCTTATATCTCGGGTATACTAAGTTTCTGGACTAATATCCACTTATTAGTGAGTACATATCATTTGAGTTCTTTTGTGACTGTGTTACCTCACTCAGGATGAAGCCCTGCAGGTCCAACCATTTGCCTAGGTATTTCATAAATTCATTCTTTTTAATAGCTGAGTAGTACTCCATTGTGTAAATATACCACATTTTTTGTATCCATTCCTCTGTTGAGGGGCATCTGGGTTCTTTCCAGCTTCTGGCTGTTATAAATAAGGCTGCTATGAACATAGTGGAGCATGTGTCCTTCTTACTGGTTGGGACATCTTCTGGATATATGCCCAGGAGAGGTATTGCTGGATCCTCCGGTAGTACTATGTCCAATTTTCTGAGGAAACACCAGAATGATTTCCAGAGTGGTTGTACAAGCTTGCAATCCCACCAACAATGGAGGAGTGTTCCTCTTTCTCCGCATCCTCGCCAGCATCTGCTGTCACATGAATTTTTGATCTTAGCCATTCTGACTGGTGTGATATGGAATCTCAGGGTTGTTTTGATTTGCATTTCTCTGATGATTAAGGATGTTGAACATTTTTTCAGGTGTTTCTCAGCCATTCGGTATTCCTCAGGTGAGAATTCTTTGTTCAGCTCTGAGCCCCATTTTTTAATGGGGTTATTTGCTTTTCTGGAGTCCACCTTCTTGAGTTCTTTATATATATTGGATATGAGTCCCCTATCTGATTTAAGATAGATAAAGATCCTTTCCCAATCTGTTGGTGGCCTTTTTGTCTTTTTGATGGTGTCTTTTGCCTTGCAAAAGCTTTGCAGTTTCATGAGGTCCCATTTGTCAATCCTCGATCTTACAGCACAAGCCATTGCTGTTCTATTCAGGAATTTTCCCCTTTGCCCATATCTTTGAGACTTTTCCCCACTTTCTTCTCTATAAGTTTCAGTGTCTCTGTTTTTATGTGAAGTTCCTTGGTCCAAGTAGATTTGACCTTAGTACAAGGAGATAGGAATGGATCAATTCACATACTTCTACATGATAACAACCAGTTGTGACAGCACCATTTGTTGAAAATGCTGTCTTTCTTCCACTGGATGGTTTTAGCTCCCTTGTCGAAGATCAAGTGACCATAGGTGTGTGGGTTCATTTCTGGGTCTTCAATTCTATTCCATTGGTCCACTTGTCTCTCCCTATACCAGTACCATGCAGTTTTTATCACAATTTCTCTGTAGTAAAGCTTTATGTCAGGCATGGTGATTCCACCAGAGGTTCTTTTATCCTTGAGAAGAGTTTTTGCTATCTTAAGTTTTTTGTTATTCCAGATGAATTTGCAGATTGCTCTTTCTAATTCGTTGAAGAATTGATTTGGAATTTTGATGGGGATTGCATTGAATCTGTAGATTGCTTTTGGCAAGATATCCATTTTTACTACAAAATCCAAAAAGATCCTAACTCAAAACATCCTGGAAATCCAGGACACAATGAGAGGACCAAACCTACGGAAAATAGGAATAGATGAGAATGAAGATTTTCAACTCAAAGGATGGGAAATATCTTCAACAAAATTAAAGAAGAAAACTTCCCAAACCTAAAGAAAGAGATGCCTATGAACATACAAGAAGCCTACAGAACTCCAAATAGACTGGACCAGAAGAGAAATTCCTCCCAACACATAATAATCAGAACAACAAATACACTAAATAAAGATAGGATATTAAAAGCAGTAAGGGAGAAAGGTCAAGTAACATATAAAGAAAGGCCTATCAGAATTACACCAGACTTTTCACCAGAGACTATGAAAGCCAGAAGAGCCTGGAAAGATGTTCTACAGACACTAAGAGAACACAAATGCCAGCCCTGGCTACTATACCCGGCCAAACTCTCTATTACCATAGATGGAGAAACCAAAGTATTCCAGGACAAAACCAAATTCACACATTATCTTTCTACGAATCCAGCCCTTCAAAGGATAATAACAGAAAAAAAAAATACAAGAACGGAAATCACACCCTAGAAAAAGCAAGAAAGTAATCCCTCAACAAACCTAAAAGAAGATAGCCACAAGAACAGAATGCCAACTCTAACAACAAAAATAAAAGGAAGCAACAATTACTTTTCCTTAATATCTCTTAATATCAATGGACTCAATTCCCCAATAAAAAGACATAGACTAACAGACTGGCTACACAAACAGGACCCACCATTCTGCTGCTTACAGGAAACCCATTTCAGGGAAAAAGACAGACACTACCTCAGAGTGAAAGGCTGGAAAACAATTTTCCAAGCAAATGGTATGAAGAAACAAGCTGGAGTAGCCATTCTAATATCGAATAAAATCGACTTCTAACCCAAAGTTATCAAAAAAGACAAGGAGGGATACTTCATACTCATCAAAGGTAAAATCCTCCAAGAGGAATTCCCAATTCTGAATATCTATGCTCCAAATGCAAGGGCAGCCACATTAATTAAAGACACTTTAGTAAAGCTCAAAGCACACATTGCACCTCATACAATAATAGTGGGAGACTTCAACACACCACTTTCATCAATGGACAGATCGTGGAAACAGAAACTAAACAGGGACACAGTGAAACTAACAGAAGTTATGAAGCAAATGGACTTATCAGCTATCTACAGAACATTTTATCCTAAAACAAAAGGATATACCTTCTTCTCAGCACCTCATGGTAACTTCTCCAAAATTGACCATATAATTGGTCACAAAACAGGCCTCAACAGATACAAAAATATTGAAATTGTCCCATGCATCCTATCAGACCACCATGGACTAAGGCTGATCTTCATTAACAACATAAATAATGGAAAGCCAACATTCATGTGGAAACTGAACAACACTCTTCTCAATGATACCTTGGTCAAAGAAGGAATAAAGAAAGAAATTAAAGACTTTTTAGAGTTTAATGAAAATGAAGCCACAACATACCCAAACCTATGGGACACAATGAAAGCATTTCTAAGAGGGAAACTCATAGCTCTGAGTGCCTCCAAAAAGAAACTGGAGAGAGCACACACTAGCAGCTTGACAACACATCTAAAAAGCTCTAGAAAAAAAGACAGAAAATTCACCCAAGAGGAGTAGATGGCAGGAAATAATCAAACTCTGGGGTGAAATCAACCAAGTGGAAACAAGAAGAACTATTCAAAGAATTAACCAAACGAGGAGTTGGTTCTTTGAGAAAATCAACAAGATAGATAAACCCTTAGCTAGACTCACTAGAGGGCACAGGGACAACATCCTAATTAACAAAATCAGAAATGAAACGGGAGACATAACAACAGATCCTGAAGCAATCCAAAACACCATCAGATCCTTCTACAAAAGGCTATACTCAACAAAACTGGAAAACCTGGAAGAAATGGACAAATTTCTAGACAGATACCAGGTACCAAAGTTAAATCAGGATCAAGTTAACAATCTAAACAGTCCCATATCCCCTAAAGAAATAGCAGTCATTAATAGTCTCCCAACCAAAAAAAGCCCAGGACCAGATGGGTTTAGTGCAGAGTTCTACCAGACCTTCAAAGAAGATCTAATTCCAGTTCTGCACAAGCTATTCCACAAAATAGAATTAGAGGGAACTCTACCCAACTCATTCTATGGAGCCACAATTACTCTGATACCTAAACCACAGAAGGATCCAAGAAAGATAGAGAACTTCAGACCAATTTCCCTTATGAATATAGATGCAAAAATCCTCAATAAAATTCTCGCTAACTTAACGGAATCCAAGAACACATTAAAGCAATCATCCATCCTGACCAAGTAGGTTTTATTCCAGGGATGCAGGGATGGTTTAATATATGGAAATTCATCAACGTAATCCATTATATAAACAAACTCAAAGACCAAAACCACATGATCATCTCCTTAGATGCGGAAAAAGCATTCGACAAGATCCAATACCCATTCATGATAAAAGTCTTGGAAAGATCAAGAATTCAAGGCCCATACCTAAACATGATAAAAACAATCTACAGCAAACCAGTAACCAAAATCAAAGTAAATGGAAAGAAGCTTGAAGCAATCCCACTAAAATCAGGGACTAGACAAGGCTGCCCACTTTCTCCCTATCTATTCAACATAGTACTTGAAGTTCTAGCCAGAGCAATTCAACAACAAAAGGAGATCAAGGGGATACAAATTGGAAAAGATGAAGTCAAAATATCACTTTTTGCAGATGATATGATCCTTTGGATTTTTTAAAGTGGGTTGTTTGTTTCCTCCTTCCTGAGTTATATTTAGCATTACATTTTCTGAATGAAGGTATCCTACAGGATATATGGTTTTTTTTTTTTCCCAAGCTGCAGTGTTTTCATTTTCTTGGAAGTTTTGGAGAACTGAGACTTTTTTTCAAAGCCCAACATGTCAGTTTATTTCTTTATGGATTATGCCATTGGAGCTATACCTAAAATGTTTTTACCTTAATCCAAAGTCTCAAAAATTCTCCCTTTGGTATTGTCTTCTGGAAGTTTTATAGGCTTGAATTTTAAATAGAACTATGGTCCATTTTGAGACATTTTATTATACAATAATAAAGACATGTAAAAATAATTAACAATTTATTAAAATACCTCCACATTTCCAAATACTTAGCTTTTACACACATGTTTACAATAGAGCCTGCAAACATTATAAATGTACTAATTCATTCTCACCATATTTTTTTTCTTTTGAAAATTTCACTGAATTTTCTCCATGACATCTGTGAACAAACTTCTTTTTTAATTGGATTTTTTTGTCTTGCATAGCTAAACTGCAAAGTACTGCTGGTGCAATGTTATATAGAAGTTAAATGTGAATCTGAAGCCGGGATTGGTGCACACCTTTAATCCCAGCACTCGGGAGGCAGAGGCAGGTGGATTTCTGAGTTCTAGGCCAGCCTGGTCTACAAAGTGAGTTCCAGGACAGACAGGGATATACAGAGAAACCCTGTTTCGAAAAAACAAAACCAAAACCAAAAAAATGTGAATCTGAGCATGGTGGTCCATTACGTGGTGGAGGGGCAGCAGAGGAACTGGGAATTGGAAGCTAGGATGAGCTGCTTCTCTCAGTTCCCTGGGCAGACAGCCCTGTACTTGCCTGCAGTTCAAAAGTGCTTGCAAGAGTTTGAGTTGCTGCTTGCCTCGAATCTACTGAGCTTCCTGCAGGAGCAAAGGGCGTCATATCCATCTCTGAACAATCTTAACTAGTCTCATCTTGTCAGAGACCATCCAGATCTCAGTTGCAAACCTATTTCAAGGTTTGCTATGGAACTATGGTCAGATATTCAGCCTGTTGAGTTGTGGACATGCACAATTCCAAGGTAGAAAGCTACTTCAGTATCTGTTACTTGACAAAATCACTTCTGGAAATCCATCATAAATTTGAGTTACAGGCCATTTCAGAGTCCACAGCTGAGACAGTTTTACATGCTTGTTACCAGATGGAAAATTAGTTCTTCTTCTCTTGGGTCCGTTGGTGGAAGGTTTTGTGTTATCCTTGTGTCATCTCCCATTATCAGGTTTTTGTTAGGTGTGGTGATGGCTGAATTTTTGTTTTGTTTTGGTTTGCTTTGGTTTGGGTTTTTCAAGATAGGGTTTCTCTATGTAGCCTTGGCTGTCCTAGAATTGCCATAAACAAGTGAATAAGTGATATATTTTGTTAAGATATTCATATATGTACATTGAAATGACCTAATGGTTGTCATTTTTAGTTTATACATGTGGTATATTCAATTGATTTCTTACCTACTCTCTTAACTATACAGATTCTATGTTATCATCATCTATTATCTTTTTTGTATGCAGTTGAATCCAGTTTAACAAAATTTGTTTGCATCATTTAATTTTGCATTCCCATTGATTATGTATGCTGTCCTTCAGTATATTTTTCTTTTTCTTTTGAAGTCAGAATCCAAAGTAATTGATTTCATTATAGCATTTTCATACATATACATATATGTCATTATACTTTGTTCTTATTTGTCCCCTCCTTCATTGCCATCAGAATTTATTATGCTGTATGCTGTGTTGGTCTTGTCTAATTCTTGGTATGAGGCTAAATAAAAAGAAAGTATTCTTTTTCAATGTTCTGGGAGACTATCCATGTGTATAACTCATTTTATTTCTTTTGTAAATGCTGAACCCTTCTCGGTGTTGAAATTTCTTTGTGGAAACAAAGTTCAAATTTAAGTTCAATAACTTTATACAAATAGGGATGTTCATAGGATGTCTTTTTTTTTTCTCCACTGAGCTTAAGTAACTCACGGCTATAAGGAGTGCCCATTTCAACTAAGTAATTGAATTCTTATGAATAAATTTGTTCATAATATTTACTCATTGATATTGCAAAATTATGCTTTTCATTTCTTTCCTGGTAGAAACTGATAACTATGATTAATCATCTCAAAGGATTTAGTTTCTACTATTTTTCTGACATTGCTGTTATTGAATCCTCCTTTGAACTCTACTGGCTTTTTGCTTACTTTGTTCATAATTTGCTCTCCCCTTTACTTATTATTTTAGTGTGAAAAAATGGTACAGTAGTTTCTTATTTTTTCGGTCTACTGCTTTCCCAACTGAGATATTTGGCTTGGTTTCTTATTTCCTCGTGGAGGCATGGCTTGATGTGCACCTCTTGGTATTACTGACTTGGTGAATTTCTACAAAGTTTCTATGTCATCTAAATTCTGTCATCACTATAGAGAAATTTGATTATAACGTGATAATGTATAAATTTCTTCATATGTCTTAGGTATCAGTTTTCTTGGGCTTCTTCAGGCTATCACTTTCACAAAACCTGAGGAAATTGTTGACCATTTTTATCTTCAAACATAGTTTTTCAAGTTTTAGAAATTGAAAACAGAAGGTTTTTTTCACACAGTGTATCTAGATTATAGTTTTTCCTCCTCCAGCTCATCCATGAGCCCCCTTCCACCCACCTAACTCTACACACTTTTTCTTCAAACATACTTTGTTTCACTACTGCTTTTTGTGAGCTTAATGATGCAGATGCTAAGTAACTTGAAATAGCCCTATATTTTATGCTGCATTTAAAAAATTAATATATTGTTATTTTCTCTCAGTGCTTAAAATTGTATGTTTTATTGTATTTATGTTATATAATCTTTTATACTGTGTTGTTAAATTTATTATTTTTATTTTTATTTTTTATACTTTTTATTAGGTATTTTCCTCAGTTACATTTCCAATGCTATCCCAAAAGTCCCCCATACCCTCCCACCCATTCCCCTACCCACCCACTCCCACTTTTTGGCCCTGGCGTTTCCCCTGTACTGGGGCATATAAAGTTTGCAAGTCCAATGGGCCTCTCTTTCCAGTGATGGCCGACTAGGCCATCTTTTGATACATATGCAGCTAGAGTCAAGAGCTCCGGGGTACTGGTTAGTTCATAATGTTGTTCTACCTATAGGGTTGCAGATCCCTTTAGCTCCTTGGGTACTTTCTCTAGCTCCTCTCAATCCTTTAAAGTACTTTTCCACGTGAGATATTTTTCAGTTTTTATTACCATTCATATGAGTCTCAAATTTAGCATATGTTATACAGTTTCAATTCCAATGACTCATGTTTTATACATTTGTGTCAGCCTAGGTCAGTCTCTTTATAAACATGTCTAATTTATTTGGGTAATTTGTTATCTCTGCAATCAGACATGGGGATTTTTTTTTCCTGTTGAGTGTCTGAGTGTTCTCCCCCCTTTTTTTTTTCCTTTTTGGCAGCCTGGGTATATATTCTTAGTTTTTCTTGGATACAATTGAAATATGTGAATTCACTTTTGTTTTGTTGAACAGGACCAGAGCATTTCTCATGCTTGGCATTATTGTTTGCCTATAGTTTTCAATATCTTCTGGAAGACTTTAAACATTGCCACTTGTATCGTGTTGTTTCAGTCTAACTGAAGAAATTTTCAGTCTAACTGAAGAAATTAAGCACTGTTGTGAGTTTAGTATGCACAGAGACCAAACTTTTCTGGTCCTTTTGGATATTTTTATCTTGGCCTCAAGTGGTTTCCATACATGTACATGCTAATAAGCTCTCAGCTAAGTACTATAGATCGCTAATGTTCTCATACAGGGTTACTATCAACTCTGCATTCTGATTAACTGCTTGTCTCTGGATTTTCAATTTCCTTGAAAGTCCTGAGAGCATTCTACCTTTATAATGAAGAATAGCTACTCAGAAGGTAGCAAGATGATCACAGTAAGTAATATATTAGTTCCCTTTCTGTCTGGGATCACTATCTTCCCTTACTTGATTGAGGGTGGTTTGAAATCATTCTTTTATAGTTTTTTCCTTGAGTTTTTTTTTTCTTGAGCTTTTTTGTTGTTAATTTAGGAAGTGAATACAACCTCTCTCATCCCATAATATTCAGAAGCTGAATTCTTCATTATTTAAAATTAACAAAATTTTACTGACAAAATTAAAAACATAGCAATTTAAAATTTTAACCTAAAAGCCATCAGAAAAATATGAGAGAATTCCAACAACAGTGCTAAATATTGTTGTAACATAGAAAATACTTATGCGTAGTCTAAGTTCCTGGGCTAATATCCACTTATCAGTGAATGCATATCAAGTAACTTCTTTTGTGATTGGGTTATCTCACTCAGGATGATATCCTCCAGATACATCCATTTGCCTAAGAATGTCATAAATTCATTGTTTTTAATAGCTGAATAGTACTCCATTGTGTAAATGTACCACATTTTCTGTATCCATTCTTCTGTTGAAGAACATATGAGTTTTTTTCTAGCTTCTGGCTATTATAAATAAGGCTGCTACGAACATAGTGGAGCATGTGTCCTTATTACCAGTAGGAACATCTTCTGGGTATATGCCCAGGAGAGGTATTGCTGGATCTTCCAGTAGTACTATGTCCAATATTCTAAGGAACCACCAGACTGATTTCCAGAGTGGTTGTACAAGCTTGCAATCCCACCAAAAATGGAGGAGTGTTCCTCTTTCTCCACATCCTCACCAGCATCTGCTGTCACCTGAGTTTTTGATCTTAGCCATTCTGACTGGTGTGAGGTAGAATCTCAGGGTTGTTTTGATTTGCATTTCCCTGATGATTAAGGATGCTGAACATTTTTTCAGGTGCTTCTCTGCCATTTGATATTCCTCAGGTGAGAATTCTTTGTTTAGCTCTGAGCCCCATTTTTAATGGGGTTATTTGAATTTCTGGAGTCCAGCTTCTTGAGCTCTTTTTCTATATTGGTTATTAGTCTCCTGTCAGATTTAGGATGGTAAAAATCCTTTCCCACTCTGTTGGTGGCCTTTTTGTCTTATTGGCAGTATCTTTTTCCTTACAGAAGCTTTGCAATTTTATGAGGTCCCATCTGTCGATTCTTTTTTTTTTTCTTTTTTTTCTATTTTTTTTATAATTTATTTTTTTATTAGGTATTTTTCTCGTTTACATTTTAAATGCTATCCCAAAAGTCCCCCATACCCACCCTCCCAATCCCCTTCCCACCCACTCCCCCTTTTTGGCCCTGGGGATCCCCTGTACTGGGGAATATAAAGTTTGCCAGTCCAATGGGCCTCTCTTTGCAGTGATGGCCGACTAGGCCATCTTTTGATACATATGCAGGTAGAGACAAGAGCTCCGGGGTACTGGTTAGTTCATATTGTTGTTGCACCTATAGGGTTGCAGTTCCCTTTAGCTCCTTGGGTAATTTCTCTAGCTCCTCCATTGGGAGCCGTGTGGTCCATCCAATAGCTGACTGTGAGCATCCACTTCTGTGTTTGCTAGGCCCCGGCATAGTCTCACAAGAGACAGCTATATCTGGGTCCTTTCAGCAAAATCTTGCTAGTGTATGCAATGGTGTCAGCGTTTGGAAGCTGATTATGGGATGGATCCCTGCATATGGCAATCACGAGATGGTCGATCCTTTCGTCACAGTTCCAAATTTTGTCTCTGTAACTCCTTCCATTGGTGTTTTGTTCCCATTTCTAAGAAGGGGCAAAGTGTCCACACTTTGGTCTTCGTTCTTCTTGAATTTCATGCATTTAGCAAATTGTATCTTATATGTTGGGTATCCTAAGTTTCTGGGCTAATATCCACTTATCAGTGAGTACATATTGTGCGAGTTCCTTTGTGATTGTGTTACCTCACTCAGGATGATGCCCTCCAGGTCCATCCATTTGCCTAGGAATTTCATAAATTCATTTTTTTAATAGCTGAGTAGAACTCCATTGTGTAAATGTACCACATTTTCTGTATCCATTCCTCTGTTGAGGGGCATCTGGGTTCTTTCCAGCTTCTGGCTATTATAAATAAGGCTGCTATGAACATAGTGGAGCATGTGTCCTTCTTACCGGTTGGGACATCTTCTGGACATATGCCCAGAAGAGGTATTGCAGGATCCTCCAGTAGTACTATGTCCAATTTTTGAGGAACCGCCAGACTGATTTCCAGAGTGGTTGTACAAGCTTGCAATCCCTCCAACAATGGAGGAGTGTTCCTCTTTCTCCACATCCTTGCCAGCATCTGCTGTCACCTGAATTTTTGATCTTAGCCATTCTGACTGGTGTGAAGTGGAATCTCAGGGTTGTTTTGATTTGCATTTCCCTGATGATTAAGGATGTTGAACATTTTTTCAGGTGCTTCTCAGCCATTCCATATTCCTCAGGTGAGAATTCTTTGTTCAGCTCTGAGCCCCATATTTTAATGGGGTTATTTGATTTTCTGGAGTCCACCTTCTTGAGTTCTTTATATATATTGGATATTAGTCCCCTATCCGATTTGGGATAGGTAAAGATCCTTTCCCAATCTATTGGTGGCCTTTTTGTCTTATTGATGGTGTCTTTTGCCTTGCAGAAGCTTTGCAATTTTATGAGGTCCCATTTGTCGATTCTCGATCTTACAGCACAAGCCATTGCTGTTCTCTATTCAGGATTTTTTCCCCTGTACCCATATCTTCGAGGCTTTTCCCTACTTTCTCCTCTATAAGTTTCAGTGTCTCTGGTTTTATGTGGAGTTCCTTAATCCACTTAGATTTGACCTTAGTACAAAGAGATAGAAATGGGTCAATTCTCATTTTCTACATGATAACTGCCAGTTGTGCCAGCACCATTTGTTGAAAATGCTGTCTTTTTTCCACTGGATTGTTTTAGCTCCCTTGTCAAAGATCAAGTGACCATAGGTGTGTGGGTTCAACTCTGGGTCTTCAATTTTGTTCCATTGGTCTACTTGTCTGTAATAGTCTCCCAACCCAAAAAAGCCCAGGACCAGATGGGTTTAGTGCAGAGTTCTATCAGACCTTCAAAGAAGACCTAATTCCAATTCTTCACAAACTATTCCACAAAATAGAAACGGAAGGTACTCTACCCAACTCATTCTATGAAGCCACAATTACTCTGATACCTAAACCACAAAAAGACCCAACAAAGATAGAGAACTTCAGACCAATTTCCCTTATGAATATCGATGCAAAAATCCTCAATAAAGTTCTTGCTAACCGAATCCAAGAACACATCAAAACAATCATCCATCCTGACCAAGTAGGTTTCATCCCAGGGATGCAAGGATGGTTCAATATACGGAAATCCATCAACGTAATCAAGTATATAAACAAACTCAAAGACAAAAACCACATGATCATCTCGTTAGATGCTGAGAAAGCATTTGACAAAATCCAACATCCATTCATGATAAAAGTCTTGGAAAGATCAGGAATTCAAGGCCCATACCTAAACATGATAAAAGCAATCTACAGCAAACCAGTAGCCAACATCAAAGTAAATGGTGAGAAGCTGGAAGCAATCCCACTAAAATCAGGGACTAGACAAGGCTGTCCACTCTCTCCCTACCTATTCAACATTGTACTTGAAGTCCTAGCCAGAGCAATTAGACAACAAAAGGAGATCAAGGGGATACAAATTGGAAAGGATGAAGTCAAAATATCACTTTTTGCAGATGATATGATAGTATATAAAAGTGACCCTAAAAATTCCACCAGAGAACTCCTAAGCCTGATAAACAGCTTCAATGAAGTAGCTGGATATAAAATTAACTCAAACAAGTCAATGGCCTTTCTCTATACAAAGGATAAACAGACTGAGAAAGAAATTAGGGAAACAACACCCTTCTCAATAGTCACAAATAATATAAAATACCTTGGCGTGACTCTAACTAAGGAAGTGAAAGATCTGTATGACAAGAACTTCAAGTCTCTGAAGAAAGAAATTAAAGAAGATCTCAGAAGATGGAAAGATATCCCATGCTCATGGATTGGCAGGATCAATATTGTAAAAATGGCTATCTTGCCAAAAGCAATCTACAGATTCAATTCAATCCCCATCAAAATTCCAACTCAATTCTTCAATCAGCAGATTCATCTGGAATAACAAAAAACCTAGGATAGCAAAAACTCCTCTCAAGGATAAAAGAACCTCTGGTGGAATCACCATGCCGGACCTAAAGCTGTACTACAGAGCAATTGTGATAAAAAACTCCATCTGTTGATTCTTGATCTTACAGCACAAGCCATTGCTGTTCTGTTCAGGAATTTTTCTCCTGTGCCCATATTTTTGAGTTTGTTCCTGACTTTCTCCTCTATAAATACCCAAGATACAATTTGCAAAACACAAGAAAATCAAAAAGAAGGAAGACCAACGCGTGAATACTTCATTCCTTCTTAGAAGAGGGAACAGAATACTCAGGGAAGGAGTTACAGAGATAATGTTTGGAGCTGAGACGAAAAGATGGACCATCCAGAGACTGCCCCACCTGAAGATCCATCCCATAATCAGCCACCAAATGCAGACACTATTGCATATGCCAGCAAAGGTTTGCTGAAAGGACCCTGATATAGCTGTCTCTTGTGAGGCTATGCTAGTATCTGGCAAATACCGAAGTGGATGATCTCAGTCATCCATTGAATGGAACACAGGCCCCCCAGTGGAGGAGCTAGAGAATGTACCCAAGGAGCTGAAGGGGTCTGCTACCCTATATGTGGAACAACAATATGAACTAACCAGTACCCCCAGAGCTCGTGTCTCTAGCTGCATATGTAGCAGAAAATAGCCATCATTGGGAAGAGAGGCCCCTTGGACTTGGAAACTATATGCCCCAGTACAGGGGAACGCCAGGGCCAAGAAGTGGGAGTGGGTGAGTTGCCAACCAGGGCTCAGGAAGGGTATAGGGGGCTTTCAGGATAGCATTTGAAATGTAAATGAAGAAAATATCTAATAAAAATTGGGAAAAAAAGAAAATATTTATGAAGTCTTGACAGTATAACCAAAATTTAAAAGCATGAGCTGTGGCATTCCCAGCATATCTGGATAGCCTTAATCCCCACAGTATAAGGATATACTATTCACCTTATAATATCATCTGAATGAGTGTCATTAGCTGCATGCTAGATCTCAATGTGGTTAGAAAGGATTTAGCCATATATACCTACTTTCTTCTCCTTGATGAGAAGAAATTGTAGAAAAGGATTCTACATGGAAACACATGGAGTTGAATATAAGTAATCTTTCTAAACTGATCAATTCTTGGAATTAACACAGATAGGAATGGTTCGATTTGTGTTCAAATTGAATTACTAGCATAATTTCCTAAGGTTCAGAAAGAACTAATTGAATGAAATATTTTGAAAACATACTCACGTAAGCTAGTCTATTTTCAAAACTGAACATAAGATTTTCTATATCTATTTTTTAATTACTTTTAGTTTTTTAGAGTCCAGTTGCTATCCCCTTCCTGGTCTGTTCTCAGACAATTTCTTATCCCATTCCTCCTCTCCCCTGTTTTCAAGAGGATGTACCCACCCTACCCCGAACTCCACCCAACCCACTGCCAGCCCCCCCCCATTCTCTTGGGCCTCAAATCTGTCAAAGGTTAGGTGCATCTTTTCTCACTGAGGCCATAATGAGACGTTAATTGTAATATCACAGTACATAACTGAGATCTTTTGTATGGATGAGATTCCATGTCAATTAATTTAAATTCCCACCAAAAAAAAAAAAAAACATGAAAAATTAAGTTCTGAAAGGGCTGGAGGTAATAGTTTACTGGCAGAGCATTAGAGGGCCCTCAACCTCAGTTTCAATTTACACACACATACACACACACACACACACACACGCGCACACACACTCACCTTCAACAAGGCATGATGATTTATACCTGTAATCTCAATATTTATGAGGATAAAAATCATGGAGATTGAGGCCAGCCTGAACTACATAAAGAAGATATATCTACTTAGGGGACATATTAAGGCCTTATTTAAAAAAAAAAAAAAGAAAAATGGAAAGAAAGAAAAGAGTTAAGGTTTTAAAAATGAGAAAGGTAGTCTTTCTGTGATTTCATAAAATACCTGTGACAGTTTATGTATGTTTGGCCCAGGGATTGGCACTATTAGGAAATATAGCCTTGTTGGAGTAGGTATGTCACTGTGGGTGTGGGCTTTAAGACACTTGTCCCAGCTGCCTGGAGGCCAGTCTGCTCCTAGCAGCCTTTAGATGAAGATGTAGAACTCTCAGTTCTGCCTGTACCATGTCTGTCTCGACCCCAAGATGTGCTCCCACCTTGGTGATAATGGACTGAACCTCTGAACCTGTAAGCCAGGCCCATTTAAATGTGGTCCTCATAAGAATTACCTTGGTTATGGTGTCTCTTTACAGCAGTAAAACCTTAATTAAGATAATACCTTTCCTCTTTCTTGGACCCGAGGATTCTTTATGTACCCCATCCTAGCCTCATACATTTGATTCTTTTGCCACTGTATCACACCTCATTCAGCTAAATGAATCATTGTGTGTGTGGGGGGGGGGGGGTCAGATGCTTGCCACATAACCCTGCCGATCTGCATTTGACCCCTGGGTCCCATGTAAAGGCAGAAAAATATTGTAAATCCGGAAAGTTTTCTTCTAACCTCCACATGCACACCTTGTCACATGTGCCCCATGTTACACACACACACACACACCACTTACACCACACACACACGCACTGAGAGAGAGAGAGAGAGAGAGAGAGAGAGAGAGAGAGAGAGAGAGAGAGAGAGAGAGAGAATTTTAACAAAATAACAAATAGTATTTTTTACTAAGATTTTTGATTGGCAATCGGCTTCTCAGGAAACATCTTGTGTACTGAGGCATATAATAAAGTGTCAAGAAACAAACTGAGTTAGCAAGTAACCTTTACAAAATTCAATGGAAATTTATTTGATTGTATTCATTAAAAAACGCCATTTCATATCATTTTGTTCTTGTGTTAAACTCAATTCATGTATAGGCAAATTTTCAAATAAAATTATAATTGCTAGAGTGTATAAATATATTGCATTAATGGCTTAGTACCTAGAATTGTCTTGATATTTCTTCAGTTGGGTATGAATGGCAAAATCTTTCATATTATTGTTACAGAATTAATAGGCCAATGGTAAGAAAAGTTATTATTCACCAAAAATTAGATCAACCTTGTTTTCATACTTACAACTAAGCTACCATTACAGGTCTTTAGAAATATTGACGCTGGATTCTGCTTTTCAGATAAAAATCAATTTCTCTACTAGAGCACATAACCTATAAGTCTGTCTGGTAGTGTCAGTTGATGTCACTCCTACTGTGTATTACATTTGCAATAAATAAATTGCAGTTGGTATCTCAAAGATTCTCATCTGCTTAAGTACAGAGTACAGAAACAACATAGGATACTATCCTTTTATCCTTGGCTTTCTAAATCTTTTTTTTTTTTTTTTTGTCTCAAGACAGGGTTTCTCTATATAGCCCTGGCTGGCTGTCCTGGAACTCACTTTGTAGACCAGGCTGGTCTCAAACTCAGAAATCCGCCTGCCTCTGCCTCCGAGTGCTGGGATTAAAGGCCTGTGCCACTATGCCCGGCCAGCTTTCTAAGTCTTAAAATGGAGTGGTAAGTACTAGTGAGTTTATGGGGAAAATATCCTTAGTGAACAAATGGAAATTAGATCACGACAGAGAAGAGAAGAACTTTTCTCTGCATAAGAACTGTATGACAACAAAGAGCCACTGGTGTAAGGAATGAACAAATTTGGCATGGATTTTATCAGGAGGAATTGGATAAAATAGGAATTTGTATATGAAATCAAATAGAGATAGGGATGTACTAACGATTGAAAATAATAAATAAATTTACTCAAGACTGAAAATAATGTACCGTTATTGAATTCCATGCACAATAATATGCTAGGATTTGCAGTTTAGCAAATTAAAAGGTTATGTGAGCAAAACAATAGGGAGGTAAAAAGGGGGATGCTATAGTAACTTAGTGTTGAAATATATCAGAGAAAGCCCAGGGAATTGCACACAGAAGAATACAAATCCAAACTTCTTGCCAAGATTTTTGGAGAGATTATTCTGAAACAGAGAGGTGATATGACACAAACAAACCACAACCAGGATATGAAAACAGCTAACAAGTTGAATCTGGACAGCATTCATTTGTAGCTATCATTAGAATACACATCCATATATCAGTGCTAACTCTATATAGATCAAAAAGTATGTCTGAAAATAAGACATATAGCCTACTTTTGTTCATGAGTCTATAAAATTAGATGTCAATAAAAATAGCACACCCAACCTCTATACTTTTAGAAAGCAATAACAAATAGACTTCTAGAAAACTCTAAAGAACAAAATAGTGTAGCAATGGGGGAGGTGCCTAGGAGTAAATGCAGGTGGCTTTAGCTGAGACAATTAGCAATGAGGATATAGAACTTGAAAAGGCCACCTTCCACAGTAGAGGGATATTCTGACCCCAAATTTTCCCTGTCTACAAGAAATGCAGGGACAAAAATGGAGCAGAGACTGAGGAAAAAAACAACCCATAACCTGCCCAATTTGAGACCTAGCCAATGAGGAAGCACCATTCCCTGACATCCTTACTGATACTGTTATGCTTGCAGACAGTAGTCTAGCATAACTGTCATCTGAGAGGCCCCATTAAGCAGCTGATTGAAACAGAAAAAGATATCCACACCTAACCATTGGGCAGAGTTGGGGAGCTCTTATGAGAAGAGTTGGGGGGAAGGATTGAAGGCCCAAAGAGGGATAGGAACTCCACAGGAAGATCAAAAGAGTCAACTAACATGGACCCTTGGGGGCTCTCAGACTGAATCACCAACCAAAGAGCACACACAGGCTGGATCGAGGCCCCTAGCACATATGCAGCAGATGTGCAGCTCAATCTCCATGTGGGTCCACCAACAGCTGGACCTGGGGCTGTCCATAAAGGTGTTGCCTGTCTTTGGAATCTATTCCCCAACTGGGCTATCTTGTCTGGCCTCAGTAGGAGAGGATTAACCTAACTTTGCAGAGATTTGATGTTCTAAGGTGGTGGGATACCTAGGAGGACCTCACCCTTTCAGAGGAGAAGAGGATAAGGAATTAGGGGAAGGGACTCTGTTAGCAGAGACCAGGAGTGGGCAGCGATTGGAATGTAAAATTCATCAATCAATAAATAAATGGAGGAAAGAAGTACAAAGGAGCCAAACTAAAGAACTGAAAAGGGAATACACACATACACATGCACACATGCACACACACGCGTGCGCACACACATACACACACGCGCATGAATTTTGGCAAAAATTCCAGATTTTTAAAAAGAATGGCAGTGGAAGTACTGGCTGAAATGGTGATAAGAAAACCAAGTGTCAGGGCTGGAGAGATGGCTCTGCTGTTAAGAGCTCTTCCTGTTCTTGCAGAAAACCAGTATTCAGGTCCTAGAATCCACCTGGTGGCTCACAAGCACTTGTAAATCTTGTTCCATTGATTTTGAGCCTTCACTGGCTCCTGCACACACATGGTTCAGATATATGCACTCTTGGATAAAAGCTGAAAATGGGAACTGAATATTAACAAAGTACATATTATACATGTATGTATTAAGACTCACTTTTATTACTTGTATATGTGCATATAATAAATATTTAAAAAAAAAACAGAAAAAGTTGTAGAACTTTTAGTTCTTTTAATGATAAACAATGTTCTACTTAAAACATAGCTCAGAGTCATCACACAGACATTACAAAACTGGAGAAATACATAATCAACTAAGTTATGTCATCTGGAATCTTCCTTCAAATGCCTCCGATTTTCTTAAAACACTCACCATAAGAACCAGCTCTCCAATTGTCTGTTTTCTGCAAAGTTGTGTGTGGGCAGCTGGCAACAGCTTGGGAGTTGTTATTAAGCAAGCAGGGAACATAGTCCATGTTCTTAAAAACATTGCCATCAAAGGGGCAAGACAAGCCGACAAAATTGTAAAGAATAATTCCAATTGTGATTGAGGGCATAAACATATATTACAGCAAAACCCATCCAGAATCAGAGGTTTTAATGTGTGATCTGCATGTGCTAGATAGGAGAGTCAGTGGGGAGTCACAAAACATCAATTTTTTTGCTTGGGTCTTTATGGGACTTAGGACAGGCGATGGTGCTAACATAACAATGAAGGGACGCATAGGAGGTGTGAGGAAGGTAAGATATGCTTTTTGAAAACAGTAAAAGAATTCCTCAAACTTTACAGAGGCCACATTTTTATAATACAGTGACCTAGAAGAAATGACCCAGAATCTAGGTCAATTTCATATTAATTTAATATGGACTTTTATGAAAATTATCCAAAAAACCCATGTAATTTAGTTATAACTAGGCTTTCTTTTAGCTCTGGTAGTAATAGAAATGTACTATAGAAAATTGGCCCTTGGAGCCACTAGTCTCGTGTTTTGTCTACTTTAGCTTCAATATAAAGTATTAATAGAGAATTCAGGTTGATTTGAAAAAAGCATTTATTTAGGCAAAATGTTACCTCTTCAAGTGTAATAATGTATAGACATCAGAATATTTAAACCCTCTGAGGCAAGGTTAAAGGCAGATTTGTGAAACAATTAACATAAACATTATCTCACTTCCCCTTTGGCTATTCAACTTGAACCTAGGATGGAAGAACTATCTAAAAAAAAAAAAACAAAAAAAAAACAAACAAACAAAAAAAACGAATTAATGTAACACACAACCTTCCCTGAGATGTATCAAACTGCATACTAAAATATTTACAACTAGAGATGTGTTCAGTGCTCTGTAACTGCTATGGAATTTTCAGAATCTACAATTTGCCTCCTATAGTGAAGTCCTTCTTATTGACTACTGTATACACAAAGGAAGCCAAAGTTCAGTGTGACTGTCAGTACTGTTGCATTCTTTCCAGTGAGGTTTTTTCTTTTTAAAACATTTATTTGTGAGTTTTTTCATATATGTACATCTATGCATCAAGTATACACTACCTTCAGAGGCCAGAAGAGGGTGATTGATTCCCTAGAACTGGATTCATAGATTGTTTGTTGTAAGCTGACATATGGGTGTTAGGACACCTAGAAAAGCAGCCAGTGATCTTACCTGCTTAGTCATATCCTGTTCCTGATCCACTCTTAAGTTGTGATTGTACATTTCTCTTCATTTATTTTCTCCTTTTTCTTCCGTTTCTTCTTCCTTCCTTGCCTTCCGTTTTTCTATCTTTCCAGTCCTGCTTCCTTTCACCCCGATCCCTCAGAATATCCCATTTTTCAATATGTAATGTTACTTCATTTTCTTCTTCTTTAAATTGTACATGGTGTCAGAATGAACCGCACATATTCCATTGATGAAGGTTTTAATGGAAATCTACATTCAGAGAGTTTAATTCTTTCCCATCATCTTGAAGTCAAAGGAAAAGGACTGAAGGTACGCTCAGGTTGCATAATAAAAAGAATAATGAAAATTCATGTCAACATGTCAGAGTGAAACTCATGAAAGTGAAACTGCAAAATGCATTGTTTATTAATATACTGCTTGAATGGAAATGTGAAATCTGTCAGCTACAGCAGCAGAAAATGGGAATTGTGATTTAGTATGCTTAAGAATGCAGTCTCCTTTGAGTCAATTATTTCTTGCACTTTGTACTAGAGACACCAGAGTTAGACTTTTTACAAATATTCTATTCTGTATACTTGAAACCCATCCCTCATTTCAAATTTCAAAAATCTTTGCTATTCTAGTGTGTTACCAGTGAACAGTTTTTGAACACCAATTCTCATCTTTCTGCACACTCTAGATTCACTTTTCACATTTAGAACTACATAGAGATTGTATACAAATTAATACAATCTTTGTTTTCCAAAAAACAGTAACATTCTGTGGGACAGAAGTAGAGGCATTTATTTTCTTATTAATCATCACTTGGTTTCTATCAACAGTATTTTAAAATGCAAGGATGAGGGAAACACATCCCATCTCTTATGGTGTCCTATTATTTTTGCCAATATCAATCATTTTCAAGAATTTAGGATCACAGAGAAGGCTAGAGTGAGCAACAAAAATAATAAGAAATGCCCAGAGACATTTTTAGGAACTTGCTCTCATTTCATTTCATCTCATTTAATAATTCTAAATTCAATCGACCATCACTGGATTCAATTAGGCAAAGGGTGCAATGCTGGTGAGTTTGGGCACTTGGTTGTTCATCACATAAATTCATTGGCATAATTTGATTATTTTGTATGTATCTGTGTGCTGTGATGGTTTGAATATGCTTGGCTCAAGGAGTGGCAATATTTGGAGGTGTAGCCTTGTTGGAGTAGGTGTGTCACTGTGGGCTTTGCCTTTAATACCCTTGTCCTAGCTGCCTAGAAGTCAGTTTTCCCCTCTTTGTCTTCAGAAGAAGGTGTAGAACTCTCAGCTCCTCCTGCACCATGCCTGCCTGGATGCTGCCATGCTCCTGCCTTGATGATAATGAAATGGACATCTGAACCTATAAGCCAACTAAATGCTGTCCTTTATAAGAGTTGTCTTGTCCATGGTCTCTGTTCACACCAGTAAATCTCTAACTAAAAGACATATGCCATAAAAATTCATCTTGCACTGGTGGTTGGGGTTATAGGTCTTAAGTGTAAAAGCATAAATAGGAGAGTCTGAGGCCACATTGATCAGTCTGAAAAGGTCTGATACCTCCTTTAGGGGAGAGGATAGATCTCCAGCTCCTGTTTTGTAGTGGGGTCCTTTGGAGACTGCATGGGATGAAATGTGAATATTTGTGGCCTTCTATGACACAAGAGTTACAATGTGCTCATATTAGAAGGCCGTGTCTCTCCCTTGGTAAAACAAGGAAGATCCCAGGTCCCCTAGTTGGGATATGGTATGTCTAAAATTTCCTTGGACAAAAGGGAATACTGTGGCACTCCCTCTTCGAATTGGTACAGATATGACTCCCCATAGGACAGGAACCAAAGTCTTGGGCCCCCTTATGACACTAATAGAAAGTTTCTCTGTCTCTGTCTCTCTGTCTCTGCCTCTCTCTCTCTCTCTCTCTCTCTCTCTCTCTCTCTCTCTCTCTCTCTCTCTCTCTCTCTCTCTCTCTCTCTCTCTCTCTTTCTCTCTCTCTGACAGAAAGACCATGTTTTGAGCCCTCCTTGGTAGAAATAGGGTGTCTCACATCCTCTTGAGCTGAAGATGAAGGTTGGACACTCATTGTTGTGCCTGTTTTCTATATATTCAATCTTTAAAATTTTTAGCTTACTTATTTTTATTTTATGTATATGATCCTCTGGAAAAACAACAAATTCTCTAAACTGTTGAGCAATTTTTCTATTCCATGCAATTTTAATTTTTTTTGAAGATGTGCATTCAATTTTATTTTGCTCCTTAATCTAAAGAGGGCTGCAGGCTCCTGGCAGCTGTTACCATAGTATTTTATAGGTGCACACAGACGATTCAACTTCTTTAAAAATCCTCTTTGCTCAGTATTAATAGTCAGTGATCATGTCTTAGTGATAGAACTATGCAGAAGTAGCATCAGGTTACCATCTAGCATTAAAAGATGTTATAAAATCAAATATAATAACATAAATGAACAGTAAAATGTTAACAATAGAGAAATAGAAACAGGGAAGTTAGGATTCTGTGATTCCCATTTATATTCTGTATCATGGCACCTGAGTGTTTCAGGTGCTCCCTACCAGACTTGTAATCCATAATTTTCTTTCTTTTTCTTTTTTTTTTTTTTTTTGATCACATTCACTCTCTCCTCCCATCTTCAATGCCTTCCATGTCCATCCCATTTTTAAAATATTTTTATTACGTATTTTCCTCAATTACATTTCCAATGCTATCCCAAAAGTCCCCCATACCCTCCCCCCCCACTCCCCTACCCACCCATTCCCACTTTTTGGCCCTGGCATCCCCTGTACTGGGGCATATAAAGTTTGTGTGTCCAATGAGCCTCTCTTTCCAGTGATGGCCTACTAGGCCATCTTTTGATACATATGCAGCTAGAGTCAAGAGCTCCGGGGTACTGGTTAGTTCATAATGTTGTTGCACCTACAGGGTTGCAGATCTCTTTAGCTTCTTGGATACTTTCTCTAGCTCCTCCATTGGGGGCCCTGTGATCCATCCAATAGCTGACTGTGAGCTTCCACTTATGTGTTTGCTAGGCCCCGGGCTAGTCTCACAAGAGACAGCTATATCAGGGTCCTTTCAGCAAACGCTTGCTAGTGTATGCAAAGGTGTCATCGTTTGGAGACTAATTAAGGGATGGATTCCCAGATATGGCAGTCTCTAGATGGTCCATCCTTTTTTCTCAGCTCCAAACTTTGTCTCTGTAACTCCTTCCATGGGTGATTGTTTCCAATTCTAAGAAGGGGCAAGGAGTCCACACTTTGGACTTCGTTCTTCTTCAGTTTCATGTGTTTTACAAATTGTCTCTTATATCTTGGGTATACTAAATTTCTGGGCTAAAATCCACTTATCAGTGAGTAAATATCATTTGAGTTCTTTTGTGATTGTGTTACATCACTCAGGATGATGCCCTCCAGGTCCAACCATTTGCCTAGGAAAAATCATAAATTCATCCTTTTTAATAGCTGAGAAGTACTCCATTGTGTAAATGTACCACATTTTCTGTATCCATTCCTCTGTTGAGGGGCATCTGGGTTCTTTCCAGCTTCTGGCTATTATAAATAAGGCTGCTATGAACATAGTGGAGCATGTGTCCTTCTTACCGGTTGGGACATCTTCTGGATATATGCCCAGGAGAGGTATTGCGGGATGCTCATGTCCAATTTTCTGAGGAACCGCCAGACTGATTTCCAGAGTGGTTGTACAAGCTTGCAATCCCACCAACAATGGAGGAGTGTTCCTCTTTCTCCACATCCTCGCCAGCATCTGCTGTCACCTGAATTTTTGATCTTAGCCATTCTGACTGGTGTGAGATGGAATCTTAGGGTTGTTTTGATTTGCATTTCTCTGATGATTAAGGATGCTGAGCATTTTTTCAGGTGTTTGTCAGCCATTTGGTATTCCTCAGGTGAGAATTCTTTGTTTAGTTCTGAGCCCCATTTTTAATGGGGTTATTTGATTTTCTGGAGTCCACCTTCTTGAGTTCTTTATATATATTGGATATTAGTCCCCTATCTGATTTAGGATAGGTAAAGATCCTTTCCCAATCTGTTGGTGGCCTTTTTGTCTTATTGACAGTGTCTTTTGCCTTGCAGAAGCTTTGCAGTTTCATGAGGTCCCATTTGTCAATTCTTGATCTTACAGCACAAGCCATTGCTGTTCTATTCAGGATTTTTCCCCTGTGCCCATATCTTCGAGGCTTTTCCCCACTTTCTCCTCTATAAGTTTCAGTGTCTCTGGTTTTATGTGGAGTTCCTTGATCCACTTAGATTTGACCTTAGTACAAGGAGATAGGAATGGATCACTTCGCATTCTTCTACATGATAACCACCAGTTGTGCCAGCACCATTAATTTTTATGTCAGTGAGTATGTTGTGTCTTTGTATACTGTGTACTCATAGGCATACTTTTTTAAAACCTCCTTTTCAGATAGACTGCCCCAACATTCAGTGATTGCAACAAAATTTCAAAGGTTTTTTTGTAACTTTAATTCTTTTAACACTTATTTTTAAATGATGGTTCTTAAATGTTTTAACCTCTCTTGTAACCCAACACCCACCAGAAGTAGTGGAAAATAAAGAATACAGGGGAAGGTGGACCTGTTTAGAAAGGTTCTTTGGCACAACTCCCATCTGTGTTATCTAGAAATTGGCAGTTCAGTTCACAGGTTTGCAGGCAGTGGCAGCTTGATCCACTCACAAACACTTCAAGGATATGTGTATGCAATGTATAAAATTTGATATCAAATAATTATACTGAAGTATGTAACATAATAGTGAATTTAAAGTTTGCATCATTCAGTTTCTCAATGAATCCGTAGGAAGAGATGTTATCTTAAATTATTTAAATACTTGCAAAATTTTGAAAAGTTATAACAGTATATTTTAAATGTGTGCTATCCATTCTTGCAAGCCAACATATTTTATCATTTTCCCTAGTTTCTTTTCTGTGGCTGTGATATAACATCACAACCAAAACCAACTTGGATATGAAAATATTTATATAGTTTATACATGGCAATCACAGTCTATTGATAATGCCAGGACAGAAACTGAGGTACCTCAAGGCAAGAACTGGAACAAAGACCACAGCAGGGCACTGATTACTGCCAAGCCAGTGTGATAGTGGATTTCCTCACTTGAGCCCTCCTCTTCCCCAGTGTCTTTAGCTTGTGTCAAGCTGACAGTAAAATAAACAAACAACAGCAATAAAAAAAAAAAAACTAACCAAAAACTCAAGTGACAGTAGATGCTGGTGAAGACGTGGAGAAGGAGGAACACTCCTTCAGTGTTGGTGGGATTGTAAACTGATACAGCCACTCTAGAAATCAATATGGCAGTTCCTCAGAAAATTGGAAGTAGTTCTACCTGAAGAGACTGCTATACCACTCCTGGGCATATATACTCACAAGATGATCCACCATGTAATAAGGACACATGCTCCACTATATTCATAGCAGCCTTATTTATAATAGCAAGAAGCTTGAAAGAACCCAGATGTTCCTCAACAGAGGAATGGAGAAAATGTGATACATTTACACAATAGAGTACTATTAAAACAATAACTTCATGAATTTTTCAGGCAAATAGGTAGAACTAGAAAATATGATCCTGAGTGAGGTAACTCAGACCCAAAAGGAGATGCATGGTATGTACTTACTAATAAGTAGATATTAGAAAAAAAAAAAGGAGAGAATACCCATGATACAATCCACAGAACTCAAGATGATTAACAAGCAGAAGGGCCCAAGTGAGGATGGTAGGGAAAAGCAAACAATCAAGGGAGTTAGAGGGAGGGATGAACATGAGTGGGAGAGGGGAGGGGGAGTGGAAAAAGAGAACAGGATCAGATATGAGTGGGTGGACAGGAGAGAAGCCCAGAGCGTCAAGAGAATAAATGAAAATATGCAGCATCAGTGAGTGGGAGGTGGAGGTCCAATGACTGGGCCAACTTGGAATCCATCTCTCGGAGAGGGCACCAAGGCCTGACACTATTACTGATGCTATGGTATGCTTACAGATGGGAGCCTTGCATGGCTGTCCTCTGAGAGGTCTTACCAGCAGCTGACTGAGACAGATGGAAACACTTCCACCTAGCCATTGAACTGAAGATGTAGATCCTTAAGATTGAATTGGGAGAGGATTGAAGAAGCTGAAGGGGAGAGTGACCCCATAGGAAGACCAACACTCTCAACTAACCCAGAGCCCAGGGAGCTCCCAGAGACTGAGCCACCGGCCAGGAGCAAATAAAACAGTAGACTGCCTTGTCAGACCTCAGTAGGAAATGTGCTTAATCTTTGAGAGACCTAAGGCCCCAGGGAAGAGGGAGGTCCCCGGTGGTGGTAGGGACACCCTCTTGGAGGCAAGAGGGAGTAGGAATGGGATGAAGAACTCTGGGAGGGGAGTCAGAGGCAGGCAATGACTAGAATGTAAGAAAACCTTAACCAATACACCTTTTAGAATGATTATAAGAACACTGTTTATATATCACTTTTTCCAAAATTGATCCAAAGATAGCACAGTGTTTGAATTATTATAGCAATTGTGAAGGAAAGGTTCCAGAAAAAAAATTGTACCTTCAAGTGAACTGGTACAATTTTAATGATTGTGAAATATTTAAAATGTTGCAGGTACACAGACTAATTAAAATTTATCTTGGGCTATCATTATCCTCCTAAATAACTATTTCTTGCTTACTTCTGTATCAAACCAGACAGCCTGTATCTAGAAGATAAAAAAAGAAACCTGGTGATTCTATTAACTTAACAAACCCCATTTATACTAACGAAAAGGCTAAGAGTAGCATCATATAGCGTTTGCTACCTATAGCAGACATTTTCAGACTTTGTTTCAACCCAACTACTTAAGGTTTCCACCAATGTATTTGAAATATGTGAGCTCTAATTTATTACATTCTTTTTCCTATTAATATAACTCTTTAACAATTCATTACGAAATTGGAATGGAATTTGGGGTTTGAAGTGACCTATATCTTTGTTGCCAGGCTGTTGTCACTCATATGTGCCTCCAAAATAAACTCTGATTCTTTTGAGGTAAACTTTGTGTTTTTCCCTTCCCTTTCCTGCTTCCAGTGCTTCTGGGGACGTCCACCTCCAGCTTCTCCCATGATTTCTCACTATAATCTATTTCAAATTCATGGCCACTACTTTGTGTTTTTTTATTCTCTCTCCTCTCTCTCTCTCTTTCTCTCTCTCTCTCTCTCTCTCTCTCTCTCTCTCTCTCTCTCTCTCTCTCTCTCTCTCTGTGTGTGTGTGTGTGTGTGTGTGCGTGTGTGTTTGTGTATATGTGGATGTGTTGTATGTGTTGTGTGAGTATGCCACAGTTAGACTATTAGATTATTACCTTACATAGAAGCATTTCTTTTAAAGTTTGGAGGAACTTCTTTTCAAGTTATATTTTTATGAACAGTATAGGAGAGTTCCCACACTCCTCTACCTTCAATAACACTAACCTGTTCTAGAAATTATCACCACTATAATTTGGGAGAGGTGATTTTTCATTGAGGTACTTATTTGCATTTTCCTGAAAATAGTGATTAATAATTAATAATTAAGGATTAATAAATTTTAAAACCTACTGGACATTAATGTTATCTTTGAAAAATAGGTATTCACATAATTTGTCCATTTAAAATCAGGCTATTCATTTATTTTATTTGCTTTTTATGTATTTGAGGAATTTAACATATTTAAATAATACATATGTGTATATATATATACTATAATATATTATAGCCTTATCAGATAAATGGTTCACAAAAATTTCTCCCATTCTATAGGTTATTTTTATATTCTTGATTGTTTCTTTTGTTGGACAGGTGCTTTTAAGTTTGATATAGCCACACTTGTCTGGTTTTGCTTTGATTTGCTATGGTTTGACATTACAATCAAGAAGTTATTGATAAGACTAATATCCTCACAGAATATGATATTCTCACATGGAGAAAATATGAAGAGCTATCTTAGTTGTCTGACAACTGATTTAGAATAATCACTTTAATGAAATTTAGGAAGCTGCAATAAAATACAAATAGCAAATTCCAAAGTGAGGAAAAGAATACATGAGTAAACTCTGAGGAGTCACCTTATGGAGAGTTTTAGAGCCAGAAAACCAACTGTTTGCCCCAGAACAGCAGCAGTAGTGACATTTCAGTAGAAATCACAAGCAGAAACAAATTCATGGAAGTCAGCAATGTTAATCAACAGGTAATTTGAAAAAAGAGGATTACAAAGCCAAAAGAATGCAATATTATCAACAAAGATGCCGTGAGATACATACAATACCATTGAGAGCCATTATCACCATTATGAGAGTCCAAAAAGAAAAGAGAAAAAGATCGCTGAGAACCGATTTAATGATCAGATGACTTCAAACTTTCTAAATTGGGGCAGCAATTTTACATTTAAGTTAATAAAATGAAAACAAATAGTGGCTTAGAAATTTCTTTTTTTTTTTTTTTTTTTTTTTTTTTTTGGTTTTTCGAGACAGGGTTTCTCTGTGTAGCCCTGGCTGTCCTGGAGCTCACTTTGTAGACCAGGCTGGCCTCGAACTCAGAAATCCGCCTGCCTCTGCCTCCCGAGTGCTGGGATTAAAGGCGTGCACCACCACGCCCAGCTTAGAAATTTCTAAATCCTGACAGGAAATGGGTACCTAGGTTTAGGAAGCCAAAACTGTCCCTAAAGAGATAAAACAAATGATAGATAAACTAAGACAAAAGTGTCCCCCGTCCAATTTCTGGTGATTCTATTCCATAACTAGAATCCAAGAAGAAATGATCTGTTCAAGGACCAAGAACTCATGTCAGGAAAGTACAGGTAAATGCTGTGAGTTTTTTCCTGTTAACTGGTCAAACTGGGTTTAAAGGGTATAAAGGAAAAGGGGTTTAAGTCAAACACAGAGTGAATCAGAAGAGACAGACTCTCAGGGTGCTCTGCTATTCCAAGGATAGGAAAGAAAGGATGATGCTGTGTCAGCAGAGATCAAAGACAAGATTTTAGTTGGAGGAGAAATAGACTAGTAGAAAACAGGTTGGATAATTGTTGAGGCAGAAAACTAGCTCATCACCAGGATTCTAAACAGGGATTGACATACCAGTAGACACTACACATTTTTATTGCCTAGATAAAGAATAAAGAGGGCATACAGAAGGAAAATTTGGTAAGGAATACTCTAGATTGGTCAGTCACATAGCACTGAGCCAGGGTATATGCTGATGGTAGTCGGGATAAATAAGGGAATAATAAAGAAACACGAAAACGATCTCCTTAACCTGATATTAAGCTTAAGAAGACATGCAAATGTTTTTTGTTTTTTGTTTGTTTGTTTGTTTTTACTACCTGACTGACCTAATAAACAAAGAAAGATGCATAAGCAGAGGCTTATTTTAGAGTCTGTCTGGGCACAAGCTTCCATGCTAGTTGTCTCGGGTATACTACAATCGAAGATCTAGGCTATAGCAGCATTGATACTATCTTCTGAAGGACCAAGCACCATGCATGGGGGGGGGGGGGAGTGGGGGCAGTGGAAAGAAGCACGGATCTGCTTGCAAATGAGCTTCTAAGAATTTTGATAACAGGACAGACTGGTAACTCTTGTAACTTTTGGAAATAACCACACCTCCTCTTGAGTGACAATATCAACTTGGATTCTTGGAAAGGCTGTAATGCTATATCTCTAATTGATAAATATCTCAACCTAGTCAATGCCATGGGACAATTCTCAAAGTGGTAATGAATGGCTGACAAACTTGTTCTTGCTGCCAACAGTCCATATGTATCATAGCCACTAAAGAGTCTTATAACCTCCATGCTAGAGAAACTTGCTGAGGTCACCAGAAATCTCTGAAATTGAAGTCTCAGTGGGTAGTCATGCCTTGATTAAAGGGCACAGCCACGTTATGATTCAATACCATAATCAGTAGGCTCTGTAACACAGAACTTGACCAAAGGCTGAGATGCTCTGAGCCTTGATCACTTTGCATTTATCCTTAGCTTTTAGGACAGAACTGTGGGACAATATTTCTAGATCATATTTGGCAAGCACTTGGATATGCCAGGTGCAAAGAAGTTATAGGATTGCTGTCCAAGTAGGAAGTAGAGAGCACCCACTGGTGAAAGTAAGACTTCACCCCAAGAACTTGGCACCGAATTGACTCTCATCACTTGCTAACATTGTAGTTAGCAAAGCCATCACGTACTGAGTCAGGATAGGTAGATGAGCTAGTTATGGAGGAACTCTTCACAGGCACAGCTTGTATACCCAGTTGCCACTGCTTAATACAGGACTAGATATAAAATCCTATTCAACTGCTTTCAGAATCAAAGGTCACCAGGAAGAGATTAGCATGGATCATTGGGATAAGCACCATACCACATTTGCTATGGAATTGAAGAGACATGAGATTGGTGAGTGGCTAAGGAGACAGGATGTTACACTCTTCACAGTAAGAGCCTGAACCTTCCTCTGTATTGCATAATGTATAGCCATCTGGGTATGACACACATGCAACCAAATGCTCAAATGCCAAAGGTAGAGAGAACATTGAAAATAGCAAAAGTTCCTTGGGGGTGTATGATAGCACCTCCATGAGCCTACCGTGAGCTAAAAGGAAATGGAATGAAATAATCAAAGTATCCTAAAAGGGAAAGAAGCCAAATAAGAATAATATATCTGGCAAATAGTTCTTTAAATGTTAAAAGATGTTTCCAGTCAGTGAAAGCCTGACATGAAAGCATAAGAAACTGAATTCAGATGCTTAGCACCACATAAAGGAGCCAGGGGACACAGTAGTACATGCCTATAAACCCAGTGCTATGGGAGCTAACAGGATCCTTGGAGCCCAGTGGTTAGCCAGTTCATTCCGAGCAATAATCTCTACATTCTGTGATAGATGCTGTCTCAAGAAAATATAAGGTGTTGAGTGACTACGGGAGACAATTACGGTGTCAAACTCTGGCCTCTCTATAATGCATGCATGGACTTGTGCAACTGTCACACACAAACACATGCATATATGCTTCTAAAGCCCCACATTGACAGATAAATAACAAATAAATAAAACAATACAGTGGAGGTAGATTTGAGGAAGACACATCTTTGTCCTCTGGCCTGTACAAGTATGTTCATTTTAATATATGTGCATGCGCATATGTGCACACACACACACTAAAATTATAATAGAAATAAAGGCAAAAATAAGTTACTCCCAACACAAAAGCTGAAAGAATTTTCACCCTTACAACTACTGTGTAATAAATGCCAAAGCATGTCTTGAATGGAAAGGAAAGTGTCCTAAGCATTGATACAAAAACTCTACATAAAGATAAATATATAGACAAATGCAGAATACTGTGAAAATTCAATTATGTAAATCTATCCATTTTAATACAAAAGTTAGCAGAAAATAGTTTCTACTTGTCTACAAATGGAAAAATGTGTCAATTCAGGCACAACATTTAAAAATATGTGAATGTTGATCTAGCAAGATGGCTCAGCAGGTAAAAGCACTTGCCTTTAAAGGCAAATTTAAAGACTGACAAATTGACTTCGCCAAGATCCACTGACAGTATGACCACTACCTGAGTGCTAAGACACACACATGTCCTCTCCCAACAACCAAATAAGAAAACAAACAAAATGCCTAAGAATTAAGTAGAATTTGACATTAATAATTTAAAAAGTGGGGGGGGGGCAAAATGATCACTTCTGATTAAGGTCATTTGAGATGACTCAGTGGGTGAAGACAGTTGCCATCAAGCTTGAAGTTCTGAGCTTTGCAACTCACATGGCAGAAGAAGGGAAAAGATACTCTTCAATTGTTATCTGACCTTCTAATGTGGGCTGTGGAGCATGAGCCTATACATACATACATACATACATACATACATACATACATGCATGCATGCATACATAATACATACAGTAAATAAATGCCACACTAGTAGATACACTAATGTGGATGGGGGAAGCTAATAAGGCCTCAACCCAGGACAAAGAACTACAAAACAGAAGTTCAACCCAGGACAAAGAACTACAAAACAGATGTAATGCTTAGAGCAGGAGAAAGAGAGATTTGCAAGGATTAGACCTCACTTTGCTATCCAATACCAAACAGCCCTGAAGACATATGCATGTAGATAATATTATACAGACTGAGCATATTGTATTTATATATTTAGGAATATACAGACACAGCAAAGTAAAAGAGGCCCTGGATTTGAGAAATCACCAAGATGGTGGGTACATGGGAGGGGGTGAAGGAGAAAAGGGAATGGGGAAATTATGTAATTGTATTATAATTTCTGGAAAAAAGATAGTTTTAAAAGTTTTAAGTAAGCTATGATTAATTAAGTTGTTTTCACTTTAAATCACAAAATTCAAGGGATCTGATGTTTTAGGTTTCATAGTGATTAGCAAAGAAATATCTGTACAGAATATACAACAGGAAAACTTTTAAAACATATCTAAAGTATCTCTCCAAAATTCAGAGAAACCAAGAGATTATTGACAAATACAAAAGAACTATAAGCCAGAATACATACAACCAATAGGCAATACTATAAACTATTCTGTTAAAATTAATTTAAATGTGAATCAAAACACAGGGCCCTTTTAACAATTGATGTGAGAGAACTCTACCTTTTGTGGACGGTGCCACCCTTGGGCTGAGTAAACCATGGGGCACAAGCTAGCAACCTCCTACTGCTGGGTATACAACTTTCTTCCACAACGAACTGGTATTCAACAACAGATTATGAATGTTTGAAAAACAAACTAAAAATACAGGACCAAGAAGAGTGTGTATTATATGATCTCATTCACAGGAATTTAAGGAAGGGTGGAAAACAAAACAGAAGATGAAACCATGAATAATGAGTCGCTGTATGGGAATGAGGGTGTGAAGGTTGGCAGGGGAGATGAATGAATAATTTTTAGGGCATTTTAAGTGCACCTTATAAATGTGTGCCATCATGGATCATCTGACAGTATGTATCTGTCAAACTTATCAAAAAGTTTAAGACTTTTACTTTCATTAATGTAAATTTGCTTAAAAGCACAGAACAGAATTACTGACCTTTATCTAATGTAAGCCTTTTCTTTTCCGGTGATGTAGATAAAATTTTCTATAATATTTTACTCTGCTATACTCTATAATTGTCAAAGGAGTACTACTTTTTATTGGTTATTTTATTTATTTATATTTCAAATGTCATCTTTCTTCCCAGTTTCCCATCAGCAAACCCCCTATCCCATCTCCTTTGCCCCTACCCTTCTATGAGGGTGCTCCCCCACCTATCCACCCAACTCTATCCTCACAGCCTAGCATCACCTTATGTTGGGGCATTGAGCCTCCACAGAGCCCAGGGGCTCCCCTCCCATTCATGGCAATCCTCTGCTATATATGCAGCTGGATCCATGGGCCCCTCAATGTGTACTCGTTGGTTGGTGGTTTAGTCCCTGGGAGCTCTGAGCAGTCTGGTTGGTTGATTTTGTTGTTCTTCCTCTGGAGTTACAAACCCTTTCAGCTCCTTCAGTCCTTTTTCTCACTCCTCCATTGTGGACCCCATGCTCAGTCCAATGATTGGCTGTGAGCATCTGCATCTGTATAGGTCAGGATCTGGCAGAACCTCTCAAGAGAAAGCTATAGCACAGACTCCTGAGAGGTTCAGCAGTAGTGTCTGGGTTTGGTGTCTGTAGATGGGATGGATCCCCAGGTGGGCCAGTCTCTGGATGGTCATAGGAAAGGAGTATTACTTTTTAATTAATTAATTAATTAATTAATTAATTAATTAATTAATGTTTTTATACTCCTCTCTCCATCCATCCTCTGACTATTCCACATCCCATACCTTCTGCCCATTCCTCCTGACCCACAACTCCACCTGACCTCTAAATTCCCTAGGGCCTCCAATCTCTTGAGGGTTAGGTGCATCATCTCTGAATGAACACAGAGCTGGAAATTCTTTGCTGTATATGTGTTTGGGGGCTCATATCAGCTGGTATATGCTGTCTGTTTGGTGGTCCAGTGTCTGAGAGATTTCGGGGGTCCATATTAATTGAGACTGCTGGTCCTCCTACAGGATGAACCTTCTCCTCAGCTTCTTTCAAACTTCCCTAATTCAACAATAGGGGTCAGCTGCTTCTGTCCATTGGTTGGGTGCAAATATCTGCATCTGACCCTTTCAGCTGCTTTTTGGTCTTCCAGAGAGCAGTCATGCATGCTAGGTCCCTTTTCGTGAGTGCTCCATAGCCTTAGTAATAGTGTCAGACCTTGGGACCTCCCCTTGAGTTGGTTCCCACTTTGGTCCTGGGGCTGAACCTTCTTTACCTTAGGCTCCTCTCTATTTCCATCCCTGTAGATATTTCAGACAGGAACAATTATGGGACAGAGTTGTAACTGTGGGATGGCAACCCCCTCCCTTACTTGATGTCCTGTCTTCCTGCAGGAAGTGGGCTCTATAAGTTCCTTCTCCCTACTGTACAGCATTTCATCTAAGGTCCCTCCCTTTGAGTCCTGAGTGTCTTTCGCCTTCCAGGTCTCTGGTGTATTCTGGAGGATACCCCCAACCTCCTATCTACCAAGGTTGCCTGTTTCCATTCTTTCTGCTAGCCCTCAGGACTTCAGTCCTTTTCCCTCACCCAGTACAAGATCATATTCCCCTCTCCTTCCCACTACCTGCTCCCTGTCCACTTTCCCTCCCAGGTCCCTCCCTCCCTCCCTGCTTGTGATTGCATTCTTCTCCCTCTCAAGTGGGACTTAGGTGTTCTCACTTGGGCACTTCAGCTTGTTGAACTTTTTGAGTTCTGTGGACTGTGTATTGAGTATTCTGTACATCTTTTTTTGGCTAAAATCCACTTATTAGTGGGAACATACCAGATACACTGAATCTAATAGAAGAGAAAGTGGGAAAGAGCCTTGAACTCATGGGCACAAGGGGAAATTTCCTAAACAGAACTCCATGTCTCATGCTTTGAGATCAAGAATTGAAAAAATGGGACCTCATGAAACTTGAAATCTTCTGTAAGGCAAAGGACATAGTCAATAAGACAAATTGGCAACCTACAGAATGGAAAAAAAAATCTTCACTAATCCTACATCCGATAGATGGCTAATATGCAAAATATATAAAGAACTCAAGGAGATAATCACCAAAAAACCAAACAACTCAATCAAAAGATGGAGTATAGAACTAAACCAAAATTTCACAAATGAGGAATCCTGAATGGCTGAGAATAACCTAAAGAAATGTTCTAAGTCCTTAGTGATCTGAGAAATGTAAATCAAAAGGACCCAGAGATTCCACCTTACACCAATCAGAATGGCTAAGATCAAAACCACAGTTGACAACACATGTTGGAGAAGTTGTGGAGAAAGGGGAACACTCCTCCATTGCTGGTGGGATTGCAAACCGGTACAACCACTCTGGAAATCAATCCGGAGGTTCCTCAGAAAATCGGAAATAGATCTACCTGAAGACCCAGTTATACCACTCTTGGGATTATACCCAAAAGATGCCCCACCATGCCATCGGGTCACGTGTTAAACTATGTTCATAGTGGCCTTATTTCTGATAGCCAGAATCTGGAAAAAAAAAAAAAAAAAAAACAGATGTCCCACAACAGAAGAATGGATATAGAAAATGTGGTACATTTACACAGTGAGGACATCCTGGCTTTTGCAGGCAAATGGATGGAACTAGAAAATATCATCTTGAGTGAGGTAACTCGGACACAAAAGGACATGCAAGGAGTACTACTTTTTTAATTCAAAAAAAATATTTATAGTGTTTTATTTCCTGCATGTGTGTGTAGTACATGGGTGTAGTTCCTGGCATTGCAAGCAGAGGGTAACAAATCCCATGGAACTGGGGGCTGGGTCCCACCATGTAGATAGCAACGTTCTTAACCACTGGGCTATCTCTCCAGTCCAGAAGAACTGGACACTATATGTTGTGGTAGTTGCTGTTTTTCACAGATTCATTGGTAGAATCTAGAATTATCTCAGAGACAAGCTTCTGGACTTTTCTGTGGGGAATATCTTGACTTAATTGATTTAGGAGATAAGATCCAGCCTAAAAGCAGATGGCACTTTTCTATGCATTTGCTGCAAAATTTATTTGTGCATCATATATGAAATTAATGTTGTGTCTGCTTGTAAGTGTGAACACCGGAAGAGGGTTAGACAATGGTGAGCCACCATGAAGGTACTGGGAATTAAACTCAATCTCTAAAACAGCCAGGACTCTTTACCACTGAACCTTCTCTCTATCCCCTGTGTTTGCTTTGAGAAAGATAAATATATTTAGAATTTAAAAGAAGAAAATTTAAAAACATAGTACTTCCTGAGACTGTAGAGATGACTCGATGGTTTATAGGTTTATAGTATGTATTGCTCTTACAAAGGACTCAAGTTTGGTACTCAGTACACATGTAAGGTGGCTCACAACCTCCTTTAACTGCAGTTGCAGGTGACCCTATGCCTTTTTCTAGCCTTAGCAGTCACATGCACATGACAATTCCCTGATTGAGAGAGAGAGAGAGACCCAGACTGATGAAAATTTGATTACAGATCATGTATCATGATAAAAAATTATAAGTTAAAAATAAGAAGAAATCAAATGCAGTTGCAAGTAGATAATGTGGATTGATTATACATTTCAAATCAAAATATATGAATGGGCAACTGGTGTGTGAAAAGGTTCTTAACAACATTATTAAGCAATAAAACATGTAAGATACAACTTGCTGAACACCAAGTGTTGAAAAGAAGCATTAAAAGAACACCTTCATGCATCCCTAGAGGGAATGTAAATGGTGTAGCCTCTGAGGGAAATAGTTCAACAATTTCTTTAAAAAGTAAAATATAGGCATCAATGGTTCAATAAATTTTGTGTTGGTGCAAGTATCACAGTTTATTTGTAAAACTATGAAAATTAGAGTTTCATTCGGCTGTATAGCCTTATAATATCACTCTACTATACATGCTCTGGTAGTAACTAAAACTTGATTATGGAGTTGTTCAGTATATCATTATAATATTAATTTATTACTACATTAATTACTATAATTGCTAATTAACTACTAATTTCTGGTTATAATGACATTAACTATAATTAATTATATTAATTACTATTATATGAATACTTATTAATTACTACATTAAGTATTTAATTACTATATTGATTGTCACTAATTAATTGCCATTGGTAAATAACTATATTAATTAATTACATAGTTATTTTATAGTATGTAGTATATTGTATACTATAATACATATTAATATAGTATATTTGCTATATTATTTTTAATTAAAAATAGTAATTAATATAATTATTTACTAATTAATGGACGTCATGAATTCATTCCATTACATTCGGGAAATTTTACTACTTGATTCCTATTGCACAAATTCATGAAAACATTTGCATAAGTATTTCTAACTGTCTTAGTGGCTTTTGTCATTAGTCTCATCAACTATCCGCCAGTAGCAACTGATGGGAGGAAGAATTTGTTTTGGACCATAGTTTCAGAGGCTTCATTCCACTGTCACTTTGCCCTATACACTTAAAGTAAAACATTGTGTTGATAGGCATGTGTGACTGAAGACTTACTTTACCTCATGACAAACAGAACATAGTCTGTGGTCCTGACAAACAGAACATAGTCTGTGGTTTCCGAAGACTCAAAAGAAATGGCTCTGTGAGATATATTTCAGATTCAAACTATAACTATGGCGTTAGTAGTAGTGTCTTTAAAAACTGAGAATACAGGGATGACTCAGTAGTTAAAAATCCCAATTCTCCTTTCAGAGTTCCCAAGTTCAGTTCACAGCACCTATATATTACAGTTAACCCTAGTTACACAGGATATGATGCCATCTTCTGGCCTCCTTGGGTACTGTGCATGTGTAATGGACAGACATGCATGCAGACCAATTACCTATATACACAGAAAAAAGTAACTGTGGAAACAATAATATCCCCAAAGAAGAAACAACCCAAATGTTCATCACCTGATGGCTTGCTGAGCAAATTGAACTGTCACCTGCTAAAATAAAGATCCAAATATTGATAAATGCAACAATATGGCAAAACCTTGGAAACATGATAATTGAGACAAATAATTAGATAGTACATGATTCTGTTACTAAAAGTTTCTTAAAAAGAATTATATAAGGGCTGGAGAGATGGCTCAGCAGTTAAGAGCACTGACTGCTCTTCCAGAGGTCCTGAGTTCAATTCCCAGCACCCACATGGTGGCTCACAACCATCTGTAATGGGATATCATGCCCTCTTCTGGTGTGTCTGAAGACAGTGACAGTGTACTCAAATACATAGAATAAAAAAAAATCTTAAAAATAGAATCATATATCCTCAGAAATGTAACAATACAATATTTACATTAAAAAATGAGATAACTAGTAATTTACAGCAATTGGATTGTTATATTTGGACAGTTGTAGTGTTTGCACTAGTGCATAATTTTAATAATGAAAATTGAACTTAAACTTTTAAATTTGGTGAAAAAATACACACACACACACACACACACACACACATATATATATATATATATATATATATATAAAATCATTAAGACATTCTGTTCTTTAAAGGAAAATAGTGAAGTAAGAATAGTGTGAGAAATTATATTTTAGCATTAACACATTAAACAAGGGACAAGTGACTAACAACAGGAAAGTAAATGATCTAGAAATAAAATGCATGGCCAAGAGAGTCTAACAGCTTACCCCAGAGGGTACAGATGTGAGCAATAATCAAATAATAAGGTTTGAAATATCATTGCTCAAGATGATTAAAATTAAAATTTACTATCATGTCCTTTTCAGATTGCCTAAGATACAAATCTTATCAATATGAGTATATCAGATGATATGCATATGAAACAGTTTTAACTGTGCTGCATTTCCCCATTAAAGAATTTTTTTCATCAAGCCACATTCATCTCACCAAAGTCTCATTTATCCCCAACACTGCATGTATCCATTAACACTTTATGTATTTGTATTTCTACACCTGCCATGACTAGCTTGAGAATTGATGGTTAAAATGGTGGTTAATAATATCTGTCTTCATATACATTTTCTTCAGTTTCCTTTTCAGACTCTGGAAGATAAAAGTGTAAGCGTTTGATTTGGTTTTGCTTATTGGTCCCTAGCATCAAGTATTCCCACCAGATAGTGAACAGATTAGTATGACCAGTTTACTAAACGAACGGACATTTACACAGAGTAAAATAAAAGGATATTTGTGAACTGACTACTACATGCAGATTAGTACAGATGTATTGACAAGGTACTAAGACCGAGGGCAGAGGCTTAACGTTTTAACCAAGACATGTGTTTTCATATCTTCTCCTTGTCTAGTTGAAATCGATGTGTTTGGATCACTGACTCATATTCTCCTTTCACCATGTTTTATCTGGCTTCTTCTTTTATGCCTTTACATCAGTGTTACTGCCCTTGATGCTCTTTGTTCTTATCTTCTAGTGCTAGGGATGAAAGCTAGGGACCACTGTGTGCTGAATAAGCAGCCTACCAGTATCCTACATCCCCATTTCTTACATTTTGTTCTATGTCTTACTTTAAAAAAAAATTGTTTTATACCAAAGTCTCTCTGCAAGCTTTCAAAGAAACATACAAACTCTGGAGATACTGGCTCATTTGGTTTTGATGGAGTTGTGGAATCAAAATTTTCCCATTTATAAAATATTTGTGAGTAGTCTCATGTGAGTAACTTTACTGAGGAGATGCCAAGTTATACATTATGGTATTTAATTTCTCTTGCATTGTACATCTCTCATTGCTGGTGGTGTTTTACATTTCTACTCAGTAGATTTTGTGCATAAGACTTTGCACATCAATTACATGGAGCACTGAGAAGTCAGGAATTATGAAATATATTTGACATACTCAATAAAAATCCCTTGGAAAACTGATTGCTGTAAAACTATATGAAGTATTTAAACCAAGAATGTCAGTTTTATTTCATATTTAGTTAAAACTCACAAGTTACAGTCTTATGATTTTAAAATGATAAAATTGCCTTTTTCAAAAGATGTAGGTGATCATAATTTACTGGTGGACCAGTTTGTAAGCCTTGAAAGTAGGCTTTGGTTTTGACAGTTTTCCTATCATATTCGGTCCAAATGGAGGTCAAGGACTTCAATAGGTTTGACACAGATCACACAGGTCATGAAACAACACTGGAGCTTAATCTCCTTGTCAGCATCTTTCATCAAAATACCCCACTGGAATGCAGCAAAGCCTCGTGGTTAAGTAAAAATATGAAGGTTATTAGCACAAATTTTAACTCACACGTATGCCAGGACTTGAATCAGATTATTTCTCTAGTTATAAAGATCATGATCTATTCTTTTCCATGGGGACAGCTTAGAATTTCTGTAGTCACTTTAAACTGTAAAATTCCATAAAATGGTTTTATCAGTGTTAAGCGGCTTGCTTTGTAATATCTATGTAAGATAATTATGGATATCAAAAATCAACAATAAAGAGTAGAACAATGTTGTCATTAGACAAAGCAAAAAGAATAAAGTATAATACAGTTACATTTAGTACATCAAAAACACTGCCCCAATATGAGTTCTGCTTAGTACTAAAATATTGTGGATGGGCCTGGTGCTGTTCTTGTGAACAGATCCCCTAATGAATAAAGGAGCCAATCACTGGGCAAGTAGGCAGGACTTCTGTGTTGGACATTGGACAGAAGAAGAGAGGAGACAGGAGAGAGATTAGGTCCTCTTTGAAACAGGATAGCAGAGGGGTAAGATGTAGCTGCTAGAGTTTCCTGGTATCATGGCAGATTCTCAAGAATTCTCCACAAGAGGAATCAGATTTTAATAAGGTTTACAAGATTAATTTTCAGTTATTGCGCCCAGAGATTGAGTTACCATTGGGTCTGAACTAAGTTTGTGTTGTGTTTTCCTTCATGGAGTAGCTCATCTGGGTTCAAGAGAGAAAGGTATGGCAAAGTGTGGGTTTGCCAGAGGTGCACCATAAAGGCCATGGGGGATATGAAGCATGGGGCTAGTGTGATAACGACTTGCCAGTGGGAACCTAGGGAACTGGGTGAAGAGATTGTGGAGTTCTGAGTCAGAGTCTCTACGAGACAAAAACAGGTTTTTTGCCCGCCAGTGCATGGCCAGCCAGACAGCTGGGGCAGAGGCACAAGCCCTGGGATGTGCAGGTTCGGATTTTATTATTTCCCACAACACTAAAAATCATTTATCATAACAAAAAGGAGCCTTTTAATTTCTAGACGTTGTTGATGAAAAAGTAAGCCACCAGGTATATATAGGTAAAACAAATTTGTTTCCAAAGTACAGTACTTTTCCAGGTGTAGAGTAATATGTATATATGCACATATATTTTTGCATGAATATATTATATTGAAATATGTCAAACTTTAGAGGCATTGGAGTTCTTTTAACTACTTTTTTTTCTTTTTTTTATTACATATTTTCTGTATTTACATTTCAAATATTATCCCCTTTCTCAGCTTACCTTCTGGAAACCCCCTATCCCAACCTCCCTTGCCCTGCTTCTAAGAGGGTGCTTCCCCACCAACCCACCTACTCCTACCTACCCATCCTGGCATTCCCCTACACTGGGGCATCAAGTCTTCACAGAACCAAGGGCCTCTCCTCCCATTGATGACTAGCTAGGCCATCCTCTGCTACATATGCAGCTGGAGCCAAGGGTTCCACCTGGTGTTTTCTTTGGTTGGTGGTTTAGTCCCTGGGAGCTCTGAGGGGTGTTGTGGCTAGCCCTGGGGCTAATTATATTTGATGATTATTCCATTCTCCTGTGGAAGGCTGCAAACAAGGAAAGAGTCAACACTCAGGTGATTTCCTGTAAACCTGCTTCCCACCTTAATTTGTAAAATAAAGGAAAGCTGATGATTGGGCAGATAAAAGGGAAGGTGGAGTGGAAGGTGAGAGGGAGAGAGGAAGGAGAAAATGGAAGAGGGAGAAGAAAAGTGGAGCAGAAGCACATGGCCTGGAGAAACTGCAAGTTCTAAGGGGTCTTATAGATGTGGAAGATGGTAGTATAGCAGTAGATCTGCCGAATCTAGGCACACAGCATATAATCATATTAACTGTGTTGTGTTTTCATTGCCGGGGCATATTTGGGAGGAGATTTACTGCAACGGGGGGGGGGGGGTACTGGATGGTTCATACTGTTATTCCTCCTATGGCACTGCAAACCCCTTCAGCTCCTTATTTTCAATATCTATGAAACCTTAAGACCGAAAATGAGTAAGTAACTCAGCTTTCCAAATCCTGTGCTTTATTCTTTTGGATTTCTTTTTGCTTTTGACCCAGGGTCTTGCTATGTAGCCCTGGGTTATCTAGTATTCACTAGTTATCCAGGCTGCCTCAGACTTGACACAATTCTTTTTACTCAGCCACCTGAGAGCTAAGATTATCTAAGTCAGCCACCACACTGGACTCTCAAATTTTATAGTTGAGAGAAAACTTTGTTGAACTTAAGTGAGATAGTGGACTTAAGTGAGACATTCACATATGAATAACAAATACATTAATGTACAGAAAGTAATTCCCCTTTATCTATAAAGAAAATGCTTGAAACTATAGTTAGCAGCAAAGATTAAATATACATAATTATCTGTATGCCTATGCACATATTATGGCAGAGTTGAATTTCTAAATTAAACACAGAAATGTATCAACAATGACTAATAAACATAAACATAAGAATAAGCAATAAAATTTTCACAATCACAACTCCTGCTTCAGAACTTTTGTTCAATAAAATAAGGATTACTTGACCACAAGTACCACAATACCATAATAGTTCTCATAGAGAAGGCAATTACTAGGTTTCAATGAGAATGGTCCCTATAGGTTCATATACTTGTTGGAAATGTTTGGAAAGGATTAAGAGGTGTGGCCTTGTGGGAGGAGGTAAAAAACTCTTGCCATCAACAGTTGGTCTCTCTCTACCTCATGATTTTTGTCTCTAAGCAAGCTCTCAGCTACTGCTCCAGAGCCATGATTGCTTGCCTCTCACCATGATGGTTGTGGACTAAACAAATACTCTGAAAGTGTTAAGATAATAAGCATAATAAACTGTTCTAGCCGGGCGTGGTGGCGCACGCCTTTAATCCCAGCACTCCGGAGGCAGAGGCAGGCGGATTTCTGAGTTCGAGGCCAGCCTGGTCTACAAAGTGAGCTCCAGGACAGCCAGAGCTATAAAGAGAAACCCTGTCTCGAAAAACCAAAATAAATAAATAAATAAATAAATAAATAAATAAACTGTTCTATATGGTGTTTTTGTCATAATGTTTCTTCACAGCAATAGAAAATTAAACTAGGTAACTCACAAGTTGGAGTACATGCAGTCTGAATACATTAGTACATGGAGAATTCATGTTCCAGACCAGATAGTGTACCATGGCAGAGAATTTTACCATGCTATGCAGAATGAAATGAAATTTGAAACTTATAAATTATTTCTGGAATTTTCTGATTAATATTTTTGCACTATGTTGATCTCACGTAACAGAAATAAAGGGAAGAGTTATCCTCTGCGTGTATACAAACACAAATATATATTTAGATACATATATTACATATGTTAAGAGTTTAATAAGTATTTAGATTTGTTCAGTGTGCACCAAGCAATTTCTTAGTCAGCATTTTAAAGTAATGATAAATATTTCTTCTCTTACTCTACAAGCCCTAGAATCTCTCTCTCTATTTAATGAAGAAAATGTATGGTTCGTAGGTGCTTGGTGTTTGTCTTAGTTCTCTCAGTTGATTGCCAGATATTGAAGGTTGATTTGAGATATATCTCATTAATTTATATGTTAGGAAGTATACTGTACTACTTATAAAATATTATATACTATAAATCATGTATTCCTTTTGCTTTTACATCATGCTTTGTCTATATAGTTGAAGTACAAAATGGGTTCCCTTATTATATCAGTAATATTGTATAAATATTATGTCATATACATAACTAAATTTATGACCATAAAAGTAAATCCTATAGTTATCAAAAAGTGACTCCCTATTTCTCCTCTCTGCTCCTGACCACTATGGACTCATTTTCTGTTTTTCTTTCTTTTTTTTTTTATTAGGTAATTTCCTCAATTACATTTCCAATGCTATCCAAAAAGTCCCCAATACACTCCCCCCCCCAGTCCCCCACCCACCCACCCCCACCCCTTGGCCCTGGCATTCCCCTGTACTGGGGCATATAAAGTTGGCAAGTCCAATGGGCCTCTCTTTCCACTGATGGCCTACTAGGCCATCTTTTGATACAAATGCAGCTAGAGACAAGAGCTCTGGGGTACTGGTTAGTTCCTAATAATGATCCACCTATGAGGTTGCAGTTCCCATTAGCTCCTTGGGTACTTTCTCTAGCTCCTCCATTGGGGGCCCTGTGATCCATCCAATAGCTGACTGTGAGCATCCACTTCTGTGTTTGCTAGGCCCCAGCATTGTCTCACAAGAGACAGCTATATCTGGGTCCTTTCAGCAAAATCTTGCTAGTGTATGCAATGGTGTCAGCGTTTGGAAGCTGATTATGGGATGGATCCCTGGATATGGCAGTCTTTAGATGGTCCATCCTTTCGTCACAGCTCCAAACTTTATCTCTCTAACTCTTTCCATGGGTGTTTTGTTCCCAATTCCAAGAAGGGGCACAGTGTCCACACTTTGGTCTTCATTCTTCTTGAGTTTCATGCGTTTAACAAATTGTATCTTATATCTTGGGTATCCTAAGTTTTTGGGCTAATATCCACTTATCAGTGAGTACATATTGTGCGAGTTCCTTTGTGAATATGTTACCTCACTCAGAATGATGCCCTCCAGATCCATCCATTTGCCTAGGAATTTCATAAATTCATTCCTTTTAATAGCTGAGTAGTGCTCCATTGTGTAAATGTACCACATTTTCTGTATCCATTCCTCTGTTGAGGGGCATCTGGGTTCTTTCCAGCTTCTGGCTATTATAAATAAGGCTGCTATGAACATAGTGGAGCATGTGTCCTTCTTACCGGTTGGAACATCTTCTGGATATATGCCCAGGAGAGGTATTGCTGGATCCTCTGGTAGTATTATGTCCAATTTTCTGAGGAACCGCCAAACTGATTTCCAGAGTGGTTGTACCAGCTTGCAATCCCACCAACAATGAAGGAGTGTTCCTCTTTCTCCACATCCTCGCCAGCATCTGCTGTCACCTGAATTTTTGATCTAAGTTTCTTCCCAAAATGACCAAGATACTTGATATTATTTTGTGTTCAACCTCTTTAAATTCCATGATGGAAAGGTTATTCACTTTGTGCATCAGTAGTTCATCAAAGTTTAGAGCTGAATAATATTTCATTTTACAAGTATTGTGCATTTTGTTTAAGCGTTCATCCATTTCTTGGTGGATGCTAAACTGTTTCCAGTGTTTGGTCATTTTAAATAATGCAGGAGCATTATTTAAATAGTGCAGAAGCATTTTTGTAAATACCTATTTTGAATCCTTTTGGTTACACAGAAAGAAGTAAATTGGATTTCTCATATGGTAATTCTATGTTTAATCTAGAGATGAACTTATATCATCTTGTCAAATATTTTCTCTGCATTTATTATTATATGATTTTTATGTGGTGAATCACATTAGTTATTTTTAAATGTTGGAGCAGCCACACATGAATCAAGCATGTTCTACCTGATCAACCATTAGAATTTTTTGCATATAGTGTGAGATTTTACTTGTTTCCTGTGCAGAGTAGAAAATTGGTGTAATTTAACAGAGAAAATTTTCTACCTGATACATTCTGTATGGGAAAAGATTAATTATTGATTCACAAACATATGTATACATGTTTGTTCAGATTACCTATTGATCCTTGTGCAAGTTTTTATTGATTTTTCATTTTAAAAAATTGGTCCATTTGATGTTGATTTTTAAGACTGTGGACAAAATAGTTTATAACATTCCTTCAACCTCTTTTGAATGTTCATGAAACAGCAGAAATGTCTCCTTTAAGCTTTAAACTTTATTTTTATTAATACTGTCCATGTTAATGAAGTTCAGAATAACAATTGAATACATACAAGGAATGTCACTTAAATCCATCCATACCTAGATTTTCAGTGCTCTGTCTTTTCTTTTTATGTCTAATCAGACATTAGTCATTTTCATTGATATTTTCAAAGAGCCAGCTTTTTCTTTCCAATTGATTTCTTGTGCTAAATTTCATTGATTTCTTCTTCGTTTTTTATTTTTCCATCCCTCATTTACTTGTGACTTAATATGGTCCCTTTTGGATTTTTTAAAGGTCGAAGTTTAGTTTAGACTGATTATTTTATGCCTACGTTTTATACTAATGTATGAGCACAATGTTAGAAATTTCACTTTAAACACTACATACACTCTACTTCACAAATTTGGAGATGTTTTATTTTCCTTTACACTTAACTTAAACATTTTAGAAAATTTTTCTTCATAATTCTTTGTCTTATGTAATATGTAGACCTGTAGTATTTATTCTACAGATAATTGCAGTTGTGGCTATTATTGCACGATCGGTTGTAACCACATCATGGTTTAAGGTCATAATTTCTGTGCTTCATATTTTCTGAAAGATTTAAGGTGTGTTTTATGAGCTAGAGAATGTTTTGTCTTAGAGACTATTGCATATATGTATTATTAAAACATAGATACTGAAGTTGATAGGTGAACTATTTTTTGAACTTTAAAAAATTTATAGTTCCACTCATGTGTATAATGTGTTTTAATTATCACACACACACACACACACACACACACACACACACACACACCACACTACCTCTCTTCCCTCCAATTCTCTGTCTATCCCCTGATACTACATTTTCCTCCCAAATTTTATGCTCTTCAAAAAAAATTATTAATTTAAACTGAAGTAGAATCACATTACTTTATCCTCCCAGCTACCCTCCCTCATACTCTTTATTTTTTATTGGATATTTTCTTTATTTATATTTCAAATGTTATTCCCTTTCCTGGCTTCCCCCAAGACCCCCCCATTCCATTCCCCCTATATATACATCTCCTATGTCTTTACCTATTATCAAGAGTATATATATATATATATATGTGTGTGTGTGTGTGTGTGTGTGTGTATGTGTGTGTGTACTCCTTCTCCAAGTAGTCATTAGTTGTCTGTAGTTCTTTGTCAAAGAGTGGGACCTCTGAGAAGTTCCTTCTTTCAAAATAATGCTGAAAGAGAAGTATTGTGTATGTTCTCTTTGCAAAACCCAGTAATGCCATTTAGTGTTACCTGTATGTACATTGATGTAGGACCATTTACTGGAGTATAGGTCCTTCAAGCAGACATCAATTGTCAATAGTTCTTCAACTAGGGGTGGGAGGTTGTAAGCCTACCCACCATCCATACTGGGATGTTAACTGCCTTGATCTTTGGCAGGTCTTTTGAGTGCAGTCATAGTTTCTGTGAGTTCAAGTGTGCAAAGACTGGCTGTCCAGACAATAATGTTTCTTGTAGATGTCCACTATCTCTGGCTTTAACAATCATTCTACTTGCGCAGTGATTCCTGAGCCTTTGGGTATAGAGATGTGATATAGATTTCCCATTTGGAGCTCAACACTCTACTTTCTTTTATTCCCTTCTTTTGTACTAGTTGGAATGCTCTATATCAGTTACCATCTACTGCAAAAAGATCTTTTTGAGCTTCACTAATCTTCTATAGATATATAATAAAAACAGATTTTATAAAGGTTAGATTCAATTGATTTGGTGATGATTTTCTTCTTATAAATTGGCCAATTATTGCTAGAAATTTGCAAAGGTCTCCAACTGTAATAATAGAAAATCTATTTCTTCTTGTCACCCTATCAGCTTCGTATGCACATAGATATCAACTTGTTTTGTGTCCTTAGAGTATTAACCTCTGTTCTTATATAATGCTACTCTTTATCTTATACAATTTCCTTCCTTGAACATCAGCTTTGATGAAAAATTTTATTAATTTTAGTATATAATTTTCCTTATAGTTTCAATTTTTATATTTAGAGTAGCCATCTAACAGGAAACTTACAGTTGAATAAATTTCTTTAAGTGTTTTTAATACACACACACACACACACATACACACATATAATGACATTTTAAATGGTTATTGGTTAACTAGATTTATGTCTAGTTTCTCTTTGTTTCCTCAACGTTTTTTTCTATTTTCTCTCTTTAGTAACCTCTACACATATATGTGTGTGTGTGTGTGTGTGTAGAGTTGTGATTGTATTTGTCCTTGAGTATTCAATACACATTTATAGCTATTCTAAATCTCCTTTTTTGTTTGTTTTTTAAGTCATGATTTCTCTGTGTAGCCCTGACTCTCCTAGCACTCACTATGAAGACCAGGCTATCACCATCTCCTTTTAAATTACCTGTTTTATTTTACTAATGAAATAAGCACATAGTATCTTCATTTATTCTCTTCCATTCATTAAAACATAGCTATCCTATTTCTGCTATGGCTATAAACATTTGACTTATTCCTGCACCATCATTATTTTATTTTTATTTACATATCTGGGGTTAAAGTTTCACTATGAAACTCAGGCTGGTCTTAGACTCTCAATTTTCCTGTCTAGCAATCCAAGGTCTGTGATTACAAAATTTTTTACTGTGTCTGGGACTTCAGTTATATTTTCTAGGAGTACTAGAGTAGAAACCTGAGGACTTAGACACTGCCTTGATCTTTGGCAGGTCTTTTGAGTGCAGTCATAGTTTCTGTGAGTTCAAGTGTGCAAAGACTGGCTGTCCTCTATTAGATGAAGTACCCAAAACAAGCTAAGCCTGGCACCAGAGGTAGTTAATACCAATAACTTGGGAAGCTAAGGCAAAGTATTACAGGTTCAAGGCCAAGTTCAAAGCCTATCTAAGCCAGATAAGTAGTGATCTGAAGGTTAAGGATAAAGGTGTACACTAGGCCACTTGTTTAACAAGTGCGAAGGGAAACTTGTATCCAGACTTTGTACAGAATAAAGAACATAAAATAAGAATGTTATACTGTGCCTTAATTTACCTTGCTAGGGTGTTTATTTTTGAAGGTGGAGTCAATGTTCTGACCTATATAATTATCTGTTCTCTGACGAATTTCTTTTAACATCTCTTCCAAAGCAGATCTATTAGCAAAATCTGTCTTTGCTTTCTATTTGTCTAAAAACACTTACTATTTCTCCCGTATATTAAAAGGAGTAATGAGTGTTACTATTGTTGTTCAACACTACAATAGTGGTATGCTTATTGTCAATTATCTATAACATGTTCATTTAACTTGCTTTACTCAAGATTTTCTCATTTACTATTCTAAAATGTGAAAATGATATGCATAAGTCTAATACTACATAGCTTTGCATGCTTGTTATCTGAGCTTCCTTGAATCTGCTGGTATTCATAATTATCCATGATGGTGGTTTCAAATATTTGCAGGTTCTTTCCATCCTTATATCCATATTACATATGATGCACCTTCTATAATTATCCTGTAATTATGGATATACTGCTCACTCTTTTCATTCTATTTTCTCATTTCATTTCATTTCAATAATATTTTTCTTCTGTAGTGAAACCATCAAAAGCTCATTTTAAGTGTGGGATTTTTTCTCCCTTCCAACTTCCTCCATATTACCTTCAATTACTGTCCCCTCCCAAGTTAAGGTACTCTTAAAACAAACAAACAAAAACAAAAACACAAAAACAAAAACACTGAGTCCATATATTGCCACTAGGTCATGGGTTGTATCCCTGAAGAAAACTAAATGCTAGAGTGTTTTGTTTGTTTGCTTGTTTGCTTGCTAGCTTGTTTGTTTGTTTTTTAAAAAACTTTATTCTAGCGGGTTTCCAGCACCCATTGCTTACTTTTATGAAGATTTAGAATAGTGGAGAATCTACTTCAAAATTGTCCACAAAGTAGTTTAAAAAATCTATGCATTCCATATTGGAAAGTTTATTTTTCCAAAATAGAATGGTATCAGTTTCTGTTTCTGTCCCTTACAGAGTAAAAATATATAGAACTGTCATTTTGGGTACTGAAGATTTATGCTAGGGTGTCAAGCATGGTAGTCAGGTAATCTACCACTCAATTATATACCCAGTTACTTTCTTTTTTGTATTTCTTTTTATATCCTGCTAAGTAGCCCAGGTTAACATTAAACTTACTTCTTAGCCCAGGCAGTACTTAAACTTCCCACCCTCCTGCTTCTATCTCTCAAGAAGCTGGAATTAAAGGCATGTGCCACTAGGCACAGTCTAGAATAATTTTTTTTCTCATATAAATCTAGACTGGGCATAAGAAAGATCTGATTTTAAGAAATACAGTAACAGAAAACACAATATTATGATGTTTGAGAAAGGGAAAACAATTTATCCAATTCTTGCAATTTCCCTGATCTCTTTGAAGGGAATTTCTGGACTACAGTTAACAGAGAAAAATTCAAATAAAGCCTGGAGCACTTCCTGCGTTAAATAAAGTGACACAGGAATCTTGAGTGGCCAAAATTTAGAGATGGCTGAATGTTAAAAAATAAGGCAACCACACAGAAAATGAGATGTAGAAATTAACATAAGGAGTTAATCTGAATAATATGTAGACTATCAATTTGCACACACAGTACTCAAATTTCAGAAAGAAAATATTAAGGAGAAAATAATAATCAGCTAGAGATATAAAGATACAAAGCCTATCTCATATAGAGGCCAATGTGCAGACTTTTCCTGTATTATTTTAAACTAGAGAAGACAGAAACAAATAGGGATGTACTTTAAGAACCCACATACCTATGGTCACTTGATTTTTGAAAAAGGAGCTAAAACCATCCAGTGGAAAAAAGACAGCATTTTCGGCAAATGGTGCTGGTTCAACTGGCAGTCAACATGTAGAAGAATGAAAATTAATCCATTCTTATCTCCTTGTACAAAGCTCAAGTCCAAGTGGATCAAGGACCTTCACATAAAACCAGAGATCCTGAAATTAATAGAAGAGAAAGTGGGGAAGAACCTTGAATACATGGGCAAAGTGGGGAAGTTCCTGAACACAATGCCAATGGTTTATGTTCTAAGATCAAGAATTGACAAATGAGACCTCATAAAATTGCAAAGCTTCTGTAAGGCAAAGGACACTGTCAAGAAGACAAAAAGGTCACCAACAGATGGGGAAAAGATCTTTACCAATCCTACATCCAATAGAGGGCTAATTTCCACTATATACAAAGAACTTAAGAAATCAGACTCCAGACAATCAAATAACCCTATCAAAAAATGGGAAACAGAGCTAAACAAAGAATTCTCAATTGTGGAATCTCAGATGGATGAGAAGAACCTAAAGAAATGCTGAACAACATCCTTAGTCATCAGGGAAATGCAAATCAAAACAACCATGAGATTCCACCTCACACCAGTCAGAATGGCTAAGATCAAAAATTCAGGTGACAGCAGATGCTGGCGAGAATGTGGAGAAAGAGGAACAGTCCTCCATTGCTTGTGGGATTGCAAGCTTGTACAACCACTCTGGAAATCCGTTTGGAAGTTCTTCAGAAAATTGGACATAGTATTAACTGAGGACCTAGATATACCACTCCTGGGAATATACCCTAAAGATGCTCCTACATATAACAAGGACACATGCTCCACTATGTTCATAGTAGCCTTATTTATAATAGATGTCCTTCAACAGAAGAATAGATGAAGAAAATGTGGTACATTTACAAAATGGAATACTACTCAGCTATTAAAAGCAATGACTTTATGACATTCACAAGCAAATGGATGGAACTAGAAAGTATCTTCCTGAGTGAGGGAACTCAGCCACAAAAGAACACACATGGTATGCACTCACTGTTAAGTGGATATTAGCCCAAAAGCTGGGAACACCCAAGTCACAATTCACATACCACATGCAGCTCAAGAAGAAGGAAAACTGAAGTGTGGGTGCTTCGTTCCTTCTTAGAACAGTTAACAAAATAGGGAACAAATATTGAGACAAAGTGTGGAGCAGAAACTGAAGGAAAAGCCATCCAGAGACTGTCCCATCTTTTATCCATCCCATATACAGTCACCAAACCCAGACACTACTATGGATGTCAAGAAGTGCTGACAGGAGCCTGTTATAACTGTCTCCTGAGAGGTTTTTCTAGACCCTGACATATACAATGGCAAATGCTTGCAGCCAACCATTGAACTGATCATGGGGTCCCCATTGAATTGATCATGGGGTCCCCATTGAACTGATCATGGGGTCCCCAATGGAGGAGCTAGAGAAAGGAATGAAGGAACTGAAGGTGTTTGCAAGCCCATAGGAAGAACACCAACATCAACCAACCAGAGCTCTCAGGGACTAACCCCCCAACCAAGGAGTACACATGGAGGGACCCATGGCTCCAGCTGTATATGTAGTAGAGGATGGTCTTGTAGGGCATCAATGGGAGAAGAGGCCCTTGGTCCTCTGAAGGCTTGAAGCCCCAGTACAGTGGAATGCTAGGGTGGAGAGGTGGGAATGGGTGGGTGGGTGGGGGAGCACCGTCATAGAAGCAGGAGGAGGGAGATGGGATACGTGGTTACTGGGGGATATGTGGTTACTGGGGGATCAGGAAAGGGGATAACATTTGAAATGTAAATAAATAAAATATGCAATAAAAAATCTCATTAGAACAATAAGTGTATAAAATTCTAGAAGAAGGAAAAAAAACAGAAAAATTGAATCAATAGTCAAGATGTGTTACCTATAAACTGCATCTATAAAATATATTAAATGAGATGCTTCCAATAGAAGGAAAATAACAGATATATAAATATTACAAAAATAATGAAAATTAGAATTATATCTAATAACAAGTATAATGTAGCTTTCTTCAGCCTAAATATATTAAGTAATCATTGTTTTGAAAGAAGAAATAACACATTATTAAGACTGTAGCATGGCTGGAGAGAGCACATGCCTTTAGTCCCAGTACTTGGGAGGCAAAGCCAGGCAGAATTCTGAGTTTGAGGCCAGCCTGGTCTACAGAGTGAGTTCTAGCACAGCCAGGGTTACACTAAGAAATCCTGTATCCAAAAAAAAAAAAAAGACTATAGCACGAAAATCAAATGTAAGGTTGCAGGGACATGTAAGTACACAAAGGAGGAAAGGAAGCAGATAGAAGCCTGCTTTTGATAGACTCTTATAGCAAGCATGAAGAGATATGTAATTTAATGTTTGTCATAAAAAAGCTATACACTTTGTAAAAAGCTATGCACTTTGTAAGAAGGGAACCATACACAATCACAGAATCCTAAAGAAAGAGCTATTTCAAATAAGGACTGAAAAATAGAAAATGAAACAAAGAAGTAAAACTTCAAGAAAAGTTGGAGTCCATACATTAACCATTTTAATATTTACTGTGGAAAAATATTAATCAAGCGGATATAAATAAGACATAAGGGTGGAAATATGGATAGACAACATAAATTCTGCAATGCAAAATTAAACCCATGTGTTTATGATGAATTTGGTTTCTCCCTTCCTTTTTTTATTTTATTCTTTACTTTTTAAAGGATAATTCTCTTTCTAAGGCTGGCCTCGAGCTTACTATGAGGCTCTGACTGGGCTCAAATGCTGCCTTTTCTTCCTTCCCTTCCCAAGTGTTCCAATTGCATACAAGCACAACCATACCCAGCTCTTGGTTTGGTTTCAATAAAGATCTCAGATCAAGTAATTAAGGATATTAATTATTTCTTTGAGTCTTTGCCAAACTTTATTGAGAAGTAGTTGATAAATAAAATTATATATTAAATATACACACAGGTCTTTTTTTTTCTTTTTTTTTATTAGGTATTTTCCTCAATTACATTTCCAATGCTATCCAAAAAGTCCCCAATACACTCCCCCCCCTAGTCCCCCACCCACCCACCCCCACCCCTTGGCCCTGGCATTCCCCTGTACTGGGGCATATAAAGTTGGCAAGTCCAATGGGCCTCTCTTTCCACTGATGGCCGACTAGGCCATCTTTTGATACAAATGCAGCTAGAGTCAAGAGCTCTGGGGTACTGGTTAGTTCATAATAATGATCCACCTATGGGGTTGCAGTTCCCTTTAGCTCCTTGGGTACTTTCTCTAGCTCCTCCATTGGGGGCCCTGTGATCCATCCAATAGCTGACTGTGAGCATCCACTTCTGTGTTTGCTAGGCCCCGGCATTGTCTCACAAGAGACAGCTATATCTGGGTCCTTTCAGCAAAATCTTGCTAGTGTATGCAATGGTGTCAGCGTTTGGAAGCTGATTATGGGATGGATCCCTGGATATGGCAGTATTTAGATGGTCCATCCTTTCGTCACAGCTCCAAACTTTATCTCTGTAACTCTTTCCATGTACACACAGGTCTTAAAACTGATTTTGAACATTCATACATTGTGTGAAATTTACAGCAATCAATTTGATAGAACATTAACTCATATAGGTAACTAGGTAGCTATGTTGTTTGTGATTAGAAAGGTGTATGATTAGAATTACTAGAAAATTTCAAGTATACAGCAGAGTACATTTTTTTCTTCTTTTTTCAAATTAAATTTAATTTTTTGACTTACTCACTTTCATCTGGTTCACTGCCCTCCTTCCCAGTCACCAATTTGGCAATCATTCCCCTACCACTACCGTCTCCTTTGAGTGGGGGAGGGGAGCAGGGGGCCCTTGGGATCCCCCCTCTGAACATGGCACTTCAAGTCTCTGTGAGGATGGATGCTTTTTCTCCCACTGAGGCCAGACAATGCAGCCCAGCTAATAGAACATATGTCATGGAGACACCATCCCACCCACAAAACTTTCCACCAAAAATTTATTCTCTCTATAAGAAATGCAGGCCTAGGTGAGAGAGCAGAGACTGACGGAATGGCCAACCAATAACCTGAGAACCATCCTAAGACCAAGCACCAATCCCTGACGTTATTTTTTTTAATTAGGTATTTATTTCATTTACATTTCCAATGCTATCCCAAAAGTCTCCCATACCCCCCCCACTCCCTACCCACCCACTCCCACTTCTTGGCCCTGGCATTCCCCTGTACTGAGGCATATAAAGTTTGCACGACCAATGGGCCTCTCTTTCGACTGATGGCCTACTAGGCCATCTTCTGATACATATGCAGCTAGAGACATGAGCTCCGGGGGGTACTGGTTATGATATTCAGTCATGCTTGCAGACAGGAGTCTAGCCTAATTATCCACTGGGAGTCTCCACCCAGCAGCTGACTCAGACAGATACAGAGTACTTTTTAAAACACTTGTAAGTTTGGACAGTAGACCTAGAGTGCCACTCGTGGTGGCACCAACCAATTATCCACTTGCTCAATAGGTTTACAGGGAATGTCTATCTTTAAAATTAGTTTCTTTTATTAACATTCAATCGAATGAGTTTTATTGTGGCATGCTCATGCATACTTCGTTCTTTCTTATCCTCTTCCAATCAGTTTCTTTAACCCCATTTTCTTCTGTAGCTCCCTTTCTGCTCCACAACAATTCCCTTTCCTGCTTTCAAGTTTTAGCTAAAATTAGCTCTCATAAATTAAAGTTGAAAGATGGGTTTTTTGCATTATTTACTTTTATTGTTTAAAAATTTCAAACATGTATGTAATGCATTTTAATCAACTTCACCTCAGTTCCTTCTCTATCAAACCATCAAATGCCACCTTTTCTTCCCAATTTCATGAGCTCTTTAAAAAAAATCTACTGGCTCTATTTAGTGATGCCTGTATGTGCATGTGTGTACAACCATCTCCTGGAGCACAAGTGGCTTCTCAGGGGCAACATCTGAAAAAACTTGACCACATCTAGGAAGTAGTCATTAACTATTGATAGCTCCTCAGCTAGAAGTGGGGTCTCAGGAACCCCTCCCCTGTCCATGCTGGAATATTGATCTTCCGAGATTCTAGCAAATTTTTGCCAAGCTCTTGTTAGTTGATACTGATTTATTGCATTATTACTCTGAGATAACAAATTTGCATCTTAACAGCACCATTCAATACCTGCATAAATTTGTAACTGGGGCATGCCTTTTCTGGAGGTTGAAGACATTCAATTCTGTTCATTTCTCTCAGTAAGGGTTATTGAGAGGGAATATTTAAAGGATGCTTGTTTATTCTGAATATATCTGTGAAATATTCTTTTGTAAGAGTAAACTATTATTAAAAACTAAGAAATTTGACATTATGGTTAAGGCCCCCCAAAATCATCATATGTGGAAAGACATTTAATCACTTCTATTTCCACATGACAATGTTAAATCTACAACAGATATTTACTAAATAAAGGGAGAGAAAAGAGGAGTTAGAATTGATATTGTCCATTCAAGTCCTTGCCTCTGAAGATGACTTTATAATAAGAAAGTGAATAAGAAACTAGGAAACCCTACTCTGGTGCCAAATGAGACTTTGATGCTGGGGCATTTCTGCTATTCTGAGAGAATCTACAAGATTTTCTGGAAAACTGGGAAGCAAACAAATGAATTTCTAAATTTCCTGCAAGCTCTAATATTTTATGACAGTTATCATTACTGTGTGTGCTTGTGTTTGCTCTCCAAAGCTGAGAAAGAACTATTTTGGCTGAACATTTACAATTACACTTCATTAAACCTCATAAAAATAGAATAGTTATTTCTGCTGTCTCAGAAATTTGTTTGAAGTAGCCATTAGACTCTCAGATTGCTGAGCTGCTGAATGGGTATTCTGTCTAGCCTTAACAGGAATTATTCCATCATTTATCACCCACCATATTCTAATACATTTTAAAAAGCTTAACCTGACTCGATACTGGGTTTCCCTCGGCATCTTTGCTCATCTGGTTTATATTTGTTCCTCCCTGTATTTTGGTCATATTCAATCATTACAGTGTCTGTTATTTTTTATAATTGATTTTTATCTTATGTTCATTAGTGTTTTGCTTGTATGTATATCCGTGTGAGGGTGTCAGAAGCCCTGAAACTAGAGTTATAGACAGTTGTGGGTTTCCATGTAAGTGCTGAAACCTGGGTTCTCTGGAAGAGCAGTCAGTGCTCTTAACTACTGAGTCATCTTTTAAGATACCCATCATGACTGTTATTAACTTATCTACCCTCACCAAAAGAGGGAGTTTGTTTGAGGCAATCTACAAAAGATCCTTTTTAAGTTCTAACCTTATAATTTGTCTTGGAAAGTGGCCATTGAATTGTGTAGACTGTCAACATTTTACTCAAAAATATAATGGAATATGGAATGGCACGTACCCATAGTCTAGTGTTTTCTTTTGAATGAACCAGTATCATGGTCTTTTATGTGAAGTTACAGGTTTTGTAATTCTTTCTACTCTCAGATAGAAAAAAGGTCCTATTGAAATAAGAATAACAAACTACTTGGGAATTACCATACTACATGAAAGCTGAAAACTATCTGCTTAAAAAAGATAAAAACTGCCTATTGCTGAAGGTACCATGTACTTTAGACACAGGGCCCAGAGGCCACTGATCTGAAATTGACCCTAAAGTTCCTCTTTGGGGGCTAGCTTACATGGTACCAGAAAGCACCATACAAGTCTCTAAAGGAGGGAATCAACCAATTGTTCTACCCAGCTATAATGTCTATGAACCACAACAATGATCAACATGGCGCAATAACCCAAAGGGTACAGTAATGCTATGTATGCCTTGGCAGTAACCAATACTTCTTTTTTTTTTGACTTTTTAAAAAATTTTTAATATTTTTTATTACTTATTTTCCTCAATTACATTTCCAATGCTATCCCAAAAGTCCCCCATACCCTCCCCCCCACTTCCCTACACACCCATTCCCATTTTTTGGCCCTGGTGTTCCCCTGTACTGGGCATATAAAGTTTGTGTGTCCAATGGGCTCTCTTTCCAGTGATGGCCAACTAGGCCATCTTTTGATACATATGCAGCTAGAGTCAAGAGCTCCGGGGTACTGGTTAGTTCATAATGTTGTTCCACCTATAGGGTTGCAGATCCCTTTAGCTCCTTGAGTATTTTCTCTAGCTCCTCCATTGGGGGCCCTGTGATCCATCCAATAGCTGACTGTGAGCATCCACTCCTGTGTTTGCTAGGCCCCTGCATCGTCTAAAAGAGAAAAAGAAAAAAAGTATAGATCGATGAAGACACTTTAAAGCTAATGATCATGGTGATGATGATGATGATGATGATGATGATGATGATAATGCCCAATCCTCCCCAGGACTCACTAACATAGCACATATATATCCCAAATTAGCAAAGAAAAATATAATAAAAAGTACAAATTCTAAGAAAGTCAGCAAATCAAGATAAACATTAAAGTGGAAAAAGTAAATAAGCATCAAACTAATTTGTAGACTATAAATAAATATAAATATAATTTTTAACAATTATTGAACTAGTCGCACTATAAAAATAAAATAACAAGAATGAAGACAAGTGTAAACAATCAAAAATTGTATGGACTAAAATGTCTTGTTAAAAACCCTAGGTTATTTAACATTGTTTGAAAAAAGATATCTCTGTACTATTTATAAAATAGACATCTGGGATATATAGAAAGAAAAATACTGAAAGTAACTATGTGGATATTGATAAGTGGCAACTCACAAAACATACCATGCTTCTAGCTAGCCAACAATAGACTTGAGAGAATAAAGCATTCTCAAGGAAAAGCAGGTTGTTACATTATAATAAAATACTCCATGTACTGGAAAAATAAAGCTTTGACATTTTCATTCAATAGAATATGTATAAATAACTAAAGAAACAATTGGTAGAGCTACAGCTAAAATTTGAAATATATAAGTATGTTGTGACATTTTGACATCCCTTTTTCTGTAATTCAGAGGTCAAGAATGCAAAAAGAACCCAAAGAAGTAAATAATACAAACTTTACTTAAATAATTAACAAACTAGACTTAATGGATGTGAACAAAATGTTGCACTAAATACCAGAAAGGCAAAGTAAGTTTACATTCCTCATAAGCACATATAAAAATTTAAGAAATTGGATCAAATTTGGGGTTGTAAAATAATTAACTAATTTATTTTGGACTTTGCTAGAGAAAACTTTCAAGTAAACACAAGCGTAAAATTGACAAATGTTAGATCTCCAAGCTTTAATTTAAAAATTTAAATATACCTTAGTGGCAAACTAGTTATAACAGAAATTTTATAACAGGAGGTATGCTGAATCCTAGTCACATCTGAGTGGCATTTTTCTCTCACCAAATTTTCCATGGAAAAGTCAGAAATGCAAGATATATTAAGAAGCAATGTGTTTGAAAGTACTGTGGAACTGTGGCAGAAGCTAGGACCTGTGAGGCCCAAGAACATAAAGAGAGAAGCCAGTCCAGCATCCTATGTTGCTTTATCCCTTTCCACAGTTGTCAACTTATAAGCGACGGGAACAAAGATGCTGGTGAAATGTAGAAAGTGTTCTTAAGAGCAATGAAGTATTCATTATTTTGACTTTTAGCTAAATGTCTTTCAAAATTGCTTAGGAGCTGGAGATGTGGCTCAGAGTTTCAAAGCAAAAGCTGTTCCAGAGGACCAGGATTTGATTCCCAGAATTCACATGGTGGTTCACAACTTTGTAACTCCTGTCCTACAGGATCCAATACCCACTTCTGGCTTCTGTGGGCATAGCACACAAATAATGCAAAGACATACATGCCAGCAAAACACCCACATACATAAAATAATAATAATAATAATAATAATATGTTTTAAAACTTGATTTATCTATGGCATTGTAACACATCTATATCATACTCAGTCCCATCACCCCCTGCTTTTCTTTTTCTGTCTCCCATGGACTGCTTTCCTTCTCCCAAATGGCCTGCATTATACTTTGAAGATGTATAGATGTTCATAGTCATGTTTAAATCTAGATTGTATTTATGAGAAGTCTTAGTGTTTGACTTTCTGAGTTACAAATATTTCCCATAAAATAGTAACCTTTATTTCTTTTTTTTAAAAATTTTTAATATTTTTATTACATATTTTCCTCAATTACATTTCCAATGCTATTCCAAAAGTCCCCCATAGCGCCCCCCACTTCCCTACCCACCCATTCCCATTCTTTTGGCCCTGGCATTCCCCTATATTGGGGCATATGAAGTTTGCAAGTCCAATGGGCCTCTCTTTCCATTGATGGCCGACTAGGCCATCTTTCAATACATATGCAGCTAGAGACAAGAGCTCCGGGGTTCTGGTTAGTACATCATGTTGTTCCAACAATAGGGTTGCAGATCCCTTTAGCTCCTTGGGTACTTTCTCTAGCTTCTCCATTGGGAGCCCTGTGATACATCCAATAGCTGACTGTGAACATCCACTCCTGTGTTTGCTAGGCTCCGGCATCGTCTCACAAGAGACAGCTATATTTGGGTCCTTTCAGCAAAATCTTGCTAGTGTATGCAATGGTGTCAGCGTTTAGAAGCTTATTATGGGATGGATCCCTGGATACGGCAGTCTCTAAATGGTCCATCCTTTCATCACAGCTACGAACTTTGTCTCTGTAACTCCTTCCCTGGGTGTTTTGTTCCCAATTCTAAGAAGGGGCACAGTGTCCACACTTTGGTCTTCATTCTTCTTGAGTTTCATGCGTTTAGTAAATTGTATCTTATATCTTGGGTATCCTAAGTTTTGGACTAATATCCACTTATCAGTGAATACATATTGTGTGAGTTCTTTTGTGATTGTGTTACTTCACTCAAGATGATGCCCTCCAGGTCCATCCATTTGGCAAGGAATTTCATAAATTCATTCTTTTTAATAGCTGAGTAGTACTCCATTGTGTAAATGTACCATAATTTCTGTATCCATTCCTCTGTTGAGGGACATCTGGGTTCTTTCCAGCTTCTGGCTATTATAAATAGGGCTGCTATGAACATAGTGGAGCATGTGTCCTTCTTACCGGTTGGGACATCTTCTGGATATATGCCCAGGAGAGGTATTGCTGGATCCTCCGGTAGTACTATGTCCAATTTTCTGAGGAACCACCAGACTGATTTCCAGAGTGGTTGTACAAGCTTGCAATCCCACCAACAATGGAGGAGTGTTCCTCTTTCTCCACATCCTCGCCAGCATCTGCTGTCACCTGAATTTTTGATCTTAGCCATTCTGACTGGTGTGAGGTGGAATCTCAGGGTTGTTTTGATTTGCATTTCCCTGATGATTAAGGATGTTGAACATTTTTTCAGGTGCTTCTCTGCCATTCGGTATTCCTCAGGTGAGAATTCTTTGTTCAGTTCTGAGCCCCATTATTAATGGGGTTATTTGACTTTCTGGAGTCCGCCTTCTTGAGTTCTTTATATATATTGGATATTAGTCCCTTATCTGATTTAGGATAGGTGAAGATCCTTTCCCAATCTGTTGGTGGTTTTTTTGTCTTATTGATGGTGTCTTTAGCCTTGCAGAAGCTTTGCAGTTTCATGAGGTCCCACTTGTCAATTCTCGATCTTACAGCACAAGCCATTACTGTTCTATGCAGGAATTTTTCCCCTGTGCACATATCTTCAAGGCTTTTCCCCACTTTCTCCTCTATAAGTTTCAGTGTCTCTGGTTTTATGTGTAGTTCCTTAATCCACTTAGACTTGACCTTAGTACAAGGAGATAGGAATGGATCGATTCGCATTCTTCTACATGTTAACAACCAGTTGTGCTAGCACCATTTGTTGAAAATGCTGTCTTTCTTCCACTGCATGTTTTTAGCTCCCTTGTCGAAGATCAAGTGACCATAGGTGTGTGGGTTCATTTCTGGGTCTTCAATTCTATTCCATTGGTCTATTTGTCTGTCACTATACCAGTACCATGCAGTTTTTATCACAATTGCTCTTTAGTAAGCTTTAGGTCCGGCATGGTGATTCCACCAGAGGTTCTTTTATCCTTGAGAAGAGTTTTTGCTATCCTAGGTTTTTTGTTATTCCAGATGAATTTGCAGATTGCACTTTCTAATTCGTTGAAGAATTGATTTGGAATTTTGATGGGGATTGCATTGAATCTGTAGATTGCTTTTGGCAAGATAGCCATTTTTACAATGTTGATCCTGCCAATCCATGAGCATGGGAGATCTTTCCATCTTCTGAGATCTTCTATAATTTCTTTCTTCAGAGACTTGAAGTTTTTATTATACAGATCTTTCACTTCCTTAGTTAGAGTCACGCCAAGATATTTTATATTATTTGTGACTATTGAGAAGGGTGTTGTTTCTCTAATTTCTTTCTCAGCCTGTTTATTCTTTGTGTAGAGAAAGGCCATTGATTTGTTTGAGTTAATTTTATATCCAGCTACTTCACCGAAGCTGTTTATCAGGCTTAGGAGTTCTCTGGTGCAATTTTTAGGGTCACTTATATATACTATCATATCATCTGCAAAAAGTGATATTTTGACTTCATCTTTTCCAATTTGTATCCCTTTGATCTCCTTTTGTTGTCGAATTGCTCTGGCTAGGACTTCAAGTACAATGTTGAATAGGTATGGAGAAAGTGGACAGCCTTGTCTAATCCCTGATTTTAGAGGGATTGCTTCAAGCTTCTCACCATTTACTTTGATGTTGGCTACTGGTTTGCTGTAGATTGCTTTTATCATGTTTAGGTATGGGCCTTGAATTCCTGATCTTTCCAAGACTTTTATCATGAATGGGTGTTGGATCTTGTCAAATGCTTTTTCCGCATCTAACGAGATGACCATGTGGTTTTTGTCTTTGAGTTTGTTTATATACTGGATTATGTTGATGGATTTCCCCGTATATTGAACCGTCCTGCATCCCTGGGATGAAACCTACTTGGTCAGGATGGATGATTGTTTTGATGTGTTCTTGGATTCGGTTAGCAAGAACTTTATTGAGGATTTTTGCATCAATATTCATAAGGGATATTGGTCTGAAGTTTTCTATCTTTGTTGGGTCTTTTTGTGGTTTAGGTATCAGAGTAATTGTGGCTTCATAGAATGAGTTGGGTAGAGTACCTTCTGTTTCTATTTTGTGGAATAGTTTGTGAAGAACTGGGATTAGATCTTCTTTGAAGGTCTGATAGAACTCTGCACTAAACCCATCTGGTCCTGGGCTTTTTTTAGTTGGGAGACTATTAATGACTGCTTCTATTTCTTTGGGGGATATAGGGTTGTTTAGATCATTAACCTGATCTTGATTCAACTTTGGTACCTGGTATCTGTCTAGGAACTTCTCCATTTCATCCAGGTTCTCCAGTTTTGTTGAGTATAGCCTTTGGTAGAAGGATCTGATGGTGTTTTGGATGTCTTCAGGATCTGTATTTATGTCTCCTTTTTCATTTCTGATGTTGTTAATTAGGATGCTTTCCCTGTGCCCTCTAGTGAGTCTGGCTAAGGGTTTATCTATCTTGTTGATTTTCTCAAAGAACCAGCTCCTTGATTGCTTGATTCTTTGAATAGTTCTTCTTGTTTCCACTTGGTTGATTTCGCCCCTGAGTTTGATTATTTCCTGCTGTCTACTCCTCTTTGGTGAATTTGCTTCCTTTTGTTCTAGTGCTTTTAGGTATGTTGTCAAGCTGCTAATGTGTGCTCTCTCTAGTTTCCTTTTGGAGGCACTCAGAGCTATGAGTTTTCCTCTTAGAAATGCTTTCATTGTGTCCCATAAGTTTGGGTATGTTGTGGCTTCATTTTCATTGAACTCTAAAAAGTCCTTAATTTCTTTCTTTATTCCTTCCTTGACCAAGGTATCATTGAGAAGAGTGTTGTTCAGTTTCCACGTGAAGGTTGGCTTTCTATTATTTATTTTGTTATTGAAGATCAGCCTTAGTCCATGGTGATCTGATAGGATGCATGGGACAATTTCAATATTTTTGTATCTGTTGAGGCCTGTTTTGTGACCAATTATGTGGTCAATTTTGGAGAAGGTACCATGAGGTGCTGAGAAGAAGGTATATCCTTTTGTTTTAGGATAGAATGTTCTGTAGATATCTGCCAGATCCATTTGATTCATAACTTCTGTTAGTTTCACTGTGTCCCTGTTTAGTTTCTGTTCCCACGATCTGTCCATTGGTGAAAGTGGTGTGTTGAAGTCTCCCACTATTATTGTATGAGGTGCAATGTGTGCTTTGAGATTTACTAAAGTTTCTTTAATGAATGTGGCTGCCTTTGTATTTGGAGCATAGATATTCAGGATTGATAGTTCCTCTTGGAGGATTTTACCTTTGATGAGTATGAAGTGTCCCTCCCTGTCTTTTTTAATGACTTTGGGTTGGAAGTCAATCTTATCAGATATTAGAATGGCTACTCCAGCTTGTTTCTTCATACCATTTGCTTGGAAAATTGTTTTCTAGCCTTTCATTCTGAGGTAGTGTCTATCTTTTTCTCTGAGATGAGTTTCCTGTAAGCAGCAAAATGTTGGGTCTTGTTTGTGTAGCCGGTTTGTTAGTCTATGTCTTTTTATCGGGGAGTTGAGTCCATTGATATTAAGAGATATTAAGGAAAAGTAATTGTTGTTTTCTGTTATTTTTGTTGTTAAAGTTGGCATTCTGTTCTTGTGGCTGTCTTCTTTTAGGTTTGTTGAGGGATTACCTTCTTGTTGTTTCTAGGGCGTGGTTCCTGTCCTTGTATTGGTTTTTTTCTGTTATTATCCTTTGAAGGGCTGGATTCGTGGAGAGATAATGTGTGAATTTGGTTTTGTCATGGAATACTTTGGTTTCTCCATCTATGTTAATTGAGAGTTTGGCTGGGTATAGTAGCCTGGGCTGGAGTTTGTGTTATTTTAGTGTCTGTATAACATCCGTCCAGGATCTTCTGGCTTTCATAGTCTCTGGTGAGAAATCTGGTGTAATTCTGATAGGCTTGCCTTTATATGTTACTTGGCCTTTTTCTCTTACTGCTTTTAGTATTCTATCTTTATTTAGAGCATTTGTTGTTCTGATTATTATGTGTCGGGAGGTATTTCTTTTCTGGTCCAGTCTATTTGGAGTTCTGTAGGCTTCTTGTATGTTCATGGGCATCTCTTTCTTTAGATTTGGGAAGTTTTCTTCTATAATTTTGTTGAAGATGTTTGCTGGTCCTTTGAGTTGAAAATCTTCATTCTCATCCACTCCTATTATCCGTAGGTTTGGTCTTCTCATTTTGTCCTGTATTTCTTGGATGTTTTGAGTTAGGATCTTTTTGCATTTTACATTTTCCTTGATTTTTGTGCCGATGTTCTCTATGGAATCTTCTGCACCTGAGATTCTCTCTTCCATCTCTTGTATTCTGTTGCTGATGCTGGTATCTATGGTTCCAGATTTCTTTCCTAGGGTTTCTATCTCCAGTGTTGCCTCATTTTGGGTTTTCTTTATTGTGTCTACTTCCCTTTTTAGGTCTAGTATGGTTTTGTTCATTTCCATCATCTGTTTGGATGTGTTTTCCTGTTTTTCATTAAGGACTTCTACCTGTTTGATTATGTTATCCTGTTTTTCTTTAAGGATTTGTAACTCTTTAGCAGTGTTCTCCTGCAATTCTTTAAGGGATTTTTGTGCTTCCTCTTTAATGTCTTCTACCTGTTTAGCAGTGTTCCTTTGTATTTCTTTAAGTGTGTTATTAAAGTCCTTCTTGAAGTCCTCTACCATCATCAGGAGATATGCTTTTAGATCCGTGTCTAGCTTTTCCAGTGTGTTGGGGTGCCCTGGACTGGTCGAAGTGGGAGTGCTGGGTTCTGATGATGGTGAGTGGTCTTGGTTTCTGTTAGTAAGATTATTACGTTTACCTTTTGCCATCTGGTAATCTCTGGGGTTAGTTGTTGTCGTTGTCACTGTTTAAAGATTGGAGCAGAAGCTGTGTTCCACTCACCAGCAGTCTCAAAATCCTGTGGTGGGGGTCGTGGGTAGCTGGCGGGTGTCAGCTGACACTGTGCTCTAACTACCCCGGTGCTGGTCCGGCTGGATGAGGCCTGTGGCCCTACTCAGGCCGGTTTCTGCTTCCCTAACTAATGCAGTCTCAGGTCCCGCGCGCAATTGGTTTGGAACTGAAGCTGTGTTCCACTCACCAGAAGTCTTAAGATCCTGTGGCGGGTGTTGTGGGTAGCTGGCGAGTGTCAGCCGACCCTGCTCCCTCGCTACCCTGGTGCTTTTCTGACTGGAAGAGGCTTGTGGCCCTACGTAGGCCGGATTTCTGCCTCCCCAACCAGAGCAGTCTCAGGTCCCACGTGATTGGACTGGAGCAGAAGCTGTGTTCCACTCACCAGCAGTCTCAAAATCCTGTTGTAACCTTTATTTCTATCTATAACTTCAGTTTGTTCTTCTCTATTGTTGCATACTAGCCTCAAGTCATGAGTAATTGAGTAAGGCTGGATTGGGCAATAGCCCATAGCCATAAAGTACTATTTGACTCCCAGCCTGAACAGTCAGCTACACTGGAAGAAACAATACGTCCAGAAATGAAAACTATGTACCCCCAAATACCCACCATGCCCCAGTCAAACGGGAAAACCCCTGTACATTCCTGGCAACATCCTATGTATGCATGTCCCCCAACCCCTCCAAATGCTTTCAAACATAATCCCCTGGAGAGGTTGGACCCCCCACTGTTCCAAGAAACCTGTCTTAGCTTCTAAGATGAAATCTGCCTGCTTTCCTCATATATATATCTGTATATATATATATATATATATATATATATATATATATACACACAGCTTAATAAAACTACACTGTGATTACATACCACATGGAATATTATTCTTAAGGATGTAGAAAAACAACAGACATAAGTAGTTAAATAGACACAAGAAGGCAAAAGTTAGGGCTCTATCAACTGAACCAGGCTTTAGTAGATCAAAAATCACTAAGAGAAATAAAACAAAATATAATGATCCATTCAGTTTGAACTGCCTTTTGTTTTTCTGGGCATTAAATAATTTATAAATGTCTTAGATAAAGGTAGAAAGAGAAGCCACCTGCACCTGTTCTACAGACTTCTCTTGCTCTGGACCTTACTCAAAACTAACAGCTGTTGAGGTCATATGGTAAATGAATCAAAGCAAGACATCAAACAAAAATTTTTGCCATCACTATCTAAATAGTTTCCAAATGTATTGTAACCATTTATTGACTGTAAAAGGCCAGAGACATGATCTACATTATTGGGCCTCTAAAACCTTAAATAAGATAGGAGGCTCTAAAATTTAGTTCTATTAATTTTGCGACCCCTGACAAGCTGATGTCTTACCAAAAGTTATAGATTAGTTGCTATGTCATTCTCCCTATCCAACAGGGACCACCATTATAATGAACTAGTTTCATAGTTTCACAACTGGTTTTAAGCAAAGGTGCTCAAAGTTCTGTTGGGCTTGCTAGAATAAACAAAGTGCCTCTAGGCCCTCATGTGCAGATATATAGAAAAAGTGGCATTTGTAAGATAAATAGTTTAAGAGAGGTGTCAGAAGATGTGCTGATTTTCTTGAGCAGTGAAATCACATCTGTTACAGTAGCTATGATTGGAGATAGTTGTAGGTTGAGTGCACCAATTGAGTGATTGTATTTGCTACCTTAAAGTCTGGGCTACAGAGAAAGGTGTGCCTTCTGGACCTTTCCAAAGGTGTTTCTATAGCTTTTGTATAATTAGTATTGAGTTATTTTTCAACCTGGGATTCAGACAAAACCAAGAAAACTGATAGCATTTTCTCTATCCTCCTGAGCAGCAGTACTAAATATACAATCAGTGCTTAATGGGCTCATGTGATTAAGTTGAGCCTGATCCAATCCTATGTTTTATCCGCCATTATTCCACAGATCTTGTCATTAAACAGCCCAAACTGACTTGAAACTCACAATTCTGCAATTGCTTCTGCCTTCTGACTGCTTTGATTATAGACTGTAAATATACTACATCTATAATATGAATTCCCCCACATGTTGCCCCATGAAAAATTATTATTTACTCAACATAATTATTATCTTGTTTCAACCATTTTCTTCACTAATTTACTGTGTATAAAAGAGTACAGGATTATAATGTATTATGAAGAATGCCAGTCTATGAATTATAGAAAAAATATTTATGTATATGTCTAATAACACATTTTTAGCAACATGGTTTATAATTAATCCCAGAAACAACTTCCAAAATTATCAGTGAGGGTGGGTGAATGCATTTTGATGTATATAAATATTCCACTGCAATGGGGAAAAGGGAAACAACATCTACATGTGAACTGGCTCAGAAAGGTCTGGTAAACCTAACATCACATCTTCTCAATCTTGAGTCACCTCCTGGTTATCCAAACACTACACCTTCTCCAGGAAGTCCTCAGTCACAAAAACAAATAGTATCTCCTGTCAAAAGATTCCTCCTTCCCTGCTGGGGGAGGATCTCTAGGTAAATAAATGCTTTCTCCAGAGAAAAGACCTTGTATGATGTTTTGCAAATCAAAAGGCTCCTCCTTCCCTGCTAGAAAAAGGTCCCTTGTGGACACATTAACTCTCAGCCTGCACCTCATGATTGAAGCTTTCCAACTTTTGTTGTTGTTCACTTTCTTGAATATGTTTATTTTATTTTTAATTGGATATTTTATTTGTTTACATATCAAATGTCATCCCCTTTTCTGGTTTCCCCTCTGCAAATCCCCTAGCCCACCCCCCTTACCCTGCTTCTATGAGGGTGTTCCCCTACCACCCACAATGGGACCTCACAAAATTGCAAAGCTTCTATAAGGCAAAGGACACTGTCAATTCGACAAAACAGCAATCAACAGATTGGGAAAAGATCTTTAACAAGCCTACATCCAATATGGGGCTAATATCCAATATACACAAAACTCAAGAAGTTAGACTCCAGAGAACCAAATACTCCTAATCAAAAAATGGCTAACAGAGCTAAACAAAGAATTCTCAACTGTGGAATCTCGAATGGCTGAGAAGCACCTAAAGAAATGTTTAACATCCTTTGTCATCAGGGAAATGCAAATCAAAACAACCCTGAGACTCCACCTCACACCAGTCAGAATGGTTAAGATAAAAAACTCAGGTGACTGCATGTGCACAACTCCTCCATTGTTGGTGGGATTGCAAGCTGGTACAACCACTATGGAAATCAGTCTGGCGTTTCCTCAGAAAATTGGACACAGTACTACCGGAAGATCCAGCAATACCTCTCCTGGGCATATACCCAGAAGATGCTCCATCATGTAATAAGGACACATGCTCCACTATGTTCATCACAGCCATATTTATAATAGCTAGCAGCTGGAAAGAACCCAGATGTCCCTCAACAGAGGAATGGATACAGAAAATGTGGTACATTTACAACAATGGAATACTACTCAACTATTAAAAACAATAACTTCATGAAATTTGCAGGCAAATGAATGGGTCTAAAAAATGTCATCCTGAGTGAGGTAACTCAGTCACAAAAGAACCACATGGTATATACTCATTGATAAATGAATATTAGGGAAAGAGTGTGGAATACCCACAATAAAACTCGCAGCAATCAGACTTTAAAAACTCTACCCTGACTTGTTTAGTTGTCAAGAGCCTTTCTGAGGAGCTAGCCCACTCTTCAGTGGCCACTAAGCAAAGGAACCTTATATTCTTGATTGGCTTGATAAGTGTGAGGATCTGTAAACTTCTCATATGGATTATTTTTGTGGATTATATAAGTGTACTATTTTCAAATGGTGTTAAAAATTTTAATATTGTATAATAGTTTATATAAGTTTGAATAAGAAAATTATATTCTTATTTGGATATTCATGTGTCTATTTATAAATCTAATATTTTAACAAATTGGTATAATCATTTTTTGCAAATATGTAATCATTTGCAAATCAAAAGAGTAATGAAATTTATAAATTAATTCAAACTAGATAGAAAAAAATTAAGGCTAAATTTTGTAAAGAAAGGACACTCAAGACAGTGGATGAAACTTTTTAAGCCAAAGACAACTCATGTAAAATATGCTTTTGTTGGTAAGGGCAGAGATTCCTGATAGGGGGGGCACCTGGAATTTGAAAATTGTAATAAAAAGCCAAATAGCATTTCAGTGTTGATTTTTTGAAAAGCCAAAGTTCTTAACAGAAAGCACATATCATGCATGAAATGAATTACTGTAGAGAAATGTGCCCTGGTGAATAGAACTGAGAATCTGAAGGAAGAATTAAAATTGTAAGGAATAGGGTAGGGAGTGATACAGAGGGCAGAAAGAGATTAAAGTAAAAGAATGCCAACAACCACAGGAAAACATAAGAAAAGGAACAAATGGTCACAAAGCACTGTGGTTGGCATTTCTACTGTTCCTATAATTGCCTCCAGAAATTTTCATCTTGAAAAAGGTTTATTCTCAAAAGTGTTCCATATAACATTTTACTCCAATGACAGGGGAAATGAAAGGTTTTATTTTGTGTATGTTTGGCTCACAAAGAATGTAGGGTATTTTTCCTAAAACAAACTAAACTTTCATGGAAGAATCATCTTATGCAGAGAATGGCAGTGCAAGAAAGTGTCCAGAGATCCCAAAACTTGGTTGTAAAGTCCAAAGAGAATTCAATCCTTCAGCTTCTTAGTGAGGTGGTTTGTGTGCTTTCAGAAAGAAAAGCCTTCCATGTTGGTACAAGTAAACACTGCAGCAAACAATCTATACCGAAGGATACTCAAACTCGAAGACATGGAGACTCAACAGCAGAAGATAGCACCAAACTCTGATTTCTTTCCTTTTCCTGTTTTCATTTTGACTTTTTTTGTTCTTTTCTCCATTCCCCAGATGAATCTCTTCTCAGACAAACCATCTGTAAAATGTAATTTAAATAAATGGATCTGTCCTAAAGTTACATGAATTCCAAAGAAAATAAACCATCTGAAATTCTTATTCCTATAATTCAACATCTGTTGTTTTTCTTCTCATTTTTTTTCTCAAATAGAGGAAAAATTTCACTCCTGGGCTGAATGAAACATTTCATACCAAAATTTTATAGGAGGATTTTTAAATACTTGGATGACTGGTTTATAAAATAAGAATTTCTAAATTAATGTAGGATCAGAATAAAATGTGTCACTTCACTTCTCCTCTTTTTCTTTTTTATTTTTTTTCTTTTTTGTAAATAGCTTTGATCATCTTTGCCTTCACTATTCTATGATCCTCATCATGGGATGCTCCAAAAAATGTGTAGCTAGGCTCCTGAAACAAATGGCTGCATTTATGAGCATCGCTTGATTACTAATCTTCATTTGAAATGCAAATTTAAGTCTGGGTATGGCAGCTGGGGCCAGAGGGTTGGGTGTTATAGAGGAGAGTGAGATATATGCTGAGCAAAACATATGATGTTTATGAACATATAGTTGGAAATAGCAATTGTCTTGATATTTCCTGTTATATGTGTGAATGAAAACTGAAGAAAAAAGCTGTGTCTGCAGAGATTGTTGGACTGATTAGAACTTCAGTGATGTTGGAAGTTTAGAATATTGCAGGTCCAGAGGCTACGTGCCTTATCTTGGGCTAGTCGTAACCCTCTTGAATAGCCATTCCTTGCATTCTGTATCAGAACTAACATCCTGTGACTAATAGCTAAAAAAAAAAAAAAAAAAAAAAAACTTTTGGACTCTATTACCTGAGCAGATCCCTAGCCTCTACCTACCCAAAGTCTAAAAATGCAATCATATGGCATCTGAGGCCTAGAGAAATGCCCTTCTTACTGCACCTGACTTTCACATATACCCATCAATGTATGCTAAACTTGCCTTGATTTATGACTTTCATTTCTTATGTAAAACTGTAAAATTTCATGAAACTGCTTCTGTAATGAAACATGCAATTTAGGGTATCTGAAACCCATGGAACACAAACATGGTCACTCAAAGTGGCTCCACAGTAAACCAACTCTTTGTTTCCATTAAGATTAGAACTGTGTTTTTTTTTTTTTAATAGACTCATATATTTAGTGCCACATTCACATGCATTCACAAGCAAACACACACGCGCGCGCACACACACACACATGTTTTCACAGTCATTAATTGTGAAATTAGCTAACTTCCTTACTGAGGATATGTACATGAAAGAAGCAACATACTCATTGTACATACACTTAAAACGTCCCTCAACAAAGTTTAAGGAAGACAGCAAGAACAAAGCAGGGTAGGACAAAAAGGAATGCAGTAGGTAGAAAATATATAAGGAATAGGCAAGTATAGCCTGAAATGAGATTGTTTTGCTAGTATTAATGTTCCTCATGTAAAACCAGATTTAAGATGTGAAAGTACAGTTTTTTTTTTCCCTCTGCTAGACTTCTTTTGGCTCGCTTTTCAGTTTCAATCTTTGATCAACAAGCAACCAAACAAGCCACTAAATAATAAACAATTAACACATAATGGGGAACAATAAATGATTTTAAAACTATCAGTAACTTTTGATTATCCATTTAGCTTTCAACATAACAATTCTTGTGTTTCTGTGTCTCCAGTTTACTACAAGCCATGCTGAACCTTTTTTACTTTAAGAGTTGTAATACATTATATTAAATAATATCATACAACTGCATATTACATTAATGAGACTATATCTAGCAAGCCACTTTAAACTAAAGAAATGCCAAATGACAGCATTTTAAAAAATCTTATAACACCTAGCATTTAGTCAAAAATTGTACCAATTTTTAAACAAAAATAACACAGAATGGATTTTCTACTTCTTCAAAAATGGACTACATTCACATTTTATCTGCCTTCCACTTATATTTTAAAAATCCCTACAAACAGCACAGTAAGAAACATAGAACTTTGAAAGTTTGGAAAATATGGCCTTTCTGGGGACATCAGAACTTAAGAAATCTGTGGTTGTCTGTTCTTTGTATTTCCTTATTTCCTTTCACATGTAAAGAATGAAATGCTATATAAAACTGCAACCTGGCTATGTCAACAGCACCTATAAAAAGAATATTCTATTGCCTATAACTTGAAGTGTCCTCTCTCCTCTTTTCCTTGAAGTTTTAGGGGATAATGTCTTATGTTGATTTCCTTGATCCTTTTGAAGTCTGTAATGTGAGAGAAAAGGATCTAGTTATTGGCTTCTACTCAAAGACATCCAAGCTGATCAGCACCACTTGTTGATATTGGCATTCTCTTCAATATGTATTTTCAGCAAAACACAATACTCCTTCTACACAGAACAATAACCAAAAAATGCTGAGCTCAGACTATTTATAGAAAACTGATGGTGATTTGCATACTACTCCATCTATCCACTCACAATAAGACCACATACTACTCCTAGACTTGCCATAGTGTCAAATGTGTGGTAGTAATGTTGTACCATTAAGAAATAAACCAGAAACCAACAGCATCATTCTCCCTTAACACATAGTGATAGCTATGAGACAAACCAAGAACCAGAGTTTTCATTTCCTACATGGTAGGAAGTAACAGTGCTTTAATTCTCAAATATAGAATCAACAAAGTTCAGCAGTAAACATAACCACTAGTCACTATGGAAAACAGATTCTAGTGAGGTATCTAGAACTATGTTTCATGACTTAACCTTCTTCACATCAGCAGTCCGTAGAGATAATCTGATAATCTATTCTTACCTTGAAATAAAGACTGAATAAGTTTGTTCAAGTAGAAGCTGTCAACATTTAATTTTCTCTCAAACCTTGCCAATGTTAACCAAGCCCAGTATAGCTTCCACAACCACTAATCAAGTGTTGGGAAACAGAATACTTGAATTCTATATGATCCCTAGTAGAGCATGCCCCATTGTAGAGATGAGCTTGCAATCATATTCCAAGTCAATAAGACAGCAAAAATGCATGTCTCACTTTACTAGGAAAGAGTCAATGTGGTTGAATAGCATGCTAAACTTCCACTATGATTTTGAATCTGGAAGTATGTATTAGTGATCCCCATTATTAATAGTGGTTTTGGCAGCCACAATATAAATGCTAGAAATGAAGGAAGTAGAAGAATTTACAGATCTGACAGAACATATTTCCAGGCCCAATGAGCAACTTACAGAGTAGTCAAGACAAAAATGAAAACTAGAAAAATATTGTAAAATCTTTATAAACTAATATCTGACAAATAATTGTTGAAATTTAACTAAAACCAAAATCTATAATATGCAGTACTGATATGTACAGGAATTTTAATTCAGCAATATGGCTGCTCTGAAAGGGATCACAGGCAAAGATATGATCTGGCTGAAATATTAACAAGCCCTGGATTACAGTACTGCCCTCATATTGTACTGTATATGATGTATATGTTTTACTGGGACAGTTTTCCAAAAGCAGGTGGTAGAGAGAACAAGCTAGACACAGGTGAAGACAGTATAAACCCGAACATAAGAAGGACTGAGAAGATTAGAACACATTGCCAGAGTTAGTATGAGGCCAGGTGAAGCAATATAGTGAGAAGCCAAGAGAAGCCAGATTCAATCAGTCATCTTCGAGAGGAGTTTTGAGCTAGACCAGCTGAGCTAAACCAACCAACAAAGAATTAAAAAAGTGTGAGCTTACTCAGCAGTTAACTTCTGATATGACAACCACATATAGAAAATAAAGGTTATATTTACACTGATGAACTTAACATCAAGATTAAAAGAATATGTTTCACTAAAGGGCATGTTGTAAGGGTGAGACAAATTATCATGGGAACAAAACACTTAAAATTTTTATATCTGAGAAATGATTTTAATCTAAAATATTCAATCACTGGGAAGGTGATATAACTCATCAGGTAAATATGCTTGTCATTAAGTCTGGCAACATGAGTACAAATCCCAGACCCAACACAGCAGAAAGAAGTAGCTGATTCCGACAAATAGTCCTCTGAGCTCCATGTTTACATGGTAGTACATGTGTATACACACACACACACACACACACACACACACACACAAATAAAGTAAAGAAAGAGATGCTAAAAAGCTTTCAATGTGTGTACACCAGAGAGTCTACTTGCAACAATATGCTTCCTGATATGGACAAATGTGAAAATTTTTCTGCTGCCAGAGCTGCAAGGGGGGAATGCTGGTATTGAGACTTTCCAACAATTGTAGACTCTGTCACTGACACTGTGACTTTATTTGAGATACTGGAAGAAGGAGAGAAAATGTAATTTTATTGTGGAGCCCAAAGTCAAATGCATATTTTATGGTCAGTTAGAAGAGGAACTAGGGCTGGGAAGATAGTGCAGTCAGTAAAGTGTTTGTATTGCAATTATGAGGACTTGAGGTTCATTCAGATTCATCATTAAGTATAATATTGAATGTCACATGTGGCAGTTGTTACTTATTACTGACCATTGGGTTATACAATGCTTTAACCTAAAAGTAACACATTGGGGAACATGGCTTGGTGAAAGCAAACAGTGATAGCAATAGGTAACATAAGTTAGAGAAAAAGAGTTGGTCAGGCGTGGTGGCACACACCTTTAATCCCAGCACTTGGGAAGCAGAGGCAGGCGGATTTCGGAGTTCGAGGCCAGCCTGGTCTACAGAGTAAGTTTCGGGACAGCCAGGGCTACACAGAGAAACCCTGCCTCGAAAAAACCAAAAAATCAAAAACAAAAACAAACAAACAAAAAAAGATAGAGAAAAGGAAACTATCAAGAAAGAAAGAATTAGGAAGTAACAGAAACTAAATATACCACCCAAATTTGTTGGGAATATTGTTGAGATGTTCAATTCTTAGCCAGAAAACCTCAGAATAGTGAAGCTGAGTCATAAAATTAGTGACCATTTTACTAAATTCACACTATAATCCAGATTTGAAAAATGAGCTAGCTAGGTACAGCCACTACTCTGAACTCTTCATAGTCTTTAGAGGATTGTGCAAACCCCCATGTCTAAGTGTTTTCTTTCATTGCCTGCCAGCAGAATTACATAATAAATGGCATTAAAGAAAAAAAGACACAAATTTTATATGATTATTAATATCTGATAGATGGGAACTTTATAAACCTCTTTAGCAAATAGATTTGTGAACATCAGCCAGGAGAGAAGAATTCCATCAAGGTGGTATGTTTTGTTTTTTGTCTTTAATATAGAGAGAAGTATGCCCATTAATATGTGTGAGATGTATAATTTCAATACTGTGTTGTTTTAGAAAACATACTCTTTTTTTGTTGTTGTTTTTTGTTTTTTGTTTTTTTTGTTTTTCGTACTCTTTAAGGAGATGAAAGAAGCAAGGTGTTTCACTTAAGCTGACTTCAAACTTTCTACATAGCCCAAGGTAAACTTGAAACTTTGGCCTTTCTGCTTTCATCTCCCAATATTTTTTCTTTCTATTCACTCAGCCATTGATTCTTAAAAACAGTTATAACTTGCTTGGGAAGAATGTTAATGGGTCTTTAGAGAGCCTGCCCACCTACTACAAAAAGGTTTCATTAAATCAATAGAATAGTTCAAGGCTGTATATGCCTTACAGATTAGGAAAACCATCTAGAACCACTAAAAACAATGTCAAATTTGAAAAAAAAAGCCTATTTCTTGGTTAAGAAAAGCCATTATTAGAAATCATATGGTTGTTAAATAAAAAATCTACTACTACAGTGAGTTACCTGCTTATGAATTGTAGGCCACGGAGGCCCCTGAAGCTTCACTGTGGAGATCAGTCTATGTCCTGGTATGATTTACCCCACATTATATAAATCACTGGATTTTATACTGTCTCCTACCCTGAGAGACTCCATTTCATGTGCAACAATTGACTTCATTTTGATCGCACACACTGAGGCAAGATGACTGCATGTTTTTCTGCATATAGACGTCAGAACACCCATGAAACCGTTCCAGATGATAGAAACAAACTCAGGCCAGAGAAATAAATGATCATTGAACATGCCTTGCATACTTTCTCTTGAATTTCCTCATAGAAGTGGAAATTTAACAATGTGATGACAAAGTCCCCACTCACCTGTCACCTGAGACGTTTGTGTATCCATTAAGGCAGCAAAAGACAGAAACTTCCCAACTATCTTCTAGGGCTGAGCTCAGTCCTGGATGTTCACATAACCTATTCTAATTTCTGTCCATCTATCTCTGCATTTGTCTATCTATCAATTTGTTTATGATTCCACACCTTATGGCTACAATTTCTATTGTCCTATAATTTCCTGGAACCTGCAACCTGAATATGGATCTCTAACTCAGTTTCCTAATGTCTTTCCTACCAGCTGCACTGGCTTTTTACCTTTGTATCTGCACTCTGCTTCTGCCTCCAGTAGGGCCTCTTGAAATTTCTTGAAGTTGGCCATAGCCTCTTTAATTATGCTGGAGCTATTCTGTTTTATCTATCATCTATCTATCTATCTATCTATCTATCTATCTATCTATCTATCTATCTATCTATCTATGCACACAGAGATGTTTACTGTGTGATAAGTAGTGTGTTATCTGAAAATTAATATTAGTAATTAAGATTGGCATAAAAATTTTATGCTTGCCAAAAGCAAGCTATCAAGTAGAGGACTACTTGACAAATTACTGCCAACAAAATTGATGTAGCTTGTGAATTTATTGTTTTTCAATAAATTCTGGTATTAAGAACGGGCAAAAATATATGCAGAGAGTTTTCCAAATTCAATTTAAAAGCAATCAATCAAAAACACCCACATGTGATAACTTTGGGAGTATTAGCTTCTACTTTTATAAGGATAAAAAAATTGAAAAACTATGACTGTTCTCAAAGTTGCCAGAGATTTAAGGTAGAAACACAAACCATCACCTTAGAATAAAGATAAATAGATCTGAAGAAAATTGGACTAGGATCAGCTTGCCAACTTTTTTTTTTTTACAATTCTTCCTAAATGGTAAGGAGGAAGGAATACTTATTTGCTCACCCCTCTGTCGAAGACCCTCTGGGTCCCTTTGTCTGTGTGGAACGGGTCTCTGGGGCAGGTGGGCAAAGAGTTGGCAGGTGACAGACAGACCAACACGCGAGATTGTGTAGAATCTGAATGTATTGTCACAAAGTGAACCCCAGTCTTATATAGTACAGAAAATACAAGGGGTCGGAATTCACAGCAGGCAAGGTATATTGAAGTTACCAGGTACAAAACAAAGGAATGACTTCAAAAGGATTTACAGGAACCAGGTAAATGTTTACAGTAAAGATAAAGCAGTCCTGCCTAGGGTCAGCTTAGTGACAGGCAAGGATTTCACACTCTAGTGTTATACCTTTGAACCTTGTGAAGGCTAGCACCAGGGGGTTCTGCTCTTGGCAGGCCTCATGAATAATGCAATATCACAACCCCCCTAATTTCTAGGCCTTGCTAAATTCTTATATGAGTGTAACTTTTAAGTATCTGGAGAATCTCCATTTGTCAGGAGATTTTACCAACTTGCTTCTAATATGTAATGTAACCTGTACTGAAGATGTCTATCTCAGTGGGATTCCCTGGCTCTATTTTGATATTCCCTTGATTGGGTGTGATATGCTACTGTCCTTAGTAGATCAGCTCTGAGCTACTGGCTCTGTCTTTTGTAATGCTTAATTAGTTACTGAATAGGTTGACTTCCTTACTGCATTCTAACAGGATTCTAAGCTCACAGGCTTCTGGGACCTTCAAACAATGGGGAGACTTAACTATAACAGAAAATTTCCATACACCAGACTAACATGGGAATAGAATATTAGTATATGGGTAAATGATAACGCCAAAACTCCAGGAGGTGAGTTTCTGTGAAACTCTTTGCCTAGTGAGTGGCTTTTAGGCTTCTCAGCCTGTCAAGCGGACTTCACTGGAGTGTGTGTGTAGCACCCCTCAATGACCATTATCCTATAAGAAAGCAAGAGAAAGGCATTACAATAAAAGAGTGCTATGACCTAATGTCGCTTACAAAGAAATGTGCAAAATGCAAAACTAGATATTGACAGATGTATTTCACATTTAAAGTTTTACTTATTATGATCAGGTATGATTTTTTATCCAGGAAATTGCAGGTACATTAACCCAAAGGAATCACTTAAAATAATGTGCCACAACAACAGAATGAATGAAATAACTCATGATTATAAAAACACAGAATAGTCACCTGACAAAACTCAGCAAATGCTGGGCAATGGTGGCTCACACATTTCATCCCAGCACTCCAGAATCAGGAGCAAGAGAATCTCTGAGTTTGAGAGAGAGGAATATGTTCTATGTAGGTGTGGTGAGGTATGAGGGAAGGGGGTGCATCAGTGGACCCATGCCAAGACATCCCTTTCCCCTGAGGGATCAGCCACAAGATGGTATAGTATAGAATGGATCTTATTCAGGGCATGGGGAGGGTTGTTAAGAGGCTAATTGGGGTAGAGAAAGGCAGAGAGAGGGAGAAAGTAGAGAAGTAGAGGCCAGCCATGAACACCGGGGTGGGGAAGACTCCAAGAGGGAAAGAGAGAAACAAGAGAACAAGAGAGTGAGGAGGGGGCAAACAGTCCCTTTTATAGTGGGTCAGGCCTACCTGGCTGTTGCCAGGTAACTGTGGGGAGGAGCATACCTGGCTTTTGCCAGGGAACTGTGGGGTGGAATTTAGACAGAATGCTAACAAGCCAGGTCTACAGAATGAGTTCTAGGGTTACACAGAGAAAAGCTGTCTTGAAAAACCAAACCAAACGTGAAGCTCAATAAAATTCCATGATAAAAACCACACACAAAAAAGCCAAAACCCCAAGCAAACAACAAAGAAAAAAATTTTTTTTAACAAACTCATTTTTATTTTAGTGGTGAAAATAAAAATTTAAATTAAGACAGAAATAAGAGCCTGAGAAAGAACTCAGTGGTTAAGAGCACTTAATTCACTGGGCGTGGTGGTACATGCCTTTAATCCCAGCCCTTGGGAGGCAGAGGCAGGCGGATCTCTGAGTTCGAGGCCAGCCTGGTCTACAGAGTGAGTTCCAGGACAGCCAAGGCTACACAGAGAAACCCTGTCTCGGGGGATAAAAAAAAAAGCACTTAATTCTTTTACAATAAATACAGGTTTGGTTCCCAACATCCAAATGGCACATTGTGTACATACATACACCAGTGCACACAAACATACACATAAAATCAAATAAATATTCTTAAAGCAGCGATATAAGACAGAAATGCCAGTTTTCATTACTGCTGCTTAACATTGGCTGTAACATCTAACCAGATCTATTAGATAAGGAACAGAACACAGTTAAGTTGGGAAGGAGGACAATTTTAATTTGGTTCGTAAATGATGTGATATGTATGGAAATGTGGGAACCCACAAAGAACACACAAAAAGGCATTGTGGACAACAAATGAATTAAACAAAGCTCTGGGGTACAACATCAACATAGAAATATTGGTTATATTTTATTCTGTAGCCACAAACAATGTAAAAAAATAAAATAAGGAAGGAGGCAAAACACATGCATCCTGAAAACTATAAAACATTGCTGAGATGAATGAAGACCTAATTACATGAAAGTAGGATTGTATGAGTAGAGTGGGGATGGAGGAATAAGAGTGAATAACTGGGAGACAAAAAGAGGAAAGACAGTATATGACATATTTTACTTATATGCATAATTAAGAATTTATGACATGAAAACAGTAAGAAAATTAGCAAAAAGTATAATATATGTGCCTGAAAACATAAAACTCATTAGGATACTAAATAAAATAATAAAGGATAAAAAATAAGAATGAATACATGAAAATAATGTTGACTATTATCTATCATTAGGAAAATCAAAATCCTAAAGAAATAGTAACATTTACATACTAGCATGGTTACTTTTCATATATATGGCTATAATTCATATATGTATACAACACACATATACATATATATATGAAAAATGTGGAGTACTAAAACCCTATGGAGATATTTTTCAACCTAAGAGCCAAAGTCCCCATGCATTCCAGGATAGCTATGAATACATCTCAATGCATAAGTAGAAATCAGCATCATGTCACAATGTCAAAAGCCTGGACACTTAAAGCAATGCTAATAGGGGATGGAAAATAGTTCTACCTTGGACAAAATAATGTGGCAATCTGAACTAAAGTCAAAGCCAGAAATATTATAATATCAAGCAGTTCTCCTTTCTATGTACATATGTAAAGACTTGAAAACAGATACTGTACTTTTATATTATTCCTGGAGCTTGAACTCTAATCCACAACACCAACTCCTTCTAGGAGAACAAACTAGGGCAGAGATTACAGAAATATTTGATGATATTCTGCCATTGTGAGGGACAAGTAAATATTTCCATAAGAAATGTTCTATAAGGAGAACTTTAAAACATTAACAGACAACATTTCTAGGCCAATTAGAAAGATCCAAATTTAAAATTTCCAGGCATATGGATAGTATTTATTAATTTACTACTATGAAACTATTCTAATGCAATTATCTCTTAAAATATATTATTGCAATATTTCTTATATGTTGAAACACCACAGAAATGGCTACAATATAAATTGTAATTGTCATAGAAATAAATTACATGTAGTTTTAATTAAAGTGCTGTTTGAAACTTTGTGAACTGCAATGAAAAATTAATTATGTTATCACATATTACATATTTCAATTAACCATCTTCCTAAATTTTATTTAATTATACAAATCTTAATTTAGAACAGTTCCATCAGGCTAAAAATATACTTACATCTTAAATTTAAATGAAACATGGAATATTAAACTATTTTTTGCCATGCAGCTACTTTTGTCTATATATTTATTGACATTCAAATAACTTACTTTTGCTTCTGGGTTACTTAACATTTTGAGTGCTATTCAAGTTGCCAAGTTAGAATATCAACTAGTAGTTCAACTCAGCTGTAAAATCTTCAAACTATAACCATGACATAATAACTAGTCTGGCAAAATAGTCCCCATGGTACAATAGTGGCAGTTTTATCTTGAGGTGAACCAACATCTTTCTAATTGTACTCATGACCTGCCCAATAGGAGGGAATTCCACATATCAAAGGGACCCTTGGACAAAGTAGAGGAACTTATATACAAGGGGCAGTGGGTTTGAAAAGTGGAAAATAAAGCCTCTCTTGCCTCCACTTTTTTCCATGGGTCACTTTGGCAAGGGGAACACATGTGTTGTGATAGGTGGTACAGCATAAACACAGAAGTGTTTCAAGTAAGGGATACATTTAGTCCATTAAAATAGTATCTTCAGGATGTGAGAAATTGGTAAGAGTCAGAGAATGTTTGCACGGTGTGTGGAATAAGAACAATGTGACACAATTAAGAATTTTCCAGGTGGTTGACAATATATTTATTTGCAACTACACAGACCTGTCCAAATGGTATTAATAGGTAGCTGCTATTTCTATAATAGCACACATTTGTATAATAAGGCAATATGCCTTGTGATATATATTGCCTCAGTTTATTTATCATTTTATTTTAGCACAGTCTTCAAATATAACTACAAACAACATAAAAAACACAGACATATTATTCCATTTTTTCTTTTTTCTTTTTTCCTTTTCATATATGTGAACATGTGCAAGAGTAGTCATACCTGTTGTGGCAAACCTGTGCATACATGCATGTAAAAGAGGGTGTGGTAGATCCCAATTGGGATGTTCTATTACTTTTGATAGCTAGGTTCCTCCAGGGTCCCCTGCCATCAACTGTGGAGGCTGTAATTACAGGTGAACATCCATGGCAAGCCAACATTTACATGTGATCCAGAGATACAAACCTAGGTCTTGTTTGAATGGCAAGTATGTTAACCAATGAACCATCTCCCTAGACCACAGGCTTTGGATTCTTCCATCCATTTTGGCCATCTTTTCACTTTATTGTAACCTAACATAATCTATACTCATAGTTTCATGTTCCAAGATCCATGGGTTATGTCAGAGAAAATACATCTTATGAGATCATTAACAATTGGTAACAATTTTCAAACCTTTCTCATTTTCAAAAATTATAAAATGAAAGGAAACATATATTACTAAATTAGTTGTCAGTATTTTTTCCTGCACTGCTAGCTGAGTTGGAGACGGCTGTGGTGAATTTGAGGAGTCATGTGGATAATGGGAAATGAAGTTCCCAAGAAAACTGTTACACATTTGTTGAAGATACCACAAGGGTGATTGACTGATTACTGATTAGAACTTTGTGTTTACAGAGTTCAACTGTCACAGAACTAATGAAATAATATGAGTTACCTTGAGGCTCTTAGTAGCCATTTATTGCCTTTCCCTGTATCTGACCTAATATTCTTGTAACTATTACATAAAACCTGTGGAACGTTTTCTTAGATGATCACCACCTTTTACAAACCCACAAGTTAATAGAATGAAAAAGTGGATGGGGAAGTTCACAAGGCTTCAACTCTACACAAATAGCTCCAGGCAATGGTTAGCAATTGGTTGTCCAATACCAAGTGGTCATCCCTGAAATATGCACATAATTATCCTCATAGACTAAGCATATGATTGCACTTATGTATTTTGAAGTATGTGTATGTGTATATATATATATATATATATATATATATATATATATGCTTATATGTGTGTATATATATGTACATATATATATATGTGTGTGTATGTGTGTGTGTGTGTGTGTGTGTGTTTATATTTGTGGGCATGTGTATGTAGATATGCATATGGTTGCAGGCAACAGCTAGCATTTTTTTTTTCTGAGCTGAGAGTCTCTTGGAATCCCTAGACCCACATCCTGAAGGTACATTTCCCATGACTTGTACTAGATAGTTTCTTGGAAGAACTAAAGAACCAAATTCTGAAAATTAATTTAATATATAAGCTATATATATCTTATATCTTATATATATATAATATAATAAGATATATATCTTATATCTTTTATATATATATATATATATACACACATATACCTTAATCAATAATATACTATTTTATGTTTTCTTTGAATTAATTTTGTATTTACTTCTTTATTATAAACAATTTAATTAATTAATTAATTAATTAAATATTAAATTATACTCAAAATAATATTTTCCTCTGGCTTTTTCAAACAGTTTTTTATTCTTCCTCGTTCTTTCTCCATCTGTGTTGCTCTCTTTTTCCACATTTCAAATAAAGCCCAAGCCCATTTTTTCATTTAACATTTCATAACTGTCCCACTCTCCCCTTCTCTAAAGCCCTTGCTCTCACCCACCCTCATTCCTTTTTGTTTATCTGGTTTATACTGCTACTATGGATTATATATATATATATAAACATCTACAAATGGGGAACATGTGACATTTGTCTTACTATGGCATTAGCATAATTACTATAATCTTTTCTTGTTTCATCCACTAATTTGTGTTTGTGTGTGTCACACATTTCCATTATCCACTCATCATTAGAAGGAGATTTAAGTTTGAAAAGATGACAAAAATAGACACTGAAAAAAACCCAGCATCTTTAACAAATGGTACTCAAGAAACTGAATGTCCATATATAGAGGAATAAAATTAGAGCCATATTTCTCACCCTGTATGGAAATCAACTCCAAATGCACCAAAGACCTCAAAAGCCCTGAAAAAAACCTAAAACCCTGAAACTGCTACAAGAAAACTTAGGTAGATCTCTAAAAGAAACATGTATATCAAAAAACTTTTTGATTATAACTATATTTGCTGAGGAATTAAAGCAAACAATTGACAAACAGTATTTCATAAATCCAAAACAAATGCAGAAAGAAAACAAATGAGTGAAGAGGAAGTGCCCAGAGTGTAAGACAGTCTTTGTCAGCTATACATTGAAAGGAAGATTATTATTCAGAATTTATAAAAAAAAAAGTCATAAACAATCCACAAAACATGTTAACCAATTAAAACATGGGGTATGGATGTGAACAGATGGGTCTTAAAAGAGGAAATACTTCTAAGAAATAACTTTAAAAGTATTCAATATCCTTAGCTATTAAGTAAATGTAAATTAAAGCTACTTTAAAATTCCATTTAACCAGAGTGAGAATTAATAAGATCAGAAAAAGCAGTGACAGTAAATGTTGGAGATGATACAGGGAAAGGGGAACCCTTATTCACTCTAGTGGGATTGTTAATGAGTGCATCCAAAAGACTGAACAGCCTATTCCAAAGATAAATCATGTTCTTTGCAGTTCTAGGAGTACGCTAGGAAATGAAAAGTGCCTCACACTTATAAATTCATTTCTGAAGACATTTGCTAAATGTTGGTCTCACATTAGAGCAAGGTCACACGAAGGCGAATCCATTATTGCACATAATCATCTTTCCTGAGCTCTAAGTAAACAGCCGTTTAACAAACATTGAACTGAAAGCACCATAAACTTTGCAGAGTTAGGAAACTGTATGATATTTAAAAGGTGAGGCTGAAATTCTTCAGTTGGGAAATAGAAAAGACTTGGTGCTCATTAAGCAGAGTGGAAGTGGAAATGAAAGGATGTAAATGAGTGTAAAGGAACATAAGTGCAGAGCTACAACCTGCAACTCTGTGCCTGTTTAATTCTTAAATCTATTTCTACATTTGAAAAAAGCACACCAAGAAATCAGTATGGCAAGTGAATCCATTTCTAGTGAGGATGGTAGGATGAAACATCCCTAGAATTACTTTTTTAATAGAAAAAGTGAGGCAAATGCACCTGACCATCAGGAAGGACAAGAGTTGAAGCACATCCTGAAGCAGGCATGGGGCATATAGAAGGTTCTGATTCTGTGATATTGTTTAATGTGTGGCTTGCTATATTTACAATGTTTCTTTTTTTTTAAAAAAAAGCTTGTTTTTCAAGGGAAGGATGGTGGTAGCAACAAGGACATGCATCTTTAAAGAACAAAGGTGAGATGAATGGTTTTTACATCACACATTTGATAGACCTGTTAATAGTTTGCTTTTATCAGCATCTTTTTCATGAAATCCCAAGCCTCTCTCCCACTGCCCATTCTCTATTTCTCGTCTTCCTTATGACCTGGTCTTACTCCCAGTCAGGCAGTGACCTGGGAAAACCAGACTTCCTGATAGCCTTGTTGATTCTGACTGAAGGCCCTGGTTATGAGGTCACATATATGTACACAATGAAAAGCCCTGAGCTCAACTGGAATATGTGAGGCAGGGCAGCCTGCAGCTCACACCAGTTATCACCACGTGATATAGGAAAAGTGGCTCCCTAAGCCCAGACTACTCCAGCTTGTCTGCTAGATCTAGCTGTGCTGGGATCCCCCTACCTAGTACCTGTTTTCCAAAGAAAGAAGGTACCAAAGAGTGACCATGAGTATCTTATTCACCCTCCTGGGTAACATTGTGTTCACATTCTTAATTTCCATCCTGAAGATACTATTTCAGGTAATCTGTATTCAGGACACTGCCCTAACATTAAAGTAACTCCGTATGTGGATGGCATGTGTTTGTAAGACCACAGCGAAAGGAAATAAACTAAGGTAAGAACATCAAATGTTGCTTGCCCTCTCTACAGACCCTGGACATTTGATGTCTCCCTAGCAGAAGCTTCCCAAACTTTGACCACTCTATTCAATAGTTGTGGTCAGTTAGAGGATCTACATAGGTCATTAATGCTATGGTTGGCTTTCAAGCCAACCTTTCAGTCACCACAAGAGAGCAGGAGAGCTGCAAGTGCCCACTCCCCACCCTTAATGTCTTAAAAATGAGTCTTTCTCTTGTCTTCTTTCACTTGCCTGATGGTATCCTGTCTAAATGGGACTTACCTTGCATTTCTTTAAAGCCACAAGTGGAATGATTTTATAATGGGATCAATGTGTTAAGGATACTATTGAACTTCTTAAGGCAAGAACATTGCTTTACCAGATTAACTGCCATGATTTTTTCCCCCTGAATCTTTGCCTTAAAAAAAAGGTGATTTTCTCATATTTTGTAGATTATTTACTATTAGATTATTTTTCTGGGTAAAAATATTTTCATTCCTTGATTGTTGATATAGTTTCCTGTGCTATTGGAGTACTATTCTAAAAGTCCTCTTTATACTTGTAATTTTGATATATATTCCCTATCTTTGACAATATACAAAAATTAATCCAATGTGTATCAGATACTTACATTTAAAATCGTGGTTCCACTTTGAGAATCAGTCCTATTTCTTTCATTTCTCTCACTGCAAAATATGTTCATTATTATAATCAAGTTATCATGAGGAAGATTTGGGAAATGTCCAGGCTCCCACACAGAATTGTGGTTTCTATTACAGATGATTGAGTTTGAAAGGTTACTCATGTCAACACCTCTTACACTACCAAGAGTACCTCATATTCCATCACACTGGTACAATGCTGTGAGTCTTCTAGTCAAACAACATCAACAAACCTATGAGACCTACTTTCCTACAGTTACTAGCCATAAACAAATGAATATTGGTTTATCTGAACACCGTAGTGTGCCAGCTGGTCAAATTGAAGCAATTCCTGTCTGCCAGGGACTACGCTAGCTGAAGAAAGGCTATGCATAGAGCCTCTGCGAAAGTTCCAGTAGAAACTGACAATGAGATCAACCAATAAAATCCGTGAATGGATTCAATGAATTTTATTTCTTGCAAATATGTTTTTATTTAAAAGCATGAGATGCCAGTCAGATGCTTCAAACAGTTATTATATGTTTATATTTAATTTAAAAAATTAAATTATTTATTTTTATTTTATGTACATTGGTGTTTTGCCTGCTTCTGTGTGTGTGAGAGGGCATCCCCTGGTACTGAAGTTACAGACAATTGTGAGCTGCTGTGTTTGTTGTCTGGAAGAACAGACAGTCTTCTTAACCACCGAGCCATCTCTCCAATCCCTTACAGAATTATTTACATGTATTTGCTAATGCATATTTTATGGGAAAAGAGATTTGGAATCACAAAACAGAAAAGGCCTGTTCAAATGTTGGGTATTTGGTAGTAAGTTGCAGTTAAAAGTTGAGAGCTGCAATATAACAATCAGAAGATCATTCAGTTTGAAAAGTGTCATCCAATAGCTTGCAGCATAATGCTGCAGTTGTCTACAAGTTTTATTAAAGTGAGAATAATTATTTGGACTTGCTTTCTATCACTTAATATACATACTGAGAGCTATCCCTGAACACTCTACAGTACATGTATTTTATAAATTATGATATTGAAATTTGTTTTGATACTTGAAGTTAATAATACAGCTCTTTAATTACTCTTTGTAGTGAGCTTTTGAATGCAACTACCCCTGTTTGAAATCCCCATAGTTCTAATTAGATTTTTTTATCATTTAAAATGTAACTAAATCATCCTTATAACACAAGAATAGGTGGAACAACAATATGAACTAGCCAGTACCCCCAGAGCTCGTATCTCTAGCTTCATACGTAGCAGAAGATGGCCTAGTTGGCCATCACTGGGAAGAGAGGCCCCTTGGTATTGCAAACTTTATATGCCCCTATACAGGGGAATGCCAGGGCCAAGAAGCGGGAGTGGGTGGGTAGGGGAGCAGGGCAGGGGGAGTGTATAGGGAACTTTTGGGATAGCATTTGAAATGTATATAAAGAAAATATCTAACAAAAAATAAATTAATTTAAAAAGAATAGTCTATTTTTTTAAGGAATGCCTTTTTAAATTGTTGTATGCTCACCTTGAATAGTAACCAAATATAGAAGGGCAATAATAAATTTAATAGAATGCTACTTCAACCCATATGTTGTTGCCTACTTCTAATCATGACTATAAATCTGTATACTACAAATTAATCTCTCAAAGCTTACACATAACCTTTAATATACACAACAAGAAAATCCTCAAAATTTCAATCACAGGTTCATCCTATATGTAAGTCATTGTGCAAGTCTCTTCTAAGCTATTTTTTTTTGTGTGACTACATGCCTACCACTCCTAAAAGTCAATTACCAGTATAAAGAAATGCCCTAATCTTTTTTTCTCTTTTGGTCTTCAATCAGAAGAAACAAATGGAAGTTTGTTGGATAAGATTATACCTCTGATTGTCTTTCACTATCTAAGTGCAAAGACAGCACTGTGTTTGTGATTCTTAATTGGGGGGGTGGGGCACTGGTTTCTATGAAATTTGCATAAAAACAATGGAATCTCCCTTTTAAAATTGCACTCAAATTGTGTATGAGTACACTGTAGCTGTCTTCAGAAACACCAGAAGAGGGCATCAGATCCCACTACAGATGGTTGTAAGCCACCATGTGGTTGCTGGGAATTGAACTCAGGACCTCTGAAAAAGCAGTCAGTTCTCTTAGCCCCTGAGCTATCTTGTGTTCAAATACACGAGCCTATAAGGACCATTTACGATTTAAGCACTACAGTATGAATTTGTCATTTTTCCGCTCTTTCTTTTATATATATTGCATTATGCTTGATAGATGGGTATTTTGAATTTCCGTGTGATCTGCATTCTTTCCTTCAGTTGTTTCTCCATTTTTGTCCCTGCAGTTCTTTTAGATGGGAACAGTTCTGGGTCAGAAATTTTGACTATTGATTAGTAACTCCATCCCTCCATTTGAGGCCCTGTCTATCTACTGGAGGAAGTCTTCAAGTTCCTTCTCCCAGTTTTGGGCATTTTGGCTAATGTTACCCCCATTGAGTCCTTAGAATTTCTCACCTACCAGGTCTATAGTACTTTTTAGAGGGTCCCCCATATCTCACCCTCCCCTGATGCTGCTTATTCATTCTCTTGGTCCTCTGAACTTCTTTCCTGTCCCACACCCATACCTGATCCTGTTCCCCTTTTCCCCTCCTCCTCCCCTCTTCCACCCAGGACTCTCCCTCCCTCCCTTCCTCTGCTTCTCGTGATTATTTCCTTCCCCCTTTCTAAGTGGAATTGAAGCCTCCTCACTTGGGCATTTCTTCTTGTTACACTTCTTATGGTCTATGAGTTGTGTCTTAGATTTTCTGTACTTTTTGGTTAATATCCACTTATCAGTGAGAATATATCATATATTTCCTTTTAGGTCTGAGTTGTCTCACTCAGGATGATATTTTCTAGTTCCATCCATTTGCCTGAAAAATTCATGATGTCCTCATTTTTTTTAATAGCTGAATAGTGTTCCATTGTGTAAATGAACCACATTTTCTGTATCCATCCTTTGGTTGAAGGACATCTTGGTTGTTTCCAGCTTCTGTCTATTACAAGTAAGGCTGCTATGGTGGAACATGTGTCCTTGTGGTGTGGTGGTCTTATATGTCCAGTAGTGGTATAGCTGGGTATTTAGGCAGAAATATTTCCTATTTTCTGAAAGTTGCCATATTGATTTCCAGAGTGGTTATACCAGTTTTCAATCCCACAAGCAATGGAAGAGTGTTCCTCCTTCTCTACATCCTCACTAGCATGTGCTATCACTTGAATTTTTTATCTTAGCCATTCTGATTGCTGTGAGGTGAAATCTAATAGAAGCAAAAGTGGGAAAGAACCTTGATCTCATTGACACAGGGTAAAATTTCCTGAACAGAACACCAATGGCTTAGACTCTAAGATCAACAATCTATAAATGGGGCCTTAAGAACCTGAAAAGCTTCTGTAAGGCAAAAGACACTGTCAATAGGACAAATTGGCAGCCTACATCCAATAAAAGGCTAGTACCCAAAATATATGAATAACTCGAGAAGTTAACCTCCAAAAAATGGGGTATAGAGCTAAACAGAGGATTTACAACAGAAGAGACTCCAATAGCCAGGAAGCATTTAAAGAAATATTCAAAGTCCTTAGTCGCCAGAGAAATGCAAATCAAAACAAGCCTGAATTTCTTAAAATTTTCATTAGTATATATTTGTTGTACAAAGTAATGAATTTCTCTTTATTTTATTATACCAGGGACTTTTATCAGGACTGTACCAGTGGCTATGGATTTTTCCAAGCCATCACAATGAACACAGAAAATACTGAGGGCACTGGGTCTCTTACTAAGAAGTGTGGATAGCTGGGGAGTTTCTCAATACTATGATATGGGATAGATAATCACAAGGAGATTTACAAGGAGATTGATGAGGGTTGAGACTGAAACAAAAGGGTATTTAACTTGGTGGTACTAGTTGCACAAGGTGAGAACATGGGGAGGATTTCAGTAAGGAAGGATGGTAGAACTAAGTATGTAATTGAATTGGGTTTCTTAGAGCTGGGCACTACCTTTAGAACCTGTGGTATGTTTGGATTTGGGACTAGATAAAGGCAGGTGAGGTGTCATCTGAATTAGAAATGAGAATAAAAAGTTTATTCAATGGTACAACTGGCTAGAAGTCCTGGGGAAGATAGATATGGCGTTGAGTGGCTAGTAGGGGATTAAGGAAATGGCCCTTAACAAAGGAATATTTGGTAAGATATTTGGACCATTATGGTAAGAGATTCCAGAAACCAAGTAGAAAGTTGGATAGCATATTTTGGGAAAGAAAAAATAGGCCCTATCAAAATGAGAGTATCCTTTGAGATCCTGGGAGAGCCAGATACTGGATAAGCTAGACGTGATATTGGATGGCATATAAGGTTATAAGAACTGGACACTATCTCTTAGTGAGTACTGTGAGTAATTCTAGGGGAATACGCAGGGGTTTGAGTAGCCTACATAGTAAGAAGGTGTAGGACCTACCTGGGGATTCAGGCAAATCCTTGTCTAGATGATTCCAGGGGCCTATGGGATGGGAAGAAGCAAGGTCTCCTGAGGGAAACATAAGCTATGAGGTAAGAAGTAGGACCTATATCATGATTTTTTTTCTGTATTCTTTGTTATAATATTTGCTTATAGGTATATAAAAATTAAAAGTGAGTTTTGATTTTTTATTCTAACACCTTTGCTAAAACATTTTTAGTAGCTCTAAGACTTTTCTGGTAGAATTTATGGGATTTAATTTAATTATACGATTGTATCATCTGCAAATTGAAATGATTTTCTTTCTTTTTTGAATAGTATTATTTCTATATTTTACCTGAATTTTCTGTCTGGACCTTCAAGTATTTTATAGGAAAAATAGGATATACACACATTCTTCATGATTTACTTTACATAAATTGTTTTCAGTTTTCTTTATTTTTAGTCATGTTAACTATGTTTGTTGTATATAACTTTTCATAAGCTCATAGTTCTTACTTCTATTCTTCTGGAATTTCATCATTAAATAATTTTGGACTTTATCAAACTTGTCAGAGACATTTTATTCATCTGTTGAAGTTAGGTATTTCACTGTGGTCTTTGATATTTCAATTATTTTAGTGTATTTAAATGTCTTGAGGAATGAGAATCTTCTGGTTATAGAGTATATTCCTTCCTTATGAAGGTGGAGCTACTAGCCATAGTGTCCTGATCTAGCCTATACTTCTTTCTTGTGTCCACAGTAAATGTAGTCCATCTGTCTTTACTCAGAAGCTATGCCAACTTGTCCTCTGACTTTATGACTTGAGGTTATACCTTGTATGTAGAACCTCAGTTAGCTTATTATTTTTTTTTTGTTTTTTTTTTGTTTTTTTTTTTTGTATTCTTTTTTTTTATATATTTTTATTACATATTTTCCTCAATTACCTTTCCAATACTATCCCAAAAGTCCCCCATAGTGCCCCCCACTTCCCTACCCACCCATTCCCATTCTTTTGGCCCTGGCATTCCCCTATATTGGGGCATATAAAGTTTGCAAGTCCAATGGGCCTCTCTTTCCATTGATGGCTGACTAGGCCATCTTTCGATACATATGCAGCTAGAGACAAGAGCTCCGGGGTTCTAGTTAGTACATCATGTTGTTCCAACAATAGGGTTGCAGATCCCTTTAGCTCCTTGGGTACTTACTCTAGCTTCTCCATTGGGAGCCCTGTGATACATCCAATAGCTGACTGTGAACATCCACTCCTGTGTTTGCTAGGCCCCAGCATCGTCTCACAAGAGACAGCTATATTTGGGTCCTTTCAGCAAAATCTTGCTAGTGTATGCAATGGTGTCAGCGTTTAGAAGTTGATTATGGGATGGATCCCTGGATACGGCAGTCTCTAAATGGTCCATCCTTTCATCACCGCTACGAACTTTGTCTCTGTAACTCCTTCCCTGGGTGTTTTGTTCCCAATTCTGAGAAGGTGCACAGTGTCCACACATTGGTCTTCATTCTTCTTGAGTTTCATGCGTTTAGCAAATTGTATCTTAAATCTTGGGTATCCTAAGTTTTGGGCTAATATCCACTTATCAGTGAATACATATTGTGTGAGTTCTTTTGTGATTGTGTTACTTCACTCAAGATGATGCCCTCCAGGTCCATCCATTTGGCTAGGAATTTCATAAATTCATTCTTTTTAATAGCTGAGTAGTACTCCATTGTGTAAATGTACCATAATTTCTGTATCCATTCCTCTGTTGAGGGACATCTGGGTTCTTTCCAGCTTCTGGCTATTATAAATAGGGCTGCTATGAACATAGTGGAACATGTGTCCTTTTTACCGGTTGGGACATCTTCTGGATATATGCCCAGGAGAGGTATTGCTGGATCCTCCGGTAGTACTATGTCCAATTTTCTGAGGAACCGCCAGACTGATTTCCAGAGTGGTTGTACAAGCTTGCAATCCCACCAACAATGGAGGAGTGTTCCTCTTTCTCCACATCCTCGCCAGCAACTGCTGTCACCTGAATTTTTTATCTTAGCCATTCTGACTGGTGTGAGGTGGAATCTCAGGGTTGTTTTGATTTGCATTTCCCTGATGATTAAGGATGTTGAACATTTTTTCAGGTGTTTCTCTGCCATTCGGTATTCCTCAGGCGAGAATTCTTTGTTCAGTTCTGAGCCCCATTTTTTAATGGGGTTATTTGACTTTCTGGAGTCCACCTTCTTGAGTTCTTTATATATATTGGATATTAGTCCCTTATCTGATTTAGGATAGGTGAAGATCCTTTCCCAATCTGTTGGTGGTTTTTTTGTCTTATTGATGGTGTCTTTAGCCTTGCAGAAGCTTTGTAGTTTCATGAGGTCCCACTTGTCAATTCTCGATCTTACAGCACAAGCCATTACTGTTCTATTCAGGAATTTTTCCCCTGTGCCCATATCTTCAAGGCTTTTCCCCACTTTCTCCTCTATAAGTTTCAGTGTCTCTGGTTTTATGTGAAGTTCCTTGATCCACTTAGACTTGACCTTAGTACAAGGAGATAGGAATGGATCCATTCGCATTCTTCTACATGTTAACAACCAGTTGTGCCAGCACCATTTGTTGAAAATGCTGTCTTTCTTCCACTGGATGTTTTTAGCTCCCTTGTCGAAGATCAAGTGACCGTAGGTGTGTGGGTTCATTTCTGGGTCTTCAATTCTATTCCATTGGTCTATTTGTCTGTCACTATACCAGTACCATGCAGTTTTTATCACAATTGCTCTGTAGTAGAGCTTTAGGTCTGGCATGGTGATTCCACCAGAGGTTCTTTTATCCTTGAGAAGAGTTTTTGCTATCCTAGGTTTTTTGTTATTCCAGATGAATTTGCAGATTGCACTTTCTAATTCGTTGAAGAATTGATTTGGAATTTTGATGGGGATTGCATTGAATCTGTAGATTGCTTTTGGCAAGATAGCCATTTTTACAATGTTGATCCTGCCAATCCATGAGCATGGGAGATCTTTCCATCTTCTGAGATCTTCTATAATTTCTTTCTTCAGAGACTTGAAGTTTTTATTATACAGATCTTTCACTTCCTTAGTTAGAGTCACGCCAAGATATTTTATATTATTTGTGACTATTGAGAAGGGTGTTGTTTCCCTAATTTCTTTCTCAGCCTGTTTATTCTTTGTGTAGAGAAAGGCCATTGATTTGTTCGAGTTAATTTTATATCCAGCTACTTCACCGAAGCTGTTTATCAGGCTTAGGAGTTCTCTGGTGGAATTTTTAGGGTCACTTATATATACTATCATATCATCTGCAAAAAGTGATATTTTGACTTCATCTTTTCCAATTTGTATCCCTTTGATCTCCTTTTGTTGTCGAATTGCTCTGGCTAGGACTTCAAGTACAATGTTGAATAGGTATGGAGAAAGTGGACAGCCTTGTCTAGTCCCTGATTTTAGAGGGATTGCTTCAAGCTTCTGACCATTTACTTTGATGTTGGCTACTGGTTTGCTGTAGATTGCTTTTATCATGTTTAGGTATGGGCCTTGAATTCCTGATCTTTCCAAGACTTTTATCATGAATGGGTGTTGGATCTTGTCAAATGCTTTTTCCGCATCTAACGAGATGACCATGTGGTTTTTGTCTTTGAGATTGTTTATATACTGGATTACGTTGATGGATTTCCGTATATTGAACCATCCCTGCATCCCTGGGATGAAACCTACTTGGTCAGGATGGATGATTGTTTTGATGTGTTCTTGGATTCGGTTAGCAAGAATTTTATTGAGGATTTTTGCATCAATATTCATAAGGGATATTGGTCTGAAGTTTTCTATCTTTGTTGGGTCTTTTTGTGGTTTAGGTATCAGAGTAATTGTGGCTTCATAGAATGAGTTGGGTAGAGTACCTTCTGTTTCTATTTTGTGGAATAGTTTGTGAAGAACTGGGATTAGATCTTCTTTGAAGGTCTGATAGAACTCTGCACTAAACCCATCTGGTCCTGGGCTTTTTTTGGTTGGGAGACTATTAATGACTGCTTCTATTTCTTTGGGGGATATAGGGCTGTTTAGATCATTAACCTGATCTTGATTCAACTTTGGTACCTGGTATCTGTCTAGGAACTTCTCCATTTCATCCAGGTTCTCCAGTTTTGTTGAGTATAGCCTTTGGTAGAAGGATCTGATGGTGTTTTGGATGTCTTCAGGATCTGTTGTTATGTCTCCTTTTTCATTTCTGATTTTGTTAATTAGGATGCTTTCCCTGTGCCCTCTAGTGAGTCTGGCTAAGGGTTTATCTATCTTGTTGATTTTCTCAAAGAACCAGCTCCTTGATTGGTTGATTCTTTGAATAGTTTTTCTTGTTTCCACTTGGTTGATTTCACCCCTGAGTTTGATTATTTCCTGCCGTCTACTCCTCTTGGGTGAATTTGCTTCCTTTTGTTCTAGTGCTTTTAGGTGTGTTGTCAAGCTGCTAATGTGTGCTCTTTCTAGTTTCCTTTTGGAGGCACTCAGAGCTATGAGTTTTCCTCTTAGAAATGCTTTCATTGCGTCCCATAAGTTTGGGTATGTTGTGGCTTCATTTTCATTGAACTCTAAAAAGTCCTTAATTTCTTTCTTTATTCCTTCCTTGACCAAGGTATCATTGAGAAGAGTGTTGTTCAGTTTCCACGTGAAGGTTGGCTTTCTATTATTTATTTTGTTATTGAAGATCAGCCTTAGTCCATGGTGATCTGATAGGATGCATGGGACAATTTCAATGTTTTTGTATCTGTTGAGTCCTGTTTTGTGCCCAATTACGTGGTCAATTTTGGAGAAGGTACCATGAGGTGCTGAGAAGAAGGTGTATCCTTTTGTTTTAGGGTAAAATGTTCTGTAGATATCTGCCAGATCCATTTGATCCATAACTTCTGTTAGTTTCACTGTGTCCCTGTTTAGTTTCTGTTTCCATGATCTGTCCATTGGTGAAAGTGGTGTGTTGAAGTCTCCCACTATTATTGTATGAGGTGCAATGTGTGCTTTGAGATTTACTAAAGTTTCTTTAATGAATGAGGCTGCCTTTGTATTTGGAGCATAGATATTCAGGATTGATAGTTCCTCTTGGAGGATTTTACCTTTGATGAGTATGAAGTGCCCCTCCCTGTCTTTTTTGATGACTTTGGGTTGGAAGTCAATCTTATCTGATATTAGAATGGCTACTCCAGCTTGTTTCTTCAGACCATTTGCTTGGAAAATTGTTTTCCAGCCTTTCATTCTGAGGTAGTGTCTATCTTTTTCTCTGAGATGAGTTTCTTGTAAGCAGCAAAATGTTGGGTCTTGTTTGTGTAGCCAGTTTGTTAGTCTATGTCTTTTTATCGGGGAGTTGAGTCCATTGATATTAAGAGATATTAAGGAAAAGTAATTGTTATTTCCTGTTATTTTTGTTGTTAAAGTTGGCATTCTGTTCTTGTGGCTGTCTTCTTTTAGGTTTGTTGAGGGATTACCTTCTTGTTGTTTCTAGGGCGTGGTTCCTGTCCTTGTATTGGTTTTTTTCTGTTATTATCCTTTGAAGGGCTGGATTCGTGGAGAGATAATGTGTGAATTTGGCTTTGTCGTGGAATACTTTGGTTTCTCCATCTATGTTAATTGAGAGTTTGGCTGGGTATAGTAGCTTGGGCTGGAATTTGTGTTCTTTTAGTGTCTGTATAACATCTGTCCAGGATCTTCTAGCTTTCATAGTCTCTGGTGAAAAATCTGGTGTAATTCTGATAGGCTTGCCTTTATATGTTACTTGGCCTTTTTCTCTTACTGCTTTTAGTATTCTATCTTTATTTAGTGCATTTGTTGTTCTGATTATTATGTGTCGGGAGGTATTTCTTTTCTGGTCCAGCCTATTTGGAGTTCTGTAGGCTTCTTGTATGTTCATGGGCATCTCTTTCTTTAGATTTGGGAAGTTTTCTTCTATAATTTTGTTGAAGATGTTTGCTGGTCCTTTGAGTTGAAAATCTTCATTCTCATCCACTCCTATTATCCGTAGGTTTGGTCTTCTCATTGTGTCCTGTATTTCCTGGATGTTTTGAGTTAGGATCTTTTTGCATTTTACATTTTCCTTGATTGTTGTGCCGATGTTCTCTATGGAATCTTCTGCACCTGAGATTCTCTCTTCCATCTCTTGTATTCTGTTGCTGATGCTTGCATCTATGGTTCCAGATTTCTTTCCTAGGGTTTCTATCTCCAGTGTTGCCTCATTTTGGGTTTTCTTTATTGTGTCTACTTCCCTTTTTAGGTCTAGTATGGTTTTGTTCATTTCCATCATCTGATTGGATGTGTTTTCCTGTTTCTCTTTAAGGACTTCTACCAGTTTGGTTGTGTTTTCCTGTTTTTCTTTAAGGACTTGTAACTCTTTAGCCATGTTCTCCTGTAGTTCTTTAAAGTCCTTCTTGATGTCCTCTACCATCATCATGAGATATGCTTTTAAATCCAGGTCTAGTTTTTCAGGTGTGTTGGGGTGCCCTGGACTGGGCGAAGTGGGAGTGCTGGGTCCTGATGATGGTGAGTGGTCTTGGTTTCTGTTAGTAAGATTCTTACCTTTACCTCTCGCCATCTGGTAATCTCTGGAGTTGTTATAGTTGTCTCTGTTCAGAGGTTGTTCTTCTGGGGATTCTGAGTATCCTCTGTCAGCAGACCTGTACAGACTAAGTTCGGCGGAGTCCCGGAGCCAAGATGGCGCTCCCTGCAGGGCAGGTCACTGTTCTCCGGCTGGGAGGGTGTCGGATGTCTGCGGCCCCAAAAGGGTGCTGCCTCAGCGGTTCTGTGGCTCCCGCCTGTCCCAGAAGCTGTCTGCCTCTGTGGTCCTCACTCTGACCTGTACAGACTAAGTTCGGCGGAGTCCCGGAGCCAAGATGGCGCTCCCTGCAGGGCAGGTCACTGTCCTCCGACTGGGAGGGTGCCGGATGTCTGCGGCCCCTAAAGGGTGCTGCCTCAGCAGCTCTGTGGCTCCCGCCTGTCCCAGAAGCCGTCTGCCCCCGTGGTCCCCACTCTGACCTGTAGAGACTAAGCTCGGCGGAGTCCCGGAGCCAAGATGGCGTTCCCTGCAGGGCAGGTCACTGTCCTCCGACTGGGAGGGTGCCGGATGTCTGCGGCCCCAAAAGGGTGCTGCCTCAGCGGCTCTGTGGCTCCCGCCTGTCCCAGAAGCTGTCTGCCTCTGTGGTCCTCACTCTAACCTGTAGACTAAGTTCGGCGGAGTCCCAGTTAGCTTATTATTAACAATAATCTTGGAGATAGTAATCAGTCACAACCGTACAAGACATGGAAAGTGAAATATTGGGAGTCTATTGCAATACTGATTCATCAAACAGAGGTCGTCACTTTCTCTTCAACTAGATCCAAGTCTTCTAAGTACTATGGATTTGTCCTGTGAATAAGACAGCTAGTCTTTACACCAGAGTGTACAGTCTTTAAGACTTCTCTCACTGAGCAACTGAAATTACTGGAGCAAAATGCTGCTTATCTGTTTTTCTGTTTTACTTTCTTGCCTCCTCTTTATAGTTATATCCCCTCACTCAGGAATTCCCCCCAAACTCTACCCTTACCTGTCTGCGACACTGGGATCTGTCCTACTATCCCTTCTCTTCTTGGGACAACCTAAGACTATTCACTTCTTTCTCAAGCTCCTCCCACTTCAGACTTCCCAAAGCCCTGTCCACAGCCTGCTGTTCAACAAGGCCTACAGCCCCCAATATGTGAACCTGCCCCTCCACCTCCAGCTACCTTCTCATGTAAGATTTACAAAGCCATACCTGGTGGCTGAGGAACCCATGTGGCCAAAAACCTGTGTGTGGTAACCTATAGCACCTATCTTTCTTCTTGGTCTAGCCCATGGATTCAAATAATCAGGCTCACAATCAGGGAATAGCTAATAGAATATATGCCATATGTTATTTATACTATGACGGTGTTGTGGAATCTTGGAAACCAGTAGAAACAAAGTCTATGGGAGCCTGTTTCTGGCTTATTACTAAACCAGAAGAGAAAAGACGTCAAAAAATGTCTTAGTAATGTTGGAGGACGTCTTTATTACTGTTCTTCTCTTGCTCTGATGAGACACCATGTTTAAGGCAATTTTTTAAAAGAAAGCATTTAATGGGGGACTTGCTTAAAGTTTCATAGAGTGAGCCCATGATCATCATGGGAAGGAATACAGTAGCAGATATGTAGGCATGGTATTAGATCAGTAACTGGGAGCTCACAACTTATCCTTAAACCCAAGGCAGAGACCAACTGGGCCTGGTGCAGGCCTATCCACTATTGACACACCTTTTCCAGCAAGGTCATACCTCCTAATCCTTCTAAAACAGTTCCACCAACTAAGGATTAAACATTCAAATATATGAGCCTATGGGGGGCCATCCTCACTCAAACCTCCACAGAGAAGATGCAAAACCTTGCCTTCAACACCACCTACTTTTAAAATCAGTACCTGCAGAACCTGAAACCACAAAATTTTAGAGAACACTTATTAATGTACTTGGTAATACATTTATTGCACGAAGTATGAGCCAATGCTGGTGAATTACCAGAGATTGAAAGTAAATAGACTTCCTTTATGGATTAAAACAGATAATGCAAGAGTTGGGAATATGTCAGACCAGATTTGATATAAACTCCCATGACTGTAGTATATAACATTTTATTACCAAAATAAGGGATTGGAATTAGATACCACTCTGTGGTGGACATTTGAGACCTAGATGTAGTATTAACCCCCTTTTTGTCCATCATATACAGGAAGTGAACATAACAATGATAGCCTTGAATCACAATAAAAAGGGGACCTACTTTGGTGTCCCCTAGGAAAAAAAGAACCATAGGTTAAAATATGCTCTTTGGTTATTTGAATTTAAATGTCCCACATAGGTTCACATGTTTCTTCTTCTTCTTCTTCATTATTATTATTATTATTATTATTATTATTATTATTATTCAATCTTTTTTACAGTCCAGTCATTATCCCCCTCCTGGTCAGCCTTCTGACTGTTCCTCATCCAATACCTCCTGCCCCATCTCCAAGAGGATGTCTCCACCCCCTCCCCTTCTATGCTACTAGAACTCCCCACTCCCTGGGGCCTCAAGTCTCTTAAGGGTATTTGGTCTTCAGATGGTATTTCAGTTTTGAGGAGATTATAGACTCTTAGGAGCTGCAGCCTTGCTGGAGGAAGTATGTGAAAGGGGGCAGGCTTTTAAGGTTTATAGATTTTCCTCCTATTCTCTTTACTTCCTTTGTGTTGTTTACACTGTGGTACCTCAGCTTATAGCTCCTGGCATTTTGCCTTCTCCATAACTATGTTGTTATAATCATAAGTTGTACTGATTTGTTTTGTCACTTTGACACAAGCCTAGATGTATCTATGAAGAGAGAATATCAATTCAAGAATTACTTCCATAAGATTGCCATATGGGCATGTCTGTGCTGCATTTTCTTGACTAATGATTTGGGAGGGTCCTGTCCACTATTGGCAGTGTCATGTTTAAGTTGATAGACTTACGAGGTATAAAAACAACAACAACAACAACAACAAAAACAAAAACAAAAAAACAAAAACAAACAAACAGACAAAACAAAACAAAACAAAACAAAACCCAAAACCAACCAAACAAACAAAAAAAGCCGAGCAAGCCATGGAAAACAAGCCAGTAAGCATCTTTCCTCTTTTGTTTCTGCACCTGCTCCTGCTTCTGTTTCTGTCCTGACATTCCTCAGTGATTGACTGTTATTGGGATATATAAGCCAAATAAGTTTGTTCCAATTTGCTTTTAATTATGGTGTTTATCACAGTATCAGAGAACCAAACTAGAACATTAGGCCAAATAAACTGTTTCTTCCCTAAGTGGCTTTTGGCCATGATATTCTATCACAACAACAGTAAAGAGTAAAGTAAGCAATCTATATACTTAGTGATTCCAGTATTTCAATCCAAATAATTGACAGAGAATAACTGACAGAAGATTATGAGCAGAATAGGATCCAATCATATCAGAATCCCAAAGTATCAAATTTACATTCATATACTAAAAACATTAGAATAAAAAGAAGCCTTTCAAACACATTTAGTATTTTTCCCAAGACACACAATATGTTGAGCTACAAAAACAATAAATATTACAGATTTGCAACAAATGCCAAGGAGATTCTCTAGCTATTGTGGAAACAGTCTAAAAATCAATAATAAAATAATGTCAAACACATAGAATCTAAATATAACAAGCACACATAGCTCATTGATTAAAGATAAAGTTTCAAGCCGGGCGTGGTGGCGCACGCCTTTAATCCCAGCACTCGGGAGGCAGAGGCAGGCGGATTTCTGAGTTCGAGGCCAGCCTGGTCTACAAAGTGAGTTCCAGGACAGCCAGGGCTACACAGGGAAACCCTGTCTCGAAAACCCAAAAAAAAACAAAACAAAACAAAAAAAAAAAAGATAAAGTTTCATATAAATGAGTGTCCTCACATAAGAACATTGTTCTACTACTGAGACACCATGACCATGGCAGCACTTATAAAAGAAAACATTTAATTGGAATTTGCTTACAATTTCAGAGGATTAGTAAATTTTCATAATGGTGAGGAGCATGGGATCATTTAGGCAGACATGCTGCTGGAGAGGTAGTTGAGACTTCAGCATCTAGATTTACAGACAGCAAGAAGTCTCTGGGCCTGGCACACTTCCAGGGGCATGCTTCCTCCAACAAGGCCATATCTATCCTAATCCTTTTAAATAGTGCTACTCCCTAAGCATTCAAATATAAGAGCCTATGAGGGTTATACTTATTCGAACCACCACATTTAGAAATGCATTTAAATTAAGAAAATAAGTCACAATACTGAAATTTGTGGGATAGAGTTCAAATCAGTATGGAAAAAATGATTAATATTGAATTTATATACTAGACAAGTAGAAATTTGTAAAAATATGATCTATGCTGCCACCTCAATATTAGGAAGAGAGTAAAATAAACCCAAATTAAGCAAAAATGGGTGAGTAATAATGACCAGAGAAGACATAAAGTGGAACAAAACTCAGAAAATTGTTGTTCTATTGTAAGAGCTAGAGGATGGGTTGGCATACTATAAAACACTTAGGAGCATTGCGATCATGAGTACAGGATATGTGAACACCTGCACAAGACTGAAAGGAACAATAGGACAGGAAAATATAAAGAAATAAGAAGAGTGCTGGTTAACTTTAGATGCCCCAGTACAGGGGAGCGCCAAGGCCAAGAAGCAGGAGTGTGGGTGGGTAGGGGAGCAGGGTGGCGGGAGGGTATAGGGGACTTTTGGGATAGCATTTGAAATGGAAATGAAGAAAATATCTAATAAAAAAATAAATATATATATAAAAAGAAGAGTGCTGGTTGATAAGAAGAATGATGCCAGTCCTACATTTAAGAATGAATGGAAGGGAGATAAAAGGGGGGGGGAATAGGAAGATGGATATTATCATAATAATAATATTCATGTATGAAATTATTAAAATAAATTTGGTAAAATATATTCTTTTTTATTTTATTAGATATTTTCTTTCTTTTACATTTTAAATGCTATCCTGAAAGTTCCCTATCCCTCCCTCCTGCCCTGCTCCCCTACCCATCCACTCCCACTTCTTGGCCCTGGCGTTCCCTTGTACTGGGGCATATAAAGTTTGCTAGACCTAGGGGCCTCTCTTCCCAATGATGGCCAACTAGGCCATCCTCTGCTACATATGTAGCTAGAGACATGAGCTCTGGGGGTACTGGCTAGTTCAGAAAATATATTCTTTTAAAATTTCATGAAATTCAGTCATCTTCCAAGATTGACAGGAAACAAAATCCAAGAAACACAAAGTTTTGTTAAAAGAGATTACCACAATACACCATACAGGTTTCAGAAGTGCTATTTGTAATACTATGATATTAATACAGATTAATACAAATTACAGAAATTAATTTGAACCTTAAATGAATTATACAAATGCATTGTTAATCTGTTTTCAGAGTACATGTAATAAAAAATTAAATCGTCATTTAGAAAGAAAATTAGAGCATTTGCTGAGAATTTTATTGATATATAAATATCAGCAACTATTTTACACAATCTCTTGTAGAAAATTAGTAAATTGAGAATAGAAACACTTCCTATTTTATTCTATGTATACAGTGTTACTTTGCTCTTTTTTTTACTGGATATTTTCTTTATTTACATTTCAAATGTTATCCTGTTTAAAACTAGCTAATAGAGCTGGGCATGGTGGCGCACGCCTTTAATCCCAGCACTCGGGAGGCAGAGGCAGGCGGATTTCTGAGTTCGAGGCCAGCCTGGTCTACAAAGTGAGTGCCAGGACAGCCAGGGCTACACAGAGAAACCCTGTCTCGAAAAACCAAAAAAAAAAAAAAAAAAAACCTAGCTAATAAACAGCATATGGGGAAAAGTGTCCACAAAAACACAAGAAGATGATGAAAAAACTGAGGAAGAAGAAATGGAAGAGGAAGGGAAAGATAAAGAACAACATAATGAAAAACAAAAGACTAAAAATACCATGAATAAAGACATAAACATCTTTAACATGACATTAAGAAACATGAATCACCAATATAGTAGAATTAGCTACCATAACAATTTGATTTATTATAGGAATACAATGCCCATCCATTTAAAAGAGTGAGTCTATATGAGCTGTAATATTAAGACACTAAAGAAGGAAAATTGTTGTCATAAGATGTGTTGAAGAAAAGTTATTTGGGAAAATATGGTGCTCACTCATAAAAATTCCCAGAAACCCAAGAAAAGAAAATTTTTCCAGTTTGATGAAGTTAATAAAAATTGTGTAACTGAATACATTTACGGAAGAATAAGTCAAAGAAGCAAAACTGTTGTATTTTAATTTAGCACCTCATTGAGATTTTTCACTTGTACAATGAAATAAGGAAAGGATTGGAGAGCCTACCAATAGGAGAAATAGGGAAATGAGCTAAATTGTAATGTCTCTCTTGATTGTCAACTTAATGAAATTTAGAATCACCATGGAAACAAATCTTTCTCCTAGCACATCTATGAGAGACTTTATAGATTGGGCTAATTGGGATGGGAAGACGTGTTCTAACTATAGAAGATATCATTCAATGGGTTAAAGTTCTGAGTAAATCAAAAGGAAAAGGGCAATTCAGAATCAGCATTCATTTCTCTCTATCTGTATAACCTACATCCAGAGGCTATTGCCTTGACTTCTCTGTCATGACAGACGCTGTCAGATGATGAGATAAAAATATTAGTCCTTCCTTAAGCATGTTTTTGTCATGCATTCTGTGACAAGAATTGTAAAAGAAACTAATATACTACTTCTTTTGCCAGAAAGCAGAATATTTTCAAAATGAATTTTATAGAATATTTATAAATAACCTTCTAAATCAGTATGTAAATTCAGTGAGATCACAAAATGAATGATTAAAACTCTATTGTGTATCATATATGTATATGTGTAATATACATATATATGCAAATGGGTAAATGAAAAAGTAATATTTTTTTGGTTTTTTGAGACAGGGTTTCTCAGTTTTGTTTACTTATTAAATTAAATATTAAGTAGTTTTTTTCTTCTTTTCATGTGTGTATTTGTGCTTATATGATCACATGTATATGATGGTATACATGTACATGGTATGTGGGAGCCAAAAGTTGATAGCAGAAATCTTCCTCAACTGTTCTTCCAACCATATTTTTTTAAGGCAAGCTCTCTCAGTGAAACTAAAGGCTTACCAATGAGGCTAATCTTACTACCAAGCTTACTCCTCCTTTTCTCTACTTTATGGGCTTAGAATATTGGGTTTGATGTCATGTCCTCTAAGTATGTAGTTGATGGATTTTCGACCTCCTAACCCTGCTCTCTTTTGTGTGGCATGCTGTTTAACTGGTGGGTGATCTCATATAGTGATACACACTGGTTGACTTGTAGGGAATAAGACTGTGCAGTGTCCAACTCCAAGTAGACTACCGTATCACATGCCCTCACCCTAAAGGCTCAGTCAAACCCTAGCATGGATTGGAGAAGGACTATGTATTCCACCATTAGCCAAGAAAAGTCACTTTTCTTCAGCAATGTTGCCATTATGAGGCTATGCACATTCCAGTAGATGGACTTATAGGCATATATATGCAGGTGGCATTAAGCTCATTCTTTAAGTTTTTTTTTTTTTTTTTAGAACATGTTAAGTTGGATGGAAAAGGGAGAATGTATGAGAAGTAAAGAAGGGAAAACTGGGATGGATTTTAAAAATGTGTTTTATATATATACATGAAATTCTCAAACTAAAATAACAGTTGAAATATAAAAACAAACAAATTATTTTAATGGGAAAAATTATGAGGTCACCCATATAATGAAGATTTATTAAGTTAAGCCCTTAGGTACATTTTACCTTTCTCATGGGTTTAAGCAGATACATTATCTACTGCTCTCATCCCCAAAGTTCAGCAAAGGGAATACAAACCCTCTAGGAATTTTCCCACTTAGAGGTGTAAATCTGGGTTGAGCGTTTTAATTCTTATTGATGTTCTTAAGCACTCATGTCTTCCTTCAACTAATCTTTATGCTACCTTTCTATTTTGTCTTTGTTTCCTTTGCATGCTTTACTCAACCTAACAAGTAAATAAATATCAAAGTTGCCTTGGATTCTTTCCTTCTCTCACTGTTCTCAAGCTAAAATTCTCAATTTCTCCCTTATGCCTTTTCAGTTTTTAACTACCATATACTGATGAAAACCAGAGTTACTACATGACTCACTGTCTTAGAATTCTACTACTATAAAAAGTTGCCATGACCAAGGCAAGTCTTTTTTTTTTTTAAGATTTATTTATTTATTATATGTAAGTACACTATAGCTGTCTTCAGACACTCTAGAAGAGGGAGTCAAGATCTCATTACGGATGGTTGTGAGCCACCATGTGGTTGCTGGGATTTGAACTACAGACCTTCGGAAGAGCAGTCGGGTGCTCTTACCCACTGAGCCATCTCACCAGCCCCAAGGCAACTCTTATAAGGACAACATTTAATTGGGGCTGGATTACAGATTCAGAGGTTCAGTCCATTTTTATCAAGGCAGCATCATGACAGGTATGATGCAGGAGGAACTGAGAGTTCTACATCTTAATCTGAAGGCTGCTAGCAGAATACTGACTTCCAGCCAACTAGAATAAGAGGGGCTTAAGTGCATGCCCACAGTAACACACCTACCCCAACAAGGCCCCACTTCCTAATAGTGACACTCTCTGGGCCAAGAATGTACAAACTATTACAGTTACATTCTAAATTTTATCCTTGGCATATATTCTCTTCATGAATGTTTATTAGAAAGTGAATTGATGGTCTCTTTCATCTCACAAAAAATTATATTTCTCTTCTTACATTTCCTTACTGGGTATATCTTTGATAGATAATTGTATTTGCATTTTATTACTTGTTCATGCTTTTAAAAACACCCCAGAAGTTATTTATAGTTGTTTTTGCCTTTTATTGATTTTTTTTTATTTTATAGATGTTTTTGTTTTGGTTTTAGATACAGCATTTTATTCAAGCTGACATTGAATTCCTAATTCAACTTCTTTAGCTTCCTTTGTTTGGGGATTACAAATATATGCCACCATTCATGGCTCCTACCTTATTGAGCATCTTATAATACATATAATTCATTGGCAATGATCATAAAGTTACAAATTTATAGTTTGAATTTGTCAGTTTCTATCCATTTTATTGCCTATAGTCTAAACTATCATCATGCACTCGCTGGATTACTGCAAAGGTCTTTGAAATTATTCCTTCTGCTTTTTCATTTTTGTCCTTTGACTCATTGTCCACAGTGGAGGCAGAATAATATTTCTAAAGCACAAATTCCATTACAATGCACTGTGATAGTTCACTGATTTCCCACATATACAAACTGTATGCTATAGTGTATATGGCAAAAATTGAGTCACAGGTTATTCTTCAAAATTCAACTCCCATTACACAAGATTTTTCACAAAATTTTCACTTTCTAGCCTAGTCACAGTGAACTCATTGCTATTTTTACACAATATATAATTTATTATTTCAGCATTTGACTTATTTTGTGAACTGCAATCCTTCTATGCTCATATCTATTCTTATGTTGTTTATACTTTATGATAAGTCAAGATATCTTCTCATACAAAAAATTCTTTATCTCCTGCAGCTGTTAAAATTTCTTCCTATGAATTCACATGGCATAATATGCACTTTTTATAATTGTAGTTATATACTATACCACATTAAAGTCAGTTTAGTAGTTAATCTCTCCATGTATATAGTCATTGTCTCAAAACAAAAGGTAGTGTGTCATTCACTTTTGGTTTTAGTACCTATGAAATACTATCCCTAGTTTACTATAATTGCTAACAATGTAATGAAGCATATACTGAAAGAAAGGAGATGTGTGAATTGAGGGCAGTAAGATACATCTACGTATATGTCAGATTTAACACTAAGCAAATAAGCTGTGATCCTCATTACCCCTCTGATAATAAAAATGTCTTTGCATAAAACTAGGAAGATGTCTATTTATTGAAGCATTAATTCTCCATGAAGGATATTATTCAGTAAGTTAGCTTTTTAGCAAAAATATACCTTAAGGTTAAATACAACCTCTCAGTTCTATGCACATGATATGCTTCTATGAGTTATTACCTAGGGGTTTCCAAAACGACACAGGCGATTGTCATTGCCTTTAGATACCCATCATAGATGTATGGTAAACATTGTTGCTAGGAAAATCACAGACTTTCATTACAGAACATGGAGAAATCAACACAAAATGGTGAAAAAATTTCCCCCTGCTGATCAGCTTCCATAGTGATACAAGTTGCTATGCGGGATTTTTTTCCATCAAAATGTATATTTAATTTTTCTTTCGGTAATTCACCTAGTTTTTAATTTTAAATATTTATTCAGTTATTTATATCTCAAATGCTAGCCCCCTCCTAGTTGCCATACACAGAGACCCTTCCCTCATCCCCCATCCCCCTCTCCTCTGAGAATGCTATGCACTGGGTATACACACAGTCTGGAACATCAAGTCTCTTTTAGAGTAGGCACATCCTCTCCCACCGAGGCCAGGCAAGGTAGCCTTATTGAGAAACAGATACCACAGTCAGGCTACAGCCATTCTAAAATCTGATAAAATAGACTTTCAATCAAAAGTTATCAAAAGATATATGGAAGGACACTTCATATTCATCAAAGGAAAAATCAACAAGATGACCTCTCAGTTCTGAACATCTATGCCCCAAATGCAAGGGTACAAACATTCATAAAAGAAATGTTACTAAAGCTCAAATCACCCACTGAACACCATACAATAATAGTGGGGGATTCCAACACCCCCACTTTCACCTATGGACATGCCATCAGAGCAGAAACTAAGCTGGGAAGTGGAGGTACAGACCTTTAATCCCAGCACTTGGAAGGCAGAGGAAGGCGGATTTCTGAGTTCGAGGCCAGCCTGGTCTACAGAGTGAGTTCTAGGACAGCCAGGGCTATACAGAGAAACCCTGTCTCAAAAAACCAAAACAAAATACAAAAAACAAAAAACAAACAAACAAAAACCCCCAGAAACTAAATAGGGACACAGTAAAACTGATAGAAGTTATAAACCAAATGGATTTAACAAACATCAACAGAACCTTAAAACAAAAGAATACACCTTCTCACCATCTCACAGAACCTTCGCCAAAATTGACCATATAATCAGATACAAACAAGCCTCAATAGATACAGGAAGATTGAAATAACCCCTTGCATTCTATAAGGTCACCATGGACTAAGGCTGGATATTTCAACAACAACAGAAACAACAAAAATGCCACATTCTTATGGAAACTGAGCAACTCTCTACTCAGTTTTAACTTGGCCGGGGGGAGGAGGGGACAACTAAAGACTTTCTAGAATTCAATAAAAAGGAAAGCACAACATACAAACTTATGGGACAAAAATGAAAGCAGTGCTAAGAGGAAAATTCATAGCACTAAGTGCCTTCATAAAGAGGTTGGAGAGATGGCATACTTTCAGCATAACATCACACCTGAAAGCTTTAGAACAGAAAGAAGCAAACACACCCAAGAGGAGTAGACAGCAGAAAATAGTCAAACTCAGGGCTGAAATCAATCAACCAGAAACAAAGAGAACAATACAGAGAATCAATAAAACCAAGAGCTGGTTCTTTGAGAAAATGAACAAGATAGATAAACCCTTAGTCAAACTAACTCAAATGCAGACAGTATTCAAATTAACAAAATCAGAAATGAAAAGGGAGACATAACAACAAAAACTGAGGAAATTAAAAAATCATCAGATCTTAGTACAAAAGCTTATAATTAACAGACTGGAAAATCTGGATGAAATGGATGATTTTCTAGGCAGATATCACCTATAAAAGGTAAATCAATTTGCCTGCAAAACTAGGGATTTCCTCATTCTCAATAGCTGAGTAGTATTCCAGTGTGTAAATGAACCACATTTTCTGTATCCATTCTTCTGTCATGGGACATCTAGGTTGTTTCCAGCTTCTGGATGTCACAAATAAGGCCTCTATGCACATAGTGTAACATATGCCCCTGTGGCATGGTGGGAGATCTTTTGGGTATATTTCCAAGAGTGGTATAGCTGGGTCTTCAGGTAGATCTATTTCTAATTTTCTGAGGAACCTCCAAATTCATTTCCAGAATAGTTGTACCAGTTTGTAATCCCACCAGCAATGGAGGAATATTCCTCTTTCTCCACATTCTCTCCAACATGTGTTGTCACCTGAGGTTTTGATCTTAGCCAATCTGATCTGTGTAAGGTGGAATCACAGGGTTGTTTTGATTTGCATTTCTCTGATCACTAAAGACCAGCAAACTCAATCTGGATGCCAGATATCTTTTAAACACTGGACCACCAAACAGACAACATACATCAGCTGATATGAGGCCCCCAACACACATACAGTAGAGGACTTCCGGGTCTGTGTTCATTCACAGATGATGCACCTAACCCTTGAGAGACTAGAGGATCCACAGGGTTTAGAAGTCAGGTAGGGTAGGGGGTGGGAGCATCCATGTGGAGATGGGATAGGGAGGGAAGGAGGTGTGAGATGTGGAGCAGTTGGAGTGTTGATGGGGGTGGGGCCAGGAAAGGAATATGGAATGTAAAAAATAAAATAAAATAAAATAAAAAGTAAGTCAAAAAAAAACATGAACAGCAAGAAAAAAAAAGGTATATGAAGATTAGGTAAACCAACTTTGGGCGTGAACTCAGCTGATGGTCCCATAGTCACCAGAGGACTATCCACACCACAGGCGCCCTAGTACACCCAGAATCTTGGGATCACTGGTGAGTGGAATGCAACATCTGTTTCAAAACAACTGGCAGGAGCCCGTGCCAGCAGGAACAGGGACACAGGAAACCCATCCTACCAACAGCTGGGGATCGTTCCGGTTGGCACCAGCCCTGGGTCACCTTGGGCATGAACTCAGTGGATGGTCCCATGGTACCCAGAGGATTATCCACGCCATAGGCACCCTAGTACACTGAGGATCTTAGGATCACTGGTGAGTGAAACACAGTATCTGTTCCAAAACAAGCAGAAGGGGTCTGTGCCAGCAGGAACAGGGACACAGGAAACCATGTCAGTGCCAGCCTGGGACCACCTTGGGCATGAACTTGGCAGATGATCCCACAGTCACCAGAGGACTCTCCACACTGCAGGCACCCTAGCATGCCCAGGATCCTAGGATGACTGAGGAGAGTTGGCCTCCAGGGAGGGCTCTGACCCCAAGACTCAGGTGAGAACACCATCTTATATCCTGGGTCTCACAGACACTAGTCCTCGAAGGAGAGCTTGCGGCCTACAGAAGTAACAGAGCTTCTTGGACAGGATCCATTCTGGCCTTCATCCACAGCCAGGAGACAGAACTGAGATGCAGACCCCTGGGCATCTTCCCTGCAAGAGGAAAGCTTGCCTGCAGAGAGTGATCTGACCACTGGGACTCAGGAAAGAGTTGGACTCCCAGGAGTGCTGACAGAGACTAACAGAATCTCAGGAGGAACAAGCTCCAGCCAGAGACAGCTAGAACATTTAACACCAGAGATTACCAGATGGTGAAATGTAAACTTAACAATCTTAGTAACAGAAACCAAGACCACTTGGCACGATCAGAACCCAGTACACCTAACACAGTGAGTCCTGTATACCCCAACACACCTGAAAAGCAAGATTAGGATTTAAAATCATATCTCATGATTCTGGTAGAGGATTTTAAGAAGGGCATTAATGGCATTAATAACTCACTTAAAGAAATACAATAGAACATTGCTAAACAGGTAGAAGTCCTTAAAGAGGAAGCACAAAAATCCCTCAGAGAATGACAGGAAAACACATCCAAACAGATGATGTAATTGAACAAACCATCCAAGACCTAAAAATGGAAGTAGAAACAATAAAGAAAACCCAAGGGAGACAACTCTGGAGATAGAAATCATGTGAGCAACAGAATAAAAGAGATGGAAGAGAGAATCACAGGTGCAGAAGATACCATAGAAAATATGGACACAACAATCAATGAAAATGCAAAATGCAAGAAGATCCTAACTCGAAACATCCAGGAAATCCAGCACACAATGAGAAGATCAAACCTAACGATAATAGGTATAGATGAAAATGAAGATTTTCAACTTAAAGGGGCAATACATATCTTCAACAAAATTATAGAAGAAAACTTCCCTAACCTAAAAAAAGAGAGAAAGAGAGAAAGAGAGAGAGAGAGAGAGAGAGAGAGAGAGAGAGAGAGAGAGAGAGAGAGAGAACCATGAACATACAGTAGTCTACAGAATGCCAGATAGATTGGACCAGAAAAGAAATTCTTCCCACCACATTATAATCAGAACAATAGATGCACTAAGTAAAGATAGAATATTAAAAGCAAAAAAGGAAGAAAATCAAGTCACATATAAAGGCAGACCTATTAGAATTACACCAGAATACTCACCAGAGATTATGAAAGCCAGAAGGACCTGGAAAGATGTTATATAGACCCTAAGAGAACACAAATGCCAGCCCAAGTTACTATACCCAGCAAAACTCTCAATTATATTAGATGGAGAAACCAAAGTATTCCATGACAAAACCAAATTCACATAATATCTTTCCATGAATCCAGCACTTCAAAGGATAATAAAGGGAAAACTCCAACACAAAGATGAAAACTATACCCTAGAAAAAGCAAGAAATAATCCTTCAACAAATGTAAAGGAAGATAGCCGCAAGAACAGAATCCCAACTCTAACAACAAAAATAACAGGAAACAACAATTACTTTTCCTTAATATCTCTTAATATCAATGGATTCAAATCCCCAATATAAAGACATAGACTAACAGACTGGCTACATAAATAGGACCAAACATTTTCCTGCAATATAGGAAATCCACCTTAGGGAAAAAGACAGACACTACTTACGAGTAAAAGGCTGGAAAATATTTTAAGCAAATGATCTGAAGAAACAAGTTGGAGTAGCCATACTAATATCAAATAAAATTGATTTCCAAACCAAAGCTATCAAAAAAGACAAGGAGGGGCACTTCATACTCCTCAAAGGTAAAATCTACTAAGATGAACTCTCAATTTTGAATATCTATGCTCCAAATGCAAGGGCATCCACATTCAATAAGGAAACTAAGTAAAACTCAAAACACACATTGCACCTCACACAATAACAGTGGGAGTCTTCAACACCACACTCTCATGAATGGACATATCCTGGAAACAAAATCTAAACAGAGATACATTGAAACTAACAGAAGTTATGAAACAAATGGATTTACAGATATCTACAGAACAGTATTCTAAAATAAAAAGATATAACTTCTTCGCAGCACCTCATAGTACCTTCTCCAAAACTGACCATATAATTAATTGGTCATACAACAGGCCTCAACAGATACAAAAATATTGAAATAAACCTAGGCATCCTATCATGTCACCAGGGACTAACACTGATCTTCAATAACAATATAAATAATAGAAAGCCAACATTCACATGGAAGCTGAACAACACTATTCAATGATAACTTGTTCAAGGAAGAATTAAAGAAAGAGATTAAAGACTTTTTAGAGTTTAATGAAAGTGAAGGCATAACATACCCAAACTTATGGGACACAATGAAAGAAGTCCTAAGAGGAAAACTCATAGCTCTGAGTGCAGCCAAAAACAAACTAGAGAGAGCATACACTAGCAGCTTGACAGCACACCTAAAACCTCTAGAACAAAAGTAAGCAAATTTATCCAAGAGGAGTAGATGGCAGGAAATAATCAAAATCATGGCTGAAATCAACCAAGTGGAAACAACAACAACAACAAAAACTATACAAAGAATCAACCAAACCAGGAGCTGTTTTTTTGAAAAAATCAACAAGATAGGTAAACCCTTATCCATACTAACTAAAGGGGACAGGGACCATATCCTAATTAACAAAATCAGAAATGAGAAGGGAGACTTAACAACAGAACCTGAGGAAATCCAAAATATCATCAGATCCTACTACAAAAGGTTATACTCATAAAGTCCCAGAAAACCTGGATGAAATGGACAATTTCTAAACAGATACCAGGTTCCAAAGTTAAATCAGGATCAGATTAACGTTCTAAACATCCCCATATCCCTAAAGAAATAGAAGCAATAATTAATAGTTTCCTTACCAAAAAAATCCCAGGACCAGATGGGTTTAGTGCAGAGTGCTATCAGAACTTTAAAGAAGACCTAATTTCATTTCTCCTCAAACTATTCCATGAAATAGAAACAGAAGGTATTCTACCCAATTCATTCTATGAAGCCACAATTACTCTGATACATATACCACATGAAGAATCAACAAAGAAAGAGAACTTCAGACCAATTTCCCTTATGAATATCTATGCAAAAATACTCAATAAAATCCTCGCAAACTGAATCCAAGAACACATCAAAATGATCATACATCATGATCAGGTAGGCTTTACCTCAGGGATGCAGGGATGGTTTAATATATGGAAATCTACCAACATAATCCTCTACATAAACAAACCCAAAGATAAAACCACATGAACATCTCGTTAGATGTTGAGAAAACATTTGACAAAATCCAACACCCATTCATGATAAAAGTCATGTAATGATCAGGAATTCAAGGCCCATACCTAAACATAATAAAAGCAATCTACAGCAAACCAGTAGCCAACATCAAACTAAATGGAGAGAAACTTGAAGCAATACCACTAAAATTAGGGACTAGATAAGGCTGCCCACTTTCTCCCTACCAATTCTATATAGTACTTGAATTCCTAGCCAGAGCAATTGGACAACAAAAGGAGATCAAGGAGTTAACAATTGGAAAGGAAGAAGTCAAAATATCACTTCTTGCAGGTGATATGATAGTATATATAAGTGACCTTAAAAAGTCCACCAGAGAACTCCTAACTTGATAAACAGCTTCAGTACAGTAGTTGGATATAAAATTAACTCAAACAAATCAGTGGCCTTTCTCTACACAAAGGATAAACAGGCTGAGAAAGAAATTAGGGAAACAACACCCTTCACAATAGTCACAAATAATATAAAATACCTTGGAGTTACTCTAGAAAGATCTGTATGATAAGAACTTCAAGTCTCTGAAGAAAGAAATCAAAGAAGATCTGAGAAGATGGAAAGATCTCCCATGTTCATGGATTGGCATCAATATAGTAAAAATGGCTATCTTGCCGAAAGCAACCTACAGATTCAATGCAATCCCCATCAAAATTCCAACTCAATTCTTCACAGAGTTAGAAGGGACAATCTCCAAATTCATCTGGAATAACTAAAAACCTAGGATAGCAAAAACTATTCTCAACAATAAAAGAACTTCTGATGGAATCATCATGCGTGACCTCAAGCAATTGTGATAGAAACTGCATGGTAATGATACACTGACAGAGAGGTAGATCAATGGAATTTAATTGAAGACCCAGAAATGAACCCACACACCTATGGTCACTTGATTTTTGACAAAGGAGCTAAAACCATCCAGTGGAAAAAAGGCTGCATTTTTCAACAGATGGTGCTGGCTCAACTGGCAGTTATCATGTAGTAAAATGTGAATTGATCCATTCTTATTTCCTTTACAAAGCTCAAGTATAAGTGGATCAAGGAACTCCACATAAAACCAGAGACACTGAAACTTATAGAGGAGAAATTGGGGAAAATCCTCTAAGATATGGGCACAGGGGAAAAGTTCTTGAACAGAACAGCAATGGCTTGTGCTGTAAGATCGAGAATCAACAAATGGGACCTCATAAAATTGCACAGCTTCTGTAAGGCAAAAGACACTTTCAATAAGACAAAAAGGCCACAAACAGATTGGGAAAGGATCTTTATCAACCCTAAATCTGATAGGGGACTAATATCTAAGATATACAAAGAACTCAAGATGCTGGACTCCAGAAAAATCAAATAACCCTATTAAAAATGGGGTAAAGAGCTAAACAAAGAATTCTCAACTGAGGAACAATGAATGGCTGAGAAGTACATGTAAAAATATTCAACATCCTTAATCATCAGGGAAATGAAAATCAAAACAACCCTGAGATTCAACCTCACAACAGTTAGAATGGCTAAGATCAAAAATTCAGGTGACAGCAGATGTAGAGAAAGAGGAACATTCCTCCATTGTTGGTGGGATTGAAAGCTGGTACAACCACTCTGGAAATCAGTCTGGCGGTTCCTCAGAAAACTAGACATAGTGCTACTGAAAGATCCAGCAATTTCTCTCATAGGCAAATGCACAGAATATGTTCAAACTTGTAATAAGGACACATGCCTTACAATGTTCATACCAGATTTATTTATAATATCCAGAAGCTGAAAAGAATCCAGATGTCCCTCAAAAGAGGAATGGATATAGAAAGTGTGGTACATTTACACAATGGAGTATTACTCAGCTATTATAAACAATGAATTTATGAAATTCTTAGGCAAATGGATGGATCTGGACGATATCATCCTGAGTGAGGTAATACAATCACAGAAGAACACACATGATGTGTACTCACTGATAAGTGGATATTAGCCCAGAAACTTAGAATGCCCAAGATACAATTTGCAAAACACATGAAACTCAAGAAGAAGGAAGACCAAAGTGTGGGTATTTTGTTCTTTCTTAGAATGGGAAACAAAATACCCATGGAAGGAGTTACAGAGACAAAGTTTGTAGCTGAAAGGGAAGGAAGGACCATCCAGAGACTGCCGTATCTGGGGATCCATCCCATAAACAGCATTATTGCATATGCCAGCATGATTTTGCTGACAGGACCCTGATATAGCTGAGTTTTATGAGGCTTTTCCAGTGTCTAGCAAATACAGAAGTGGATGCTCACAGTCATCTATTGGATGAAACACAGGGCCCCCAATGAAGGAGCTAGAGAAAGTACCCAAAGAGCTAAAGGGGTCTGTAACCCTATAGGAGGAACAACAATATGAACTAACCAGTACCTCCCAGAGCTTATGTCTCTAGTTGCATATGTAGCAGAGGATGGCCTAGTAGGCCATCAATGGAGGGAGAGACAGACACTTGGTCTTGCAAAAATTATATGCCCCAGTACAGGGGAATGCCAGGTTCAGGAAGCAGGACTGGGTGGGTTGGGGAGCAGGGCTGGGGGAGTTTATAGGGGACTTTCGGGATAGCATTTTAAATATAAATGAAGAAAACATATAATTCAAGCAGATTAGATAAACCATATTCTATACTCTCCCATATCCTCCATGGAAATAGAAGCAGTCATTAAAAACCTCCCAACCAAAGAAGTTCAGGGCCAGATGGTTTTATTGCAGAATTCTATCAGACTTTCAAAGACAAGCTAATACCAACACTACTCAAACTATTCCACAAATTAACAACAAAAGGAACACTACCTATTTCTTTCTATGAGGTGATGATGCTCTCTTTTAGGTGGATAAAAGATATCAAAAGTCCATCTCAGTACTGAGAACTGCATGCTGTACTTTTTATCCTCCTGGAAAGATGTATTCACAGATGGAGTACTGAAATCACTGTCATTGTGTTAAACAACCACCTTAATGAATTTGAGGCCTGCTTCACAGGCTTCAGATGCTTGGCACTATCAACCTTGCTAGAAAGCCCATGGATGATGAATGTCATATACCTTAAGGGGGAACCTATTATTGCTTTTCTGTATGCTCATGTTCATGTTTTCAAACTATCTTATAATATTTATTTTTATACACAAAGATCTGTACTTCTAAAAATATTATTCATATAAGCTTTCTCTTTGTTTGCAGTAGGAAAAGGTTAAGCAATAACATGTCAGTTTGCATAAAAACTACAAGTAAGTGATTACAAGTGAGTATTTAGCCCAAAATAGAACATTTCTATCCAACTCCATCACCCAAGGCTTGGAGAAAATGACAGAGGTGGAAAGAGCAAGAAGTTGAGTGCTAGGAATGTCTATCTTCTGGATATGGCATGGCCATTATACTCATAAACCTATAATGGTTGTGTTTGCCTAAACAAGATGAAGACAAGATGGATCCCATCTTGGATGAGAGAGGAGCTCATAAGGCCCTACCCCCTAGCTAAGGAGGTTTTGACAGTTAACAATTGCTGGGTGAGGGGAGTTTTTCTTCAGTGAGCATATCAGTCCAAATTCAACCACTAATGGGAGAGATACTGCTAAGAACCTAGCTGAGGAGCTACTGGCAGTTGATGGCCACTGAAGGAGGTTCACATTTCTTTAGGAGTGTGAACGATGACACCATTGCATACACATGAAAGGACCCTGATATAGCTGTCTCTTGTGAGACTAGGCCGGGGCCTAGCAAACACATAAGTGGATGCTCACAGTCAGCTATTGGATGGATCACAGGGCCCCCAATGGAGGAGCTAGAGAAAGTATCCAAGGAGCTAAAGAGATCTGCAACCCTGTAGGTGCAACAACATTATGAACTAAACAGTACCCCGGAGCTCTTGACTCTAGCTGCATATGTATCAAAAGATGGCCTAGTCGTCCATCTCTGGAAAGAGAGGCCCATTGGTCTTGCAAACTTTCTTGCCCCAGTACAGGGCAACGCCAGGGCCAAAAAGTGGGAATGGGTGGGTAGGGGAGTGGGGGGGGGAGGGTATGGGGGACTTTTGGGATAGCATTGGAAATGTAATTGAGGAAAATACGTAATAAAAAAGATATTTTTTAAAAAGGAGTGTGAACATTGATCATTATCCTATATTCCAACTGATGTGCTCAAGTCCATGCACATACACATAGCACTAGTTCATTAATTGTACACTAGTTTTTTTTCTTATTGTTTCTGTTTTGTTTCTTTCTTTCTTTCTTTGTTTTGTGGGCCATGATCTTTAGAGGGAAATATTCTTGGAAAGGAATCTTGAGAAAAAGTGGGTAGAGTACTGGGATGATATGATCAAAATACATTTTATGCATGTATGAAAAATTCAAATAATTATTAAAATATATTTTCTTAAAAGGGGCACTGATATGGCTTAGTCAGTAGGGAGTTTGCTATACAAACCCAAAGAACTGAGTTGGATCCTTGGTACCCATGTAAAGGTGGAAGGAGAAAATCAACTCCACAAAGTTGTTCTCTGACTTCCAAAGGATCGCCATAGCATTTGCTTATACTCTCATTCTCTTGTTCTCTCTGTGTCTCTGTCTCTCACACAAACACACACACACAAACATACACACACACAGACACACACACACACTAAAAAAATTGTTAAAAAGAAAAAAAAATCCCTTAAGTACACAATTATACCCTGGGAATTTTAAGTAACTGAATAAATTCTAGTTTTACATATTTCTTCTGAAAATATTATTATATTTTATTAAGTTATTATGTTTCTCTTATTTTAGTAACACATACAAGATTAGGTGCACAGGGTTGTGATGAGACGAATCATAAGCTGAAATTTATGAATGTTTTGTCAGTGTTCAAGGTGCAATTTACTATGCATGGGCATGGAAATAACTGATTTTGTAAACATATTAAGATGTAAGAAAAAAAGAGCATTAACTAGTTAAATTTGAATTGGGGGTTATAATTCCCCTATGGGTTCTGCTTATGTTCTCTCACAGAAAGCAGGACAATCCATCATATTGCCAAATGATTGGAGTCCACGAAGACTACATTTTGGGAAATGGGATATTGACTAGGATGGTGGTATTACACTTAGGAGAGAAGTTCCAGATATGTGACATAATATTGTCCATTGGCACATACAACTATATCTTTTAATTGGCCTTTTGTGTGTATTATGGTTTGTTTCATAGAGTAAGCACATCCTTAACTCTTTATGAGATATTTACAAATTTTTCATAGTTCACACTTTCCCACCAGACATTTTCTTGGCAGCACCTTGACATTGATCTTTTCTAAGAATTCCTGAGACTTAAGAATTCCTGAGATTGTTAAAGTCTCAATATGACTGTCGCACAGAGTACACAGGTATTTTTTGGTCATACATTACTCTAAATGTTTCTGAGGTTGTATTTTTACTTGAGTTTAGACTATGCTTAGTAGATTAATTTGAATAATCCTCATACAGTCAGTTGAAGGCCTGATAAAAAATGGTACCATTCAACCCAAATAAGAATTCCTTTGCTCTGCCACTTGAAGCAGTACCTTTTCTTGCATTTTAGAAGTTGATCAAAAAGTTCCCACCATATCCATTCTGGTACTCATGAACTTTATAAGGCTAATTTCTACTCCAGGATAGCAATTAATATGGACTGATGCAAAATTGTAAACAGGTTTAAAACATTATAGGATACTTGTGCTGATTTGGTAATGGAATTGAACATAACATTTGCAAATGATAATGTTTCTCTGTGAGAAAAGGTGATATATGCCTCACCATAAACTATCCTTGTATCTATCAACTGCAGAATTTCAGATTGGTCAATTTCTGTAACTAACTGTATCTGTCAATTATTCCTCATATGACAGTATATTTCTTCACCTAACTCTACATCCTACTCTGTGGGAAGCCACATGTGCCGTTGCAGGGTGGCGCTGGCTACTGCTGGCCACCACGCATAAGTTTGGGCAAACAACCAATGCATACTTATGCAGTAAAGTTTTTTGCCAAAACACTGCCTGGCCAGGGTATGATAATGAGGCTCTGCAAAGTACTAAGAGAGTTAACCAATCAGATGTGAGACATGCAAATGAGGTATGATAATGAGGTACTGAGAATAACCAATCAGATGAGGAACATGCAAATGAAGTAGAACGCACAACCAATCTGGGTGTGAGACACACCTCTCCTAGGCCTATATAAGCAGCACCAGTTCTGGGCTTGGGGTCTCTTCGCCTCTGCAATCAAGTTCTCCCAATAAACGTGTGCAGACGGATCCTGATGCAGTGTCGTTCTTGCTGGTGAGTCGGATGCATGTAAGACTACTCTGTCTTTAATATTCTTTTATTTACTCTTTTCCACTGCTATCAGTCTCTATTCAACATATATATGCACATACATGCATATCTGTGGACTTTATTACTAGTGTTTTCCTATATAACCTTAACTAACACGATTCTTTCTAAAAGGTTTTGTATATATATATATACGAATATATATATATATATATATATATATACGAATATATATATATATACGAATATATATATATATATATACGAATGTATGTTGTGTGTGTTTTTGTGTATGTCTCCCCATGGAATCCAGATAATGTTAGATCCTTTGCAGCTCCAAATGGTTATGAACTGACTGACATAGTTTCTGAGAATCAAATTTGGGCTCTCTGGAAGAGTAGCAAGCACTTTTAACCACTGAAACATTGTGTTTGGTTAACATCCTGTTAATAAAACTAAGAACACAAAGTTTTATTTCCAAACCAAAGAATTTATTTTTTTAATTCATTTATTTATTATATTTATTAAGTACACATCAGACACTCCAGAAGAGGGTGTCAGATCTCATTATGGATGATGTGAGCCATCACGTGGTTGCTGGGATTTGAACTCAGGATCTTTGGAAGAACAGTCACTGCTCTTAAACACTGAGCCATCTATCTAGCCCCCAGAATTTATTTTTAGTTCTTAACATTTTTGCTTGAAAACTCAACTCATTCTTCAGCTTGCATTTTTCTAAACATGCCATATGACACATAGCAAAAAATATAAATAAGGTTTACAGGGTGATAAGCAGCATCACATTTTTAGTTCTCCAGTAAAATATAGGTATTTTGTTTATTTTGACAACTAGTGCACTAGTTGATTTTGAGATTATCAACAGAATTGATGAGGTTCATTTTAATTACTTACCAACAACTTAAGTTACTTACTTACTAATAGCTCCCTGGGTTCATTAATTGTAAATATAAGGTGCATGTATTCAAAATAATTTAGAAGATTCATATCCTAGATGAGTTGAACCATTAGACAACACACATGATATTGCCTCAATATTTTGTGCTACTCCCCCAAGGAACTGATTCCAAGGAACATAAATACACATGCCAGAATAAGCATGTCTACACCACAAGAGCTATATGGGTTACTAAGATTATATGACATTTATGTCTGTCAAGAGTAAAGGAAGGACTGTCAAGATGGCTTAGCAGGCAAAAAAGAGCTTGCTACGGAGACTGACAACCTGAGTTTAATCCTTAGATCCCACATTGTTGAAGGGGAGAAACAATGCTCACAAGTTGCCCTCTGTCATGCCGTCAGACCATCATACCTACATTAGTTAAGTGTTTAAATTAAAACAGAGAGGAGCTGCATGCACAAACCAGGATTCTTCATCTATAGATAGTATAAATGCTTTATGTCATGGTTAGAAAAGTACTCAGCATTTTATTGCCCCAAGTATAAAATATAAAACTGAATGATATGACCTAGATAATGGGAATTAGAATTGAAATTCCAGGTATAGTAGTATTCTCTGGAAAAAAATAATTGCACTGCATACCAGATAGTAGATTTTGTTATTAGGTTAAAAAAGAACTCTAAAAATATAATGAGCTTATGATGTATTGTTTGAATCCAAGGTCATTGTCCCATAGAAATTTGATTATGGTGACTGTTCATAAGGGGTGGTTCTGATTGGCCTGCCTTACTTGCATCACAGATAAGTTCTTTCTAACCACAGTCTCACAGTTAAAATTTCTCATAGAGATAAAATAATGATGATGAACTGATAATTCTATGTTTAGAAAGAACTTAGTTCAAGACACCTTTAAGAGTAAGAGAGCCAGAGTGCTACCAGACTGGAACATCATATAATTATTTCATTCTGTTTTATTACAGCCACTCTCTGTCCCTGTAATAAGAATACACAACTAGAATTCAAATACATCTCCAATATTTTTAAAGGATCTCATGCTTGAAGAAATTGCTGAGGCACACCGAAAGTCAGAAACAAACTTTTTCCCCCCTTATCCTTGTGTTTATCCTTATCCTCTTTCAGAACTGACAGGACACAAAGGAATAGTACTCGCTTGCAGACCTCTGGTGATTATTTATAGTATAGATATATTACTCTGTAAATTTACAGATATCATATTTTAACAAGCACAAGAGCTGCCCTTAAAGTTTTTCAGTGTTAACCCACTATTGCTTAGTTATCTTTTTCTTGGGCTACCTTTTGGGCACATGAAATTTTATTATTAAAATTCATATAAATGTATAGAACCCAATAGTTCTTTGAAGACATGAAAGTCAAGCCTTTTGCTTATTCTAGGAAACACATTACAAACAAGACATAACAATGTAAAAGAATAATGGGAATGTTCAGTCTCCATTGTGGTAGTATCATGAATATTGATGCTCAGATTCTGTCAATCCTATGACACTTTTTCATTCAAATGATAGAGTAAAACAAACATATTATCATATACAGACCATCACAGGCTAAGCATTACTCTATAAAATTTCTTAATTTCTGAACATTGTTTGGAAGTATAGAGAGACGACACAATAATTTTTCTTACAGTACCTACTCATTTTTAAGAAATGAAACCCAAATCTCAGAATTTAAGATGTTTGCCCACATATGACTTACTACTCAATACATTTTAAAACCAACATTTGTCCCTCACTCTATTCCTCCCAACTTTACCTCCACATTTTTTTTTCTTCCTTAGATCTACTTCCCCTCCATTTCCTTTCTGAAAAGAGCAGGCCTCCATGTGGTGATAGAAAAACAGGAAAAAACAATACAATTATACAAGGCCAACGACCTCATATAAAAACTGGACAAGACTGTGGGACCATGAAACGCAGCCTGTTTTCTGGTTTATCTAGATTTAAACCCCAGAGATCCAGCAGGTGTTCCTTTGAGAGATGGAAGGTGTTTGCCTGCCATGTTACTAGACACCAGGCTCCTGACAGGAGGCCTCAGCTCTGAATAATTCTGTGGCCATCAGTTACATAGGGCAGCACCCCAAGCCCCTGGTATTCTATCTGGACTCCACCCCCACTATAACCTGGCAACATCCAGGTATGCCTGGCTACTACAAAAGGGGCTGCTTGCCCCTCCCTTTCTTACTCTTGCCTCTCCCTCTTGCTCACTTGCTCCCCCCCTCTCTCTACGTTCCCTTACCCCATCTCCACATGGCCATTGCCAGCCTCTACTTCTCTACTGTCTCCCTCTCTCTGCCTTTCTCTACCTCTACTACCCTCTAAGCTCCCCTTCCCAGACACTCCTCTCTACAAAAGTTATTTAACCTCAGGCCCGCCCTGGGAAAGTGGGGTATGGTTTCATTCATCACAACTCTCCACCATAACAATAAATGCCTTAAAACAATCGACTGCCTCTTCTTATAGAGATCTGCCATGCATGAGCAATGGAACAGGTCTTCCTCTAAAGAGTCCTGCCTAATCTCACGTAGGAGGCCTCTCTGAGTTCTCAGCCACAGTCACCATCAAGCCAAGCTGCCTGCCTAAGCAAGCCTAGGACACTCTCCTTCCTGTGGGAACCAGCCAGAGCTCTCTCCTCCCACCCCCTCTTTTTCCTTCTGACAGAGTTTGAGCCCACACTCTATTCTCAGCTCTTTCATGGCATCCAGTAGTGCCTAAAAGTTTGAGAACCTGTCATCCCAGTCCTCTTCGCAGGTCCACGGAATACAGAGCTGGCTCTTCTGCCACACCCAGTGGTGTCTGTGGTGCCAGAGAGTCTGAGCCAACTCCTGCAGTCCGCAGGATCCTCAGACTGTGCTACCCCACCCCTGGAGCTGGGTGCAGAAGCTTCTCATAGCCTGACACCCGCCCAGCAGCAGCATGGTGTGTGCAAAGTCAAACTTCCTGTCTTCTGCCTTGCCCAGCAGTCTGAGCCCAGGGTTGGATGTGGGACACCATTTTAACCCACATAAGACAATCCAATAGGCAGGCCAAACAGTAAGAGACATACTTCTACAGCTAGGAGTTCCACAAAACACCAAGCTAACAACCATAACATACATGCAGAGAACTCTGGTGCAATTACTGCTTCCGTCACTGTTCTTTTTGGGTGTACCCATCTATTGACTTTTTTCCATCATATTTAAATATCTTATTCAGTTATATTTGACTTACAGTCTAACATTAACATATGCATCATTTGTAGGGCAGTTGCAATTGTCTTGTTTCTGTTTACAGACATAATTAAATATTTCTGAAGGTCAAGAAATATCTAAAATTATTCTAATCTCTGCTATTGATGTATGCAGAATGAGTATCTCAGAGCTTTAAATTTTACAAGAATTAATGTATTCCAATTGCATTCATAATTCTATTGCTAATATTTATGCCATTTGAAAAACTGATTCTAACATAGGCTTTGATACACATATATGTTTATGAACTAGAGACTAGTGGTATTACATATTTGAAAAGAGAATAAGATGGAAAACACTACATGCCTCTTGACAATGCTTATAAAATTACATAGAGTAGCTTCTGTTCTGCTTCTCCACCAGGGCCAGATCAGCTGCCTGATACCCCCCCCACACACACACACACACACTCTACAGCCTGCCTGTCTCCCAAGAGGTCCTCAGCTACCAGGCACACAGACGAGGCTCTTGCCCAAATACCCACACCAGCAGGAAGACCCACAGAGCCAAGCTAACAATGGACCAACTTGCCCTGCTGACCTCCTTCTTCCTTCCAGCCTGCTTCTCCACCTGAGCCAGATCAGTAAGCCGATACCCTCTCACACCCTACAGAAGTCTGCAGTAGACCAGGGACACAACCTTCCTGTCTCCCGGAAGGCCTATAACAACCAGGGACATAGGAGGTCCACCTTAAAGGGGGCCACAGTCCTTCAGATTGGCATCTCCATAGACAATTGGAACAGATCTTGCACCTGGAGGCCAGAGCCTGCCAGTATCCCAGGATGTTCTCCCTGGCCAAGAACACAAGAATACAGGACACCCCCCCTCCCCAACCAGAGATAGCATTACCTGCCTACCAGGAGACCAGCTCTAACCCATGTCACAGAATTCTACCTACCTCCAAGGAGGATGGTTCTAGTCAGAGACATGCAGACCAATTAACACCAGAGATAACCAGGCAGCAAGAGGCAAGGGCAAGAAAAAAAAAAAAAAAGCAACAGAATCCGATGCTATTCTGAACCATCATAACCCAGTTCTCCCACCATAGCAAGTCCTGGATAGCCTACACCACCTGAAAAGCAAGATTCTGACATAAATTCCATCTCATGAAGATGTAGAGGCTTTTAGGGAGAATATTAATAACTCCCTTAAAGAAATACAGGAAAACAGGTAAAAATCCCAAAGAGAAAAAAATAAATCCCTTAAGAAATACAGGAAAATACAATCAAGCAGGAGAAGGAATTGAACAAAACGGTTCAAGACTTAAAAATGTAAATAGAAATAATAAACACAAATGGAGGCAACCCTGGAGATGGGCAACTTAGGAAAGAGATCAAGAGCTACATATGCAAGCATCACCAACAAAATACAAGAGATAGAATAGAGAATCTCAGCCACAGAAGATACCATAGAAGATATTGAGACAACTGTCAAAAAAATTCAAAACATGAAAAACTCCTAACCCAAAACATCCAGGAAATTCAGGACACAATGAAAAGACCAAATTTAAGAGTAATAGGAATAGAGTTGAGCAAAGATTTCTAGCTCAAAGGGCCCAGAAAAAGTCTTCAACAAAATCATAGAAGAAAATTTACCCAACCTAAAGAAAGAGATGGCCACAAATATACAAGAACCCTAAAGAACACCAAATAGATTGGACCAGAAAAGAAAATCCTCTCATCACATAATGATCCAAGCACTAAATGCACAGAACAAAAAGAATATTAAACAAAGAGAATATTAAAAGCTGTAAGGGAAAATGGCTAAGTAACATATAAAAGCAGGCCTATCAGAAACACATCAGACGTAACAAGACTGTAAAAGTCAGAAGATCCTGGACAGATATCATCTAGGCCTTAAGAGAACACAAATGGCTATTATACTCAACAAATCTCTCAATCACTATAGATGAAGAAAACAAAATATTCCATGACAAAACCAAATTTACACAATATCTTTCTCCTAATCCAGCCCTACTGAGGATACTGGAAGAAAGAATCCAACACAAGGAGGGCAATTACACTCAAAAAAGATAAGAAATGAAATCTCACAACAAACACAAAAGAAGAGAATCATACATACATAATACCACTTCCAGCAAAAAAATAATTATAAAGAACAAACAATCATCTGTCTTTAATATCTCTCTCAATATCAATGGACTCGATTTCCCAATAAAGCAAACAGTCTAACAGACTGGGTACTTAAACAGGATCCATCATTTTGCAACATACAAGAACACACCTCAGTGACAAGGACATAAACAAAGTCAGAGTAAAGGTCTGGGAAAAAGTTTTCAAATCAAACAGTCTTAAGATATAAGCTGGAGTTGCCATTCTAATATCCAATAAAATAGACTTTCAACCAAAAGCTATCAAACAAGATGTGGAAGAACACTTCATATTGATAAAAGGAAAAATCCACCAAGAGGTAGTTTCAATTCTGAATATCTATGCCCCAAATGCAAGGGCACCAACATTTGTAAAAGAAACTACTGAAGTTCAAAACATAAATTGAACCTCACACAATAATAGTGGAAGACATCAACACACCAATCTCACCAACGGACAGATTATTGAAACAGAAACTAAACAGAGACACTGTGAAATTAACAGAAGTTATGAACCAAATGCATTTAACAGATATCTACAGAACATTTCATGCCAAAACAAGATAATATTACTTTTTCTCAGCACCTTATGGAATCTTCTCCAAAATTGACAGTATAATCAGACAAAAAACAACATTCAACAGGTACATGACAATTGAAATAATCCTATGGATTCTTATCGGATCATCATGGACTAATGCTATAATTCAGTAACAACAAAAATCCGACATTTTCATGGAAACTGAACAACTCTCTGCTCAATGATAACCTGGTCAAGGAAGAAACAGAGAAAGAAATCAAAGACTTTATAAAATTCAATGAAAATTAAGACAAAATATAACCAAACTTATGGGACACAATGAAAGCAGTGTTGAGAGGAAAATTCATAGCTTTAAGTTCCTTCACAAAGAGATTGGAGAGATCCCATACCATCAGCCTTACATCACACCTGAAAGCTCTAGAAGAGAAAGATGCAAACACACCCAAGAGGATTAGCTGGCAGGAAATAGTCAAACATGAGGTTTGAAATAAAGTTAAAAATAAATAGAACAATACAAAGAATCAACAGAAAACAAGAGCTGGTTCTTTGAGAAAATCAACAAGATAGATAAACCCTTAGCCAAAACAAAGGGCATGGAAAAAGTATCTGAATTAACAAAATCAGAAATGAAAAGGGAGCTATAACAACAGAAACTGAGGAAATTCAAAAAATCTTCAGAACCTACTACAAAAGCATAAACTAAACAAAACAGTAAAACCTAGATGAAATGGATGATTTTCTAGACAGACACCATGTTCCATAGTTAAACCAAGATCGGGTAAACTATCTAAACAGTCACAAACCCCTGAGGAAATAGAAATTGTCCTTAAAAATTTTTCACCCTCCTCGCCACAAAAACCCAAGAGATACACTGAATCTAATAGAAGAGAAAGTGGGAAAGAGGCTTGAACACATTGGCACATGGGAAAATTCCTAAACAAAACTCCAATGGCTTATCCTCTAAGATCAAGAATTGATAAATGGGACTTCATGAAACTGGAAAGTTTCTGTAAGACAAAGGAAATACTCAATAAAACAAACTGGCAACCTACAGATTGGAAAAAAGTCTTCACTAACCTCACATCCAATAAGAGAGCTAATATCTAAAATTTATAAAGAACTCAAGAAGCTAATCACTAAAAAAAAATCAAACTACACAGTCAAAAACTGGGGTATAGAACTAAACTGAGAATTCACAACAGAGGCATCTCATATAACTGAGAAGTGCCTAAAGAAATGTTCAAAGTCCTTAGTGATCAGAGAAATGCAAATCAAAACAACCCTGAGATTTCACTTCACATCAATCAGAATGGCTAAGATTGAAACCTCATGTGACAACACATGTTGGAGAGGATGTGGAGAAAGAAGAACCCTCCTCTATTGCTGGTGGGATTGCAAACTGGTACAACCACTATGAAAATCAATCTGAAGGTTCCTCAGAAAATTGGAAATAGATCTACCTGAAGACTGAGCAATACCACCCTTGGGGATATATTCAAAAGATGTCCCACAATGCCACAGGAACATGTATTCCACTATGTTCATAGTGCCATGTTTGTGATAGCTGAAGCTGGAAACAACTCAGATGCCCCAAGACAGGAGAATGGATACAGAAAATGTGATTCATTTACACAATGGAATACTACTCAGCTATTAAGAATGAGGACTATACAGAGAAACCTTGTCTCGAAAAAACAAAAAACAAAAACAAAAAGAATGAGGACATCCTGAGTTTTGCAGGCAAATGGAGGGAACTAGAAAATATCCTGAGTGAGGCAACTCAGACCCAAAAGGACATGCATGGTATGTACTCACAAATAAGTAGGTACTAGCAAAAACAAAACAAAACAAAACAAAAAACAAACAAACAAACAAAAAAAACCCAAAAAACAACCGACAACCGTACAAAATACCCAATATAGAGTCCACAGAACTCAAAAATATCAACGAGCTGAATTGGGAGGGAGAAGAAAGCAATCACAAGTGGGGAGGGAGGGAACTATGAGAGAAAGTGGACAGAGGTAGTTGGGAGAGGGAAACTTGATCTGGTATTGGGTGGGTGAGGGTAAAGGACTGAAGCCCTGAGGGCCAGCAGAAAGACTATAAATAGGCAACCTCAGTTGGAGGTTGCAGGGGCCCTCTAGAATACACCAAAGACCTGGGAGGTGTGAGATTCTCAGGACCTTAGATGAAATGCCCAACAGTAGGGAGAGGGAACTTATAGATCCCACCTCAAGGAGGAAGTCAGGATATCAAGTGAGGGACTGGGTTGCCATCCCACAGTCAAAACTCTCATCCATAATTGTTCGTGTATGAAGGAACTGCAGGGATGGAAATCAAGAGATGCCTGAGGAAAAGAAGGTCCAGTGACAGGTCCAAAGTGGGTTGCAGCTCAAGGGGAGGTCCCAAGGTCTGATACTATCACTGAGGCTATGGTGTGCTCACAAAAAGGGACCTATCATGACTGTCCTCCAAAAGACCCAACGAGAAGCTGAAAGAGTAAGATGCAGTTATGTACACCCCACCAACGGGCAGAAGCTGTTGACCCCTGTGGTTGAATTAGGGATAAGCAGAAAGAAGCTGAAGTGGAGGGCAGCCCTATAGGAGGACTAGCAGTCTCAATTAACCTGGACCCCTGAGATCTCTCAGACACTGGTTCACCAACCAGGCAGCATAGGCCAGTTGATATGAGGCCCCCAACACATATATATCAGAGGACTGCCAGGTTTGTGTTTAGTCAGAGAAGATGCACCTAACCCTCAAGAGACTGGAGGCCCCAGGGAGCTTAGAGGTCTGGTGGGGTAGGGGATGGAGAGGTAGGGACACCCTCGTGGAGACAGGGGGTGTGAAGGAGATATGGGATGTAGAATTCAGAAGGTGGGTGGTGGGAGAATGAAAACTAGAGTGTAAAAAACAAACAAACAAATAAATAAAAAAGTTAATAAAAACATATTACTCTGTAGTTTTCCCTCACATTTGCCAAGTTTGGCCTTATGCATGAGATGCATCATTGGCCCCTCTGGTTACATAAATAACTTGAATAAAGTCTTTACTTCTTTCTGTGACATCAAGAATCAAGCATCCACAGTCCCTCAGTAAATTTCAGTGTCCCACAACAACTTATTAATCCTGAGTAAGGCATAGTCCATTATTGAGTGAATTCAGATAAGAACTCAAAGAAGAAACTTTGAGGCTGGAAACAAGGATAAATGATGCTTGTTGGCTACTCTGTGCCTTGCTCTCAGACTATTGCTTAGCTAGCTCTTTTCATCAATCCAGAACCCCATGCCTAGGAATGCTACTGTCCACAATTAAAACACTATAGACAATTCCTGACAGATATGTCCTCAGATTCACCTTAAAAGG